>NC_052679.1:18371297-19032547 GCF_016802725.1 Solenopsis invicta
ATTCGGCGGGCCGCTTCGGTCGCCGGTTTCGCCGGTCGACGAATGGTTTAATAATAATGAAAATGTCGCGCTTTGGTAATGAGGAGAGCATTGTTGGAAACAGTCACGACCGCGCGATCGCGATGCACTTATTCGTATGCCGGTCCCTTCTTTTCACCGATCAATTCTTTTAACACGATTGCGCGTGAGCGAAAAGTTTGTAAAGAAAGAAATAATGACACTGTGGGGAAAGTAGATTTAAAAGTTTGAAGCTTTGCGTTTCGTAAGATGTTACGATAATATCTATGGAAGTGTAATTTAAGAAGTGGTTCTTTGAGAACCGCTTGAGAGAGAGAGAGAGAGAGAGAAAGAGAGAGAAAAAGAAATGGAATATGAAAAGTAAAATTTCGTATTGTATTTTATATTTTCAGTGTGTCTGTCTTTTGAGCGAGCGCATTCTATTTTCGCATGCTTGACGATATCGCGATTGTTATGATAACAACAGCGGAACTCTAAGGCGATTTGAAAAAGGCTTTTGTGCAAGTGACACACTTTTCCCTTTCGTGAAACCTACTTAGCGGGAAGCCAGCGCGCGCGAGAGAGAAAAGTGGGTTTCCATTAGCAACTACGTATTATTATTTAGCAGGCATACTCCGAAGAATCCAGAAAAGTATCTTTCCAGTGACGTCGTGCATCAGCACGCACCCTTGGCCCGGAGGCGAGGGCCATCAGAGGTCGATCTAGATTTCGTCGGCACCGCGAATACGAATATTCCAGCGGCATTTCGTCGATCAAGTCAATCCGTCACTAAAATTAAGATCGGCATTTTAAAGTGGGACACCCGGTAGGTTAAATTTAATTGTCACAAATCGCAACGCGCTTCGACACCGAGGGCAGAAAATGAATTCTAAGTGATGAAAATGTATTCGTCGCGTTAGATTAGCGCGGCCCGATGTGCATTGTAATTATCATGTGCCGGTTATCGGTGTAAGCACCATTGACATTGGCGGCGGTATAAGCGTTATCGGGGACCGCTAAATGCGGACGTGTTACGGTCGTGTTATTCCAAAATCGCTGTAATATTCTTGCGACTAAAATTACTCGAGCTTATACGAATTTAGGAATCTAGGACGAGCGAAGGAGATTGGCGGGTCTCGGGTCTCGGCCTTCGCTCTTTGCCGCGGCTTCTCTCGGATTCGAGAGGATCGATTATTAATCGTCCTACAGAAAGATTCCGTCACAACATTGAAATATTAATGCCGACAATTTTGCGCGATTTTCGCCAATCTCTCGCACGGTTACTGCGCTCGATCGATCGCTCGCTCGCCTCGAAACCGGCAAGGTCGAGTAGGGAAAAACAATTCGGTAGATGCTTCATGTTTCATGAGGGTTTCGCTTGGTCATCGGTTCGACGGATCGAAAGCAGTTTTCAACTTGTGGGATTTAATCATCCGGAATTTGAATTAATGTGCTTTGCCGTTAAACATTAATCGAACACATTTCTAATTTACTTAAAGAAAAGTTGGAAATAGGTGTTTAGGAAAGGCAGCGTTTCGTTTGGAAAAAGGAAGTTCTAGAGTTAGTACATAGAGAGGAGAACGGAGAAACGCCTGTGTGCCGCTTGTGTGTATTCTTTCTAATCTCAGCCTAACATTATAAACACGCGATATATTTAACGTAATTGTATTTAGAAATTATCTACTCGTGACCCATTTTTCCCATGTTTCATTTAACATTCAAATGAACTTTGATAAGTTCAGGATTAAGAACACTTTTAATAATTGATTCATTTCTATTTAATTCGTCTCTTTCAAGAAATTGGGTTAGAGTGCGGAGTCATGCAATTTTTGGAATAATCGACTTTAAAGCTCGAAATGTTTCCCTGCAAAATTTAGTACTTACATTCTTGAAAATTTGTTTGACCTGTGAAAATATGGTTTTTAGCACAGCTTAAATCTCTTTTTAATTATACAATTACCTTCGTGCATTTGCTCTACTTTTGCTTTTTATTCCTTCAATGTTTTTGATATTGTATTGTTTTTTTTTTCAAGTTAAAAATAAAATAGTTACTGCAAATAGTATGGCTGTAATGAATAAATCAAAAAAATGTAAAATTTTAATAGTAAAACCTATAAGAGCTGTCGCTGTTAACCGTATTAACTTTCAATTATAAATGCAGTTATGGAAACGCAAACGTATTTATTGGCGAGCTCGTTCACATCATTTGTCTAATAACGATTTCGATTGGACTGCACTAGTGCGCACTGGTGCACATTAAAGTCGTACACTAATCTAATCTAAGAGTAAAAATAAAATGCAAATATTTCGAATGATGAAATATATATTTTATCAAATAAAGTATATTGAGGATTTCGCAGTTTAATCCGTTCATATATTTATGTTAAATACATATTTTTACGTCAATTTGTATACGGCGGTTTCAATGCGTATCAGTGCGTACTAGTGTGTCCAACCGAATTCGCTACGAGTTTCAAAAAATTAACATTGCACTATGGCACTAATAAAACAACGGAAAAGAAAAAAAAGACTAAATTATATATTTTCAATTAATAAATTAATAAATTATTTCGAACTTTAACAAATTGTATTGGTTCTAGATTTATTATTTAATATTTCGCAGCGTATTTAAGAGCTTCTCAACATTGTTCGTTTAATGTCATTGAAAGATGCGCGTCGTAAAATGGAATTCTCGGTAAGAGAGACAGGGCGGAAAAATAGATTTCAATAATCCAGACAGACGCATCATTATTAATGGCGCTTCAAGATTAATGTGACTTTGATAAGACAATTGTAACGTATCGATTCTTACCGATTGTATTCCTCGAATACAGTTCAAACCTTGTTTTATCGACTTAGGTTCTTCCACTCGCTTACAAATGTAACGACGATGGATTTGCTGTAGCGTTTCAAAGTTACAAACATTTTATTTAATAAATTTACAAAGTAGAATTTTGTTGAAGAGAAGCGATTAGATGAATAAAATACATTATCTACTTGCATATTTCCTGAAACTTAATGTAAAAACCTCAATTCTAAACCTCTCTTTTAATTCAGACTGATGGCAGCAACGTATATATTTTTGTTAAAAAAAAACCTGCAGGAATAAAGAAAATCAAGAGAGTCCTATTAAAATTTCACTTTATACTAACGACAGATTTAAAAGCCGAAGGATTTCTTCGCAATCACTTCGCAATGGAAATTAAAGTTCTTCAATTATGGGAACATTTCCCGTTCTGTCCGCGCAATTTACAGCCACTTGCTAGTAATAATGGCAAACTTTTGGCGCTGTAAGTAAATAATCATAAATACGCAATATAACTCCCGATAATCTGGGCTACTAAGATTAGTCCGCAATGCTACTTTATTTTGAAATATTCTCCCAAACGACTGCTCAATGCAAACATGCTTTGAAGACGAGCTAAGACAAGTCGCCGTGCCCTCTCCTCTCGCGCGCGTTATCGCGCTCGGGCGACTCTCGATCAACCCGCGCGTCATCAATCCATCGTAAACAGAAACGTATCGTACAACTCGCGAGACTCGGTGGCGATGACCCAGAACGGAACAGATCTCGCTGTTAGGCAACGACGTTCTGGATTGTTCGCGCACGCGAGAGAGAAAGAGAGTTTCTCTTTATCCGGAATTCTCACTTTGAAGCGTCGCGAGCAGTTTGCGACGCATTGTCCACTATCGGGGTGCCAGTTTCGCGAGCAGTCCGCGCGCGAATCCATCGGGCGGCCAATCGACACTCGGGATCTGTGTCGCGTCGATGGGACGGGAGTTCGCGTAATGTCTACGTGCATCGCGTTAACAGGACGCGGCTGCGGTCTGGACTCCAAATGGTCGCGAATCTACGATGTGGCATGTAAGCACCGACGTTTCCCGACCATGGTATTAGGTACTTCTTCTCTCATGTTTTTTTTTCTCTTTTCTTTTTTTTTTATTTTTATCCTCGAGCAAATTTTCCTTACGGTGCATTCCATTCTCGTTATCGTCCGTTCTCGAAGCGGCGTTAAAAGAGAGAGACCAGCAACGCTTGGCTTCTTATCAGCGCTTCGCGCCTGCTACGCCGACGAATTTACGTTCAGTGAACCTGGGCTTGGCTTTTCCTTCGTTGTATCGCGCAGTATCGTACTCGTGGCTTTGGACACCCGTAGCATCGAGCGATTGCTCCAAAGTCCCCGAACACGCGGAGGTCATTGACTCGAGTGTAGTTTATGCGTTTAGTCATCTATATTTTCATACGAACACGACAAGTCACGATAATAAACCGTTTGGGTCAGGTAACTTTTTCACGATCCCTATCTCATTGTTAGGTGCTCTTCGGTATAATACGTGCGTTTATATCGTTTCACATTAATCGTTTCGTTGGTGACTTAATTCAGATCGGAGTATGGGTCAAGACATAGGTGAGGTGTCGCGTGTAAACAAAGTCACCGCGTCATATTCTTGTCGTCGCGAGAAAGCGAAACGCGAGCCTCGTTTTTGCGAAAAATTGAGCGCGCGGGAAGAGAGAGCAGAGTTTCGAACAACGACGAGAGGAGGAGAGGAGAGGGTTGTTATCAATCCTCTCAAGCGCGTGTTTAGACGTTCTACGACGTCAATCGGACGAATGAACGATAAGGCAAAAATGTTGTCGTCCGCGCGCGCTCTTTTCGGGGGGGAAAAAAAATAAAAAATACTTTTGGAGACGTGGCGGCGCGACACAATTTCTCGCCGGTGCCGGTACCGCCGCGGCATTAATCGCAAGCGTCCTGCATTAATCGCAAAGTCCGCTCTCGGTGCCGCAGTCGAGCGTAAAACTGACCGGCTGGCTTTTTTTGCCGGTCTCTTTTTCTTTTTTCTCCTCTTTTTTTTTACGTAACCGGCGATTTATGACGCGCGTTGTATATTGTAGCTCTGACCCCACTTCGCTTTTATTTACGTTTACCGGCGTGTTACATCGCGCTGACGATGATAATAAGGCCGCGCGCGGTAACGAACTAATGCTACTAATTACGATAACACGTGTCTAACACTAATAACTACTTATACCGCAGAGTTATCTACGATATCCGTACAAATTTATCAGTTTACCGCGATCTTCTCAGATGCGACGACTCAACAGATTTCGCACAGATACGATCTATTATTTATCGTGCCGATGAAGGACGTAATAAATCATTCAGATATCGTTCTTTGATTATATCATTCATTAAAGCAATCGGCACAACTTTTATTTTCATTAAACTACCGTGATTTATAACTCTTAAAGCGGAAAATTTATTAAGTGCTCTTTCTTACATCCAAAGAGAAAATCTAATTCGAAACCGGCGTTTAAACTAGAAATCCCGTATATCCCGTATATGTAAATTGTAAAAAGTGTACATCACAGAAATACGTTGAGGAATCACCACACTTTATAATAGAAAAGTAGCGAAATTATTATATAAATAAAATATTTGTTTACTGGTTTGCTATAAGGAGATCATAGAAGATAGAGTTACAAAGAGTCAGTAATGTGAAAGAAATAGCCTTTTTTTAGGGACGACTGATCTGATCTCTTAATTGCCTTGGCCGGTAAGTCGTCAGAGCGAAGAGCGACGAATATCAAGAGGGAATTGAAAATGAATGACATACTGTATATCACTATTGGTAACACTTAATCACGAAAAGAAAAACTGAGAAAAACTTTTACTCGTCGACAGATATTTTTATGTAAATGTTGGATCATATTTTATGATATAAATTATGGATCGTATTTTAAAAGTATAAATTCCAAGTCGAAATTTTACTTGTACTCTCGACCTCAATTGGATCTTTTGACCTTCTATCTTGTGCTTTAAAATGATAATTACCAGAGAATTTTCCACTTGGAGGTTAAAAAGAGGTTTTTATTAAACTTCTCGAAATCCTTCATAAAGACTCTATTATAGTCAATAGGTTCAAAAGTGGTCTATTTGAGTGTTTAAAATATCAAAATAAGCGTGAAAGATCTAATTGAGGTCGAGAATGGAAGTAAAATTTTGACCCGAGTATTTTTTAATATTTTGTCTCGATAATGAGATAAACAATTGCCGATAACTCTTTTGTTTTTAATTTATTATATCATTTTCATCAACTAAACTCAATCTTTTTCTCTTTCTCTCGCGTTCCATGCGGATGATACTTTTGCGATCGCGTAAGTTCAAGAGTCAAGACAAGCAATCTAATCGCGCGATTTCGTTGTGTCTCTTTTTGCAAAAACATTGAACTTTTAGAGGAAAACAGGATTTTACTCACGCCTCTGCCAGAGTACACATTTACCGCCTCTCAGAAGTGGTGATGCGAAGTTCCTTGAATGGGGCGCACCAAAAGTTGAACTGCGGTTGAACTGAAGCTGTGCGGGCTTCCGACATCGTGAACACCATATCGTGGTCCGTGTCAGTTATTACTACACATAGAGAAGATACCATTTAAAATATTTCTGTTCGCGCTCTGCTTTTTTCCTAATGTGTGCTATTGGTTTTTTATTTTTGTTAAAATTATTTAAATTTCATAAAGCTTTCTTAAAATGTTATTTACATTACATCTTTAATTAATTCTTAGTTATCATTTTGTATTTCATAATTTTACAACTATAACTGTACAATTGCTGGTATTACATTTATTGTTATTAATTATAAATGACTATTTTTTATTTTCAAAAAAATCAAGTGATTTATTTGTAATATATGTGCAATACAATAATATAATTATATATAATAAAATACATAATATAAAATGATAAAACATTTATATACAATACATTATTATATACAATACATTATTATATACATATAATGGACTAGATATTGAATGCGACACATCCATAGTTTAATGCAAAAGTGCAATGAATTTTGAGAAATAATGGATGCGTCTCGCGTCAAGTCATTACTGTACGATGGAATTGTGTGTAGATGTTTACCGGTTTTTAAACGCAAACCTTCTAACGGTATTGCGCCAATCTTCAATCAGAAATATACCTTTTATTAATAAAATAGCTACAGTGAGAAACTCGTACACAGTGAATTCGCAGAAAAATTGAAACGTTGATTGAATAATGGTATTCGTAATAGAAGAGATACCGGTCTAACAAAGCAAAAGAAAATTACTAATTAATTCTCTTCAAGCAATTCATACAGAACCATGAATACGAACAAGATACCTTTGAAAATATCGGCTAAAATTTTAGCAACTAATGAAGGTCTAAAACAATAAAAAAAAAGAAAGAAAGATTGATATCCCTCTATATACATATATCATTTAGATTTAAAGAATCTTCTATGACTCTCGCTAAAGATTGACTTAATACTAAACTTATGACTAAATTATCTCGCTAAAGTTTACAAATTTAAGAATTTATATATGTAAGATGTGATTAATTTTAACTTATGACTCGTCACTTACGAACATCCGTCACTTTCACACGGAGCCACACGTTCTTTTTTTTTATTGATGAGTTGGCGCTCACGTCATTTGTCGAAATTTTATCTTTCAAAAATTAGCGATGCTTTCGAGCGAGACGAGACGAGAAAATATCGATGTCGAGATTTATTCTCAACGAAAACAAATAATTGAAAAAAATTTTTTGTCTCGACTGGTTGAGATTCTCGCGTCTCGAGATTTTCGAATTTTATGTTTAAGATGTTCGAGACTATCGACTATTTCATCTCATTTGTTCTTTTATAATGAGATAGCAAATTATGGCTAACAGAAAAAGAAATAACGAGTCGAGAAAGGAAACTAGACGAGACAAGAAAAACAAATGACAGATAATGATTTCGAAATTATTATCTTAAACGGGACGAGAAATTTTGAGACGAGATTTCGAGATTCTCTTATCAAAATGCATTTCTATAAAAAAAAATTAAGTGCAGATTAATTGCAAACTACACGATCAACTTACAAACTGACTAGAAATTTTGTGTTTTGTACTTATATGTTTTAATATATGTATATTTAGTTTTATATTAATATATGTTAGATTAGTTGTGATAAATTTTTTCCTCCGATTATTGTAGCTGTTGTAAGATGAGTAAATATCAAATGGTTAGGAGATTCCGTCACATATTAATTTTTTATAAACCATCAGCATTTGCGCATTTTACGAATTAAATCCAAGCGGCGTACAGTGCATTAAGATGTTTGTTGTTAAATTCAAGATGTTAAGATAATCCAGTACAAAAGAATTTAATCTTCTCAGAAATTGTTTTGCGCAAAGCCATTTATATATCTTATTTAATACAACTTCATACATTGTAACTTCTTGTAGATATAATGAATTTCCAGTGGTGGAAATTATTTTTCAAAGCACTTAAGTGATCGAGGAGTGGGGTCAAGTTTTCCATCCAAGGTCTCCGCCTGCGGGCGTTAGATTACATAAATTACTATCTTTTGCTTGAAAACAAAGTTCCTTTCGAAAGATGCTACGTATCTCGGAAGGCAAGCCGTAATACGATACATGTCCTTGTAATGCGTCTAAAGCTGAAGGATAACTTTTTGAACGCCTGCTTATTTGATATTCGGATTCGATAACTCGAATGCCTCGCGCCAGCTGATTCGGATTACGGAAATTCGTGCGATGCCGCGCGGAGCATTTCCCCATCCTCGGAAATCTCGGAGGGCCTGACGTATACGCTAATTAATCGTCAAAGGAATCCATTCCCACTGAGATGCGGCGGTGGATGAAACAACGCGTGTGCCACGTGCGTCGCGTCGACAACCGAGCAGAAGCGTCAGTGCACGCCCCCTCGGTGCGCGCGAAGGAGGAAGAGAGTGAATGAATGAGATCGACAGAGAGAGAAAGAGAAACGGATATAGAAGGAGAGGAGCGATCAGTGCCGGAGAGCGAGGGAGAGAGAGAGAAAGAGCGGCCTCCACGCTGCGTATGCACCGAAGTTTATCTGTGCGGCGATAAAGCCGCTATCGCCGCTTTCGTCGTTCGCTGCGTCGTCGTTCGGCGAAGAAAGGAAAGAAAAAAAGAGAGAAAGGATGCCAGCATCGCTTTACGGTAATATAGCGGCACAATGGGCAGCGTACAAGTGGCCAACTATACCACTACGATACTTTACTCTCCGAACTTGCACTTTAATCTCGAGAGTATCGTCCATCTCTCCGACACTGCGCTCGCGTTACGACACGCGCATAGCATTGCAAGGATAAACAAGTCTTTTTCCTTTTTTTTCTTTTTAATTTATTTATTTTCCTTGCGTTGGCAACGCAAGGAACAGGGAATAATATGCGTTTCAATTACGCCAATTTTTTTAATCATTACTAACGATTTTACTGGAGTTTTCCTTTTTTTTTCTCTCTCTCTCTTTCTCTCTTCATCTCTATCTTTCTCGATCTATCCGTCTATCTTCGCTGGTGATGATAAATCGCGATACGCGTCTTACCCCCGCTCGCGTGTTGTCCCCGTCGTTTTCGCGGAAACGCCGCAACACCGGCGAGAGGAAAAACGCCTGTCATTTCATGGGAACACGGTGACATTGTGGCATTTATCGACGTTGCGAGCAGTTGTCGTTGTTTGAAAATACAAAACGCATTAAGTGCGCTTTATTGCGACGCGAATGCAAATCGAGTCCGATATATTTCAAACATTCTTTTTTTCTGCTAATATATCTAGGACGCTTGCAGCGTTACTAGAGCTGTCTCGCGTTAATGTACTATATTGAATATTTATGAGATGTATGGAATCAAATAGCTCGTCTCATTACAGTCTGAATGCGAATAACGAATGAACGATATTCCAATAATTTTACTTTTTTTGTTAATCCTCAGGATATTCACGATGTCGGGACAAATATCTCACATTAGTGATCATTATATGTTAATCGGTTACATAAACCTTGACGAGTTCGTTTTATTGCAATCTGAATGCAAGGTGAGCGATTATTTTAACATATTTTTATTAATCTTGGATAAGTCATCTTACAATAGAGAGCATAATTATTGGTTAATATAGAATAAATAATGTTGAAAGAATCTAGAATTTCATGAATTCTTATTACGATCTAAATGCAATTCGCGCGTTATATTTCTGTTTTCCATTAACTTATAGCATTGAGAGATATCTTGGGATGTTGTTTTATAACCTGGATATCGAATTAAAAAGTGTAAAAAAGCGCAAGATTTTTGGTAAAAATTTACAAAATTTGATAAAGCATATTCAACTGGTTTTATTATAATTCGATTAAAGTGTCGAATTATATTTAAAACATTTATAAACCGAAATACAAGTAAAAGTTCATCTCGAGGCATATACATTTTGATGACACGAACGAGGTTGTATAGGTAGTCTATATCTTATATTTCTTCATTTATTATATATTAATACTGATACTTACGTGCACAGTTTCACATTCTCATTTATTTATTCCAAAACGCCTGCAGACCAACTTGTTTTTCACTACTTTGTCAACCAACTGGGTTACAGGTAGATAGTTTTTGTTTTTCAAAGGATTTTTGGGCTTTAAAATATCTGAAAAAATTCTGGTATACTCTTTCAACATTTACGATTGCACAATTATATAACCCGAAACGTTTTTTTACCTTTTTTATACATTGTGACCGAATTTCAGGCAGAACAATATGCATTTTGTTGTAATAAAAAATTCATAACTTTTTTATACGTACATATAAAAAATCCTTTTAGCTTCAAACATTCCAAGATTAGTATGAGAAAAAATAGTATAAAAAAATGATGTCTGTTTCAAAAAGGTACAATTTAAAAATCAGTAATTTTGGTTTATGGAAAATAGGAAAACATATAGTAGAAAAGGGACAAACTGTTTTTTGCAAAAAACAATCAATATTTCATTTTAGAAATGAACATTTAAAAGTAATTTTAAGAAAAATATATTTATAACATATGTAACGCACTTTTTTTTACAAAAAGTGCGACGCTCTTCGTTTTTGGCACAAAGCACGATAACAGTTTTTTTTTATCGGATTATCAATCATAAAAAGCATCGTTTTTTTTTCTAACTTATCAGAACACGCGAGTACGTCTTCAAGTTGTAAAATTTCATGGATTTTAGTGTGTGAGTGTTCTAGACAAATTGTACAAGCGAGCTTACATACGAGTTAAATCTACGTCGGTATCTTCCTTCGATCTCCTCGCCATCACTTTCGTTGTCAGAAGGCTTGTCGGAAAATAAATCTTACGATCAGTCTCAAATAAAGAATGCACAATTTTCCATGTGAAACGCTCTCCCATTATGAGTCTGTTCTACATCTATTAATGATAGATAGAGAAATTATGAAAATAATCTTTCTCGCTGCGTAAAACAGGACTGACAAAATTTGACGGCGTCATTTGACCGATAAGTTTTTCTATCAACACTTTTTTTATGTTGGAGAGCCAATCTCTTTCACTTACCGTCTACCAAATAATTCAAGATCAAAAAATCGTCTGGGTCGTGTTGACCTAGGTTAGTCTGCAGTGAGTTAATATCAGCCGCAACGAGAGCTAAAATTACAGATCCTTGAAAAACGTAGATCCCTTTACTCTTCCCCTTATCGATAGATAAAGTTTAAAATTAAAAATGACCCTTACCAATTTACGCTATTACGTGCTACAACGCGTTTCTATTGTAAAACTTTTTGTTAAATTCTCTTTGAACGATTTCACTTGACAAACAATATTATTAGACAACTCTGATAAACTAATAAACCTTAATCCCGCTATTTACTTGGACTCTTGCTTAAAGATTTATGGCCTTTTTACCCAAAGTAGATAAGTGATCAAAAGTTACGTAAATAAGCAGGTAGGATACTGACAACACTTTAAAAAAATAGTGCTGTATTTTTCATTAATACAACATTTCTCTCTAAAATTTTGTATCCATGGTGGGAAGATATAAGATGAGGCTTTGTTCATAATGGCAATAAAAAAAGCGGAACATGGTTTAATCAATCATGGGGGTCCTTATTTATGCGCACGAAATTTAAACGGTCACGGGCATACTTTTCATAGAATTCCAATAAATTCATTAAAAAATATTGATTAGAAAGTTATGATTTTTCAACAATTTATTGGAATTTTATGAAAATCCAGTATGTGTTCAAGAGCGAAACATAGCTTACAGATATAGATTTTTCATAAGATTAATTAAGTATAGAAAGATCAAGATTTTTAAACAAACACATACAATAACCAATTGTAATTTTTCACCTTTCATCTAAAGACATAAAAATCGAGTTTTATACATCAAAACACCTTCTTCTCGCAACAGTTGTCAATTTTATTCAAATTTAAATATTGCGTAGCATTTCTCGCTTGCGACATATCTGCCGCGTAGTATTTTTCGACCTTCTAGTCGGGTAAAAAAGATGCTTCCGCGATCCAAAAGTATCTCGTTATCCGAGCTTAATCTTATCATCGGTTTTTCGTGGGATATCACACGAGATACAAATCCACGCGATGAGCCGCGCGCGATGGTTCGCACGATGCGCGTATCTCCGCCGGCGCGGCCGATGCGATGGGATGCATCCCGTGTTTCTTGCGAAAACAACGCTGCGATCGCGGAACCGTTATACCGAAGCGCGCGCGCGCGTCGTTATTCCTATATGCAGGATCTTCTCGTACAAACATCGTCGGGGAAAGAATCGGTGAAGGGAAAGAATCGTGCGGCCGGATAACCACGTCATCTTAACGGTAGGCTCGCTCGCGTTCGTTAGCCAGAAGACGGAGCGTACGGCGAAACGCTTAACGGGCCCCTCTCGAAAAAGAGCCGAGAGCTACGAAATACGCGCATTCTCCGACGCGATTCCTACTCGCGACTGTCTGTCGGTGCAACTGTTACCTCGGTGCATTCCCGTTATTATGTCGTGTTATCGGAATCACGGCGCAACGTCTCGAGTGACGATCGTGACGGAAGGCATACCTTTCGCGAAAGAATTCCGCATAATTTAATACCGCCAGCACGGCATTAACATTAATTAAGATAACGGTAATTAATAAGAGGGTTAAAGATCACTTTACGCTAACGATTAATAAGAGTGATTTAGTCGTACATCGATCTCGGATAAGCGCCAGTCTAGATAATAGCGACAGTGATGCAAACTCGACAGCGTGATATTTCATGACGAAAGATTAGAACGTATTAATGGCTATCGTAAAATCGTTAAACAAGGATGATAATACCGCCGGCGGATAACGCTGAAGTTTTATTTTCGATTAACTGTACTTTAATTGGCGGTATCGTCTGAAAGATAAATCTGCGAAGTTTGCATATTTTGCGCCTGTGCGCTTCATCTTCATCAATCGTGAGGCAACGAAATTCCAATAAAATTGTAAGGAAAAAAACAACATTTTAGTAAAACCTCATGTTTATTTATGCCGGAGAATGATGTATACTTCGTAAAGAGGAGAAATACTTATTTCGCAATTTAGCGTAGACTGTGCGAAAAATTTTTTTTAAGAGATTTTCGATCTTTCGTATGAGGATGCCTTAATGACGAAATCCTGCCGGGACAAAGTCAATTTCGGTATAAAGAGGCCGCGGTGTTACGCGCGTAATCGACGCGGCGTTTCGCGTAAAAACTACTTATGATAATCAGATTCCCATGCCTCAACTATTTTTACGATCGCGCACAGCCGGCCTATATGCAGATGCGTCTATTACGCGAATTATAACAGTACCCTGCGAACGCGGCGGGGACCGTTCATCGGCGATGTTAATGCACCACGACGGGCGTAACAGATCTCCGGGCAGCCCGATCGAAAGAGGATCCGGTCGATTGTGAGAGAAACGCGGTAGGCGATTCAGAGAAGCGAGATGTTGTGACGAGATGTCTGCATTTGCGCAAAAAAAAAAAAAACTGAAGAGGGTGGGTGTCAGTTTCTGGATGACGCCACCGCGTCCCAAGGTCAATCATTCGCAAGCTACTGTTCTCAAAATAGCGCCAACTAACGCTAATAGGCGACAGTCGATTAATATTAGTACAGCACTGACAATATTGATCGATATGTACATGTATATACGACCGGTAATTATTAGTTTATTAATGTAAGTATTGATTATGCTTGCTAATATAAATATAAAGTAACGATGTGCACGTAAAGCTGTCGAAAGCAATTACCGATTTTTCTCGAATCAAATTCCATTATAAGAAAGATGAAATTGTATATAATATTAATTATGGATTCAAGCAAATTTTGTTGAAAGCTAGATGTAATGGGAAATGATTGATTGCTAGTCTAATTATAATATTATTGAATACATTAGCAGCTGAAACGAAAGCGACTCCAATCATTTATCATTCAAAATAGTGAAAACTTGAAAATCACAAAGTGATGAAACGGTGTTGAATCACGTGTTCTTTCAGCGCTGTACTTTCTTCTTAAAAAAAAGGTATTAAATAAAAAATTATTAAATAAAATACGAATCAATATTTAATCGCATAAATTTTTTTTGTCTCCTTCGGAATAATTCTTAGAGTTTTTTTGTTGGGAATCAATTGTGAAGACTGTAGGATTATAATACGGACGTTATCACATACTAAAATTGATTGTATTTCACCGAAAACGAAGAAGAGACGTTGAAAGAGAGGATGCAGAGAGGATGCCGCCTAGTTTCGACAAGAAGCGAGGCATTTTCTCGGCGAAAGGTGCTCTTATGCGATCCGTAAATACAATAGAAAGTACCGGGGAATCTAGGATACCGGACGAGGGTCCCGTTCGCGGTGTTCCCCGCATTTGCGCTGGAGCCTGCATACCTACGAGGCGCTCGGTATCCCTCTTTCCATTCTCTGTTCTTCCGTCCCGCATTCCCCTTCGCCCCGCGATCCCTGAATTATGACAAAAATCTCCGACATCCGGCTGATCAAGCAGAAAACCAGCATTAAAATGGTGAGCTGGTCGATTTAGCTGTTGTATACGTATATCGATGACGTCAAAGGAAATCTATCGAAATCTTTATATAACACATGAATATGATGTGCGCTTCTGTCAATTTTGTATATTCTAAAAAATAACAAATAAAAGTTTGATACGATGTAGGAGAGCGTTATCTAAATACTCGTATTATCATTAATCGAATACAGTTAGAGAGATAGTCGAATCTTCGGTCTGCTCGTGTATTCTAATAAATATGTGGAATGAAGATTTCAGGGCTATGTGTGAATTAATATTGAGACATTCTTCTATTATCATTTTGTATCTTCTTAAACGAATTAAAAATAATCAATATCAGTCTACATAACAAAATAATGTTACGATGATACGAGGTTGTTACGATGTGAAGCTAGTTTCCTATACGATGCTCACATCTACAGAGGCCAATGAGCGTTTGTTCGCGTTCTTCTTATTATTATCATCGAGAGAAAGTATAAGAGAGATTATATGCCACCGGATATCATTCGACTGGTTCGTAACGTTCAGTTCCGTTCCTTTATGTAAGCACAACTTATAGGAGGAGCTATTTGAAAACCGGAGTCGCGTCTTAATTTCAAGCGATGCGTCACGTGGCACATGCACTCTCCCTCCATAGCAATTACGATTTTTTACGATGCCTACGTGCGTAGTTGGGCTCTCTTTAAAGTCGTTCTTCTCCACTTTTTACGAGCGCGCGTTCGCATTCCCGTTTCCCCGATGCCCGGACAAATGTGACCGCGGTCGCGGCTCTAATCGACGAATTATCGCGACGAGTTCGCACCCGATCCACAATACGTCGTGTGCCGACGAATCTAATATTGCAGGACGAACGATGATTATTGTTGTAAATATATTTAAGTTAGAAAACTAGATTTGATTTGTAATTGCCGTGTGTGTGCGATAAAAGAAGTGACATTTTGTTTATGCATTTGTCCATGAACACGAGAAACCATACAAAAATAGGACGAAAATCAGAAGACGGATTCTAAGTGGCGGAAAAGATTCGAAATTAGAGTATAGCACTGCGTAATTTCAAACTTGAAATTTTCAGAATGCAAAGCAAAAGAATTAATCTGTAGATACAGTAGAGTCTACTATATAGTATTTACATTGAATGAAGAAGCACGGTTGCTGTATTAGACATAGACGCAACATGCAAGTGCAGAAATTGCACAATTACAAAATACCCGGAGATGGAGAAAATACTGATATTAATTTATTAGATGAGGCTCTGAGGACTAAAGTCAAAGAATTAAAAATGTTAATAAGAGCCAACACAGGATATAGTCGCGAATTAGCGAGATAGTCGAATCTTCATTCTATTCGTATCTATTTTGATAAATGTATAAAATGAAAATGTGAGAAATGTATGTGAATTGATATTAGTGGTGTGAACCTTGTCTGTAATTGCACTGTTCCATACAAATGTTTAGCTTCCATGCGAAACAATTTCTGTTTTAAAACTAAAATTTGAGCTAGATTAGGTTAAGATTAGGAATTTCCGAGGCGGGGATATCGACAGCGAGTAGAGCGGGTCTAATGCAACGCACGTCGCCCGGCGTCCTTCGTTACTCTCATCACGAATTAACATCCTGACAATCTTCCGTCAACGTGTTGATCGACGTCGCCGTTGTTTTCCCCGGCCAGGCAGGTTGGGATTACCGGCGAAATGTAAAATGTAAAGTGCACATTTTTCTCACTGCAAAATTAATTTTCGGAATACACCTCAATTAGTTCTTTTTCTCTCTTCTTCTCCTTCTCCTTCTTCGTTTTTTCGAAACATACGCGTTTCAAAACGCTGTAGAAAATTACACGAATGACAAGCCAAATGCGAAACGACTACGTTTCTTTTTTTATATGTGAATATTGGAAAGGAACAATTTTCGCGTTGATTTTCCTCCAATTATTTCTTTCTTTTCGTTTCTACGATAGGAGTAAAAAAATTCATTCTTTATTATTTCTAACATTGGATATTTAAAAAATCTAAGATACTTTTCTCTGTATAATTAATTCTTAAATCCTCCCTTGTCAGTTGGGCAATTAATGAATATCTTCATTAATTAAATTACCTTTTTTTAAATTTCTTTTTTGCCTGATACAAAACAAACGTGTTTTTAAGCTGCATTATAAATCATTAAGACGACGCGGGCTTTAAATACGGCGCACGTTACGCAAGGTGAATGCATTTAAAAGTCGACTCCGGTAACGAAGTGCCAGGGATAACCAGGGATAAACGCGGTTACGCGAAGTACCGGATTTGCGGAATCAAGTTCTGAATGTAATCGGCCTTAATCGGTTTTCGTTATCGGTTACACACCGATCGTGTCGTAAATGTTTCAGGTGACGAAATTACGGCGATGACGACAGGCGGCTGTCGATACTTTGCCCGGTATCCGCGTGCATCCCACTCGCTTCCGATATTTATGTTGATCGATACGACGAGAAGTGGACTTAAGTGTCGCTCATACGAGGATTAGTTACGTCGCAACGTAACACAGCGCGAAATTGTATTGCACGTTACTGATATTATATTACCGTTGTATATTAACTATCGTTATGTACACAGACATTGTAAGAATAGGCCGTATGAGTAGAGCGTATCTAACGTCAGGTAGTGAAGATCAGATAGGAAAAAGCAGAAAGCAGTTGCCGTATTTCTTTCTCTTTTTATCTGATTCACGCAATTGTCTCTTTTCTCTTCTACTATTAACTATCTTTCGTCTCTTACTACGTGATATTCAGGTTTCCCGCTTTACGCTTGGTGTATCTTTCCCATGTTCTATAGTTGTGCATGCGGATATTGTTTTTTTGAAACGGGAAACATTTTTACATATTAAATATCTCTCTTCCTTTCTAACAATTGAATTAGATGTTTGCTAAAATTTCATTGCGTCGTTCTCTTTACGAGAGAGAAAATTCACAAATGAAATGTTTTGACTTGGTAAATATAGTTATCAAAGAAATATTCTGGACATATATAGAACTTTCCCGTTCATGTTGTCAACGCTATAATCAAGGGTCCTGATTAATTGATTACTTCGACGCGACGCGACTGTATTGCTAAAGTTTCAATAAAGTCTCGCAGAATTCCGAATAAAATAGTTTCAATATTCCTATGTAAGGGGAACGACTCAATAAATAATATTTAATAAGACGGAGATTCGGAAATTTGAAAGAAAGAAAAATTACGTCTGTCGCTCTTTAAACAACACATATTCCAAATATAATAATCTAATGGTAAAATATTTAAGAACAAACTATATATAATAATAATATATTATTTATACACACTTATTTGAACGTTTTAGCATTGCAGATTTCGCTCTATTATTTGCACAGCTAGTTTATAAATTTAGAATATCAAAACGTACAGTGGTAATCGCGTCGATTTTTGTATGAATACTTAAAAAAAAAAACTGAGAGTCTGTTTTATTCTTCCGTCCACGGGCAGATTACTAGTAAAATTGCAACATAATTTGCGGCGTTTATCCTCCACAAAATTTGACCGGCTCCATTGTTCCTTTCTTTCTGCTCTGAAATTTTTTTTGTCATTATGACGAAATTTCAACCGCGCGCGTCGACCTTGACATGCGATCGAGAAGTCTCGATTTCTTCTGAGAAAAAGAATTGTGAATCATCGACGAAGCCCGAAAGAGATCCGCATTGTATCGGCAGGAATCTTAGCATTTTGAAAAGAAAGAAGCTTCTAAGATCGCTAAAGGCACCACAAAAAAAAGCAATCGCTTTTTTGAATAGATAGCTCGAACCACTCGAGCTTGAATTATTTCTACTTCGAACCGGTCGACCGCGAAATTCCTACGAATCTGTGCCCGGCCCCCAGTTTTGACGCATCGACGCGAATAAAGGATTTATTTTCGTCCTACCCGTGAAAGTTCGCCGTGGCGTAGAAACGGGGGGAAAAAAGGAGCTATCGAAAATTCTCGTAGAAAACGCGGCAGTGAAAGCTCTTCGGCGCGTTATTTGCCAAGGTTTCTCGCCGCCGGGTAGTTTCTCCGGTTCGTATTATTATAGCAAATGCGGATCCCTCCATGCAAAAAAGTGGAGTGGAGAGAACACAGCGCGTGCGGCGTATATAGCGCGATCGACAAGCTGCCACGCGGATAGAAATCGATTTAACTGTAATTGCCGGGCGTCGTTATCCGGTGCGCTGCGCCGTTATCCTCGTAATCGACGTACATACGTTGACACGGCAGAGAGAATCCATTCAGTTACCACGCTCGCCCCGATAAAATCGCCTAAATTCTTTACACCTTTTTCCTAAATTTAAAAATCCGTGTGCTTAGCCCGACGCCGCTAAAATCAAAGTATGTAGCGCGATTATTAAGGTGAGATTTCTTAAATCGAAAATAATCTGAAAGACGAAGTTATAACAATGCGAAAATTTTAGATTAAATTAAAAATTTTAAAGTTGAAACTTTAGATCAAGTAAAGTAATCACACCTTGCTCACCTTTCCTTGCATGTTTATGGATCCGCGAATTTGTACATCTCCAATGATATGTTCCGAATCAGAACAAAAAAATTAAATAAATCAATAAAACCAGTAATGCGTACGTTCGTTTGAATAACAAATAATTAAAAATAGTTTATCTCGGTGGGTCTGACGACTCGCAGCGAAAGAATGTAGTTGATTGCGGCGGATATGATAAAATAATACGAATATTTTAGATTGACTTTGACCCTTGGACCCAATAAAACTGATATGGTTCTAAATCATTTCAAAAAAACTTCTCTTTATTACGAAGACATGGAGCAGTTGTAAAAATAATACTGCTGTTTATAGTACCTAGGGTTTGCCATATTTTCGTTAATAACGCCGGTTTAATCCGCAAGGAAATAATTTACGTGAACAAACAACATTCAAGTCTACATGCATATAATATTATAGCTTCTTTCTCGTATCTCTCTTTGAAAAATCATATACATTATAAATAATAAAATAAAGCATGACTTTTCAAAGATATGAGAGAAGGAGACTATTTTTATAAGGATAGGGTACATAAAGAATGGTAACGATAATCGATGAAAATGAAAATTAAAAGAACTCGAACGTTCTTGAAATCACCGGACTTTATGTCAATTCTCCTATATAATTTCGTTGAGTTGGTGCTGCGGTTGCTGTGGGAACGTATAAATGAAACGCGACCTTCCTCGTATCTCATCGAAAATTGATTCCGAAATTCTAGCGGTTTCAGGTCCCCCGTTTTAATGCGCCATACTGGCGGGACTAATGCGAATGTCCCCCGCGAGCATCGGCTATCATTTCTATTATCGCGCGACGCGAAACGAACGAATCTGTTCGGTCCCAATCGTGCTGGTCGATCTAATATACCGTTGATTGTCTCCGTCCGAATCTACGTCCGCGCATGCGACAAATTACTCGCCGTATCGCGCGTCAATCTTGATCGCGTGTTAATCGACATTATGACACTCCGGAACAGGTAATAAACGTATGCTTTTGTTATTTGTGCTTCAGGTGAGGTGAATCGCTGACTAAAGGAAACCGTCTCCGAGAACTTGGTTTATGCACGGATATTACAGATGGAAGAACGAGCCGACCCTCATATCTAATCCTGAGCCAGAAGTTCAAAGACTTACTTAGTAAGTAATAAAAAATGAGTAATCAAGATCTCTAAGATAAGACATATGAGATTATGTGAAAAATCTGCCAAGTAAAATAAAATTAAAATTAAGAAGAAGCGGAAAAGTCTCGTAGAAAAGTTGCTGAATGCGTAATTCGATTGCCTAAATCGTACCTTTCGTCAGTATTTTATATCTTTAATATTAACAATACATATTTCGTGACAAATGAGAAATGAGTAAATAAAAATTTAACAGGTTACGTATCCCTCTGTCTCTCTTTCTTGTATTGTGCGTGCTAACAACATTTTTTTTTTAAAAAAAAGGTACGGCTGATATTAATTTTTGATGAATTTGTGTAGCTGATAATAATGCAATCATGCAAACTGAATTTTAAACTGACTTTTTACATTTTCATAAAAAAAAGTTTATTATAGAATATTTTACATTCATTACATATTCATTATTATAAAAAAAAGATTGATATTTTATATTTAAAATCTGTCAAGTTTCTTAAATCATATCGTTACAAACAAAAAAGTGTTACAAAAAGAACTGCTTTTGCTGTACACGGGGAAAATTTAAATAGAATCATTTCTTATGGTTTTCGATATGAGCAATCGTTGGTTTCGCGCATAATTGACCACTTTGGAAGGCACTTTGAAAGGCAATACGATTTAGGCGATCGGTTGCTCCGGTGAATCATATCTTTTGCAGCACGTTGCAAAAAGGTTTATAATTAATTTATTTATTTGGTGAAGCATTGTAGTAATAGGGATCTGCAATATCAAACTACAATTTCCAATATTTTGCATACAAATCAGCATCACAAATGGGAAATATAATAAAAAAATAACTTAAGTGGTATACATTTGGCAATTCTCTCCTATGTAGCTTGCCTTAAGTTTTCGTTGAATGATAGAGTCCGATCTAAATTTTGGTTTCGATCAGTTTCCAGTAAATAATTAAGGTTTTGATTAAGTTTCCGTGAAATTGAAAGGACGTTTCGACGTAGTCGAAAGTGATCAAGTTGTAATGGCCGACTGAACACAATGAGCGATGAGTGATATTCAATAAAAAGTCTGCTTTTTTTCCAATATGTAACGAGCGAAAAAATATTTTTTTTTTTTAAATGAGGAAAAATCAGGTACGGAATTTTGTTAAATCGGTCTCTAACCCATCTAAGGCGCAATGTAATATATGTATTAAATTATTTCTAAGAAATAAGGCAAACGATCGAAAGGAATAATCTAAAAAGATATCATATAAAAACGACTTCTTGAGTATAAACACAATTTAAAAAGGTTTGTTTAATATTTTTTTATGTTAAACAATTCACATTTGCGTGTTTCGATATGTGTGATTAAAATATAAATTTCGTTCAATTATTTAATCAATTAATTTTTATCATGTATCATGAACAAAAAGAAAAAAATCGGGAAGTAATGAGAAGAGCAGGAAGTAATAAAATACCTCAACTAAATTTAACAAGTTCAAATTACAATTTTCAATCTGATTGAGCGTGATGCTGGTACATCATTCTGGCCACGAAAATTCGGATTGATAAAGCAACAATGGATTTTTTTATTGTTGTCATATCATACTGTAATACTTTTATTTTATTTTATATTTGTTTGATTTAGGTGATCTCTCTCTTTGCAAAGACTAAACTTTGCAGATCGTCTAAACCAAACAAATGTAAAATAAAATAAAAAATATATATATTCCCGCACAACTTTAATGCCGGCAACATATGACAAAGTAAAAGCAAAAGTTAATAACTTGGTTTGTCAAGGTATATCGTTTGTCGCGTCTACATACATCCCTTTCCATGAAAGTTTCAGTTTTTGGTTTCCGACGAAATTGACACATAACCGAATATTCGTTTCCGGTTTCGGCCGAAACTAAAAACGACAGATTCGATCGGACTCTAATGATTTTAAAAGTTCTAAAAATTCTAAAGCTACACAAAAATTACACGAATCGCAGATCCAAATTTGTAGAACTTTTTGCTCGAGACGTTTCGCATTCCATTAATTAAACCAATCCGAACTGAATAAAAGTCACAATATGCGCTTTGTATGTTGGCCGAGCAGAAAAAAATTTCGTTGTAGGGTTCACTGTTCTCCGTCAGAGTATCAGTAACGGTACGAAAAGTGATATCCTCTTGAGCGTAAACATTCTATCAGAATGAAGAATAAAGAAAGAACGATAGCGCGATAAACATTCACGCATGGTTATCCTATCCGATACGCGATGCGGCTTCTTTCCTTCCTTCGGTGACGGTAAACTTCCTGCGAGCCCGATACCGGTGTGACAATGACCGGTCATGGGCTATATCTGCAGCGAATGCGTGCTCCGAGAACGCAGGCTCGCGCGAATTTATGCAAAACATTCAGAGGTGGTCCCATTTCATAACTATTCATATTATACGCGTTTTAATAACACAGCCCTACAAAATTTCATTTTTTTTTTTTTTTGCAATGCGAGTGTGAATACTCATTTCTGATGTATTTTTGTCTGCCGAACGCGAATCCATTGTCAAAATTTTGTTATCACAATTGTGAGAAATATAAAGGCTAGAAACGAATTTTTATGACGTTGTAGCACTGGTACTATATATATATTTTTTAATTTCATTAATGTCACATGTAAAAATATTTTTTACCTTTAAAATGCATTTTATTTCGATATGATTTTTCATTTTCGAGATATAATAATTTGAAAATATTTTTTCCATGCAACGCACAAATTTGGCTGTCACATTATGATTTTTAGAAAAATGGCGTCAAAGAAACAAAAAAATAATAAAAATCGTAGTTTTTTTTTTTTAAATTGTGACGTACCAAATTTTGACAATTCATTGGTATTTGGCAGATAAAAATGCGTTAGAAATGTCTTTTCACACTAGTGTTGCAAAATAATGTTGGACAGCATAATTTTTTTTTTATTGCAAAATATCGCATACGCGGCACACCTTTATTTTCAATTTTTATCAAAACGCAGATATATTCGAATTGTCATTTTCTTACGTGTTATTTAAACAATGATACTTAATCAGATACTTAAACAGTGATATTAGATAATGAGAAATTTTATCGCGGCACTCTTAACAAAAAGTCGCTCCAAAATCATCGACTACAGTCTCCTTTTACGCCTCTTGAAATTTCATGAAAACCAATATCAAGGTGTCCTTGTTCCAACCCCTTGACACGAGTTCTTCCGACGTTGCAGACATTGGCGGGGCGCAGGGGGAAGAGAGGGTGGGCGACGAGAGTACGGTGAACCGGAAGCGAACGCGACGGTGGCCGGCTCGGTCGAGGAGGACGAGGAGGAGTTCGCGGCGGCGCCAGGGCCGCGCATGCTTCAACAACGAGGCTTTATAGAAACAGCAACGACACTCGCACCCGCTACGACGACCGGCCCATCATCATCCTCATCTTCATCATCCAACATGTTCCCACAACAGTACTGCCTGAGATGGAAGTACCATCACAGCAACCTGCAGACCATGTTCTCGCAGTTGCTCGAGCGGCAGGCCTACTGCGATGTCACGCTCGCTTGCGAAGGCAAAACGTTGCGAGCGCACAAGGTAAACAGAGCAGAGATCATCGCGATAATAACGTGACATCGATGACGCGCTTTCTCGTGTCTCGCGGCTCGCGTGCATGGTACGACGGTCGCGGGATTATTAATTTTTCGAATTTATTACGCTTATTTGAAAGAAAAAACAGACTAGATTGAAAACGGATAAAATGTATATTGACATATACACGAGTTATGTCTATCTCTTTTGACACTTTCTATTGTTATTAATGGTCTTCGTTAACTTTAGAATTGACATGATAGATTTTTTGTAACGTAAACATTTTTTTTTTATCCATTGAAGCTACGTCGCACTTTTCAAACAAAGAGAGAGAGAGAGAGAGAGAGACGTTTCTTCTTCGCAAAAAAGTAAAAATTATTTTCTATAATTTTCACAAATAACCTCGTCATCTATTAAGATTAACTTGACGAGTTGATATCGCATGTGCTTGATTGCTGTATAAACGTGCGAATAGACGCACGCTGATTAGTAATCCGCCATGACGATAAGCATCAATCGGAAACCTGTAGCGCAGAACCGCGCTTGATATGAAAGTCGACGATATAAGAAGTCCCTATCGCGAAATAGAGAAATTAGTCGCGAGTGATTCAGGATACGCGGAAACTCGATTTCCGGAATTTCGCTGTAACGTGAAATTGGATTTATGACTGAAACTCGATAAGTGGAATTTCACAATTCGATTTACGGGAAATATATAATAAAATTGCCATTTTCCTCGATATTTCATCTCGAATCCGGCTCGAAACGAGCTCAGTCCCTCGCTGCATTGCGAGAGTTATCTTGTCAATTTTCAATTAAAATAATCGAGTCGATATAAGCTGCGCGCAGCAGCCACGGTACTTGCGTGTGTACGCGACCGAAACGAACTTGGTCGTCGCTAATTAGAGCTCCGTCCTTGTGACTCTGTCTCTTGTCAAAACACGGTTATCGTGGCGAAATGCCTAACTCAGTTTTCGGGTAACGCAGAAGGGGACTAAATTGTAACCACGCGCTGCCAACACCGTCTTGAAATTCTGTTTCTACTCGGAACTCCATTTCGAGCGCACCGCGAAATGACGTTTTCATCATAAACGTATATATACGCACGTACATACATACATACATACATACATACACATATATATATATATATATATATATATGTATGTATGTATATATATTGTATATACATACATATACATACACACAGAGTGACTCACTCACAGTCGGCCGTTATTTTCCCCCCGGAGGAGAGTAGCACTTCTCGAAATTGCTGAAACTATTTCCAAAATACCGCTCGGCCAAATTTATCGCGGCACATCTGCCTCCGTCTCAAAAAGACGATAATTTCGAAAAGTGGCATTCTTCCCGACTGAACCGAAATGTTTCCCCCGAGCGGTCTTCCTTCAAATCGCGTCGTTTCTAGAATACCTTTGATGTGGAGGGTGTCCGAACGTAATATAATTATTTTCATTCACAATACTCTTTAACAAGCACGAAGGGAAATTAAAAGAAGACACAATTGAAGTCCTTATCCGTGATCAACGTAATCGTCGAATTACAATTTGCTTCAATAGCAGTAATATAAGCCGAATATGTTCTCCGTGTGTCCCCAGGTCCAATAATACCTCATCTTAATAATACATCATCACATCGTATCTCTCTGTTTACTTAGCAAAATTAATAGATTAATTATAAAGCCAGTGTTGGCTACTTTTAGAGCTTATCAAAGATTAGATATTCACATTTTTGAGATTTTTAAGTCAGTATTTGTAACCCAAAAGTACACACAGAAAAATATCATTCTCGTAGAAAAGCGATTACTCATTTTCAGTTTTCTCTTTTTAACAGTTATCTTTATAAAAAAATTTTCTCGATAATAATCTTGATAATTGTCACAAAAAAAACGCTTATCATTTACTTGAAACAAGTAATATTTTCTGAAAATAAACTTGTGTAGTGTACACAGAAAAATAGATACATTGCGAATGTATGAACTTGTGAAATATTTAAATTAAGTAAACATTGTACTCTTAGAGAGAAAAATTACTTGATTTAAATAAATATGTCACTAGTATTAAAACAACTATTTTAGATCAAACCAGTATTTACTTCAATATTTCATACAAGTAATATTCACTTTTTTGATATAAATACGTTATTTGAATAGTACTAAAAACATATTTATTTGAATTAAATAATCTTTTTTATCAGCGTACTTATTTCAATAGTTCATATGTTTACAAGTTCATGCGTCCGCAAATTTATTATAAGTTCATTATAGCTTCATCAAATTTATACAAAATGTTTGGAATCTTAATAATTTAATCCTTCAATGAAGAATATTAAATTAAAAGAATTCGATTTCCTTATTATTCTGAGTTTTCTTTGGTTTTATAACATTTTTCGAAAGAGTATAAATTCTCTTTTTTACTACATGACAATTGTTTTTAAACTTTATAATGATTATATTTTAAAACAATTAGCAAAAAATAGCTATTCTTTTAGTAATGACAATCGTTATTTACTAAAAGAAAAAAAATGTAAATTGCTTTTCTTGGCAGTAGAAGCAATGTTTTTCTGTGTACGAACTCGAGCTGGATATAAGTCATTGGCTAGATGGAAATTAAGATCACTTAAGATCCGATTTAAGACGATCACGTAGTATAAAGTCGGAAGTGAATAAATCATAAAGGAATACGATTTCAGACTCTATCGTAAATGTCTGTTCAAGATCATTTACTGGTAGATTACGTTTCGTAATACAGAATAGTTGCTCTATGTTGCATAACACGCATGTTCAATTGTTTCCAATAGGACAATTCGTGCGCCACATTCGTCTGATACACAAATTAGATACGCCCACTATTGGAATCAGTCATCCGAATTATGATTCGTGAACCTTGATGACTCGCTTGTATCGATGAGAATTACGATCGATCCGAAACAGTTCGCGTCTCCTCTCCCCGGACAGACAAGAGGACCCCGCGTTATCTCGCCGTCGCTAATTACAGATGCGTAATCAGATCGCTCTCGTGGTGAGACCACCGAAAGTTGGGTTGACGGGTGTATCCCGCGTGTATACACGCGCATATGTATGTATGTATAGAGATCAAATGTAAAAACCCGAACGAGTGTGTGAATGTGTATGTGTCTGTAGATAGATCAAACGCGAAAACCTGAGGAATCGTGGTAAGGGTAGCTCCACCACCATCAGTCTCTCCCTCCTTCCTGCCCGACCCGATGGAGACGACCCGACTCCTGATAATTGGATTCTATTCCCAGCCAAAAAACCCGGACGATCTGTAGCAGACGACGAATGCAATCCCGTCCGGTTTCCACGGACCCGGACCCTCTTGCTCTTTTTTCGCGTACACGTGTCTCTCGTTCGCTCTCGCTCCCCTATCTTTCTGCCCTTCCTGCCGGCTCCGTACCTGCCTCCCTCTCCTTCTCTGTCTCTCTCTGTCTCTCCTTTCCCAGTCTCTTTCGCGTTTTTCTGCGTGCCCCGTGGTTCTTTTCCCATAGCGCGCCGTGCAGAATTTCCTCGATTCGTCTTATTGTACGTCGCGACGAGAAAAAGACAGGACGAGAGAGAGAGAGAGAGAGAGAGAGAGAGTAAGAGAAAAATACGTCGACTATACGAAGGACGAGGATCGAGAAATAAAAGGAGAGGGGGGAAAAGGAGATGCAGAAGTTGGAGGAGAAAGGATGAGAGAGGGGCAAAGGGAAGAGACGGACGGACGGACGAGCCTCGCCGCCTGCCTCGTAGAAACATAAAACTTAACAAACGATCAATTTTCTGTTCTTTGTTTCTTACCGGGGTGGAACTACGGCATTTCGCCACTCTCTTTACTCCCCGTTCTCCTTGCCCGTCGGCCTCCCTCTTTCTCCTCTTTATTACCCCCTTCCTCTGCCGCTCCCGCGCGCGCTTCCACCCTGTTCCTTCCCCTCGTCGGTTCCCTCTTCCTCGTTCCCTGCCCTCGCCCCTCTGCCCACCTCCTTCTCCTCCTCCTTCACCTCCTTCTCTCCTCCGTCTCCTCCTGCTCTGTTTCGTTCCTCGCGTCTCCCTCTTTTTTTCTCTCTCTCTCTCTGGTGGCCTGTGCGTCGAAACGAGCCGCGCAGAGGAGAGGCACTCTATCAAAGTAGAGTACGTTCGGCTTGGTTTATTTTTTACTTTGGGAGGGGTCCAAATTGTAAAATCAATACTTCCTCCTAAATTTAGAATGCCGCCGACGCCGCCGCCGTCGCCGTCGATGCCGCCGCCGCCGCCGCCGGCATAACGCGCGCGGGCTTTTTCATTTCTTTCCCCCGTAAGCGCGCGTCGCGGCAACTCGCCTGACTCCTGGCGCTCGTTTGCGCTCTCGTACCCCTCTGCCGCCGGCAAAAGCTGACCGATCGGCCGGCCGGCCGGCACCCGTCGCGCCTTCGGCGATGCCGCCGGCCCCCCCAGTCTCACGGCGGACGGTGACGTCGTTTTAATTGAAGTATTAATATTTAAAGCAACATCTATCTATGATACCTAGACGTATGTACACGAGTACTTTGGTTAAATGTAGTGATCGCGACGCAAAGAGTCGTGCATCTGCTCTCTATGATAAAGATTGGGGTTCAAATCCCACTAAAATTGAAAAATGTTTTACTTTTCACATTTCTCTGAAAAAAAAAGTAACACGATATCCTGAAGTGAAAAACCAACAACCAAAAATGAATATAAACAGGATAAAAATTGGATAAAGCTGGTTATAATCGAGAGGGTTGAGTTAAATATGAAAAACCCTAGTTCCATATCAGATCAGAAACATCTGATTTTATTCAATCGCTACCCCTTGGAAGGCAATAGCAGACCACTGAGAGTATCTTGCCAACCCTTGGATATCTTTCCGAATTGGGCCGTTCGGAACCGGCGTTTAGACCGTAGGTCTGTAAATGGTAAAAAGCGCACACCACATAAATGCGTTGAGGAGTCACCACGCTCTAACAAGAGCTAAGAACTAGAGAGACTTTAGCTGAATATACTTTCAACTATCAAAAATTTAAAAACCTTTTTCGCAGCGAGTATTCGCATAGCCGTGCAGCTCTAGATATTGAGAATAATTCTCCCTTCCACATCTTCCTTTGAAATTGGTAGAAGAAAAGAAAGTGCACCTTTTACGCTTCGTACATTTTTGAATATGCTAAAATTGCGAAAATACGCGAATCAGAGAATTATTCTCGAAGAGTCACGCAAGTTACTCCTGTAGAAAACAGAATACATATGAGAGTAGGAAAAAAAATCATTCTAAATTAACTCGATATGAATACGTGAGAGGTTGAAGTGTATGAATGCTAAAGTATATCGCATACCTATTTTCGAGATGCCGGGCGGCGACGACAACGGGCGAAAACGAAAGGGACTGTCGAGACGACAGAAGTTCAGCGCGGCAAGAGTCGAAGGGAAAGGGAAAAGGAAAGGGAAAGGGAAAGGGGAACGAACGGGAGCGGGAGGCTTTGTGGACAGCTGTTTCCTCGTCTAGCACCACCTGCACCCGGCTTGCTTGCTTGTGCGTGTGAGACACATTCCATGAAAAGAAAGAAGACGGCCACGGGAAAAGCTCGACCCTCGATGACGCGACTTTTTCGAGGCCCTTTCCCTTCTATCTCTATAACTTACGGCTTACTATTTAGGTCGATGACCCCGTTTAACTAACTTTGGTCAACGATTACTTTACTCTTTCCTGGTAAACAACTGCGCGGCGGTAGAGAAAGAGAATTCCGTCGAACTATCTAACTGAGAATTCAGAGAACCCTCTGTTGCGCATCGACAGTTTTAATTGTGGCTAGGCAGTTTTACCTTGGGATCGACTTTAGTTATAATTTAAGAAAGAAGAAGAAATTCAACGAATATCTCACTGTTATTCTATATTATTTATGAATATAGTTCAATTATATTATTTTTATATATCAATAATGAAATAAGGCTACTGCACCTCACTCGCCTAAACAGTCACTATATAATACATAGTAAATGACTATTTCAGAAAGGTATTAAAATAAGAAGACTTTGAAATAATGAATTGCGAATCAATTGTATTTTTTATGATCTAATTTTCATAATGATTTTATTAAAATATTTTTTATTTAAAAATGTAATTATATTAAAATTTCATTTATGTGTTCATCGCCTAGTTCAATTTTTTATTTGTTCATTGATTAGGGTAGTGACCTTATGAGAGTAGATTGAAAAGTTTCCGACCTGACTAAGAAAAAGTTTTTTGTAATCAAATGAAATTTATTTCTCAACATAGTCCCCCTTCAACTCAATCTACTTGGATCAACGTTTTTCTAGACCTTTCATTCCCTCAGTATAATAACTTTTGTCTAAATTCAAAAAATAGTCATTAACGGCATTTTCTTCTCAGATTGTCATTTTTTTAAATAAAACGCCGTATAAAATTGCTTTATCGCTAAAAGCTCAAGACACGTGATCGTGAAATGTCCAACTGAAATCGTTTTTGATCAACAGTGAGCAAATACGGCACCGAACACGCGCTCAGCTTTCTCGTACCTGTCACTTTAAAAGGCTGTCAGAAACAAATTAATCGTTAGAGTGACATCAAACTTAACTCTTTGTGTGTTTTTTTTTTTCACTGTCATCTATTGGACAAGTATTGAAATTTCACTGAGATCTTGCTCTTCAGGTCGGAAACTTTTCAATCTACCCACGTATTGTTAATCGCACTTGTTCACTTCTCTATTATTTATCTTGTTAAAATTAGTACCAATCTCGTCCGATTATCTCTTGCGGCTCGAACTATAACGAGCAGAGGAAAAAAAGATTTAGTGCGCCCATTTTCGATGTGCGACCAGTTTTTACTTGTTAACAGGTACACGCGGTCGGGACGAATAAACCTGACGACGACGCAATTGTAGCTCGCTCGCGGAAAAAGAGACTCTCGCGCTTCAGAAGAACGATATATACACGGTGAAACCGTGGCCGCTATCGCGGACGCTCGCCTTATTTCGAGTGGCAATGGGAAAAAAAGGTTCGCCGTGAAACTTTCGTAATATCGAGCGAATCCGGAACTTTCGAAAGGCGAAGATTCGTCCGTCCGCGCGTCTTCGACTCCTTTCGATACGATTACAAAACCCACGGCAAAAACTCCCCATGTATCTCTCGGCGGAAGAAACGGAAGAAAGAGAGAGATATATATACTTTGTACGCCGATGGTTATCGCCCTGTACTTGCCTGTATTCCCGCCGGACCGAGCTCTCGGGAAATTTCTATCCCGCATGATTGCCTGGCAGAAGAGAAAAAGAGAAAGAGGGGGAGAAAGAGAGAGAAAGAGAGAACGAGAGCTGGAACTTTTGAGATGCTTTAAACGACGTTCTGAATGTGAAAAAGAGGGAGGTGCGCGCGCGGAACAAGAAAATCCTATATTCGCTCGCGGATGACTCTCTCGCGTGTCTTCTCTTGATTCCCTCGCGCTGATACCGCGTGCTGCTGCAAGTATCCGCATCTGATGTGCGCGAAACACGGTATACAGGGGAACGAGATACATTCAGCGAGAATAATTAATTTTACTTCTTCTCGACCCGGGGATTTAGAATCTCTCCTCGGTACGAAAAAATAAATGAATCTCCCGGCGCTGGACCGTCGCGATTGGGAAATTTGTTTTGGCTTCGTGTATCAAATCTATGACCGACAGCAATATCACGCTTAAAAGTACCTACTCGATAATAATGTATTTTTACGTTGTACTGTATATACACGGAAAAAAATTAGAAGCATTAATTAAACATCAGGAGCTTTGAATTTTTCTATCGATGCTAAAAATTGGCTATTAAAGATAAAAATATTTTTGCCACGAGTTACAATTTTATTAGCTAAAATGAAAAGCGTGTTTTAACACGCGTAGCTAAGAAAGTGGCGCAGTTATTCCTCCATATCTTACACGCATGAAACTACGCATTCGAATCGCAATTGTTTATTGGGACACTGCTACGTATATTGCGTGTATACGTTCCTTTTCTACAGTTTTTTTTTTCATATGCACGTCTTTCTACTGCAAAAAAGAAAATAGCATAATGGATTCAGCTAAACATCATTTAATTCTAGAGCAGCGAATATTTTTTGCGTAGCTGCTACATTTTAATAAGTAATAAATTAAGTTCCGGCAGCAATATTTAGCTCTGTCTCTATTGTGAAGACACATCTTACCTGCCATAGCTAGATTTAAGCTTTGTTGGCTAATCCTTTCTCTGCGGGGACGTTGCCCAACAGTTAAACAATCGTCTCGTTAATTGCTCATATAAAGAAAATTTATTCGCGATAAGAATAACCGTATTTATCATACACATGTGGAAAATATAAATTTTTTATACAAAATTAAATTATTGATTGTTAAGTAAAATGTTGGAAAATAAAGCATCATCGCGGTATCGCTTTGTCATCAGAATCACGCTTGGGATCAAATTAACTTTTATTATTAAATCTAGATGTATAGACAAAAGTATTATTTAATTGTATATAATTGTATATTATTATCTAGATGATTAAATTTAATTTTCCTCGTATGGAATTGCATTAATTTTTAATTACCGTTAATAAAAGATTCCGTTGCGTCAAAGACCGATTGCGTATCTTACGATTTGTATAAAAAAAAAATCATTAAATATAAGAGGCTAGATTTGTGTATTATCTTCTCCGTAAGCGGTGCAACTCTTGAAAATAATCATCCGATCGAATAGCCAAGGCGTACGTCGTATCACGCTATTATTAATTACAATTGCGAAATGCAGTGTCATCGAAAGAGAATATCAACCCGCGTGCGCGCGCGCGCGTTTCTTTCTAAGTCGGGAATCTCGAAAGCGTAAAAATATCACTTATCACTTGAACTATGCAACACATCACTTTTTCCGATGAGCACGTTAATCGCTCACGTTCCCCACCGCGCGGTTGTAAGCGCGATAATGCTTTCCGGGTGTTCTTTTTTTAGCGCAAACAACCAAAACTAGAACTGATTGAATTACTCGACATCTGAAAGAGACAGAGAGACGGCGCGAAATGAAAGAGGGAGACAGGCGAACACTTTTCTCTGTTGGAACTTTAACGAATTTGTCTTCAAACGCGCGCGCCACTGCTAATTAATCGAATCATCACCTATAACGAATAATTATCGGACTCGTCATTAGCAATGAGTGTCCCAAAATTGATTTTTCTTTTTAAACCGACCTATTTTTAAGTTCTGCTCTTGTAGATTTCACGACGCTCGAGTCCATTTTCTATTAAAAGTAACCGTTTAACTAGACATGTTTTTCCAGTTTCTTTTCCATTAGAAGTAGAAGCTATAAGTAGAACCGGTTATTTCTGCGTATAATGATGAGTCTTTTTTTTTAAACCGTGCAGTAGGAAAAGAGATGAAATAAGATTTTATCGTTACTTATTAAATATATTTCATTAAAAAAAAAAAGAAAAACACGATTATTCTTCGCTTTAAAGCGCTACAAAAATTGGAGGACTTTATAATCGTCCTTTCGTATAAATACGTGATGTTTAATTTTAAATAATGCGAAAATGTACGGTATGTAATTTCCACAGCGTAAACTTTTATTTGCCCGCTGCTAACCGCAGGTTTATTACAATTTAATTGCTCTCCTTTTGATACGCAATTGAAGCGCGAAACAAACGTTCGCGAGAAAGAACTAATTTATTATGATAGCATTGTGGGAACAGTTTTCGACCCCGATCATACCATCGCGACAGACACGGAAATTAATTCCGGAGTATAAATATTACGTCGCGATGTCAAAGAGCTCGAAATATCCTAGATTGAATTGATTACCATCCGCGAAAAACCAACAACTCGCATTTTACCAAAACGGAGGTATACATTTATACATGAAGTTATATTAAGTCTAAATTAAAATTATTTTACGTTTTAAAAGGACGAAAGTGTGTTTATCCGTCGCGCCATCAAAGAACCGTACACTTACAGATACCACGAAATTATACTCTCAATAGCATGTATCCAGAGAATAAACTAGGCGTACGGCGCATTTTCCGTTATGCCAAGGTGCGTTTTCATTTTTCTACTTAAATTATAAAATCAACACAACATTACATATTTATAAAATTATATTCATCACGTTATTTAAGAAGCCTTGTGAGCTCGTGCGGAAATACGAAACGTAAATATACAACAAAACGTAGGTATAATGATACACGTTCGAGGCACATATAAACGTATTAATATCTTCACAAAGTAAGCCCCACAAAGCATAAGCTTTTTTTATTCGTCCGCTAGCTGGTCGATTGACGTCACGAAGCAAATATATACCTAAAACGATGATCGTGTCCCGACGTAGGGCGGAGTTCGAGCCTGATGACAAGCGATATTTCGGGCAACCGAGGGACGAGGAGGCGGAGGGAATTACGCCAACATTAACCGGAATGTGTGTTAATGTTAGTTAGGTACGCCATCGGCCAAGTCACGCGGCGTGAAAAGAGAACGAGAAAAAACGACAGTGGGATTCCACGCGTTCTCGACCGTAACGATATCCACGTCTCGTTCTCAAGATGCACACCGGGTATTACCCCGGTGCGTTGCGGGTAATTATGTGCCGGCGTACAGAGGGGCTACCAGGTGCTAAGGTCGTTAAACCCGGACATCCTGCGTTCTAAAAACGCGACAGGCCTCTCTCTAATTGCACTAGTAATAATACGATTTGACGTTTCCCGCAACGCGGTCTCGAATTTGAAGCCGGTTACTTGGGAATCGACCTGCGAGATGCATACGCATCATTGCGTCGCGTCAAAACCGCGATATAAGGCACTCCTCGCGCCTCGGTCGACGCGATTTTTTTTTCGCGAAACCCCCTTTTTGCAGCTTTCTGCAGTAATCAAGTCTTGAATTACAATTTTATCCAAGTAAAAATCTAATCTTGAAACGAAGGATAGTCTTACACGTGTGTATGTAACATGGAGGTCTCGGTCTTTATCTATTAGGGATGTCCTAAGAAAGATTTCCTTATTTTTATCTAATGAGATCCTTGTCAGTATTTAATAAAGAAGTTTTAACATCATAAATATTTATTTATTTATTAGGATTAATTTATAAGGACCAGAAAAGGATTGGTAAATGACGCCACATGTAAGAAAAATAAGTATTCGATAAATTCATATTTGCAGGGCATAAGGACTTTTTATATAAATCTTATTTTATATTGAGGTCCATATTTGATTACTTAAAGCAGAAAGCAACAGAAATCTGATTTTTTTTTAATTTTCTTTTCTTTTCATCCAAGGTCCTGGTGAACAATTTGTTATTATGCCGTACAAAAGGCCCAGATTTATATTCATGCCAACTAATCGAATATTAAAATCTCAACATTTTTAACTTCTTTTAGGGCAATCTGCAAGAATCCTTTCGCGGGCGTTATAGGGAATTAGGATGTCCTTGAAAGAAGACATGCATGCGACGTGGTCAGTGACGTGGAAAGAAAAAGATCCCGCAGCGTTACCTGTCTGAATTTTCGTTCGTAACCAAACGAGCGGTGCCGAGAAGCTCCCGCACGTGCGCTAATAGGATTTTACGAGCGACGCGTGGCGAAGGAGAGATCGTTTCGCGAAATTAACACTCGTCGGAGCGAGTGAACTCGTAAAAAAGTATAATCGATATTTTCGTACGGGCATGAGTGCTTTTCCCCGACGGTTTCTCTCTCCACCCCCTTCCCTATCTCTTTCGCTACACGTACATATATATACATATATGTATATATATGTACACACACATGTATACGCGTGTTCACATTTGTCGTTTCTCACTCGCTCGCTGACTCACTCCTCATTCACCGACATTCATTCCACTTTTTTATCTCCCTCGTCTCGTCTATTCGACTATTTTACTCTACCCACTGATGAAGTATATTTCCCCCTCTCACCCTTTAAGGGCTGCCACGTGAATCACCCCATTCGCCCCGTGCCCACGTACAAACGCGACACACCTCCCCACCCCCACGCGAGTTGTACGCTGACAGTGTGCAGCGTAAGAGATTAATTTGTTTTACTCGTATCTCTCTCTTCTCTCTCTCTCTCTCTCTCTCTCTCTCTCTCTCTATCGTATGTACGCTAACATTTATCGGGGTTTAATATTTCACATTAGACCATTTCGGCCGTTTCGCGTACACGTCCCACTTGCGCCGGCCTCGCTCGCATCAACGTTCATTTACATTACGCGACACGTGTGCGTCCGGTAGCCCGCGACGTTTTGTTCCGCTGCCGCGACGCCACCAATGCGAAAATCGGGATGGAGCCATTAGTACGCGAAAAAAGGTGCACCGCGAAAATCATAAACCGAAAGTAGAGCGTTGCAAGTTTCAAAACGAAAAAAAAAAAAAAACTATGTCGATGCTCGGAATAAACTAATTGTAGGGAAAACTGCACGCACATGTGATACGGAAACAAATATCGTGCTCACCGAAATCTATCGTGAAGTCGAAAATTTCTCTTGTGGATTTAATTAAATTGGCGGGATTTTAAAGTTTAAGGAATGCTAAACGTTTTATTTCCGTTATACATTTTTGCTTCTGGAAGCAATAAAATATAGACCGAAATTACACTTCTAATTCTACTGTATGTAATTAGAGAATGCGAGTTTCTGCTTGCGCAATAAAAAAATACAGCACAAAGTTATAAATGTAGGAATTAAAAGGAGATGAAAGATAGACCGGTGCGCTACGTGGAGGAAGTAGGTTATTTCGAAGCGCATGCAAAATGCAGATATAAAGCGTAGAGGATTATAAAAATTTCTTGCGGTTACATAATTTTATAATTCGGTTCCACAGAGTTTTGCAACTTTAACATCGCAACTCCAATTACCGGGGGATATAAATTGCCAGAAATAATGAACCGTCTCGAGAACCGGAGGAAAAAAAGGGGTAGACTGCAAATTCGTCGACGAATACGTCGTTAAAATTAAAATCGATGATTTTGGGTTGTCGGCGACTATTTATACGTCCGCCCGTGATATTTCGGGGGACCTCGGGCGCTTTTGCGAAGAGACGGCGGGCGAATTTCGAAAAAAAAAAAAAAAAAAAGATTGAAAGAAAAGATTTTTTTCTGCGCGCAGACAGGAAATGCGTGCAACGCACTCACGCACGCACGCACGCGTGTACCGGATGTCCGACGCATCGGTATTTACGCATACTTCGGAGTTCGTTCGCTCTAAAACGGCGCAAGACTCGCCGACGCGTTTTCTTGCTCGTTAAACTTCGTCGGGCGTGACGCGCGGCAAAACAGCAAGATCCGCGTGCACTATTAGAAAATCCGCGCGTGACTTACGCGCGGCAGATAAGAAACTTTCTTGCGCCATCGCAAGAACGGATACGCAAAATGAAAGAGATTTATCCCTCGTCCCCGTGAGATTAAGGCGACTAAGAACGCCTAAGATCGGAGATTGTCATGCCGATAGCGCTGACAGCTTGATGCAAATGCATGCAACCTTCTTAATTGAAGGTAAATCTACGATTACTGATAAATTCTGAAAACAAACTTAATAAATAAGTTAACTGCAGAACATGAAACGACACTTGACTTCAGACAGTCTTATTTCAGTTCTGAAGTATATTTTATTTTTCTCTCTTTATATCTCTTATCTTTATTATATTATATATATGTTTTTTATGTGTTTACACCGAACGTGTTATCGTGAAAAATTATACATTTTTTAAATAATTTGCAATGATTATATGATTCAAAAATAAATCAATAATTGAAAATGAATGACGAAACTTTCGATAAGACGGGAGGGCTAATTATAAAAACATGAAGATACAGTTGAAATATATTTTTCACAGAACACGAACAGCAAATATATTATGCACGAGCATGCGCGGCGCCCTCGTACATGTATAAAGAATAAGGAAAGAAAAGAATATGTTATTCTTTTTTTCCGCGCTTCCGGTCTGCTTCATTCCTGTCTTCATTCATCTCCCCTACTCTTTTCTTCTCTCTTTGTTATTCATTTGCTTTCCAAACAATAACGAATAAGTAAGAGAAATTTGAAAATCCTGATTTCCCTAGCTTTTATCTGTTCGTGGCCTTCGGGTCTCCTAGAAAATTTTTTTTTCTTTTTTGAGTCCCAACCGCATCGACAGCTGTTACGCGACGCACGCGGTCGCGGAATTTTCAAATCGGAGAACCGAAGATGAGCTACTATATCGGCAGTTGTGTTTACCAAGACCGGAATCCAATCCTCGACGCACGAGAACTCGTTTCTCGCGTCTCGAAGCTCCCGGGATAAAAATATATCGCGTATATAAACATTATTATATAATTTCAGGAAATCGAAATTCGAGATGCCGTCTAACAGCCGCCTTCCGTAAACGTGATTTCGCGACTCCGGCCGAAATTTCTTAAAGCGAGTTACCGCGTTATCGATCCTGCAATTTTGTGCATGCGGAAGTACCATTGCGGCGGTCGTTTTCCGCCTTTCCTGTCTTCTCTCGCGGAGTTACAAGAAGAGATAAATTTGAAAACCAAAATTGCAGACGCATACATCACGCGCAAACTCTAGAATTCCTCGTTCGATCGAAAAAAAAAAAATGCTTCTTTCATTATCTTTTTTTTTTTTTCTTTAATGTAGGCATTCTCGAAACTGGTTGCCATTCAACTCACACGCCTTCGCTTGCAACCTTCAATTCTCCACATCAACCGCTTATAAAACCGAGCTATACATATGAGGATGAGGGTCAGAACCTGCCGACTGCGAGTCGACCGTTCTCATAGTTACACGTCATATACATATATTTTTTTTAAATTTACGTTGTTAACATGAAGACATTCATTAACGACTATCCTTCCTTTTTTTTATCAGCTTTTTATCAGCGCCTATTTTCGCCACGCGAAAATTTTTTCCAGTGCAATGACAAATATGCGACCCCTCGAAAAGTGTCACTCCTTATCCGGACGTGGATCGCGTTGAAAAGTTGGGACGACCCTGCCTGCCGGTTTTCGTTAATTTTAGTTTCGCCTTTCGTCGAGCTAGTGACGCGTAGTACGATGAACTTTCCGCGAGAAAGATACCGGCCGGCCTCTAAAATGGAAATCGCGCGTATACATTATTTATAGAATTATATAACACCGTTTTTCTCTCCCTCGGACCGATTTACGAGCGCATGAATTTACGCGAGGGACCCTTCTACCTCTTTATAATAATTATAACAATAATTTTTTTTTTATTTAATCTTATTTGAATTGCCGTCGCGAATCTCGTCGTCGAATATGCCAATCATCTTCATTCGGTATTCTTCGAGCCCCTTCATTTCCATTGTCGATGAAGACACAGTTGAATTAGATTTCCGGTTCGTAACACAATACAATTTTCATAATCAATGATAAATTAACGCAAGCATTAAAGGACTGTGCGAAATATTAATATTACTTATTTATTAGGTGTTACACTTAGTTTTGGGGACTGACATTGGCGCGTTAATAGATGGATAATGGTAAAGTTTTTTGATAACATCTGTTCTACATGTGTCAAAGCTCTAGAATTTTTGAAACTGACTTAACAGCTGTTGAATTATTGATACAAAAATACTCATTGCTTACAACGCGTAAAATGGTCGTGATAAACAAAATTTTTGACTTATTACTTTTTTTTCTTTGATCAAAAGAAGACAGCTGCTCACCGAACTATTATTGAAACTTATTCCGATTCTGCTCCACCCATTAAAACATATGAGTCCGGTTCAGAAGTTAGACGGTTCAAAAGTGACGATTTTGAAAGACAAGAGCAGTCAAAAAAGTTTGAAGCTGACGAATTGCAGGCAATTTTGGATAAAATCCAGCTCAAGCGCTAAAAGAACTGGCAGGCTTATTGGATGTTAGCCAATATACTGTTTCCAAGCGTTTAAAAGCTATGGGAAAGATCCAAAAGGAAGGAAAATGGGTTTCGCATTAATTGTCAGAGTTGACCATCCAAAATCATTACACTTGCATTTCATTGTTTTCAAGGCAAAAGAAGTTTTTGTATCAAGTTATGGAGATGAAAAATGGATCTATTATGTATATCTATGATAATCCTAAATGGAAAAAATAATGGATAGATCCAGAACGACTATCAGCTTCGCATAAACGCAATATTTATGGAAACAAGGTTATGCTCTCTATTTGGTGGTTCTACGAAGGCACTGTGTACTAGGAATTGTTACAAATAAAATTACTCAGCTTATTGTAATAATTAAATAAATTATAACAATCATTGGGCAGCAAACAACCGCAAATAGCGGAAAAAGATGTAAAACGATTCTTTTGCACGACAATGGTCGTCGCAGGTACGTCGCTAAGTCCGTGAAAGCAAAATTATTGGATCTTGGATGGGAGGTCTTACCCCACCTCGCGTATTCGCCAGACGTTGCTCCAGACAGCAGATTATTATATATTCCGATCTTTGCAGCATGCCCTTGAGAATACACACTTTAAAAATGTTGAGCGAGTCAAAAAATAGATCGAATGGATTACTTCAAAAGACAAATCATGCAGTCCACTTATTACAAGAAAGATGGAAAATATTTTGATTGAAATATAATGCATCGTTTTTTTTTAATAAATGCATTTTTCAAGCTAAAAAAACCTCAAAATTAAGTATAACAGGCAATATTAAAGTTTAAAAAATCCTTATCTTTTTTTTAAACGGTGATTTAATTTTCTTCTTATTAAAAATCTGATGTTGTGCCATGTTTCTTAACCGTCACTTTTTTAATTAGTTTTATAACTAATTGTAGTCAAAATAGATCTATTGAAGTAAAATCCATCTAAAATTCAGTTTAAGATTTTACTATTTTTTTCTTGTCTTTAAAACTCCATTCTCAAAGAGTGCCTTATTTTGATTCATTTATAACTTATCCGATAGATATATAATTATTCTGTTTCTTTTTATTGCCACTTTGACATTTTCACGAAGGGAGAATCGCTGCAACTTACGCGAACAATCCGTACTTGAGGAAAACAATAAGAACACGCTGTACAGAGTGACACGTTCATCGCGGTTAGACAATCGTTCGCGAAAACGATTTTTACAAAGCTTCAGAGACGAGCTCTGGGAAGGATCGGCGCATTAAAAAAAAAGCAGGTTCGTTAAGTTTCTTGTCTCGATCCCACCCGTGCGTCAGACACAAAAAGAGTATCCCTTTTTCTTCCATCCTGCCCTTCCTCTCTCTATTCTTTGCCGCTTCGCGCGCGCTCCCTCTTTCTCCCGCTCTCCTCCTTTTTCTTCCTTCCACCGGCACTGTCGTTCGTCCGCCAGAAACGGGAAACGCCTAAACTATCGATCGAATTACGTAACTGCAGGCGGGGGCCAGTAATCTCGTTTTTATAACGAACTTCGTCGCGCAAGTGAAATGTCCCTGGGATCGTTATAGACGTTATGAATTATGGCTGTTCTGAAGCGTTCGAAAGCGCGGCTTTTAGCTGGGAGTGTTGATGTCGATACTGGGTACAGACAAGTAATTACGATCGGTAATTACGGCGATATCGTAGATCTTGACTTACGTATCTTGACTTGAATTGGTATATAGAAAATAGTGCGAAATACATTTTTTTTGGTATCACTTTATTATTATTTAAAAATAATTTTTTTTGCTGCGTAGTTCAGAGCGAGTTTGCATATCGAGTTTCAGTTGCGTCCGCATAGGTTTTTTTTTATTAAATATTTTTTTCTAAGGTCGTTACGTGGCACACGGGCACTCCACGTTTCGCAATAAAAGGTTTTACAGCGGAGAGAAAGCGAGATATTTCAGATATTTATACTGCGCTCTTTTTTATTTCCCGAGATACTTTTCTTGGAGCATCGATATTTATCGATATTTGCAGATTTTGATATCAATGCCTCTATTCTTCGCTCGTCGCGGAATTTCCCGCTGCGATAACACATCGTGTTTCGCTTATCTTGCAAATGCTTTCGAGAACTTTCCGAGTTTTCTGAACTCGCACTTACTGATTCGCGAAGATCGACGTAATCTTCCGCGGAAGATGGAAATTCCGAAAAAAAAACCTATGTTACGAGAGTAATCCCTCCTGACTTTACTCTCACATGTAGTGAAGTCGATTATCCAGAACTTGCAAAATAATGGATTACTTATCTCTTGCTCAAAAAGTATCCGAAAGGCAACGTTTTTCTTTAATTATCGTGATGCTGCGTCGTTTTTACAGAAATACAGATTGGAAAATAATTATGTTAAGTCATTAAAAAAATTTTATCGCATGTTCAGCTTGGTTACTAGAATGTCAAAACTGTTTGCAGCAACATTATCAATCTTAAGCATTCTACGTAATTATTTTGCCATATAAAATTTTCTGCTCTGTATCTAGCTAAATTTTTAGATTCTGCAGTAAAATTGTTCTCTCCCCGTAGTTCAATTTTTTGGCCAGAAACTCTACAAATATGCCTCACCGTATTCGTCAGACTTGGCCTCCTGTAACTATATTTCCTATTCCCAAACTCAAATTACCACTTTGTGGAAAGCATTTTGAGTCGACAGAAGCCATGCAAAAGAAAATTCGCTGAAGGAGCTGAAGGCCATATCCTCAGCGGTTTACGAAAAAATGTTTTGAAGAATGGGCAAAGCGTTAACATTTGCGTTGCAAAGAATAGAAATTGTTTTGTTTGAAGGAAATTAAATGAATTTAAATTGAATATCAATTTTTATTTAGTAATAATTCCGTGTACTTTTTTAGCAAAACGTATTCGATGTCTGAGACAGATGACGTAATCTAAAATGTAAAACATGAATAGAGTATAAAAATATTCGTTTCCTCGACACGATATTTTGCTGCAACGATTTTTTTTTTTTTATCAAGATTTCCAGGCACAAAATTGGAAAAACGTTTTTGTTTTTATGCGAAAGTCGCTTAATTGTAAAAATCGCAAAGATTAAAATTTCAGAGTATCAGCGTGATTTTTCGCAAATACCGATTCGCCTCGCATCGACGTTTGCGCCGCGGGCAATACTCGTCATTACGACCCCGCCCGCGCCGCCCCCCTCGTTCATCCTCTCGCGATACGCTTTTATATCGATTCATATAAATAACTGGAATAATGTCCGGTCGAATAAATATTTATTGCGCGCCATTACGAATGTAAATTTCCGTCAGTATTCCGCGTTTCGCTGCCGCGTTTCGCCGTAAACCGTCTTGGGATCGATCGCGCGCCTGTCATGCTTCCGCATTCGTTCTAAAAAAAAGAAAAAAAAAGAAAAAAAAGAGAAAAATGAAAAACAAGACACAAGCGACGGGGACAGCGAGGGTGGTCGAGGGAGGAGGGAGGCCGACGAGGGAGATCGACAAATTTGACGAAGCACCCCTTTTCCGCGCAGGCAGGGTCGTTCTCTCCGCCGGTTTCTTCCATTTATATTTCTTTTTTTTTTTTCTTACTCTTGACGAAAGACGAAGCGCCGTTATGCACGATAAAAAGTTTAATGTCAGAAGACGTCGCGGACGGCGGGAGGGTTGGACGGGAGGGAGGAAGCCGGTGACGGTGGAGGAGGGGGAGGGACGAAAGTGCCCGAGGATCGTAATGACTCGATATGAAACCCGGGCAGTGCAATTTCTTTCTTCTTCTGCCCTTTCCTCCCTCCCCCGCTCGTCTCGACGTCTTCCTCTTTTTTCATCGCAGTATTTCCCCATAAAAGCGCCCCGGCATAATAAAAAGCGTTATATAGCTGGCACTGAAAAGTAACGCGTCTATGCGTCTCTCTTTTCCTTCCCTCCTCCCCCTCCTACCTTATCCGCCCCCTCCTTCCTCCCCCGCCGCCCGCGAGACGGTCTTTACGGCCTTATTTGCGGAGACGTAAAAATCGCGAAAATCAATACGGAACTTCTAACATTAAATATTCAGGCTATTGACTGGGCGGGGCCGAGTCAGACACTAGTCGTTCGCGGTCCCTTCATGGCCCTCCTCCCCCCTCCCTCCGATCCCCTCGCCCGCGACGGGAGGAACGAAAAATTAGTGGGAAACTAAGACTCGATGGATTAACGATGGATTAAGGAGGAGAATACGGGACGAGTGCGCGGAAGAAAATAGAAGGGTGGAAAATACACGGGACGGGAAAAAATGCATGTGCTAACACGAGTTGAAGGTAATGACGAGTTATAATAGAGTAAAGACATCGCCTGCCTACAGAAAGAGGATCAAATGGAATCTCTAATGTGTCTATTCTTATACCGGGGAACGTTATCGGACTGGTAGAGAAAAAAAAAGGGCGTCGCAAAATTGAAAGGGATGGGCGGGAGGAGGGGGGGAAGGGGAGAGAGAATATTCTCCCTCGCATTAAAATAAAATTTACAAGGAATACGCGATTATGATGATGATTACGTACGCGTTCTTCAAAAACTGGCGTAATTGAGAATTTCGCCTTTCTGCTTCGGGATTCTCGCCGTTATATTTTTCCCTCGCTAAGCGAGGGAGGACGTCGCGAAAGAAACTCGCGCAACTGTCCGGAAATTCCCACGACATTCGTTGACGCGCAAGGTCCCATACCAATTTACCTATTCCCGTGTTACACACGCAATACGCGCGGCGACATCAGCCAATTAGCATACAAAAGAGGTGCAATTAATCGAAGGTTGTCGACAGCGGCTACACACACATACACACACACACACACACACACGGTTGAATAAGATCTAACGATCTCGCCAGGAGCGTTCGTAACGATGAAAACGGAAAAATTTCTACACGCAGCTCGTCGTAGACACTTGGAGTCTGCGAAAGGGCGCACGGCGCGACGGGTGCCCTCTCGGTGAAGGTCGCTCGATATTCCGTCGGGAGATAATCCCGCGATTTGAAAAAAATTATGGAGATGGATATTCGGAAAATTAACATCACGATACGCCCCTCTCTCTCTTCTCCTGGAATCGCGGCATTACAAATCCATCGATCAAAGACGTACACCACTTTGTATAAATTTTCATCTGAGGCGAGAGCCGCCCTCGGAAGGGTTATAAACGATATGCCACATCGCGAACGAGGAATTCTTGAAGGAGTATGAGGGACCTCATTGACTTTCATACCAGATATTTACGTCGAGAAGAGTCCCGGGGAGGAGGAGGGGGGGGAGGGGAGGAGAGCGAGAGGAGGCGGTCTCGCAAAAATCCCCTGAATGTGCAGACGGGAATTCATATTTTATCGGGTGACGCGCGCTCGATCCATACATTACGTTAGTACGCTCGTTACGCGCGTCAATACGACTTCCCGGACAATTCCATTTCGCCGGTAATTAATAATGATCGACGCGTCGCGGCCGCTACCGCCGTCGCCGAAGCCATCGCCGCTTGTGCCGTCGTCGTTGTCGTGTGTGGCGGATCGGCGAGCGCGCGTACGCGTGTCCTTACTTGCCGAAGCGAATAAATTGGATCGTGTTACGTAACGTGAGACTAAAGTGACGTTTACCGCGAGCCGCAGAAAAGAAGGAAAAAAAAACAGATAGTGTTACATGTTTCTCTGTGCTAATTATAAATTCGACAAATTGCCCGTGATACCAATTCCCCGGTGTCACGTCCAGTGTCAATTAATGCAAATTAATCAGGGAACATTGAAACTGAAGCTCATACAACGACTTTTCTGATTAATAAACGATACTGCCGCATTCATGCGTGCCGCGGTAACGAAGTTACCTCCGCCGTGCCGCCGGTGAAATTTGACGCAGCTATACGCTGCTACGCGCAGCAGCGGCGTTTGTGGGCAGCAGCAACAGCAGCAACAGCAGCATGGTAACTCGAAGTCCTAACGAAATGTCGTTTAGTTCCACATGTTGTGCAGCACGCGACAATCAACCCTCGACTACTACGATTAAATTTGGATAACGTACACAAGGCGGAATCAATTTGACCTCGGTAAATAAATGGCATAATAACATTGCAGATTGGAAAGCAAATGCATTTTCCATTAACTGCCTGCGCGTTGAGTACCACGAATGCGCGTGTGGTCACACGTGGAGCGTTGGAGGAAAAAAAAAGAAAGATACGATAGAGACATGTCTTTCCTGACGTTCCGCGGGGCTCATCTTCGTCAGGCTCATTGTCAGATTTGACTTCGTCGCAATTAATCCGCGCATTAATTAATTCGATGTATCTGTCGATATATCTGATATGTAATGCTCCGTTACTCATCACTCTCTCAATCTTATTGATTTGCAGTGCTGTATTTATTACCGTGATCATCAGTGACTATTCACTGTTTTTCCCAGAATAATTAAGAATGTATCGGACATGTATGAATAAAATAATACTTATATTTATTAACATATTTTTTATAGTTTATTGTTATTACAATTTAAATTATTTTTTACAACATTAAGAAAAATCTTAATTTTTTATGTAAACACTTTAAGTATTCAAGATGATTTATACAAAGTTTCATCGTGATTGTCTGTTTTGTTATTTTGTAAATACACAAATAAATAAATTTTGTTTATTTTACAGAATAAATCTCTGCATCGCAATGAAATCATCTTGAATATTTAAAGTATTTAAATAAAAAAAAATTCCGATTTTTTTTGTTATTTCTTCTTTATTATTAATCTTATTATATATATTTTTATTAGAGTACATGTTTACTTGTTATTAAAATAATTTTTTTATCCAAATAGAAAATTACCGCCAAATTTTGCTGCTGCTTTAAAATGCAATAAAAAACAATCTGTAATTTTTTCATAATTTTCTTAATATTTTAAGAAATGTCCTATACAACCTTAAGAAAGGGATACTGTCACCGACGGAAGTTATATCACTATATAAAATCAGACTATTCATTGTCTTTTAATGAATAACACACTGATTCCAATTTAGAGAGTAATTATTCATAACGCGTGCAGAGTTTAAATCGCGACTTTTTTTTCTGTTCGCGTTATTTATACGACTCCTTCGCGCGCCCGCAGATAACATCGCCGCATAAATGATTAACAATTGCGCTAAACTCGCATGTTCGCAGGTTGTACTGTCGGCATGTAGCACATACTTCGACACGATCCTATCGCAGTACGAGGAGAAGGACCCCATCGTCATCATGCGTGACGTTAAATTCTCGGACATCAAAGTGCTGGTTGAGTTCATGTACAAGGGAGAGATCAACATTGACCACGTAAGTGTCACAATTTCCTGTAAATTCTTCTTTCGCGTCTGCATGGTCGTATTGTTATCGATCCCGCGAGCAACTCGCTTGAGAAATTTATTCCAGAGAGAAAATTGAAGGAGAAATGTTATTTCTCTCTCGGATAATTATATTTAATGGAAATGTCAAAAGTGAAAGAGAGAGAGAAAGTGAGCGAGAGTGAGAGATAAGATAGAAGAGGATGCAAAAACAGATGTCTTGTTGGGATTAATAGAGATAAAGATGCTTAGATCGTTCTAAGTTAAAATTAAAAATAACAATAATAAAAGTCTTAGATCAGATTCTGAATTAACAATTCACAGTCAATACGTTTCTTGTGACATCTAACAAAGAAGAATTGCTGATACAACAAATATTGTAGCAGCAACTTGACAAAAATTTAACAACTACGGAACAATTAAGTAGGAGAAAAATATTGGTCACCTTCAAATACAATTTGTACACATCGAACTTCTAAAGAACACTTGCTGACTGATCATAGGCGTTCAATAATAAGAAGAAAAGGAACTCTAAAGTATACAAATATGTTACGAATTCGGTAAAGAGTAGGTCTTTGGAGAAATGATTCTATGTCATTACTTGCAATTATATTGTTTACATATACAGGTCGACACTGAGGAAGGCCAAATTAAATAGATCGAAACATTTGTCATTTAAAGATTGTTTAATCTATCATTAGTGCGTAATTACGAGGAAGATATTATGTACAATTATTAGCAACGAGGACCAGCTAGGCTTTTGAGCTCGTAATAATTATTGTTTAACCGTTCTAAGTTAGTTGTAAGTTATGTAGGTTATGTAGGAGGCTAAATAAAAATAAGATAAGTTATATAGGAGGTTAAATAAAAATAAGCGAATGTGCCGCGGAAGTCTTGTAATTATTGGAAAACAATAAAGATTATAACGAAATATGAAAAAGTTCGCGAAGCAATTATATTCCGAAATAGATCGTGCGAAATATACTCGTAATACAAAAGTTACAATGGATTGTCGATGAGAGTTTGACAAAGACTGACGCGAAACGTAACGCTTACTGCATCTATAAAATGTGAATTAAATATTGTCGACCGTGACAATCTTTCTTTCTTTCTTTCTTTCTTTCTTTCTTTCTCTCTCTCTCTCTCTCTCTCTCTCTCTCTCTCTCTAAACCATATCTTAGATATATTTTCACTTTGTGCTCATTAATGTTGCTATTTGCGGCGGACGTTTTATTACGTCGCCGTGAAATAAAGTTAAGCAGTAAAACCCCGCCATTCTTCAGACAATAAATCCCCGCCTTCCTCAGCACTTTTCCAATAACAACAATTTCGCGTAGATAACAGCCGCCACGCTCTGTGACAGCCATGGTTAACGAGAGAACTTTACGGTGCCTATTATCTTGCAAAAAAGCTAACGCGTCTCTCATTCGCACCGGCGACGACAATCGTAAGTTCGAATGCGCCGGGACGTGTTACGACAAGACCGCCGCGTATAACATGTCGAGAATATCGATCGGCTAGAGTAAACTCCTACTCTGAAAACAAAAAATAAGGGGGACGTGATGATATTCAGTCAAGGCAATCGATAAGGCGAGTACGCAGTTGTACATCTGACGAATTCAACGTCAATTTTTCTCATATGGAAATTTCGAGACAGCTCTAGAGACATTTAATGCAAAATTCTCTTTTTAATTAATTTAAGATGGACTCTATTTTAATAGAAATTTTTTTTTCGTTGGCTGTTAAAATAATGGTGAAAATTAAAAAGCTGCTAGAAACGTTATTATTACTTTGAAAATAAAAGGAAAATCAATTGTTGACGAATATGTCATTAAAAAAAAAAACATAGTGGTGGCATATTATCCGTGCATATTATTTTATATATATTATAAAAATGACAAGAATCGGTAACTACACAGTTCGTATCATACATTCCGCTAATTGTTTTCTCGTAATCCTTGAGACTTTTTAATTGTGGATTAAAGGAAAGCCTGCGCTTGGAAAATATAATAATAAAGCTACGGATAATCCTCGAAAGCCCATTTATATTTATACTATTGCACTGTTCCTTGCGTCTGGTTTTATTAATGAGAACGGGGCAAACCCATTCCAGCATCTTGTTTGCGATATTATTATGTTTCCAATTTTTCGAGATTGTCCGGAGTGCACTTTAGGAAAATATGCTCCCCCGAGATTTTTTTTTTCGAGATATCTCGAATATTTCGCCTGTCTGTTTTGCATTAGATTACAAAATAATTTGACAACAGTTCGATACGTCTTCAAAATTGAAATTTTCACGAATACATTTACGATCTATGTATTCTCTTGAGATGTCTCCGCGGCATATCTGACTTTGTGATATTTTGTAGGCTTTGTCATAAATCTAAAGTTTTTCTCAAGGGATTATAGGATTCTAGCAAATCGAAAAATAAAGCATTTTTCAGCACCATATAAAATTTAAAGAGATAAATAATGTGTTTCTGCTTTTAAAATATGTATTTTAATTAAAAAAGATACAAAATTATAATAAATATGAAAATAAATAAATAATAGTGAAAATAAATAACAATAATGTTCTAAATTAATGCACTTAACTGCGTGGCAGTTACGATTTAGTCTCAATAAATTATTAAAAATTAAAAAATAGGTAATTTTTTCATTCCACTTGTTATTTTCGGAGGGAATTTTTAAAATGTGTATTTTTTACGAAACTGCATGAATTTGAAAATTGCATTTTTCCGAAAAATTTTTTCTTTTAGATATGTCTTTAAAAAAATTAAAAATCGGAAAAACCTCTGATGTCGAATTATTAACCCTTTGTCCTACCCGCTTACTCCCGATTATTCGGGCCACAATAAACGATATCGAGAACAACTGAACACGAATCTGGCTCGTGTTGTTTACGTTGGTCCCGAATGAAGTACCACGAGTCAGGCTCGTGTTGTTTCCGTTTGGTCCGAACGAAATACCACGAGTCAGGGTCAGGCTTATTGTTTTTGGCCCAAATTTCTTACTCACTCGTTGTTGTAGGACAAGGGGTTAATAAAATATTATAAAAATATTCTTGAAAATTTCAAACTGATCGGATAAACCATATATTTAACTTGACTTCTGTTTTGAAAAATGTTTTGAGAAAAATACGTTTCAACTCTTTTTTTATCATAATTTTATATTAAAACAGGAACATATTATAGTATATCTATCTCTTAAAAATAATTCGTTAACGATGTAACGTAGCTATTATTGATATTTTCATAGAGGTTACTGACAATTTCCGCTACTTGTTAAATTTCAATAAAACGGAGTTAAAAGCCAAACGATATCTTTCTTTACATAATAGAGAGAAAAAATAACTATGAAAATATTTATTAGTTAAATCCCTAACAATTTACATTCCGACTTTTAGAAAGTATTCGATCCATTTAGCTCAAAATGTATTTTCTAATATTTTATGTGAAAATTTTTTTCAGATAAAAAGTAAAGAAATTTTCATAAAAAAGAAATCTCACATTAACAACGTCATTAAATGCCAAGAGAAATTATTTTTAATAAAATATGATTAAGAAAATATATGAAAATATTGAGTCAAATAAACTTGAATCAAAAACAACATACGTTCAAAAAAACAATTGTACACACGATTGTACATACGAGAAACGATCGTACGCACTCATGCATACGCGCGTTGTTACATAAATTAATTAAATACACATATAAGTAATAACAAGTGAATGATAGGTTACTCACTCCCCGCCGCGGCGACGCCATCCTGGTTGGTTCCTCCTCTCAGAATCCTATCGTGGCTGCTTGAGCTACTTCCCCATGGCACTTACACGCACGCGATTTCACGAGCGAGCGAGCGCGCGCGTGCTAATTATCGAAACGAAGCTCATACAGAACTAATTACGCGGACCGATATTTCCCGATTAAACGTATCGCGCGATTCAGAATCGCCTCGCTCTCGTCGCGTCTCCGTGGCGTTTCGTTGGCCATCGTCAACAACACTTCGGTTTATCGCGCGCGGCACGCTAGGGTTAGGAACGCCGAATCGAGGAACGCCGGTCGACCCTTGCCTTCCGTGCATGCGCTATTTAGCGCGAACGCGCGTCTTTACGGATTACTCCAATCGAATGCGTGTTTTGTTCTATCGCGCCCGTGTAAACGGACCAGAGATTGAGATTCCTTTTTGCGCGCGGCAACGCGCGCATGGAAAACAGGGTTAACTGCAGGACGCGACGCAACGCGATGCGACGTGACGTGACGCGACGATTCATCCGGAAATACAGAGAGACGGTGGAGAGCGATACAGCCTTCAGTGTTCAGCACAATAGTAGCACAATTTTCGATCGCGCGAATTCCGCGAAACGCACGGCTTACTAACAAAAGGTCGATCGCGACTTGCCGTTACTCAAGGACGCTCCGCGCGCTTTTCAACCATCTGAAGTTGGCGGACGAACGGCGGGCGCTTCAATCGGTACGCGGGAAAAAGTTCAAATTTCAAATCGTTCAACGCGATGTATCTCGCGATGTATCTCGTTCAGGCACGTGATAATTACATGCTTTGAATTAAGCTTGGTTAAAAGAAGTTTATAGCCAAAAGTTGATATATATTATATTATTGTATATATTGGATATATATTTTATAACGTTAATATAGCTTTTTTTTCAAATTTCTTTTTTATATATCTTGATCAGATTTCAAATATCTTGTTTCAAGTTAATAGAACGCATTTTCATTTGTTTCCGTCGTTTACAGTTTGAGCTTCAACTACTACGATTTACGCAAAACACTCCGTGGTTGCCGTAATTAAATAGATGAAAACGTGTATTTCTCAAGAGAAAAATAGTCTTAGCCAACTTTCGAAATCTCCCACCTGCGCGGTATTCGACAGCTTGGATATTTCGCAGCTCCTTTCGCGAAGCTGGCGATCTTTCCTCGCGCGAATCTTCAATGGTACCTATCTCCTTTCGAGAGGAGCGAATTCTTCCTGATTTCTAGTCGTGATGAGGCAGTCGCAGCCGCGCGGAAGCTTTCTCCGGCACGTTTTGTGTCGCGCGGGCCCCGATCGGGCTCGCGAAAAATCTCCGAGTGAAAATCGCCAGGGCCCGATCCCGGATTGGAGATCGGCGGCGATTTAAGCTCACCTTCTCCCGATCGGAACGGAGCGCCGCCGTCGCCGCAGCCGCCGCGCCGGTTGAACGACCGGCACACGGAGGAGGGAGTTCTGCAAATGGTTTTAGATCGGGCTTTGCGTCACGCGGGGCACGTCGTCCTTTTTTCCCACGATCCCTTTTCTTACGCGCTCGCTTCCTCCACCTCGCTCCCGCGCAAGAGCAAGAAACGAAAGCGGCGATATTTCTGAAATACATTATTCCGCGGCGGCGGCGCGGCGTCGACGCTGACCCACATAAGCATTTTTCCAATTCCGGCCGTGGCCGATAGAAAGCCGCGCGCGGCCGTTTGTAGAAAGTTCTCATATTATTTAGCATTCGGTCGCGCCGCCACGGCGAACGTACGCCATCGTCGCCGCGTACTGGTGAAAATTAGCAAATAATAATTGGGGCCCGTTGTCGCGCAAACGTTGTCCCCCTCCCGTCTCTCATTCGTGCCCGTATGTGCTCGCGATCTTTATTTTCTTTTTTCGTCTGGTACGTCGCGCGAGTTTCTCCGCTCCCGTGCGCGAGAGTACAACGTAGGGGTATTTTTTTCCAGGGGAGAGAGATCCGAAGAATATTTGCGAGGGAAAATAATGTTGATGAAAATAAATAAGCGGTCCGTGTCAGCGACCCGAAAGTAATGGGCTTGTCTTTCATTTTTATACTTTCCCCTTTCGCAGTATTTCCAGCTTTGAAAAACATCCTGTCTAAAACGCATTAAGTTTCCGTAATTACGGGATAATTAATAATTTTTAACTTTGATTGACTCGGACGTAAAAAAATATGGTCCATAAATAAATAAATTGAAGAAGAGTTATCAATTTATCTCTGCATGACGTATCCTATATGAGAAAATATTTGTAGAACCTCACATATATGTAAATTTCATACGCACACGTAATTACGGATATATATGGATTAATGTATAGAGAAAATTAGTTTTTAAATGAAGAACGCGCTTAATAATTATAGTGTCTTGAAACTTTAATATTCAGACATTCAATTCGAATGTCGTATTTTCGTTTATGTAGCTCACTAAATATCTCACTCTGCTTATTTATAAATAAGCAATCAGTTTTTTTTTTTCAGTTTTTCTCGGAGAAGCTTACAGCGGATTTCGCGAGTTTCACAGTTACACAAGTCATATTTATCTACACATCTATCCGCATTTTTTTCTGCACTCTGAACTTTTACCTCTAATCTCACTCGCATTCCTCCTTTTTGTTCCTGTACTGAGATTACGAAAATAATATTTTAATAATGATTATGTTGCAACAATTGTAACGATATTCCACTAAATATTACACTGACATGTAATATTACTGAAACATAGTGATTATTATTATGATTTTAATACTAATTACGTATGAGAAGATTGTCGATTACTGAAATAGGATAACGAGGCATTAGAGAAGAATGATTATATTCGTCCGCTTCGCTTTGTAGACGAGGTTATCGTCGTTGCTGAAAACCGCCGAGGATTTACACATCAAGGGGCTCGCCGAGGTGAGCTGGCGCAGCGATCCCACGCAAAACGACCTGAACAACACCGGCCACAGTCCCGGCACCGGAACCCCCGGCGTCGAAACGGTCCTGCGGGAAGGCGAAACAGAAGAGCCAACACCCCCAAAACAGAGACGTAGAGGTCGTCCGCCTCTGGACGACCCACCATCGGCACACGACGTCTTCACGCCCAAAATCACCTGTATTACCGGGAACGTACGTATCTCTTATCACTGTCACGGGTTAAACGGTTCGTGTAAAGCTTGGCGGTTGAATTTGCAAGTCCGCTCACAAAAAAAGACATCAAAGTAACTGATGTTGCCTGATAAAAATGTCTCGAGTGTAAATACTGTAATATTAAGTCATTTACGAAATGAGGTAGGACTTTTTACTTTCGGTATTTCTGGTATAACGAAAGATAATATCATGATACTTTGAAGGATTATTCAATACTTGTTATCAATGACACGATCCCAGACTGTTGGTAGTTCACTAACATTAAGAGTTCCATTTTCATTCAAAGATAAATGAAACGATACTACGTACTATTTCGTAAATGACTTATATTTTTTTATTACATGGTTTTTTCTAAATATTTTCGTACGTACGTATCATAATTGAAAAAGAATTCAAACTTATACCGTGAACGTTCTGCAAAATTCACGATGTCAATAAAATATTATTTCATGAAATCAAGATAACATACATTCTTCTACAATGCCGTATTAATTATTCAGAATGACTTTTATAATGCTAATCTTTCTAAGTAAAAGTTCAGAAAAACCTAACAATTACATCGTGATTCAAAAGTCCTTCGGACTTTCAAATTTCGAAATATCGGTATCTGGTAGATACAAAGACGTAGTGTTGAATACAGAACGAGTGATTATGAAAGAAGGCGAGAGAGAAAAAAAAGAGAACAGGCACCGCACCGTGACCAAGCTTTACATGGAATACTTAAGATGAACACTTTACGATCCGTTGTCGTGAATGTAAAAATACGAAATAATTTTGTCAGACTCGCAGCGGCGGGTATCGCACGTACGCGGAGATACCCACGCACGACTCTAATGTGTCACGTCGAACCTTTTCTCAGGAGGAAATGATGAGCGAGGGCGGCGACCATGAGAGTTGGGACGACGAGATGATGATGAACGAGAATAACGAAACGCCACTGCCGGTGGTAAGGTCCAATTATCTTTAGATTCCCTCTATATTCCTCTTCACTTGCAGACGTGAGTGAGCACACACGATTAAATTAAGACCGTTAAAAGAGATGTCGTTCCACTTTCTCTTGCATCCAACCGTCGGATTAGACTATTCCTCGCGTGAATATTCCATGCAACGATTTTAACTTTATTGCAATTTTTTTCTAGCTCTCCTATATGTCCAAGGACGACGCAGCAGAAGAAAAGAAAGGTACACATGATCATATATATATATATATTCAGGGCTCGGCAAAAAATGCACATTTCGGCCGATTTTCAGCTAGCGCTGTTCCCTTCACCTTACCAACCTGCACGCAATCCAAATGTCAATCGGCATTTGGATTGCGCGGAAAGTAGTGAGGTAAGGGAAAAGCTTTAAGCTGAAAATCGGCCGAAATGTATATTTTTTGCCGAGCTCCGTTAATAATATATATAATCGTGCTTTGCTCATATGATTCTACTATCTTTCAACTGCCAGTATGCGCCTGTGTGGTAAAGAGCGAATTCATACATTTTAAGAAAAATAATATTCTTTAAATGTGTATTACGCATTGTTTTTATTATTTTGCATGCAATAATCTTAATGTACGAATTCGAACAAATACTGCTAATCCTTTTGTTCTAAATATCTTTTGTCGTAATATATAGATATAATCGGCGTAAAAAAAAAAGATTGAAAGACTGTTCTTTTATTTCCACAATTCCAAGTTCTTCCGATGAATTTTGCTAACTATAAAAAAAAAAACACGTTTCCCAAGAAAATTAATGTTTTTGCCTTTCGGTAAATTTTCCATTGAAAACCTATTTCTCTTTTACGCCGATTATACGTACGTATAATCATTGGGTATCCATTCAGCAGTCGTAAATATTGACTTAATATCAATTGCAGCGGCTACGACTCCGTCAAATTCTAACGCCACAAATCTATCGATTCCCGAACAATTCCGAGACGTAATAAAGATGAACGATTATCTGACGACGGGACGCCGACAGGAGTTCTGGGAGGAACCCTTCACGCGCCGCGTTATGGACGCCATCAAGAGCAAAGAACTAGAGATGAAGACTGCCGCCGAAATTCTCGGCGTCTCTTACGGCACTCTCTACGGCAGATATCGCGACAGTTATGGCTGCCTTAAACATCCGTACAGGTAATGCAGATAAAAATTAGAAAACTGCACCTAATTGCACTCCTAATTCTCAAACATCTTTGCATTAGAGAAGACACTGCGTAAATTGGAGCAAAATCCAAATTAAAGTAACGTTCAAGTTCACGAGTAAGAAATTAAGAGAAAACGGATAGTTTTGCCTCGAATAATCGGGATGATAAAACGGAGATGATATATATTTTCAGAGTAAGGGACTTTTGGTCTGAACCGGGGCCCGCTGAAGTGTTGGCGAAATTGCGGCGGAAGGAGATAACATTGTTCCGGGCTGCCGAGTTCCTCAACGTCACCGTCCACACACTCGCAACTTATCTGTCAACGTTGCAAGGTCCAGACAGAATCTCGTTGGCGGGCGACCTCAACGTGGCGTCCAGCGGCAGCATCGACAGCGGTAGCAACAACAACGCGACAACGGAATCGACGACGACGGAGAACAGCGAGTCCGTGAACGACATCCTTCAAAAGATCAACGCGAACGTGCCGACCACGACGTCGATCAAGCGCGAGGGTGGCGGCTACATCGAAGTGCCGACGGCAGTGTCAAAGTGTTCCACTACGTCGGTGTTGGAGAACAATCCGGACATCACGATCGTCAAGACGGAGAACATGCTGCGTAAACGCGAATATACGAAAATGCCCAGCACGGAGAACAACAATGCGAAGCTGATGAGCGGCGGCGCCGTCAGCGAGGTCAGCCAGCAGCAGCAGCAACAGCAGCAGCAACAGCAACAGCAGCAGCAACAACAACAACAGAAGCTCGCCGACCCGTTGTCATTAAATAATGACAACAGTAAACCCTAACTATTCAGACCCTATTTGACACCTACGGCGAATCACCATCATCCGCGCAGCGTAGCGCCAAGCGGAGCCAGTTATAGATCCGACCTGCAGTGCCCGCGCAGTTTCTATTCCAACGTGTTTACTCGCTTTCTCACGAATTTTCATTTAAAGTAGAACGAAAAGGAATAGACGAAACGGAAACAGACGAGGACATCGGCGCTGGACATCGTGTTCCGCGCACGTCCGATTCCGCAAGCCTCAGACAATCTCGCGTACGACCGTTCGCGATTGATGGCGGGCCGTGGCTGCGTCGGGACGGATAAAGCGAGAACTTTGACTCCTGCCTTCGAATCAATTCCCACGCGACCACGGCCTATCGTTCATATTTTTCACGTATTAAGAAGAAATATCAACGTCGCGAATTCTGCCCTAGCGAAATTAGTATCGGGCAAGTTGACAGGAAAATTCCTCCCGTTTTAACTTCAAATTCGGCTCACTTTTGATCTACATAGGTCGGTATACGTACGACCTTTGAGAAAAAAAAATAGAAAAGCAAAAGAAACAATAAAAGGGATAAGGAGTATAATAAAAAGTTCAATTGAAGTTCCTTTTGCATAACGATGTAGAGTGTATTATCGCAACAAAGAATGCCTATTTTCTGCCGCATGTGTCTGTATGGTAAAGAGCGACAATATATTCACCACAAGTAGATCCATCATAGTAACACACACCACAGAGAGAAAGGAAGGAAGGGTGAGAAAGGGGGAAAACAGAAAGAAAGAGAGAGAGAAAAAATAAAACTAAATAACGGTCCTTCGACTTAGATATGTTCCTCATGCGATCGTCGTTAGAATCGCATTAGGATCACGTTTCAGTTAATGCTCGTATATAAACTCGAGAATTTAAATCATAAAGCTTGTACTATTGGAAGAGGCGTCCACATTTGACACGTGATGCACAGGGAAATACATATGAAGTAAAACACCTGAGAAAGTAGGCGATTGTAGATAGTATTCTCAGCCATTTGTATTTAGAAAGTATTTAGAGAAAGAGAGAGAGAGAGAGAGAGAATGATTGTGAATAAGAGAGAGAATGAGAGAGTGAGAAAAAAAAATCGTCACTTCAGACGGTTTATGTCCAATAGTAAATCGTTTATGATTTAAATATATTTTCGTGATGCAAGCCTTAACGTTAGAAACTTTAATTTTTTTCTACCTTATCGATTCGATAAAATTCACTTTACGCGTGGTACCGATACTTTTTGGAAAACGTTAAACGACTAAATTTTAGACATGCAGATACGATTAAAGGCGTTGCGATCGGCAGTGATTTTTACGCGTCGTATGAAATCGCGGCAATTGCCTTTTCTTCGAGTATTCGCAATGCTAACGGGATAATCCCTTGTGCGTATAACGGAATATGATGACGACGTGTATACCATTCTATTTTGTTTCTCTTTTATACCAGTATATAACACTGTACATAGCAGTGCTTTTTATAAATCTTTACTTGTACATACTCTAAGATTTTTTAATTTTTCCTTCTTTTACGAAAAAATATTTTTAACTTTTATTGGAAATTGTCAATTAATATAAAAAATAATTTGTTTCGAAAAATGTGCAATATGTACAATATAAACATAATTTGGAATAGTAGTCAAAAGAAACAAAATTCAAATATTCAATTTGAATTTGAATTTTCCTTATAAAAAGCGATATCGGTATGATATCTGCAACGGACAATGACTACGATAATGCTGTAGCATTGTTATATATAACTCGCTATTTTGTTTAGTTTACTTTTTTCGTAAGTTTTCGCAGACCCGATGTTTACGTTAAGTTAGATAATGAAATGGGAAATTCCCGACAGCGCTATATATATATATATGTATGTATGTATATGTACGTATGTATGTATGTATACTATATACATACACATATACAATAATCGTATTTGACTGGAAATGAGTATTCCTGCTGAAGGTAAAACTAAATAAGAATTAGTAATATAGTAGAGGTATCTCCGATGATATTTTTCGATGATATAAGACTTAGTTGCACGGAAGAATTATTGCGAAGGGTACTTGTAAAGTAATCCGAACGAGCGGAATAATACCGTACCAAGTACGTGAAACGAGAGAAGAGAACGGCTTTCCTCTCGTAACTGGAGATTTCATTGTGTAGAGGAAGCGAATAAGATTAGGAAGTATGAGATGTGTAAATATAGCGGTGTACGATATTTAGTGAACGAAACGAAAAATCAAGAGACACGCATTCTTCGCTCTTCGCGAATGCGGGCATATATGTACCTCTCTCTTTCTAAACAGACCCCGAGGAGTCGACTGACTAAGGTAAAACGAAGAAAAAGAAAATTTAAAAAATTAAAAAAAAAGCGTAATGATAAAAGCGTATCGAGACTCTCTCGATTAAGTGTGCGGCGCACTCAGATACGAGATACACACAGGCATGCACGGTGCAAACACACAGTTGTGGATTCTGCGAGAGAAAGTATTTCCGGCGGATGCGCCGAAGATCCGACGAATTAAGTACCTACTTTAGTTTATTTTGTATATTATTAATACGAAATATCGATTTTTTTTTTTTATGTTGACAGCGAAGTCTTTCGATTACTTTACGAGTGTTCCAAATCGACTATTTTATGAGAGTGTGCTTCGAACTTCGAATCGATTATTTTTATCACATGAATGTGTACAATTTTATATTGCAATAACATCGCACGATAATTTTACTTGTAATTCTTATATTGTAAGAGAGAAAAAAAGAAAAAGATAGATCTGCTCATCTTCACCGTTTAATTTAATAACTTTCGTCAGATTCATTATCTTCTCATCAAATTATATTAAGTGAAGGAGTAATTTCTCCTTTTTTTTCTCTTCTATTTACTTTTCCTTTTTTTTAAAAAAAAGATAAAATAAGACTAAGACATACCAAATGAGAAATGTAAGGACAAGTTTCGTTAGGTTAGTATCTATCGCATATCATGAAAGCAAGAATACATGCGCTGATACACACTGTATTTGCCTATGGCGTTCGGGTATGTTTATATCTGGGACGCGCGAGACCACTTTTACTCTAGCAGGAGTATACGACTAGAAGTATTAATATTTAATAATAATGATCAATATATATGTATATATTGATATCCGAATGGATGGTCACGTTTTCGAGCGCGTCGAGCCACGGAACAAATGAGAAATAATATCAAAGCTCGGAATTTTATTTTTATTACTTTTGTAATGTGTAATTTATATTATTATATGCTGTAAGTGTGTCAAAGTTTTTTAATAGCGTTTTCTCTTGACTGTATTACTGCCCTACTACTGTGCAACACACTGAGTGAAACACTCAGACAATGTATAGCGTGTTCCCACGACTGGCGAACTTATTCGGTGTAATGTGTTTCCGTGGCTGCAGTGTAATGCAAGTTTTATGCACGAAGTGTGATTTTGTTACACCGTCTCAAAAGGACGGTGTGGAGCGAGTGTACATCACTTGGTGCGATGCAAGGCTACACCAAGCACGCTCTCAGGGCGTTTCCAAGGGAAAACGCTATAAGTTTATTATATATAAGATTTACAAAATCTGAATAGAATTTAAATGCAACGGCGAAGGAATGAAATTCAAGCAAATGCAGAAATTTGTAAATATTTTAAATAATTTGAACAAATTTTCAAATTATATATGTATATATTCTTTTTCTTTATTGTTATTTGAAAATTATATATTTATGTATAATAAAATAACAAATATCACATATATTAAATATTAATATATCATTATATAATAATAAATTATTATTATATAATATATAATGATTATAATAAATATAATTTACATTTAATATTATAAATATTAATATAAAATTAATATAAAATATTATATAAATATAATTTACATTATATTGGTCTAAAAACATTTACAAATTTCTGAAACTATCTGAATAAATATATATAATATTTAATTATAAATTTTGTTCTCTCTTAACTCAAACGCTGAATTTTCATTCAAGAATAAAACGCAATCTTATTCAAGATGTAGCGTATCGTCAAACGCGCGTTATGCCAAATTATGCGCTCAAAGACTAATGACCATCCATTTGGAAGAGATTCTTGTATCATAACCACGCGATCGTTTTTGTTTTTTTTTCGTGAAAGGGGCGAAAGAGAGAGTGCGAGTCAGCGTGGATGCGTGACCGCGCGATCACATTGTACGAGAAGACAGGACAAGACTATTAAGCCTATTGGCAAATGACGCGCCCGTGTGCCCTGAAACGCGTCGTACCATGAGACTAAAAAAAATCGATATCATAATTATGTGTCGTTTGATATAAACGAGTAACGAGTAAATAGTATGTATCATCGTTTTATACACAACCTAATTAAATATCTACGTACACTATGTACATTCCTAGTATACACGCTCTTCACTGTCATACACGTTGCATTACACGCGCATAAAGGAGAAGAAAACGCATGGACCTATTATATACATATATAAATATACATATAAATATATATATTTATAATTATTATAGCTATTCCAAAAACGGACCACCGCGACATCGACGTTTACGGATGATCATTAAATTAATGCAAGAGAAATTCATCGACGACACTCACGCGCGCATTAATCGTCATTGTCATCATCATTATCATCACCATCATCATTATCATCAGCCTCATCATCGGTGATAACGTCACGTTAAAGCATTCGCGTATTTCGCGTTGAACAACACGCCCGATTACGGAGTGTCTCATGTATAACACGCACGAACAGTCAAACCTGTCGACCTGCCTGCAGTGTAAAAATAAAAACAAAAAAAGAAATAAACGTTTCTAACAAACACGTGCACACACTTGAGCGCAATAGAGAAAGAGAGAGATAGAGAAAGAGAGAACAAAATATATGAATATAGTTTTACAAAAAGGCTTCGCCGTGGCCGCCTCCTTTAGTTTTATACTTGAGACACGGAAAAAGGCTGAAAGCCGACGATACTTCGAACGACCTTGATCCTATGTAAAGTTACATTCTTTCACCGATGAACGCGATCATTGTATACATACACACATACGCACAGGTACACAAATCCGCAAGTCGCACACACACACATACACACTTACATATATACATACACATACACACATTCGCAGAGGCGAATAATTTACACGCGTTTTCTCGAGCTCATTTATCTCTCAAGACTTTGTATTGTACCAATTCTCTCTTCACACTTAGTCCGACATTTCGAAAGTGGAGAGCGCGATAACGGATACACGCGGAATCGTGCGGAAGGGTGAGCTCCGATGTCGCGCTCCTAAAACGTGAAATGTCAGTCTCTTAGCCAAAGCTAGAATTTGTGTTTTTTTTTATCTCTTAGTACCTTCTCTTCCCTATCCCTCCCGTCCACCCTTATCTCCTCCCCCTTTCCCCCACACAACGTATATATTTGACACGTTATCATGATTGCTATTAATTTTAATTATAATTTCTCTGAGGATAGATAGAGAGATATATATACCTTTAATAAACGTGGTAATTTTAGGCTTAGAAGAACAATATACTAGTGGATAGAGATTGAAGTATACATACATAAAAGTGAAGTATATACATGTATATATATATACATATATAATTTATATATATTTATATATATACATATGTATACATATTGATAAAGTAATTATTGAGGTCGCAAATTTATAGAAGTTGGGGTCGAGCGCATACAATGCCGTAAGAACGACAGCCGGTATATTTACCATTTAAGAATTATTAAGGCTCGGGTATAGACGGCGAAATATACACACGTACATATAGGCAGCCTCGATTGGCTCTGGCCAAGCACAGGGGCTGCGCTCTTCGCGGAGAATATTCATTGATTGAACAAAAGATGAAGATCAGTAAGTGTAAATGTTTGTAAACAAATTATGAAATTATTTGTTCAGTGCCTACATATTTACACAGTAATAATAAAGATGAAGATTAGTGAAATCACCTGGTTTCTTTTTTCAACCTCGGATCCCTGCCCACTAATTTTCAATTGACGTGACTTACCTGAAAAAAAAAAAAGAAATATAACATTAGTAACGTTTAAAAAACAATTTCTTACATATTATAAATATTTATAAATATGACTAAAAACGTAATTAACTAAGAAATAAAAAAAGGTATTTTATTGGTCCAATGATAGGCTTGTTCTTTTTCTATACTCCAGGACTGAACTTCTTATTTTTTCTATTTTTCTTTTTCTTTTCATTGAAAAAAAAGAGAAAAAAATGAAACACACAAAAGAAGTTCAGTCTTAAAAAAGATAAAAAAAAAAAAATACAAACTTTAAAGGTATCTCATTTTCGACAAAATATGGTAATAATAATAAAGCTTCGGTGAAATAATATCAATTAAGTATTTGATTAACGTAACGAAATATTTAGTAATCGGTATTAATTATATTAATCAGAGTTTGTTAATATACTTTTTTAACTAAATAAAGCGCATGGTATATTAATCCATTTTCCTCCAATAATGCAGATTACATGGACTAAATCTCTTATTTTATATCCCAAATAGCAAGAGTAGACGAGAAGAGATCCTAAAATTCCAATTTCGTTCTTTGTGCAACGTTACATTCCTATTCACTTGGGCATTGGTCTGGATGTAACTTCTATTGACCATTTTGCGGTTGCGGAGGTACTTTACAAGTATTAGACGCAGACGTCACAGGAGATCTTATTCGTCTATTATAGGAATCTGTACTGGTGGCGGTCGTATCTTTTCCGTGGGTGGTCGAACCGACTTTAGAAATGATGGCCATCCAATTCTGCTGCATAATTTGGAATTTTTCATCCGATCTATCGGTGCAATTAGTTGCTTCAGTACATAGTAGATCCCCATCGATGCAGATTTCATACCCGACAAATCAAATTATATAACAGCAAAGTTGATACAATAAAAAGGGAAGTAACAAGCAACATATAGCATGTACATTTATAGCTAGGCAACATCGATGTTAATTATAATCCCACTCATAAAAAATCACAGTTATATCAATACTGCAATTCTGTAACAAAACACGACATGCTACATGCGCGCTTTCTGTTGTCCGCAATTTTTTTTACATATTTAATGAATATTTATTTTAATTAAATAGTTAAATAATTATTTAATAAAATAATTATGTTAATCAACCATTTATGCATTTATTATATTTATATAAATTAAGCAAATAAACAATTATAAAATTAAAAAATTTATAATTGAAAACGCGGAGAACAGGCTTCGAATTAGATAACATATCATTTTTAACATAGAATAATATACAATCGATATAAAACATAATTATTATATGACAATTATGGAACAAAAAATTTTACAAAATAACATCTGCTGATATATATTTATGTACATCTGATGCAGCAAGTATATTCATAATACTGCTTTAATTTTTTATAGTTGTCTATTTCACACAACTAAAGTTCCAGGATATATGAGGGATTGACTGTTGCCAGGATCATTTAGTTTGCATTATTCGGATGTTAAATAGCCACGCAATAATGACTACTGCAGCTTTCGAGGTGAGGCAGCTACAGTGCAATATGGCGTCACTAAAGCGAAAAGTTCGTTTATACACTGTAATGTTTGCGCTGGCAGCAGAAAAAGTAATTTCGGAACAGCTATGGCAGTATACCGTGATGACGTCATTTTGGCAGTACTGCCGGTAAAATACGAACACGGCCTTAGCAAATATTTCTCTTTTTGTGCAAAGAATGCATTGTTATGCATTGCTGGGGCCGTATTCTGTAACTCTTAACGACAGCTAGGGATATCGTTACGTGTCGTTGCGCAGCTTTTCTATCATATATAATATCTGCGCAACGACGCTGTAACGATACCGAATTGTCGCTAAGAAGTTACAGAATTCCGTTACTGGACTCGTAAATAACCGTTTCTTTTCTGTGTATCTGCATTGTGAACAATAAATGTTAAATATTTCCTTTTCTTCGAAACACGCTGGTCTTAAAATGCGTAGTAGAAATTTATCATTTAAATTTAATGTAGGTATAGACTGTGTCATCTAAATCCGGACAAAGATTATTTAGAACATTTCTTTATTTAGAAAAAACTTGAAATTACAAAAAAATTTTTTTGTACGTAGTTTAAGGGATTCTTTCTAGGTCTTTCTACGTTCAATATAATCCCCGTACCACTCTCGAACTTTTACCTGAAGCATGAGTAAACCCTCTTCAATTACTCTTTGTCTAAATTCTAAACTTAAGAATGCTGCCACAATAGCAGGTAAAAGTTAGTATAGGCTGCATTCCGATATACACTGCAAGTACTAAAAATCTATAGTTCACGTTACGTATACTATAGATTTTCAGTACTAGCAGTGAATTTTGCAGCCATAACCGAAACATATATAATATCTCGTTATATTAGAAATGTGAAATTAATTGATTATTCTATAAATTAAACATCTGCTTGTAACAAAATTTATAAATCAATACTCTTTAATATAGAAGTTAATATTGTAATTAGAGTCACTGCACCAGTCAATGAAGAAATAAAAAATTGAACCAGTCAATGAACAAACATAAAGTAACTTAATACAATTACATTTTCAAATAAAAAGATACATTTTAATAAAATCTCCATGAAAATTAGATTTCAACAATATTCAATTAATTTTGCAGTTTATTATTTTGAAGTCTTATTATTTTAATAGTTTTTCTAAACAGTCATTTATTGACGACTGTTCAACGACTGGTGCAACGACTCTATATCAAAGCTATTATTAAAGATGTTCGAAATATCTCGATATCACATATTTAAGGTATTCGAGAATTTCAAGATATCGATACAAACATCATAACGGACAAAATTTTAAACTCATTCAAACATTGTATGTACAAATTCTTCTGGTACATTATTTTTATTTTCTACATAGAATATATATCATCTGACGAGGCGTGAGCTTCCAGATTTACCTCGATTGCCACCACGTATACGTGGCAGATGGTAGGCAGTCTAGGATATAAACAACTTCTATATTATAAAAATTTTTGTAAAATAATTTTGTAAAAGATTCATGAGTTTTATTAATTAATTAAAATCATAATAAAAATACGGAATTACTCTTATGTCTATTGCATGCTAATCTTCGAAACTAGCTGAGACCAGGGTTGGCACGAAAAGTCCAGTAAGTGGAAAAAACCATGGTAAATTCCGGATTTTACCGTCCCGGACTTTATCCCATAAACTGGCAAATTAGAAGAAACTGGCAAGAACTAAAAAAGTAACTATTAAATAAAATATATTTATATGCAAAAGAAATATTTTTGCTGTAATCTTATAATGAATCTTATATATATAATCTTATATATATATTAATGAATTTTATATAAACCAATAAAATAAACCAATAAAATCTTTCTAAATTAATATATGTAATTAAATGCAAAACAGTATTATATGTAATAGTAAATAATAGTAGTAATTAATAGTAATAATACTAATAGTAGAAATAATTAAATAGTAAAATTTTATGTTTACCAACGTTTACCAATCACTAACGTCTTTGCGTTTAACATTTTATAAGAAAAAACTAATTTATTTGTTACGTCAATTTCTAATTTATTACAAATTTTGTTTTGGATGAAACTTAGATTGGAGAATACTCTCTCTATTGACGCTGAACTTGCTGGACAATTATATAAATGCATGAAAAAATTAACAAAATCTTCGGGCAAATTATATTTAAAATAAAAAAAATTATATTTAATTATATTTAAATTATATTTAATTATATTTACTTGTATTAAATTATATTTATTATTATTTTTGCTAGTTTTTTCCCGGAAATACCATTTTTTCCCGGAAAATACCGAATTTTTGCCACTGGCATGGACTTTATCAAAAAAATATGGAATTTTGCCAACCTTGGCTGGGACGCTTGGCCGGTTGAGCGCATGTACTTATGATCGAGGCACATCTAAAACAATCTAGAAGCTTTGCTTCCACTATATTGTGGAAGGGTGGTGGGTGTACTTCCACCATGAGGCCTGTTCTTTTTAGTTGAACTGTGAACTATCTGCACTAATTCACAATTTATCTTTTTCCCGTCACATTAAAAGAAGAAAGATAAATTTTGAACTAGTGCAGCCAGTTCAGTTAAAAAAAACAGGCCTTATGCTCGAAGAACATCTAGAACAATCTAGAAGCTCTGTTTCCACCATGGGGTGCTTTCCAGATTCAAGATACAAGTCGCCACTGTGTAACACAGTGTCCATTAGTGTAAGAGAGAAAATTTTAGTTGTCTTACTCACACTAATGGACACTGTATTACACAGTGTCGACTTGTGTCGTAGTTAGGATGCACCTATGTGCAGTGTAGTGGGGGTAAACCTCCACTATGGTGTAAAATGTCGGTACGGTCGGCTCATTCTCTATCGGTTACGAGTGCGGATCAGTACGAGCATCATCGCCTTGTTTGAATTAATACTGCAGCAGGCAGGACTACAAAGCTTTTATTAAAGTAAGTATTCTCCTATCAGATATATCTCGCGTATACAAGCGGAAATTCGCAGTTGTACATTCACTCACGTTATAGTAAGAATTCAAAAATTTCTCGGTGTAACTTTAAAAATTTTTTTTAATAATTACGCGTGAATATTAACTAGATCATTAAGAATTATTAAATTCCTTACCATAGATATATCTCGTTACTAAATTTGTTTCTAATCGCTTCTAAACAATTTATATTTCCCAAAAATGTACGAAGACTAAAAAATTCCAATCTATGGTAAGGAATAGATTCTCCGACTAGAGCGTAAAACTCATCTGTAAAAGGATTTCATACATAAAATAAATATCAATAAGCTTATGCACAAGCAAATAACAGATTATTTTAAGATATGAGTATTTTTTTAAAATATGTATTTTAAAACAAATTATGTACGATAATTAGATTGAACAAATTAAGTAACAATAACTTTATTTCAGAACGAATACTACAATCCGACATGCAGAAAGAAAAATCAGTTTTGGATAACGATCCCTCTAACGGACAAAATCAAGATTTCTCTTCTCCTCGTGATCCAAATTCATATCTAACCAGTAAGATTTTCATTTTATTTTAATCTGTAGAAAGAGATAATAATTTACATTTTATAAATTTTATAATTTACGTTTAGTTTCCGATTTTGAGAATATCTCCAGATTATATAATTTTGAGATTTTATTCGATTTCTTAGTTTCTATTCATACCAATTTTTTATTTTATATTTTTGTTTAACTTAATATCTCATAATTAAACTTTTGTTTTTATTTCAATATAAAATAAAAGTTAGTTGGAATAACAACAGAGTAAACGTGTTTCACGAAAAAAAAATTTTTATATAAATAAATCGATTTATCTTAGATGGCGTTTATAAAAAAAGGCATTTGGAATAGAAAAGAAAATCACCATACGGTAGTAATAGAAACAAATGAAGTGGAAAAGATTGTTAATATAAAACTCACTTGACAACGTATTAAGTGATATTCTTAATTGTCTTACAAAAACAATTTTATAAATTCATATTAATATTATTAAGATAGCATATATTTACCTGTCGCAAATGATCGAAAATTACTTGGAGACAATTGTGTATAAAATCACATAATCACTTCTTATATATACATATAAAATTAATTTAATACGTAAAAGTAACTACATGCTTTACATATTTGATTTTGCAGTGATGTTATCAATAATGAAGTTAAGTTGGGGAAATTTTCTATTTCCGTTCAATCCTACCCTGGCCGATGAGATTCTGTCCGATGTCCGCGCCAGCAAGCAGCTACCGACAGGTATGTTTCATCGTCCATCCGGATTTATTTAAGTGTATCCGCGTAATTGTCGAGGCCGATTTCACGTTCACAAAACAGCATTGCGACGATTTACGATTTCGCGGATTAACAGTTGTCCGAAAAATCCTCGTTGTATCCATCGCTCGAAAATCTTAATTGCTATTCTCTCAATTTGCTGTTTACATTTTGCCTTAAAGTAAATCCTGATGTCTGATGTTGTGTTTATGATTTATTCTTCACACATTTTTTATTTTATTATAAAATAAGGAAACACTCCATTTACCTTAATTATTTTTTTTTCTTTTAAATATTTTTTCTAAGAACAGATTTAAAATTCTTCTAAACTCTTACTAGAAAACCTAATTGATTAAGATAATCAATCTTTAATACTATGACGTAATTTTTGAAAAGCAGAAAAAGTTTTTCGAGAAATCAGATGTTTGCATATTATAAATTTATATAAATTTATTGATTTATATGTATCTTCTGTCGTTATTTATCTTTTACACACTTTTGCGTTAAGGCAAAGGACGGTCTTATTATTTAATTGTATCCACTTTACTTTCAATGTTTATCCAAGTTTCTCTAATAAAGCCTTTAATATATTTAGACGTAAAAAAAATATAAAGTGTCTATAGTACATTACGTGTACTATACATTTCAGTACCGAAAGTTAATTTTGGTACTGAACATTTATAGTATACGTAAAGTAAACTATAGATTTTTAATATAGCTTAGCAACTCAAGCGGCGGCTATCTCCACTTTTTAAGATCTTATGATTAGATATCAACATCTGATAGCTTTTTTAAATCCAACTATATTTTTGTTTCACATAAATTTTTAGATAAAGTTTTAAATATTTTTTAAATTTATTAGCCGTTTTAGAACTTTTACCACGCATTATAATTCCAAATTTCTTGAAATTTATTAATTTTACGGTGTTACTTTCTTCTTCAATTTACATTTATATGCCGTCAAATTTTACTGATACAAAAATTTTCGCAAACTTGTACAAACCGAGACGATCCCATGTTAGATTGCACAATAGTAATGCAATATAAAAATTGTTCCAAAACTATAAATTCGACAACTTTTACAAGGAATTTTGTAAATTATTATATAATGTGAGTTCTATGTATATTCTTTCTATTTTTTAACTGTGACTTTTATTTGAATATATATTTCAAAGAGGAATATTATTTATTAGATAGATTATTTGAAGAACTTTTGCTTTTAAGAAATAAAGATATTTCCCTATTGGCATTCAATAAGTTTTTCTTTTTAGCTGATGAGATAATGGAAGAGTTTCGGTTTAATGGTCAAGATTTCGAATATTGCCCAGACACGGACGCACCAAAGAAAATTGTGCCATGGCCAAAAAAAAACAAAGAACCTTTGCCGACGGAATGCGTGTTCTGCAGGAATAATGGGGAAGAGGAATCGTTCTATCGGGAACACTTGTTAAAAGACGTCGACGGACTTATTCTGTGCCCTGTCCTCAGGTAAATATTAAAAAATTTATTTTGTCAAAAAATTACGGTGTCAAACAATTTTTTAAAACATTTAACATAAACATATATTCCTTAGAGATACTTTTAATATCCGATTTAAATTTCTGAATGATATGGAATTAGTGTATAATAATTTTCATTTTATAATTTTTTAAATATAATTTTACTTAATCAAAGTAAAAAAGTCTGCAGTGCCTCTATGCGGATAATTTCACGAAATAACATTCAAAACTTTTTTTCTCTTTTGTTTTTAATATTAAATGTCCAGCATTCATTAAATGTATAAAAAAATGATCTTTTTAATTTACAGAGCTTATACGTGTCCGTACTGTGGCGCATCCGGCGACTTGGCACACACTGATAAGGATTGTCCAAAGGGCCCGTACAATCCTAATACCATAAGTATAACAAACGTCCTTTTTAATCCACAAAAAACTTTGTGGTTAAACGTCGTAGCAAGTAAGAATTTTTTGACGTTTTCGACGTAGATGTGGAACATTTTCTTTCTCCAAATCAGTAATAGTAGTAGATACATAGATATTAAGATTTTTAATTTATGGATGAATTCATAAATACACGCAAAAATATATTCCGGTTACATGTGCAAGTATAAATATGTACTAATATACAAATTGTAAATCAATAGTGAATAAATGAAATAAAATTGTACGAACAAATTATAAATGAATAAAAAATTTTCAATAAATTTGAATGTAATAATTTTGTAGGTTAAGAAAATTTAAAAACCTCTAATGAATATAAATTCACTATTATTAAGATTTTTACATTTTTATATTATTTTAAATATTAAAAAATTTTATTATATAATATATGTGTTTCTTACATTGTAGTATTTATCTTGAGCCATTCGATTTTTTTCTCTTTATTAATATATGAAATGTAAAAACGTAATAAATACGTTTGAATAATAAGACAATTATTGCTTTAATACAGAAATAAATGCTGTAATAAAATTTAAGAAATAATTTTACTCTGTCGCGCATTTCCTAAAAAAATTCAGAGCTCAACACTAATGTGAGATATGAAAAAGAAAAAAATATTTAGAATTAATAGTTTGTTTTCTATATATTTTTGTTTTATATTATATATTTTATATTATATATGTACGTAAAAGAAACGGAAGAGAACAAGTCACTTATTTTTATAATTCATTCTATGATCGTTATTAACTAATGAATATTACATTATCTTAAAAATTCTTAAAGTCAATTTTTTCTTTTCTTACAATTAGTGCTTGCCTCTGTCTGGCTTACAGTAATAATAGAAACAAATGAAGTAGAAAAGATTATTTATACTAAATAGAATCAAATTTCCATACGCCGTTTTCTATCAGTTGTCTTGGAAACAGTTTATTTTTTGCTGCCTTTAGATAGCCTTATACAAAGATTATATTAACAATGTAATTGCAACCGAAGGGAACTTGTAGTTAATAAATATTTCTCTTTTTGTGCAAAAAACGCATTGCTATCTGACCGTTTCTTTTCTTTTTATCTGCATTGTAAATAATAGACGTAAAATATTTACTTTTCTTTGAAACACGAAGTGGTCTTAAAATGTGAAGTAGAAATTTATTATTTAAATTTCATGTATGTATACACTGCATCATCTAAATCCGGACAAAGATTATTTAGAACACTTCTTTATTCAGAAAAAACTTGAAATTACAAAAAAATTTTTTTGTACATTGCTTAAGGGATTCTTTCTACGTCCTATCGTTTAATATAATTCACGTGCCACGAACTTTCGCCTGGGGCGTGAGCAAACCCTCTTCAATAATTCTAAATTTACGAATGCTGTCTAACAGGTAAGAGTTAGTATAATCGAAACATATGTAATACCTCTTTATATTAGAAATGTGAAATTAATTGATTATTTTATAAATCAAACACCTGCTTGTAACAAAATTTATAAATCAATACTCTTTGATATAGAAATTAATATTGTAATTATATCAAAGCTATTATTAAAGATGTTCGGAACATCTCGATATTGAATATTTAAGGTATTCAAGAATGTCGATACAAACATCATAACGGACAAGATTTCACACTCGTTTGAACATTGTATGTACACATTCTTCTGATACAAATACATTTTCTTCTACGTAGAATATATCATCTGACGAGGCGTTTACGAATTGAAGGAATTTTCCAAGTCATTTGGGAGTTAGAAATGGGAAAGGGGTATATAAATGGGGGTAGGTTATATCTTCGTGTGAAGTGTTGGCGCTCATTCTCTACTAGTCGCGAATGCGAATCAGTACGGATATCGCCGTCTTATAATACAATATTTTCCTATCAGACATATATCGCGAATACAAGCAAAAATTTGCAATTAAATGGAATCCGTAGTGAAATTGATTCAATTATTCCTGATGAGGAATCTAGACGGAATGACAATTAATGATCTGAATGGTAAGTTCTTATTATACTCTGCATTTAATTAATATTTAAAAAAATACAAAAGGACCCTTAATTAAATGCCTCAAGCTGACAGCATCAATTAATTTCTTTAAATAAGATTCCTGAATGCTACGCAAATAAATTTACAAATTCAATTTTTCCTAATATTAATTTTATATAAAAATCAAAATATAAACTCCATTAAAATAAAATGTCGTAGAATTAAAGAGATAATACTTTTATCATATAAATTATTTTATAAAACATTTTAATATTTGGATAAAATATTCAGATTTAGAAATTTATGAATGTACATACCGTTTAATATTATAAATTTAAGAATAAAAGAGAGTGCCGCTTTTGCAGATCTGTATCACACTCACGTCGGAGAATACATTCCTTACGATAGACCTGGATTTACAAGCCTACGTGAATTTTTGAAAACTATTGATGTTTTGGAGATAACTCACAACGAACGTGGTTATGAAATAATTAAAATCAATATGGATCTAGTCTTGGAGGAGCTATCAGCAGTTATAAGGAAACGTGTATGTTTTTGTAATATATATTTTACCACAAACTCTATACAATAATTAGACTGAACAAATCAAGTAACAATAACTTTATTTCAGGACCTCTATCCGAGAGACACAAGGACACTTTAGTTTGTAATAACAATCCATCTAATGTATGAAATCAAGGTTTCTTTTATCTTCGTAATTCAATATGTTCTTGATAACATATACACTCATTCGCAGAGGCGAATAACTTACACGCGTTTTCTCGAGCTCATTTACAACAAATTATGAAATTATTTGTTCAGCCTACATATTTAGTAATAATAAAGATAAAAATTAGTGAAATCATCTGGTTTCTATTTTCAACCTCGGATCCCTGTCCACTAATTTTAAATTGACGTGACTTACTTAAAAAAAAAAAGAAAGAAATATCACATTAGTAACATTTAAAAAACAACTTCTTACGTATTATAAATATTTATAAATATGACTGAAAACGTAATTAACTCACTTTTAAGAAATAAAAAATAAAATAGTTTATTGGTCCAACGATAAGCTTGTTTTTTTCTATACTCCAGAACTGAATTTCTTATTTTTCCTCCTTTCTTTTTCTTTTTATTGGATAAAAAGAGAAAAAATAAAACGCACAAAAGAAGTTCAATCCTAGAAAGGATTTAAACAATTACAAACTTTAAAAGTATCTTACTTTCGACCAAATGTAATACTGGTCTTCGAAAACTAAACATCTTAAGCAAAATTCTAACGTTAACTATACACTGAAAACAAGATTTTAATAATAATAATAAAGCTTCGGTGAAATAATTTTAATTATGTATTTGATTAATGTAACAAAATATTTAGTAATCAGTATAATTACATTAATCAGAATTTGATAAGTTAATATATTTTTTTAACTAAATAAAGTTAAAAATTTAATGTCTTATAAAATTAATAACTGATGAAGACTTACAATTACTATAGTGGAACGTATGTAATACCTCTTTATAAGAATATTTTTTAAATTTTCTTTTAATTGACACAACCTATTACTTCCAGATAGCAAGTTTCCCGCAAATTACTATTAATTTGATAAAAGTACATTACTTGAGTTGCTATATTTTTTAAAAAAAGCTTCCTTAAAATATAAAAAAAGATTTTATTTGATATTGTCGGAAACATTTATTTACAACAAGTTATTAGAAATTTTAAAATAAAAAAACAGCAGATTAATTAGAATAAAATTTCCATACGCTATTGTCCATACGCATATTTTTAAATAATATTTTAAAACAATCATGAGTTTTATTAATTAATTAAAATCATAATAAAAATACGGAATTACTTTTATGTCTATTGTGCTAATCTTCGAAACTAGCTGAGAAGCTTGGCCAGTTGAGCGCATGTACTTATGATCGAGGCACATCTAAAACAATCTGGAAGCTTTGCTTTCACTATGGTGTGGAAGGGTAGTGGGTGTAACTTCCACCACGAGGCCTGTTCTTTTTAGTTGAACTGTGAACTGCCTGCACTAGTTCACAATTTACCTTCTTCCCTTCACATTAAAAGAAGAAAGATAAATTCTGAACTAGCGCAGCCAGTTCAGCTAAAAAGAACAGGCCTTATGCTTGAGGAACATCTAGAACAATCTAGAAACTCTGTTTCCACCATGGGGTGCTTTCCAGCTTCAAGATACAACAGTCACCACTGTGTAACACAGTGTCCATTAGTGTAAGAGAGAAAATTTTAGTTACTCACACTAATGGACATTGTATTACACAGTGTCGACTTGTGTCGTAGCTGGGATGCACCCATGGTGTGCAGCCTAGTGGGGGTAAACTTCCTCTATAGTGTAAAATGTCGGTACGGTCGGCTCATTCTCTATCGGTTACGAGTGCGGATCAGTACGAGCATCATCGCCTTGTTTGAATTAACACTGCAGCAGTAGGACTACAAAGCTTTCATTAAAGTAAGATTCTCTTATCAGGTATGTCTCGCGTATACAAGCGGAAATTCGCAGTTATACATATTCACTCACGTTATAGAAAGAATTCGAAAATTTCTCGGTTTAACTTTAAAAATTTTTCTTGATAATTATACGTGAATATTAACTAGATCATTAAAAATTATTAAATTCTTTACCATAGATATATCTCGTTACTAAATTTGTTCCTAGTTGCTTCTAAACCATCTATATTTCCCAAAAATGTACAAAGACTAAAAAATTCCAATCTATGGTAAGGAACAGATTCTCCGACGAGAGCGTGAAACTCATCTGTAAAAGAATTTCATACATAAAATAAATATCAATAAGCTTATGCACAAGCAAATAACAGATTATTTTAAGATATATGAGTATGTTTTTAAAATATTTATTTTAAAACAAATTATGTACAATAATTAGATTGAACAAATTAAGTAACAATAACTTTATTTCAGAACGAATATTACAATCCGACATGCAGAAAAAAAAATTAGTTTTGGATAACGATCCCTCTAATGAACGAAATCAAGATTTCTCTTATCCTCGTAATCCAAATTCATATTTAACCTGTAAGATTTTCATTTCATTTTAATCTGTAGACAGAGATAATAATTTACATTTTATAAAATTTATAATTTATGTATAGTTTCCGATTTTGAGAATATCTTCAGATTATATAATTTCAAGATTTTATTCGATTTGTTAGTTTCTATTTATACCAATTTTTTATTTTATATTTTTGTTTAACTAAGTATCTCATAATTAAACTTTTATGTTTTTATTTCAATATAAAATAAAAGTTATTTGGAATAACAACAGAGTAAACATGTCTCACAAAAAAAATTTTTATATAAATAAATCGATTTATCTTAGATGGTGTTTATAAAAAAAGGCATTTGGAATAGAAAAGAAAATCACCATACGGTAGTAATAGAAACAAATGAAGTGGAAAAGATTGTTAGTATAAAACTCACTTTGCAACGCATTAAGAGATATTCTTAATTGTCTTACAAAAACAATGTTTTATAAATTCATATTAATATTATTAAGATAGCATATTACCTGTCGCAAATGATCAACAATTACTTGGAGACAATTGTGTATAAAATCACATAATCATTTTTTATAGTTATAAAGTTAATTTAATACGTAAAAGTAACTACGTGTTTTACATATTTGATTTTGCAGTGATGTTATCGATAATGAAGTCAAGTTGGGAAAATTTTCTATTTCCGTTCAATCCTACCCTGGCCGATGAGATTCTGTTCGATGTCCGCACCAGCAAGCAGCTGCCGACAGGTATGTTTCACCGTTGATCCGGATTTATTTAAGTGTATTCGCGTAATTGTCGAGGCCGATTTTACGTTCACGAAACAGCATTGCGACGATTTACGATTTCGCGGATTAACAGTTGTCCGAAAAATCCTCGTTGTATCCATCGCTCGAAAATCTTAATTGCTAATCTTTCAATTTGTTGTTTACATTTTGCCTTAAAGTAAATCCTGATGTCTGATTTTGTATTTATGATTTATTCTTCAAACATTTTTTATTTTATTATAAAATAAAGAAACACTACATTTACTTAAATTATTTCTTTTTTCTTTTAAGTATTTCTTCTAAGAACAGATTTACTTCTAAACTTTTACTAGAAAACCTAATTGATTAAGATAATCAATCGTTAATACTATGACGTAACTTTTGAATAGCAGAAAAAGTTTCTCGAGAAATCAGATGTTTGCATATTATGAATTTATATAAATTTATTGATTTATATGTATCTTCGTTATTTATCTTTTACACAATTTTGCGTTAAGACAAAAGACGATCTTATTATTTAATTGTATCTACTTTACTTTCATTGTTTATCCAAGTTTCTCCAATGAAGCCTTACATATATGATTATTTTGAGACTTAAAAAAAATATAAAGTGTCTATAGTACATTACGTGTACTATAGATTTTCAATATCGAAAGTTAATTTATCTATAGTACACGTAATGTGAACTATAGATTTAGTATAGCTCGGCAACTCAAGCGGCGGCTATCTTCACTTCTCAAGATATTACGATCAGATATCAACATCTGATAGCTTTTTTAAAGCCTACTATATTTTTGTTTCACATAAATTTTTAGATAAAGTTTTAAATATTTTTTCAAGTTTATTAGTCGTTCTGAAACTTTTATCATGCATTGTAATACCAAATTTTTTGAAATCCATCAACTTTACGGTGTTACTTTCTTCTTCAATTTACATTTATATGCCGTCAAATTTTACTGATACAAAGATTTTCACAAATTTGTACAAACCGAGACAATCCCTTGTTAGACTGCACAGTAGTAATGCAATATAAAAATTGTCCCAAAACTATAAATTCGACAACTTTTACAAGGAATTTTGTCAATTATTATATAATGTGAGTTATATGTATATTTCTTCTATTTTTTAACTGTAACTTTGAATATTTATTTCAAAGAGGAATATTATTTATCAGATAAATTATGTGAAGAATTTTTGTTTTTAAGAAATAAAGATATCCCCCTATTGGCATTCAATAAGTTTTTCTTTTTAGCTGATGAGATAATGGAAGAGTTTCGGCTTAATGGTCAAGATTTCGAATATTGCCCAGACACGGACGCACCAAAGAAAATTGTGCCATGGCGAAAAAAAAACAAAAAACCTTTGCCGACGGAATGCGTGTTCTGCAAGAATAATGGGGAAAAGGAATCGTACTACAAGAAACACTTGTTAAAAGATGTCGACGGACGTATTCTGTGCCCTGTCCTCAGGTAAATATTAAAAAATTTATTTTGTCAAAAAATTACGGTGTCAAACAATTTTTTAAAACATTTAAATATATTCCTTAGGCATACTTTTAATATCGATTTAAATTTTTGAATGATATGGAATTCGTATATAATAATTTTCATTTTATAATTTTCTCAATATAATTTTACTTAATCAAAAAAAGTCTGCAATGCCTCTATGCGGATAATTTCACAAAATAACATTAAAATTTTTTTTCTCTTTTTTTAATATTAAATGTCCTACATTCATTACATGTATAAAAAAATCTTTTTAATTTACAGAGCTTATACGTGTCCGAACTGTGGCGCATCCGGCGACTTGGCACACACTGATAAGTATTGTCCAAATGGCCCGTACAATCCTAATAGCAAAAGCATAACAAACGCCTTTAAATCCACGAAAACTTTGCGGACAAACATCGGTCGTAGCAAGTAAAAATTTTTTGACATTTTCGACGTAGATGTGGAACATTTTCTTTCTCCATGTCAGTAATAGTAATAGATACATAGATATTAATTTTTAATTTACAGACGAATTCATAAATACATGCGAAAGTATATTCCGGTTACACGTGCAAGTATAAATATGTACTAATATACAAATTGTAAATCAATAGTGAACAAATGAAATAAAATTGTAAAGGTGAACAAATTATAAATGAATAAAAAATTTTCAATAAATTAGAATGTAATATTTTTGTAGGTTAAGAAAATTTAAAAACCTCTAATGAATATAAATTCATTATTATTAAGATGTTTACATTTTTATATTATTTTAAATATTAAAAAATTGTATTATATAATATTGTATGTGTTTCTTACATTGTAGTGTTTATCTTAAGCCATACGATTCTTTTCTCTTTGCTAATATATGAAATGTAAAAACGTAATAAATATGTTTGAATAATGAGTCCTTCTCTTCGTCATCTGTGAAGAGAAGGACACGGATCATTCCAGAAGTCCCAGCTCCTTGTCGATGCAAAGAGATGACGCAGAGATTTCCTGGGATCTTCCGATATAAATAAATTCATTAATTAGATCGTTCTGCTTTTCCCATACGGTTTATTAATAAAATAATACGATTTATTTATAAAATAGTAAATAACTTATAAATATAATTTATTAAAGTCTGTTATTTTAATAAATTATATTTACGGGTTATTTACTATTTTGTAAAAAGATTGAGTTATCGCGAGAAGAAATATTTATAGAGGTACCGATCACATATTGATTTTTATTACCAAACTCTTTTTTTCAACATATATAGTTTATCACTTTTCCAACATTAGAGTGGGAATGGGTGTGCACATCACAGTTGCATAGATGATTATTCTTGGGTTAATCCTCAAGATACGTGAAGGTCAAATTGGTACACAAATAAATGAATGTATTTCTGTTTCGCTTTTATTTGCAACTCTACCTTTGTGATTGTGAGAGCTCTATCTTCTTTCTACATCTTTTTATTGTTAGTCTTGACTTGAGCCAAATAATATTAATAATGCTTAAATATTCTAACTACAGTTCTTGTATCTCAGATAAATTTGAGATACTTCCTTCCTCCCTTCCTCCCTTCCTCCCACACACTCACAAGACGGCGACGTATATACTTAACTTTCTGTGCAATTCGGCGTATTGTTTAAAAGTTCATTTCTACTTATCAAATATTTTTTAGTTCATTTTTACTTTACATTCATTTTAATTTTTTTAATTTAAACATATTTCATTTTGTACATTAACAATTTATATTTTTAATAAATAGATGCTAATTGGTATTTTCAATTATTTTTTTAATAATAAAAATATATATTTTCAGTTTTTATAATAAACTTTGTAGAAAATTAATACACAACGAGACAAACATGTATTTATCAAAATAAAATATACCGTAATATTACGTCACTTTCCAAAATTATTTTGCAGATCACTCAGAACCATGTTCTTGATAACATATATCAACGTTATCAGACATTGCTCCCCTTTCATGCATAATTTCCATAATTATTTATAAATATAACAATAAAAAAACTTCGTTTATACATAAAACATAAATGAAGTATCAACTGATCTCCACGCGGCTATCTACGTCAGTCAAATCGTAGGCGAGACATGGACCTGTTGCTCGTCCTCTGTCTCGTCGAAATTTGGCTGATCGCCTTCAATCTAGCTCGATCGTGTTCGCTGCGTAATTCATTGATGACAACGCGCCGCGCTGTCTCTTGGGGAGGTCCGCGCGAGCGGATAATTGCCTCCCTTTCAAATCTCTTCCGGGAAGCGATAGGTAGTCGAATCGATGCGTAGCGGCTTATCGCTAAGGTAGTGTGTAAAAACACGGCGGGCGAATACCGCGGCATCGCCTGCCTCTGTTTGTATTGGCCCGACGGCGCCGCTTTGTCTGCCTTTTTTTTTTACACGCGCTGCGAAAGACTTTTCCAAGTGTCACTGCCGCGCACAGGAGAGAAAAGGAGAGGAGCAGGCCATCCCCTCTACGATGTAAGAGTAGAGAATCTCGACAAATCCACCAATCGCCTCCCGGCAATGTTCCGTGTTGAGCACGGTCAGTGCGTCGTCCTCACTGTCGTCAGTCGTCAGTAGTCAGTAGCAGTCAGTAGACTCGGTAGTGCTTCAGGTCTTCGGGGATAACGTGATACGTGTGGTGTGTTTGACGCTCGCGCGAAGCTTGCGTATCGGCTCTACAGGTTGTAATGTGTCAGATAATGCGCGGCATCGTTGCAAATCCAAGTGTGTATCGTGTATAAGATCATACAGTCGCTTCTTACACGTATAAAATTAATTTAATGCGTAAAGAGTAACTGCATGTTTTACACATTTGATTTTGCAGTGATGTTACCGATGCTGGAGGAAAATTCTCTGTTTCCGTTCAATCCCAGCCTGGACGATGAGATTCAGCGGCTGTTCGATGTCCCCGTCAGGAAGCAGCTGCCGACAGGTATGTTTCACCGTCGATCCGGATTTATTTAAGTGTATTCGCGTAATTGTCGAGGCCGATTTCACGTTCACGAAACGGCACCGTGACGATTTACGATTTTGCGGATGAACTGTCGTCCGAAAAGTGCGATCCTCGTCGCACCCATCGCTCGAAAGTCTTAATTGCTTGTTCTCTCAATTCGCTGTTTACGTTTTGCCTTAAAGTGATTCTCGATACATGATTTTGTATTGACGATTTATTCTTTACGCTTTTTTTTTATTTTATTATGAAAGGAAACACGACAATCAATCTTTAATATTATAACGTAACTTTGGAAAAGCAGAAAAAGTCTTTCGAGAAATCAGATGTCTGCACATTATAAATTTATATAAATTTATTAATTTATCTTTTACACACGTTTTGCGTTAAGACGAAATACAATCTTGTTATTTAATTGTATCTACTTCACTTTCAATACTTTTTCAAGGTTCTCCAATGAAGCCTTACGTATATGATTATTTTAGACGAAAAAAAAATATAAAGAAAACGAAGACGAGAAATGTGCTTGAAAATTATTTAGAAAATGTCGTTTTTCGACAAAGAAAAATGCAGTTTGAAGGAGATTTAAAAGCGTTTCGAACGCTGAAGGAAAGCATATGTCACAAAATTCTACGAATCCTGTTGTTTTCCTTTTGTGTACACGATTCATGATTTCACGCAAGTAAAGCTTTTAACGGTCGAGGCTTCTGGTACCTATTATCGGGTATTTTCTGTATTTACATAGGTCATAAATTACACGAATCAACACAAGCGTCGATTTATCTTTATCGGTATTTAATAAATAATTTAATAAACAAAGATAGGATGATGCTCGTATCATTAAATGGAAATCCATTATTTTATATGTAGATACATAATACTTAAATCTTACATTTTTATATATTTTTAGTTTCTATACAACCATAAACTGAAGCTAGAAATAATGTCACAGAGATTAAATTGATTGCCAATTTAATAATGATGCTTTAAAAAAAACACTTTAAAAAACAGTAAATAAATTTATTGCGAAAAACATTACTCCACCCAGAGTTTTCGCAATAAATTATTTACAGTGCATCATTAATAAATTGACGATCAATTTAATTTGTGATACTATTTTTAACTTTAATTTATGATTGCATTTTAAATACGGCGCGCAGTTTATAAAAACGGAAAGTGTAACTAAAAATAATACGGAAAATAGTATTAAGTACTAAGATTTTCTTCTGAACTGATGTTTACTTTGCTATTTCTTTTATTTTTTCAAGTGTAATGTAATAAATAATGATAAATTTTTTCTTGACTAACTCGTCAGTATATTTATTTGATTCATCGCTGGTACAATCTCCTCCGCGTATCCGTCGCTTTCCCAGAGATTTGAATGCATGGGCTCATGCGACGTGAAATGTTCGTTAAGGAAACGCGTTGTGTCAACTCGATAAGAAATACGAATCACAACAAACATAAGAGCGTACATTATAGCTATCCTGCTGTATCTTTGTTGACGATTTATATTTTCCAGTCGTCTATATAAAATCTTTTCCAAGATTATTTCGATGCAGCAGAGAGTCCTCGGGATCTTCCGGCTCGCGTCAATAAATCGATACATTCGGCAAAAAGAGAGCCGCGTTTATTTGTTTAGTCCGTCGTCTCGTGGCACCAATTACGATTTGCCGGACTTATCTCGCACGTGTGCATCTCCTTTGTCGGTGCATCGGTCGCTTTGCGACGGCGGCCGGTCGCCCGCCGCAAGAAGAGCATTCTATCGAGACAAAAGCCTATTAAGATTTCGCAGATATGTTTATTCCACGTGCCGATCCCGCTTTCCTGACGACGTGACGATGACAATTCCCATCTCTGGTAAACACACGAAGCTCGACTCGAAAGTGGCCGTGTGTGTTTACAAACTGTGGTTCTACATTGAATTATGTTCGTTCCTGCATCACGAAAATAGATTGCGGTGCTACGATTTCGAAGCGAGGAGAATGATGTGAAACATTTTGGATTTTACAATGCTTCCATCTCTGATTATTACGTCAGATTAAAATTTTCTTCCGAATTACAGTCAGTGTTTGTCATTATCTAGATAAAGGAATAGATTTATCTTACCTTCATCTAAATTATTATAATGTTATCTTCATGTTTATTTTAGATAAAAGAAATGTTAACTTTTTTTGAAATTTATTTAAAATAATGTGAACAATGACGAGAAGGAAGTATTGTCCTTGTAATCTCAACTTCCAAATCATAACAATAGGATTGCGTTTCCAAAATTTACTTTCCGTGAAAATCTATAGTACACGTAATGTGAACTATAGATTTAGTATAGCTCGGCAAGCGGCGGCTCTCTTCACTTCTCAAGATATTACGATCAGATATCAACATCTGATAGCTTTTTTAAAGCCTACTATATTTTTGTTTCACATAAATTTTTAGATAAAGTTTTAAATATTTTTTCAAGTTATTAGTCATTCTAGAACTTTTACCACGCATTATAAATCCAAATTTCTTGAAATCTATCAATTTTACGGTGTTACTTTCTTCTTCAATTTACATTTATATGCCGTCAAATTTTACTGATACAAAAATTTTTAACAAACCTGTACAAACCGAGATGATCCCGTGTTAGATTGCACAGTAGTAATGCAATATAAAAATTGTTTCAAAACTATAAATTCGACAACTTTTACAAGGAATTTTGTCAATTATTATATAATGTGAGTTATATATATATATTCTTTCTATTTTTTAACTGTAACTTTGAATGTTTATTTCAAAGAGGAATATTATTTATCAGATAGATTATTCGAAGAACTTTTCGTTTTTAAGAAATAAAGATATTCTCCTATTGGCATTCAATAAGTTTTTCTTTTTAGTTGATGAGGTAATGGAAGAGTTTCGTCTTAATGGTCGCGATTTCGAATATTGCCCAGACGTGGACACGGACACATCAAAGCAAACTGCGTCACGGCGAAAGAAAAACAAGAAACCTTTGCCGACGGAATGCGTGTTCTGCAGGAATAATGGGGAAGAGGAATCGTTCTATCGGGAACACTTGTTAAAAGACGTCGACGGACGTATTCTGTGTCCTGTCCTCAGGTAAATATTAAAAAATTTATTTTGTCAAAAAGTTACGGTGTCAAGTAACTTTTTAAAACATTTAAATATATTCCTTAGGGATACTTTCAATATCCGATTTAAATTTCTGAATGATATGGAATTCGTGTATAATAATCTTCATTTTATAATTTTCTCAATATAATTTTACTTAAAGTAAAAAAGTCTGTATCGTCTAGCGGATAATTTCACAAAGTAAATTCAAAATTTTTTATTTCTCTTTTTTTAAATATTAAATGTCTTGCATTCATTAAATATATAAAAAATGATCTTTTTAATTTATAGAGCTTATACGTGTCCGATCTGTGGCGTATCCGGAGACTTGGCACACACTGTTAAGTATTGTCCAAGGGGCCCGTACAATCCTAATACCATAAGCACAGCAAACGCCTTTAAATCCATGAGAAACTCTACGGGCAAACGTCGCAGCAAGTAAGAATTGTTTGGCATTCGCCACGTAAATGTAGAACATTTTTTTTCTCCAAGTCGTAGTAGCAAATACATCGTAGTAGTAGATACATACTAATAGTAGATACATAGATACTGATTTTTAATTTACGGACAAATTCGTAAATACACGCGAGAGTATATTTCGGTTACATGTGTAAATATGTACTAATGTACAAATTGTAAATGAATAGTGAACAAATGAAATGAAATTGTAAAGATGAAAAAAATTATAAATCAATAGAAAATTTCCAATAAATTAGAATGTAATAATTTTGTAGGTTTTAAGAAAATTTTAAAACCTCTAATGAATATAAATTCACTGTTCGTTAAGATTTTTACATTTTTCTATTATTTTAAATATTAAAAAATGTTATTATATAATATTGTATGTGTTTCTTACATTGCATTGTTTATCTCGAGCTTTACGATTTTTTTCTCTTTGCTAATGTATGAAATGTAAAAACGTAAAAAATACTTTTGAATAATGATACAGTTATTGCTTTAAAACAGAAACAATTTGATAAATGCTGTAATAAAATTTGAGAAATAATTTTATTCTGTCGCACATTTTCTAAAAACATTCAGAGCTCAACTAGTGTGAGATATGAGAAGGAAAAAAATATTAGATTTAGAGTTAATAGTTTGTTTTCTATATATTTTTGTTATATTTTATATTACATGTACGTAAAAGAAACGGAAGAGCACAAGTTACTTATTTTTATAATTCATTCTATGATCGTTGTTAGGGAATATTACATTATCTTAAAAGTTCTCAAAGTCACTTCTTTCTTTTCTTACAATTAGTGCGTGCCTCTGTCTGGCTTAACAAAATACATCTTAGATATAATAACTATCTTCTAAGCAAGATTTTTAATTAGGAAGGACTGCTCAAGAGGCAAGCAATCTATCGAGCGCATCCGATTTCTGCTGACAGAGGGTGTTCCCACATCTGCAAGTGCCAATGAAACAACGATTTTTGTTTGCGAAAACGAAAGAATGTAAAGAAAAAAATTTTTTTCAAGTAGAAAGTAAGAGAGACCAATGCTGACAAATATATTACTAAAACGTCTAGGTTAAGACTCTCAAGATTACTCTGTCTCTTTAAAAGATCGTTACCATTTCGAAATCAAAGCAAATTAAGAATAAGAGAGACTAATTCTGACAAATATATTACTAAAATGTCTAGGTTAAGACTCTCAAGATTACTCTCTTTTTAAAAGATCGTTGTGGTTTCGAAATCAAAGCAAATTAAGAAATGTGATTTTTTTTTCTTATTTCCGTACAATGAGTAAACTTTCTACACAAAGTCAAACTGTATTGTTATTGCTGCATTGCAATACAATCTCTATTCCTTGATAATTCACTTATTGTGAATTATTTTAGTTACGTATTATGTCCAAAACAAGCAAGTTTTCTCAAGATATATATTTGATCTTGATTATGAAAGGCCCAGTATTTATTAGACGATTATGAGAAAAGCGATGTACTTTGAGATGGACACTTTTGTAATTATTTTAAATAATGAGACTGCATTCCGTAGATTTTTAATCTAAGTTATAAGTTTGAATGGTCCATGAAAAAATGGGGTATAACCATATTTGGTCCATAAAAAATGGATTTGACTAATTATAAATGACCAAATATTTAAAATGGATGTGCCCAATTATGGATATATCTCATTTTTACATTTAAAATGGACTTCACAAATCATAATTCAAAATACTTGAATTATCGAGGAATAGAGATTGCATTGTTTCGTGCAACGCAACAGTAATAATACAGTTTGACATCAGAGACGTATTCGAACAAAAATCATGCAGAAAGTTTACTCGTTGTACGCAACGTTTAAGTATTGTATTTATCAGCATTAGCCTCTTTTCTATTAAAAAAAAAATTTATTTCTTCGTGGCATAAGATTAACATCGAATCATCATGACACGCACATCTTTATTTTAATTTGTTTATTTTAATTTTTTTATTGATTTTTTATTACGACGTTCGCTGGAACGTTGTGACAATTATGTGATTACGTCATGATTGGACCTTACTTACTATTGTTATTGAAATTAATTTTCAATATGTATACATATATATCTAATTTTTCGCGAAACTATGTTCGCGCCCTCTGAGACGCAAACATAGTAGAAAAGATTATTATTTTGAATATATCTAATATAAGAGAAATATATTACAGAAATAAAGTATTCTATTTTTCTTATATTAGATATATTTAAAATAATTATCTTTTCTACTGTCTTCATCGTTAACGAATATTCTATTTGTTGACGGTGAAGACAGTAGAAAAGATGTTTATTTTTTAGCTTGCAGTATATTTTTTGTTTTTGAAAGAGAATATGAGAATTAAACTTCATGAAGCGTCCTCAACAAATGACTTTTTTTTATTATTTCAAAAAGTTTATCAAATTGTGCGAATGTGAGGATAATTTCGTGACAAAAGGTATGCAAGTTTTTTTCTCCTTTGTAAAACTCTATCACTCATTAAATAAGTTTGAAGTGCTCTACGTGTTACGAGTTATATAGTATAGAAATTTCAGAGAAATTTGAGAACTTCTATTTTTTCGTTATCTGTGCAATATAAAATGTTCAGATATAAATGTAAGACATATAGTACAAGTTAGCGTTATACATATTGTACAATTTTACATCTCGATAATCAGATAAAAACAACCAATGTTCTAATAACTTTCGCAAATTTTTTTACGTCGTTTGCGACATTTAATAGATTAAATCACGAGTAGTTTATATTATATCTTTAAAACATTTAAATTTCCAAAGAAATTAAAAGTTCATTTTTTGTTTACGATTTTAATAATAATCTAAGCAATAATTTCATCTCCGTAATTTGTATATGTAATCTTCAAGAATCTATAAACGATTTCTCTGATAGAAAGACATGACCTCTTTACATGACTCTCTATTGTATCAGACGAAATAGAAACAGAATGATAACACATATTCAAATATTATAAAAGATAGTGTGATGAATATTTCAGTTTTATATTGCCATTTTGGCGGGTGTTGTTAAGTAGTATGTAAAAATATCACAAAGTGTTCCTATTAGAAGTTAAGATATAATAGCGTCTTATATAATAGTGTGCCAAATGTTATGTTTCAAAGAATGTTGGAGCTTATTATTCTTCTAACTTGTATTACGATTTACTATTTAATTGTGCGAATGAGTGCACTTTCGTGAGATGCTCGTACTTTAATGGCATACGTGGCCGAAGTTCAAAATTACGCAGTTGTTACACTGCCATCATAATACACTAGACTGATTCATAGTGAGATAACGTTATGGTAATTTGAGACTGTGCAGTAGCGATTAAGAGTAGCCAGCAGGTGATGACAGTTTTCACGTTAGAACACGTAAGAATTAGATTAGTGGACTAAATATTTAAAACATTTCAATTCCTAAAAGAAATTAAGATACTATGAAATAGTCACAGTGGAATTGGACTGGACAATTCTGGGGTCCTTTAAATTCTTAAAAATTGATATATATCTCGAGATATTTATATCTCTGTATTACAAGTCTGTTTTTTTTTTAGCTGAATTGGCTGCACTAGTTCAGAGTTTATCTTTCTTTTAACGTGAAAGGGAGAAGATAAACTGTGAACTAGTGCAGTTAGTTCAGCTAAAAAGAATAAGCCTTATATTACACAATAGAGAGGCATCAGAGGTCTTTTTCTATATCGGAGAAATTATTTACTTAAAAACTATTGCTTAGATTATTATTGATTAAAACTCGTGAACAGTAAATAAATTTTTAATTTCTTTCAACGAGAATTGAAATGTTACGTGTAAAACCGTTATTACTGTATTCAGAACGTGCTTATAAAGATGTTGGAATGACGAAAAAATGCGCTAACATTTTTATAAGAACGTTCTAAGTACGATCCTTTATAAGACATAGACAGGAATTTGAGAGAAATGAGCAAATTTCAATTCAAAGAGATAATTTAGCGTGTCCAGTTGCACGTTTTACAGAATTGTATAAATATTTATTTTCAATCGCAATTATTACCTCCGATATCGATCGCCCCATTACGCGTTTCTGTCTGAGAGTGTTGAAATCCACCGATTAAATTTTATGTAAAAAAAAAACCCCCAAGAAATCTTTATTGTACCTATCCAAAAGCGTGCTCGCACGAGGAACCTTTTGGATTTTTATTACTTTTTTTATTCCACCTTCCTCGCCGTGCCGTATTAAATCTCCGCCTATTAGGAATTAAATCTTCGCCTATTAGGAATTAAATCTTGTACATTCTGGACACGCTTTTTCTTTTTTTTTGTAACGTCCGTATTTTAAGATTATATTGCGCATATTGTCATAATAATGATCTCGCCAAATATTTGTACCAATGATTATTATTATCATTATTAGTTTCGCACATATTAATATATTATTCAAACCCAATTGTACAAAAATTGTATTATGCTTAATAATGATTCCTAGAGAATTATATGCATTTGAATGAAAAGCGTGTTTTCCTCACAATGGCATATCGTTCCTTTATTAAATTTTATTCAATAGTAACGTATTATGCAATATAACAGAATTTATCAGGAATCTGTGTAACATACTTTTTGCATCTTTATGTACAGGTTCAAAATAAATCGTTAAACATTGCGTGACTGCATCTTTTGCAATATCTGTATAATGCACGCATAGATCGATTTCATAATTCATTCGGTGATGATCTACTTGTTTTTAATATTATTTTTATCAGATAAAAAATTCGCTCTCTTTGTGAATTATTGTGAATTAGTAATTGGCATTTTTTTTTAAAGTGAATTTTTGTAATTGTCACAAGTTTTTTTTTTTCAATCAAATTTTTATTTTTAATTTCATTATAAAGTATAATATTATTGAAAGGTGCAGAGAGTCAACAATCTAAAATTCTATAATTATTCTAACTTTCAAGGACAGAGAAAGAGAAATGTTGACATATTATTTTTGACTTTAGCTATCGAGTAAGTAGGTCACACATCCTTTGTATTTGACTAGTTTAAATGGATTGTCCTTCACACGCATACACATACACTAATAGAATTATAATTAGATTTACTTAAACGTGAAATTATCCATATTAATATTACATTGTACTTATTTCAAACTTCACGCATAAATCAATCTTTTATACTTGATTAATCAATTCCTTTTTCAGTAATATAGTCATTATGAAATTACAATTATCTGAATTAAATAGACATTTGTGTTCAATTTTATATTTAAAGAAATATATAATTAATATTTATTTATTAATACATAATTTATTTTCTGTTATTCTGCGTAGAGTAAATTAAGCATCTTTTAATTTGTCAATATCTAAATATTTTACTTTTTTTTGTATTTCTTTTATGAAAGTCCGTTCTCTTTATATTTTTAAGTGCGTGTCGATGCGTAACGCGTCGCTATTATATTTCGCCTTCGAAAATTAGTCGTTGTGACAAAAGGTAATACGCTATTAGCGTCATATCTGCATCTGAACGTTCCCCATAAACCCGGGAAATACTAGCACATCCTGTATACATAAACGCGCGCTCGTGTAAAAAATCGTTCAATAGACAGCGTACCATCGAATAGCAACGACACGTCGTCATGTCACGGTTCCATATATTTCTGGTGAATGTACTTGTCATTGCAATGACGATAAGCGTCGCGATCACTTCGGAAAGGGTGAATCGCGGATTTAATCAGATTGAAAGACCGATTATAATTCGAGTGAGTGACCTGGTTTCCACTCGAAATCGGAAGGTGGTACCGCTTACCGATTTGTCGTCTATATTCTGTTTGAAATTAAACAAGTACAAAGTGCAGTATCAGAAGCTAGACAGGATCGTTCCTACTACCGCTGCTCCAACCACAGCTCCAGCTTGCATCTGTGTACCTTTCTATCTATGCGACAGTAATCAGACTATCATCACTGATGGGTCCGGTGTAATCGACGTACGGTGAGTTAATCGTCAAAGTTTGATAATTTATTTGTATTATTTGTGCCGCTAGTCTTCAAGATCGATTAACTTTAATCATTGATTTTTTATCTATATAGTCTTCAATTTTGATAACTTTATTACTTTAAATTAAAGATGACTCAAAAGGAAAGCTGGAACGGCTGCAATAATTTAATTTTGTATACTATTTATTGCGCTCATGTATGCTTCTTTATATTTATTGCTTTGTCCCTTGTCACGTACTATTATATATTTGCTGTTTTAATTTTATCAGTTTTATCTAACCCGTATTCGATTTTACGCTATTCGACTTTTAATTTTACTTTATTTTTATTTTTTGTTTCAAGTTTTAAGTTTTACAGTTGAATTTTGTTCGCTGAATTTAATTCACTGTTATAATTTAAACTTCAAATGCATGACCCAGTTTAAAAAAAAATCGATAGAAACAAATTTAAACTTTATTAGAATTTTATCTAATTTCATGATAAAGTTACCGTTTCAATCGGAATCACATTTAAGCTATAAAGAAGTTAACTATTTCCGTTATTTTTTAAGAGTATCTTAATTAAATACTAATTTGGATGTTTTTCTTTATAATTTGCCAAGTTATCTAATCTAAAAATTACGATTTTTTTTGTTTTATGTATATATAAATATTTCATATTTTAAGCAATACAATATAGAACAAAATCAAGAATTACAGATGAGAAACGTACACCGCTCCGGTTCTGAGCGTCACATTGATAAGAGTTCATTAACTGTAATCATTCATTAACTTTAATCTGTTGTCGTGTAAAACAACTTGTCGAACTTAATTTTGCTGAAAAAAAAATGTTTCTTTTAGTATGAAGAATTACGTAATCTGCATGTGAAAATGGGACATCCTCTCTGTGTGTGTGTGTGTGTATGTGTATGTACATATACGTATATTAAAAATGATGGGTAATTTGTATAAACGTGTAAAAATATTGTAATTATATTAAAAACACAAAATCTCTAAAATTAAAGCTTCAAAATTCACACACATCAAATTTTACATAAATCGAAAACATGATAGAATATTTAATTTTAACAAAACACAGTTAAATAGATATTGATAAAAATGGTTATTAAATTATAAATAACAAATAAATCGGATATTTATGAATTAAAAATACGAATTAAAGAAAAAAAATGAATTAAAGATATGGGGGATTATAGTTTTTTTAAATCTAATTCTATCGGATATTTTAAGTAGGAAATGCATCGCGATCTTAATCGACGTTGAAATCAATCTCTAGAATGTTTAATGATATAATTAAAATAATTGTGAGCAGTATAGCACGCAATACTACACGAACATGTCCTGGGCTCTTCGATGTCTGCTGTTATCCGCGAAATGTCACAGTAACTCCTACGAGACCTACATATCCAACGCTGCCTACATTTACATTTCCAACAATACCAACAACACGTCCAACTACAGCACCTCCAACTACAGCACCTCCAACTACAGCACCACTTCCGAACTGCATTTGCGTGGAGATATCGCAATGCGATCCTAACGGAATAGTCACCATCTCCGGCGAGGGTGTAATAAATCCACGGTACGGACTGTGTCCTGGCACTCTGGTCTGTTGTCGAATATTGGCGACGCAGACACCAACAACGATACCAACGACGATACCGACGATACCAACGACGATACCAACGAGCCCTCCGACCACGGCACCAACCACCACGGCATCACCCACCACGGTCACCACCGCATTACCTGGACAGGTGCAACTATGCTTCGTATGCGGCATTATCACTCTGTGTTTAAGTTGCACGCTAATTAGCATTCCTGGCGGTGGTAGCGTGATAGATCCCAGATTCTCTGATATCTTATCAGAGGGAGATGTCTGCACGGCGAGGAACATACCGTCCTGTCAAAGCATGTCATCAAGAGGCACGACTACGGACCTCGACCCGCCGAAGAACCCGGGTACATCGCAGGAATGTTACTGCGTGAAGACCTGGCTGTGCTCTGAGGGAAACGTGATCTATCCAGATGGTCTCGGTATAATTGATTCGAGATTCACGTTGTGCTCGTCGGCGGACCAAGTCTGTTGTCGGCTCGAAGGGATCAATGTCGACATCTCAGTGTCCTCCAGAGATCTCGTTCCAAACGAACCAAACAAATACTTGTCTCAGGACACCACTTGTGGCATACAGAACAATAATTACGCACCGCGTAAGTAAGAGCTGTGATCGTTATATTCATGTTAATAATGTAGCGTGAAGTTTTGTCTCGGTAAAGTATAAATTCAGAACAATATATTTGATTCAGCTATAGCTGTTGTTAAATGATAACAATCGCAATTGCTTACAGCGCAACCTTTTCCCCCCGGCTCTGAGAAAACTTATTTCGCTGAATTCCCTTGGATGGTCGCACTTCTAAAATCCACAACTGCTGGTTATGTTTTTCAGTGCGGTGCTTCATTAATTAGTAACGAAGCCATTCTCACTGCTGCCCATTGCGTTGTGAAGTACGTATGAATGAAAAACGTAAGAAACGTTTAAGAAACGACTTTTAAAAATGTTTCTCACATTTTTATCGATTCTAATTTGTACTTCGTAATTGTATAGCTTTATAGTGTATTTTTCTAAATTTTCCGATAGCCAAAAGCCCGAAAATTTAATTGCACGCTTTGGACTGTGGAAGCTAGGAAATACTACTCAACCGTTACCTATTCAAGAAGCGAAAATCTTGGCAATAGTTGTGCATCCGTCGTACTATAGCAGTGGGCTTTTTCACGATGTGGCTTTCCTCGTTTTAGCAAAACCGGTCACTTACAGTGCGAACGTTTTACCGATTTGCCTTCCTGAACAAGGGGCAGTCTTCTCAGCTGGGACCAGATGTTACGGAATAGGATGGGGCAGCGATGCTTTTGGTGAGCCTCGAATTAAGCTTATAGGTCTCCATTTATTTATTTATTTTTTTTTGGCTTATTAAAATTCATTCACAATCGATCTAGGCCCGGAAGGACATTATCAAACCGAGCTTCGAAAATTGAATCTTCCTATTGTCGGTCGAGAGGATTGTCAGACGCGTTTACGAAACACGAAATTGGGCCAGTACTTTCAACTACATGGAACGTTTATTTGCGCCGGCGGTGAAGCGAATACAGACACATGTCGTGGTGACGGCGGTGGGCCGTTGATTTGTCAAGTCAAGGGACAGTTTGTTCAGGTGTGAATCAAATTATAATAATAAAAAAAATATTTCCTACATAGTAAAAAAATTTGGCAGCGAGCAAAACAGAATGGACCTAATGCTTTCTTTTTATTTGTCATATTTTTAAATGTTTTCTATTTGTTTTAAATGTTTGTGTGACTTAAAGATGTGTGAATCAGAGTTTTCTAACGCTGAATCAAATTGAATTAAATCGAATCATTGATAACTTTTAATTAATAACATTATATTGGTGGAATATTAATATATAGATAATAACAAAAAATTTCTATATTATAAGAAAAATAATATTGATTATGTGATATAAAATTATTTTAAATAAAATAGATTTTATAAGATTGTCAATATATGTGATTCATATTCGAATTTCTTAGGTTGGAAATTTTCGAATCATAAAAATTCCAATCTGAATCTTATCTGATTCGTATTCAAATAATTTGCACATCTCTAGTCATTTTATGTTTTGTGCTAATTATATTGTTTTATAATATTTTTTCTTTTAATTCTTATTTATTTATACAATTTATATATTATATTAAATTATTTGCTATTTTAATTGTACTGAGAAAAAAAGTTGTTAAATTAAACTTTTTAACTTAATTAAATTTCGTCAGTTTAAGTATTTAATTATGTACTTAAATATATAAATACTTGAATATATAAAAAAAATTTAATCCGATAGAAAAAGTTAGTCAAGTTAACAACATTTTTCCAGTGTGAGACGCGGATTTAATTGGGTCAAATTCGTAGACTTCTTTAGTATTGAACAAAAAAATAGACTTGGACAATTTTTCATTTTAGGCTGGCATAGTATCATGGGGTATTGGTTGCAAAACTTCTAATGTGCCTGCAGTGTACGCTAGCGTATCGCAACATCGCCAATGGATAAATCAACAGTTTGCGACGTATGGCGTATAATGATGTGTATTGTATGTAATTTGTTATTTCTTCATCTGCGATGTGTTGTTTATATACATTAACATCATTCACATAACTTATGACAATTATAGTACTAAAATGATGATGATATTTCAACTTATATACTTTGTATTATTTATTTGAGTTTTCACGAACAATCTATATTTATGCATTGAGTCTTCTAATCATACAGCGAATAATGTAATACGATATAAATTCATTCTCCGAGAGCAAATATATTTGTTTCAACTATTATCAGTTGTATAACATACAAACATTATCACAGTACGATGAGCGTGGAAAAGACTGAGGTCAAGCACATCATTATGTTCTAGTTTCGATATGAATATTTATTTGAATATGTATTTTGAATAATAAGACATTCGAAAACTGTTATTTATAATAAAGTTGAGTACGATTGAATGATATAATAAGACTAATTTGTAAACGCGATCTTAAAGTATCTCTAAAAAAAAACCGCAAACTTCGACACGTGGCAAACTTTCGAATTCTTACACGATTATATTATCTGAATATGAATATTTTAAAATTTACAAAAAAGTCTTCCACCGTGACAATGTTTTACACATTGCCGTGACCAGGATTCGAACCTGGGTTACTACGGCCACAACGTAGGGTCCTAACCACTAGACGATCACGGCTACTGGAAGAATTGAATAAAGTATTGAAAATTGAGCACAATGTTTGTGCAGATAAATAAAAAAATGTTGTAAATGATTAAATACATATTTCGAGGAGGGTCGTAATCAACAATATATGAAATTATTTATAATAATTATGTATAGTGAAAATAATTACAAAATTTTGCAAAAGCGAATGTTTTTATAATACAAAATAAATATTTCTAAATATTAAAAAAAAAATATTTTTTTATATTTCTTTATCTCTCTGTTATTATTATATATATTCAATAAATTAAAGAAATTCTGAAACTAGACTTGTTGAAAAATTAACAACTGTTTTATAAATCTGCACAAGACACGCACACGTCCGCGCACAACCGCGCAAAATATAAAATCAATAAAATTATTTTATAGAATAGAATATTTTACTTTTTAAAAACAAAATTTGAAACAGTTATAATTCTCAAGTTGACGTCGTTATAAAATTAACAAAAAAAAGCTTCCACCGTGACAATGTTTTTCACATTGCCGTGACCAGGATTCGAACCTGGGTTACTACGGCCACAACGTAGGGTCCTAACCACTAGACGATCACGGCTATTGGAAGAACTGACTCCAGAACTGGAAAATCGAGTATAAGACATCTACCGATAATATTCTCTCCTATTAAATATATTCTTTCAGTATGATTATATAATATATTGTATATAATCCATTAAATTATTAATATTCAAATAATGAAGACATAATAAAATTTTTAATTCAACAATAATTAATATTTTCTTTGCATAATTATACAATATATTTAGTAACGTTACGTTTACTAATATTTAAATGTATTAAATTGAAAAAATAATATCTTCTATAATTATTATATTTTACATGCGTATTTATGTTTTTCTTAGCGCAATTTCGCGGAGTTCAAAAGTCTTCGATGATAACGATAATCACGATATTTATGCTCGCATAAGTGCAGCATTTATCACATCAAATGTTGAACTTTGGTTACCACAGAATTTTATTTTATATATTTTTTGAGAATTTAAATTTTAGTCAATCACGGAAATCTGAATTACGTTTTAAAATTCAATTCGAAAGATACATTTACAAAAATATTTTATTTTTTATGTAAAAACGTATTTTCAAAAAAAAAAAATAAACGTTTAATTAAGCTACGGATATTTATGATTTCCTGTTAACAATTTTAATTATCATTAGTGACGCATGATGTATCTCTTGGATTACTACAGAGTACCTGAACGTCCATAGAGAGCTCTTTCCGAGTAATTGTATTCGCTACTGTGAATAATAAACAAATAATATTATTTTTCGCAAAAGAGCGTTATGAGAGAACAGAAGTGAATTATTTTTCAATTGTTCAACTAATTCCAAAGATTACAAGTTCTCGATTTCGCGAATACTATTTTCGATAAATTTTTTTAACTCATCCATATTTTCGCAAAGCGTTTGCTCGTCGAGCTGATAAACGGTGTCATTTATATTTTCTCGCGTTCGGTAAAATGAATATGGTAAATGGCACTTCCGATCAGATATAACATCAAATGTGAAATGCTGTTACAACACCTGTGAACAATATATGATATTACGTGTCACCTGAATCGCGTGCAACCCAACGGTGAAATCCAACACACAATCTCGATAATCTCTCTCTGTGCCATCGTGCGTCATTAATGACAATTAAGTAAAGTATGATCGACTGCTGCGATATCCATTTTTGAACATGTAGCATTAGACAAATCGGGATTGATCGGGATTACTTGTTAACATTATAATTGTACTTACAATTGATATTATAATACTCATTTAAAAGATGTGTATATAAAAAATATTATTTGAAATAAGTATTTTGTGTAGTAAATGTAAAAAATTTTATAAATATTTTATATTTAGATTTATACATGAAATAAGATATTTATTTTACATTTCGATATGTCGTGGATAAATAAATTTTCTCTAATTTCTATTATTTATTTACTATTTTTTATTTCTTACAATTACAAAATGGAACATAGATTAAAATAAAAAAACAACATACATTTCATAGTTATACAAATGTAACTCATTTTTCTTTTAATATGTTTTAAAATAAATTTACATGCTATTAGTTTACAAGTAGCTAATTATTTTAGTTTTACTATTTTTTTTTATTTTCTACTCTTAAAAAAAAGAAAATGATAATTAAAAAATAGAGAAAATTCATTTATCCGTAATATATCAAAATAAAAAATAAATATCTTATTTCAAATGAATGTACATATAAATGTTAAATACTATTTGCATTTTTCATATTTATTACACAAAATATTTATTTCGAAGTACCTTTTATAGATACATCTTTTAAATAAATAATATTTTTATTGCCATCATTTATTTCAACTATTTTGCTTAGCATTGCTTATGCTTTCGTATTCCCAGTTAAGAAAATTCAAACGGGTATTACGTGTGTTAATAAAAAGAGAGAAAGAGAATGACGCAAGTAATTTTTTTTAAATGTAAATATCACTGACTTGTAAGCATAGACGTAATAGTATACGTCTATTCCCGCAATTTCCTTCATAATTTTTTTTAGATCAGATTAAAATCCGCAAATTTATTTGTCTCTTTGCGGCAAGCTGCGCGGAGAAGAATCGTACGAAAAATCACGATAAACAAGACGTCATCTTTATAATATGTAAAGAACGATTACGCTTATCTACATATACTTGACCTTAACACCAATAATTTGTGAATCTTAAACTTTTACGAAACGCGTAAAAGTTACATATATGATGTCGTAATCGTCCAGGAAAAACTTACAGATGATTGTCAAAATTCTAGCATTAATTTGGATTTTACGTTCATGATTCATTAATTACTAGCAGTTATATTCTCTTCAATTAAAAAAAAAAATATGCAATTTTAAAAATTTGGCGTTGAGCTCACACATAAATTTGAATAATTCAAATTTATTCCAATATTTATATCCTTGCAATTTTTAATTAAAAAACATGAATAAGTCTTCGCTTTGATTAGCTTCTTAATTGTTTACTTAAGGTCATCAACTAAAAGGAATCTTAGTAAAGATCAAAACTGGTATTGAGTAATATATTGTTTCGCAGCGAATATAATTGAAAGAAATCAAGGAAAGAGATAAAAAACCAGTTTATTATATGTACAATTAATAATGCGCCTTAGGCTCATCTGACCTCGAATTGAAATCAGAGATAAATAAATTGGTAATTACTATGATTTATAAAAATTTGAAAAAATTATTTAATAAAATATATTAATACTTTTGAGAAAGGTAGTTTATCGTAAATTGAAAAATTCCTTGCCGCAACATCAATATTCGAAGGACTCGCTTAGTCATTATTGACTCATGTCCGTTGGGTCAATAGAAGTATGTTTATTCTTTCAAAGACTAATTTTTTTGTTGTGCGTCACGGAAAAAGGGGGTTTACATTAAGGGAATGTATGAGTTCTGCTAGAATTTCCAGGAAAACAACTTCGATTCTCAGGGTCAATGTATAGGTGGGAAATGCCGGTTCTCCAAGTCTCGGAGTCACGCTATAACAGAAGATAAGTCGAGGAATTTATTCACGATAAACGTGCTCGGAGTAGGGATGAACCGAGGAAACCACGATTCTTTACTCTCGGAAGCGAGCTAATTGAACATCGCTGCTCCGTGTGGAAGGTGCTCGTTTGCTGTTCGTCGTGCTTCGGTGTTTCTCTCTGGTGAGTGTTACGAATTTGCTCACGATTTTAAATAGATTTGCTTCGCTTGAATTTTTTGAATGATAATCAGTGATAAAACCATTTGTTCGTTTTCTTTTAGAGAGATAAATTGAAATCTGAATAATATATTATTTTTTTTTTACATAATCTTGACGATCCAAGTTTTAACAGAAAATATTCAGTGCCGAATGCGTTTCTGTACGTTAGCATATAATCGCGTTTATCACATTTATGTAATTATAACAGTGATTATATAATATCAACGTACAAAATTCTCGGCATTATTCTATAATGCTAGTTGTAGTTGATCTTTCATTATAATTCCCTCTTACAAAATTTTTGCAATTCCTGAATATAAATAGCCTGAGGTTAATACCGGTTTTACGAAATATGTTGCTCGTACTGGTTTGTGATCATCCGAACCCGAAAAGTCAGTGGTGAATAATTTTAAACAAACGTACTGCAAGATTTCACGATCAGAAACTATTACACAACGTGCGATCACGTTATCGTATAATTAAAATGCATCGGTCAAAAAAACATTGAATTCTCTGAATAAATAAAACATCTCTATTCTCACGCTACATGTATATAGAGAGCATTTATACGCAGAAACAAAAGGATGGTATTTTCATGTGATGACGCATATTATGTCACGTGCATGTTCATTACGGAAGCAGATTGTGATCGAGGATAACGTTAATTATCTGAGGACATCAGATTTGTCCTGGTAATTACGTGGTCAAATTACTAATCAAAAGCGTATCAAGTTTCCAGAAAAGATTATGAGTGTCTTGTTATTCAAAATAAAATCGAGTGTCTTCTCTCGGTTTTAATACCGATCAAATTGTAAACTGGAAACAATCTTATTGTTAAATCTTATTATTTAATATAATTAAAAGAATTTCTTTTGACATGGCTTGATAAATATAATATTTTAATACTTTTTATGAAATAAAATTCGTAATGTTTTATATATAGATCAAATCAAAGGATATTTCAATTTTAAAGTAAAACCAATGCATGAAATCCATTAGCATACTATCATTCATTACAGTTATAATTACAGATATAGAAACTCGGACATCGCTACTCTGTCAGATATCTCTATCTCTCGAGAGTTCACATTTTTTTTTAATACTGATTAAGCGTTGAGTTTTTATGACTCGTTACGCTTATTATGAATTATTATGATTGTGGAATGGCATATGGATTGAATATATATCTCTATAATTATATATATAAATTACAGAATAGGAAAATATTTAAATCCGAAAAAAATAAATTTAAAAAAAATATATATATATACCTATGTATTTATAATATATTTTTTTTAAATAAAATATTTTTGTTTATGGAAACAAGTTCGATTGAGATAGAAGGAAGATTACAGCAAGCCTGTTCGATTATGCCCCTTTAATGTGTCTTACAATTTATCAGTGATATTTAAAAGCATTTCCACACATAAATTTAATGTGCATCCTTTATTCCGATCACATGTATCATATAAACACGTTATCTAGGCAAGTGTATTTTTTTCAACAGTAATTTTTCTCGATGATAGCCGAGAATTACCGAAGATTAAATTGCTTCACGTTAATGCTCGCACGAAAGACAATGATTGATTTCACGAGCTATTTAGTTTGCATTTATTTTCTTCGAGTTTTTAACTTAGAGTGAGGCATCGTTGTATCATCGCTATTTATAGCTTCGAAAAAGGAGATATCTCTTCTATATAATTGCATTGGAAGAAGTTTTTGCGAAGCCGTCGTAAAATCAATTTAGGTATGATCGTTCTGCAACATTCACCTCCAAATATGTTACACTATTTTTCGTCCTTGCTTCAGGCAGACTAGCCAAGAGTCCTTGACGCAAACCATGTGGCGACTGGTTTTCGCACTGACCTTGGTCAGCGTGATTTTGGTGACGGCATTGCCGCAACTCGATCAGAAAGACGCACCTGGCAGCCTTGGCGATCTTATCGATCAAACGTTCAATACCCCTAAGGGCACGACTCCTCAGTCGGTGCCCCAGGTAGACGGTGACATCGATAGCCTCATCAATCAAGTCTTCAACACCAGTACCTCCGGACCCATCCTCGGCACCCAGAATCAAACACCCTCGAAACCCGACGACTGCGAATGCGTGCCTTATTATCAGTGCAAGGAGGGCAAGATCTTAGAGAACGGAGTCGGCATCATCGATATCAGGTCCGATTTTGGTGATTCGGATGCGAACACCTCGAAGTGAGTTTATTGACCAAAGATTGAAGTCTCATCTGGTTTTTTACTGAACGGCGATGGATCATGGCATGCTGCGAAATTTGCGCTCGCGACAGACGTAGATGGTTAACGCTCCCTTTGGTATCGTAAAATTGAGATTGATAAACTTTAACTATACGATTAGTTTGCATCTGTATGCAACAATAACTATGTATCTTCCTCCCGGGATCTACTCACATTGAATCCTTAGTTTTCGATTAAATTACTAAATTGGTATTGGTATCACAAAATGCACGACTATTTTTCACTACGAAGATATAAATAGTGGTAAATAATATAATCTCTCATTTAAATATTTAAGTATTTTTAAATTCTTGAAAAAATTCATACATCTCTTTCGATTTACATAATTATTTTCTGTTTTGTGAAATAGTGATAATGATGCACATAAAAAAACAGAATTTTTTCTTAATAATTTAATCGTCCAAATAAAATATAATAAAATATTTTTTACGCAAATGATTGCTGCAAAAATTTTGTTTAGGGAATAATAATAGTTCTTTAAAATGCGAAACATTCAATTATAAAAATTTTCGATATTGTTTATCACTTTATTTAAATTTTTGTAATGTACAAATTGTGTCGTCGAATATGGTTATGGTATGATTAGTAGTTTAGACCGTACACGAAGAGCAACTGTGTTAGAAGAAAAGCGGAAGCGTAGCTATGCCGATATTGCTAAATCAGGAATGGTTTGTGATTTCTTTTGTTATGCGCTGACCGGCACAATACGCGCGTACTCGTAAATGACGTAATTAAATAATTACGTAAGCATAATTAAATTCTGTATGGTGGTTGACACTTATTCAAAGTATCGTTACAATGTTGTCACATTTCAAGAAAATAGTATTTTAATTAATACAACATTCTCTAAATTCGAATCAATGAAATCTTATTGATTTGTAGTTACAACTATACTTATAACTGTGGCCATCAGTGATTATGTGACTTTGATTGAGAGGGAGGTACTTTCACTGATCAGAATATTATCACTGGAAGACAATGCTTCATTGATTAATACAGTTCACTGATTCACATAGTTATAATTACTGATTGATATAGCTGTAAGCACTGAAATCAGAGAGGCTATTTACTTTCCTTCAGTAAATAATACACTGATTTCGATTTAAAGAATAGTGAAGCATTTTGATCGTTGCAATTGAAATTGCATATCAAGTTGGGAAATTGAAATTACAATATAATTAAAACACTAGGAATTGTGTATCATGAACAAAATTAATTACTCCGGAATCGAAAGTCGGACGCAATTTGCGATTAAACTTCCGTCAAAAGTACTCTTCGTGCATAGCTGATATATAAGGAGTTCCTGCATAAATGGCTACTTTTTTTTTATCTCGCGAGTTAACAGAAATAGACCTAACAAAAATAATATTAAATTAAATGGTTTGAACTGAACTTTTGTTGTAAGCACAGCAAACAGTCAACAAAAATTGTTTAAAATAGATAATTTTTTTTTAATGATCAATGTGCTTAACAGTAGAGTTCAGTTCAAATCATTTAATTTGATATTATTTTTGTTAGATCAGTCTTGCTAGTCTTGTTAGTTTGCGAGATAAAAAAGGATGATTACTTTATACGGAGACATACTTGTATATGTATACATTTGCATATAGATATTTTTTTCTTGCTAAGATCAGATTCAATAAATATTTTTTAAGATCATTTTTACTTTAAATGGTTTATTGTTTTTAGCATGTCGCCTCATTATCCCCGCCGCATGAGATTATCTTTGGACAATGAAATTCTTCTGGGCTCGCCAATAAATAATATACATCGTTCTTATTCCAAACACACTTTCACTTAATGGTTAATTAAATGGCTATTAAACTCGGAAAAAGTTTGATGATTGTCGAAAATCAGAATTTTTTAATAATCGATATATAAATTCTAAATTGTTTTATAATTGATGTCATTAAATTTGTATTTTAGTTAACTAGAAAAGAATTTTAAATTAATGATCTTTCAATGTTCAGCAAATTAAAAAAATAGTAATTTAATAAATTGTAATTACACATAAAATGTCATTAAAAATATAATAAAAAATTTAAAAGAATAAGTTGCAAAATCAAAAACTCTTTCTCAGATATTTTTTAAACTTTTTCCTTTTCTTATTTATATTTTATTTATACGAATAAATAATATGATCGTTTATTTGCATTATAAAATTAATCAAAACAATTATGATTCTTGTGTTTTTACGATTATATTGTGGAATATTTAGAGCTTCTTCTGGGACTTGCGACAACTACTTGGATGTTTGCTGTAAACCGCCAGATCTACAACCACCATCCACGCCTCCACCGATCGGTAGGACTGGATGTGGACAGCGACATCCCGATGGAGTCGGCTTCAGAATCACCGGCGATTCTGATAATGAGGCTCAGTTTGGCGAGTTTCCGTGGATGGTGGCTATCTTGAAGGAACAGGCCATCGGCGAGAATGGTCAGAAATTGAATGTTTATCAATGTGGTGGAGCTCTTATCCACAGACAAGCCGTTCTTACTGCAGCTCACTGCGTCAATGGGTCAGTAGGATAGAAAATAATATTTTTGCAAATAGCTACTCGATAACCTTAGTTAATAAAACTTAATTAGGTAACTGATATATTTCAAGTAGATAACTGATATATTTCAAGTACGTTCAAGTATCGGGATATAGATAAACAACTCTCATTTATGCCACGTTTCAAAGTGAGAATAAACATATTTTATATCTGTTGTCATCGTTCGTTATTTCTTTAATTTAACGATGCATTTCGATCGACAGGAAGCAGCCACATGAATTGAAAGTTCGCGCGGGAGAATGGGATACGCAGACGAAGAACGAGATCTATCCGCATCAGGACCGCGACGTCTCGAAAGTTGTGATTCACGAGAACTTCCATTCGGGTGCGCTCTACAATGATTACGCTATCCTGATCCTAAAGACCCCGGTCGAGTACGCGGAGAACGTTGACATTGTGTGTCTAGCGGAAATGAACGCGAACTTCGACGGATCCAGATGCTTCGCTAGCGGATGGGGAAAAGACATATTCGGTACGTCTTTTATACGTTTGCAAAATGCAAGAAATAAATTTGGATTAAACTTGAATCTTTCAACAATGTTTACAGTTTAATATATTAGAGTTAATTCACTGCAACGATGAATTAATATAGTTTAGAGCTGTCTGAAATGCGATTGAGATAATGATTTCATTTCATGATATTTAATTACAGGTAAAGAAGGACGTTACCAAGTGATTCTAAAGAGGGTGAACCTTCCTATAGTAAACCATAGAACATGTCAAGACATTATGCGTACCACCAGGCTGGGAAAATACTTCCGTCTGGACGGAAGTTTCATCTGCGCGGGTGGAGAAGCAGGAAAAGATACTTGCAATGTAAATTTCAGGCTCTTTCTACAGAAAATAACTTTAAGCCAACCGGAAATTTTATAAATTTGTTTTACTTTCATACAATACTTCAACATCTATATAATTCAAAGTTTTGGAAATTTCAAAATTTTCTTTGAATCGAGAAATCTGAACCTGAAAAATCTATTCTCACAAAATCCGCGTGATCAAACTCAGAAGCGAATATTTTCTAACATTCTTGCGTCCATTATAATCCTACTTTATTATAGCATCGAAAAAGAAGAGCATTCATAAATTGAAATAACAATTAATTAAGAGCTAATTTATACAAAATTAAGCGCGAGCTTTTTCTCGAAGAAAAACATTTTTTCTTATACGAGAAAAATTATCGGAAAAATTTCTTTTAAAATATTCCTCTTTACTTTGTGCGGAATTAGACAAAAGAGTGACTTTTCAATCTTGTCGTTGCAGGGTGACGGTGGAAGTCCCCTGGTATGCCCGCTAAGGAATGACCCGACCAGATTTGTTCAAGCTGGCATAGTAGCTTGGGGACTTGGCTGCGGCGAGGGCGGTACTCCCGGCGTTTATGCCAGTATAGCCCATGGCCGTAGGTGGATCGACGAACAAATGGCCTACTACAATCTAGACAACACCGTCTATCAATATCCCAACTGACCATTCTCGTCCGACATGCCAATATAGGCTACGCAAATTTTTTTTCAATTATAAAAACATTTATCATAGATTGCGTTGATGTATGAGTATTTTTTGATTTTTTTTTTTTACATCGACTAATTCTACAGTGAAAACAAATGTGATGTTTGACAAGCTACCCACATAAATAAGAAGATACCTTTCAGATTTTTTAAATATATTTTTTGCTATGTTTGGAGATGTTTTTTAGAAATTTAAGACATCTTGTGTGACAAACATCTTGAGAATGTCTTTAAAAGTCTTTTAAGTATCTCTAAATATCTTTTAGAAATTCTACAAAATTATCTTCAGCAAAATCTTTAGAAATCTTTTAGACTACTTTTAGAAATATCTTTCATAAGATACTTTCAGATATTTACAAGATCTCAATGTTTTTTTGAACGTGACAATCGATATGGAATTCTATGAATCTCTCTAATATGAGATCTGCATTATTTTATGTAGGTAGTTTTGAAAGTGATTGTTGATTTATATATGTGACGACGAAAAACAATGTATTTTGTATGTGACGCACAAGCGAATAACAATTTTTTAGTAAAAAAGGAAAATAGTACGTTCATTCATTACTAAAACCTTGAAAGTGCCTTTCTAATTGATCAATTATTTACCGGCGATAAATTGTAAAATATAATGCTTCCATTTTTTTATAAAGATGATTAATAATTATAAAGTGTACGCAGTTTCAAATTTTCATACGTAACATGATAAAAATCATTCTATATATGATAAAATTAATTTATAAAAAACGTTGGCATTATAATTTAATGAAGTTTAATATTAAGAGTGATCTATTTATAAAAGTTGTTCTAATAGAGTGATTGAAAAAGATGGGCCGATTTCTGGTAAGGTTTACTTTTTCTTAATAATCACCATTCATGAATTAGGTCCATTGCATTAATTTCTATATTCAAACGAAGATAGAAATTTTTAACAAAACCTCACTCTTCAGATGATCTGCTAACTGAAATAATGAATGTAATTTGAGATGTTACTATAATTTGAGATAAATCAGAACATACTTGTAGGACTTCACAATCGGATCTCGGTTTGTACTCGATATTAATTAATAAACTAAAGATAATTGTGATGTTTAACAGCAGAATAAAGAAAATTTCATTTTTGTGATTAACCATTATTTTAAAACTGATTTAAAAGACAATGTTTAGTTTTCTTTATTATTTTAAATTTATTTTTTATTCGGTTCTATTATTATATTCACAAGCATATAATAAGACTATATTTGAATTTAAAAAATTTTTTGTTTGATTACAAATATTCTACATGGAAGATACGTTTTATTATTGTAATTGAAATAAAAATTTTATTATTATTTAATTTATTTTGATATTTTTATAAATAATAGAATTTTTAAAAATAAATTAAATAGGCCTGATACGGCTCAGACGCCCCAGCTGCATAAATGCAGCTTTTATAAAACAAATTTGCATAATTAATGACTCGATTTAAAAGTATGTAAATCTCAAAAATAAATTATTCTTATACATTATTCCTATACAGAGTATCTCACAAAACTTGATCATCTTAAATGTCTTGTTGTTTTATATATATATAAAAAAATATTAGAAAAAAATGTAAACATAAAACATTATTTGAAAGAAGGAAATATTAAGATAAGCAACCAAAACAAATTTATGTGTTTATCGGATACACTAGAATTATTTATTACAGTTTTGAAATAAATTTATTTTAGCGAATATTTCGTCATCACAAAAGCTATCAAAATAGCAATCGAAATAATTAAATATGTCAATGTTATGTAAAAATTCTTTGATAGAATGCACGTGAACCTAATTCATCAAAAAGAATATTAAATATGTTATCAAATATACTTTTGATAATTACTGTGACAAAATAAATTTTAATAGAAAAAAGCATTATCTATAAATCAATTTTTATCCAAACTTTGCTATTTGTTTATTAGGATATTATGAGCTACTTTTATAGAAAATGTAAAAAAATATATTTATATATAATGACTCCATACATACGCTATTATTTATAAGTTTAAGAACGCTTGCAATTTTCTCGCGTTTCACGAAAAATAAGTTAAGTTAAAAATAAATTAATAATTTGTCAATAGCAAAAGTTGTAAAAGTTTTTAAAAATACATTTCAGAAAAAAAAGATAGTCTTTTAAATATATCATGATGCTGAAGCTAGCAGACGGACTTAGCAGACGGCCGCTGCGCAACACGCTCGACGCAGCGGTTCTCAACCAAATTTTCGCTCACAGCGTCTGCTGCTCTCACAAACTTTTTTAAGCAACTACTTTAACAGCATACATTATATACCACTACACAACAGTGGTACAAAGTGACACTTTAGGTTTAACAATAAAAACATGCTAAAAACATCATATAAGATTTTCAGAGAATTACAGGCTGCATTCGGAATTAAATTCCCGGAAATAAGTTTGTATGTCGACTTCTAAGAGGGCTCATTTTTTTATAATTTGCACACACCTTCGGGATGACATTAGAGAGTTACCAGTAAATTTTTAACAAATGAGCCCTCTCAGAAGCCGATTTATAAACAAACCGATTTATTTCCAAGACATACGACAAAAAGCCGTTCAATTTAACAATTATTTATTTATATCTCGACTGCTAGTCCGTCTGCTAGCTTCAGCGTCATTATCTTTTTTTTTCTTTTTTTTTTACTGAATTTGTCAAAAAGTTACTGATATTTTGCTGACTAGGAATTTTTTAATATGCATATGTTTTCTTCAATATAATCAAGATTAATAGCCAATCTTTTTCTGTATTTAAATCTTACACACATCTTACATTATGCATCACCATATATCATAGTTTTTTTTGTCAGATAAAATCTATATAAACGAAACGTAAGATACATTGGGAATTTAGTTTCTCAAGTGTTATTGGAAGCGATGGCTCGACTAAGTAACATTGTGTTGATTATTGCTGTGAACGTATTAATATGCGTTCTCGCGAAAGAAGAGCTCTATTCGGAACAATATGACCATCTAGATGTTCGAGGAGTTCTTGCAAACAACATTCAACGAAAAAGCTATTACAACTGCTTCATGGGAATAACACCGTGCACGTCAGAACAGAAGAATCTTATAAGTACGGCTATAGATACTATTACGTTTTTCTTTTTTTCTTTTGCAATGAATTTTTTAGTCGATACGAAATCGATTTTTTTAGCTATAACAAGATCTAATAATTTTTTAAAAAATCCATAGTGTCCAATAAAAGATTTGAACTAACAATAAGCATCAGAAGAGAAAAAAAATGACAATATAAGATTTACCAGTTTCACATTTTATCTTAACAAAATTTTAATTGCTCAATTATAAGTACATTATTTTTTTTAATTAAAAAAATTTTTTGTAAAAATTAAACAATGATATATTTGATGAAAACATTCATTTTTAAATTAATAATTTATTTTATAAAGAAATGTAATGTTAGTAAAAAATTTTGTGAACAAAGAATTTATTCGTAAATTTATTTGTTATCATTTTATGCTGATTTTTGAATAAATGATTAGTTCCTCAAGAATATGAGGAACAAAATTAATTTTTCATCCTTCTTTTGTGTGCAAATCGTATTTTTAAAAAAACATTAACTTTCTAAATCTTATCTTGCGTTTTAATTTTACCATATTAAATTAAACTTACACTTACTATTAATCAAAAGCGAAGTTCGATTAGTGTAAACTAGAATTGATAAAAAAAATCCTTTTGTTTCCAGATTTATTCAGCGAAGCTTATCAAACCAAATGCAGGAAATGTACTAAAAAGCAAATAGAACATCTGAATGTGATAAGTGATTGGTATACAACACATCAACCCCTGAAATGGCTACAATTGATTCAGAAGATGATAAACGATTTAAGAAAAAAATATGCTAATGATCACTAACTGCTGGTTATTGCTCATAGCACTCATGGATCTTCCTATTTATAGTCCTATGCCAGAATTTTTTAATCGTTGCGAGTAGTTAATCGATGCGAATATAGTATATCGCAATATTTATAACATGATAATTTTAAATATATATAACTTGTTAATAATAATAATAATGGTGCTAAAAAAACATTTTGTAAACATTATTTTAACTAATGTGCAATTTTTATTATTTTAATTTGTATTAAAGAAAAATACATAATTATACCACTGCAAATTATTTGTGATTTATAAGATAAGTAATTAATAATTTATAAGTCAAAGTTAAATAATATTTTCTTAAAAGAGAATAAACAGCATTTGTAATGTATTATTTACAAAATCATAGACATTGATGGAATAAATAATTGTTAACCGTTAACTTTGCACCCTAAACTTATATCATCGATTTAAAAGAATAAATATTTAACGCGATGATAATCATAATTTCTCAATAATTTTTTAGAAACAATACTATTTTCCTTAATCGTTTGTTAAAAAATAAATATTTAATATTGTAAAATTTAATAAGCGAATATTTTAAAACGCGTAATACTTGGTAAGAATACTTTAATCAGCTCCGGATTAATTTTATGATTTGATATAAAATTATTCTAATTGTTAGGCGAGAAAAGGATAGTCATCGTCCATTTTTACAAGTATTTTAAAACGATCTTATTATTTTGTTTTATCCAAATTTTTTTTATTTACATATGCACGCAAGAAACTTTTACGCGTGATTTTTCGCTTATACATGACGTCATGATTTCACAGCTACAGTACAGTCAAAAGCTTTTTAAGAGATAAACGGCAAGAAATGTTTCTTAAAAAGTTTTGTTTATGCATTTTTCACTTTTCCTTTACACTCCACTTATGTTATGAGTAAAGTGTAAATGATCTCATCGGAGTTACAGATGATACAGCGTATCAAATTATGAGTGTCTTGTTATTCGAAATAGAATAGAGTGTCTTCTCTCGGTTTTAATACCGGTCAAATTGTAAACTAGAAACAATCTTATTGTTAAATCTTATTATTCAATATAATTAAAAGAATTTCTTTTGACATGACTTGATAAATATAATATTTTAATACTTTTTATGAAATAAAATTCGTAATGTTTTATATACAGATCAAATCAAAGGATATTTCAATTTTAAAGTAAAACCAATGAAATCCATTAGCATACTATCATTCATTACAGTTATAATAACAGATATAGAAACTCGGACATCGCTACTCTGTCAGATATCTCTATCTCTCGAGAGTTCACATTTTTTTTTAATATTGATTAAGCGTTGAGTTTTTATGACTCGTTACGCTTATTATGAATTACTATGATTGTGGAATGGCATATGGATTGAATATATATCTCTATAATTATATATATAAATTACAGAATAGGAAAATATTTAAATCCGAAAAAAATAAATTTAAAAAAAATATATATATATACCTATGTATTTATAATATATTTTTTTTAAATAAAATATTTTTGTTTATGGAAACAAGTTCGATTGAGATAGAAGGAAGATTACAGCAAGCCTGTTCGATTATGCCCCTTTAATGTGTCTTACAATTTATCAGTGATATTTAAAAGCATTTCCACACATAAATTTAATGTGCATCCTTTATTCCGATCACATGTATCATATAAACACGTTATCTAGGCAAGTGTATTTTTTTCAACAGTAATTTTTCTCGATGATAGCCGAGAATTACCGAAGATTAAATTGCTTCATGTTAATGCTCGCACGAAAGACAATGATTGATTTCACGAGCTATTTAGTTTGCATTTATTTTCTTCGAGTTTTTAACTTAGAGTGAGGCATCGTTGTATCATCGCTATTTATAGCTTCGAAAAAGGAGGTTTCTCTTCTATATAATTGCATTGGAAGAAGTTTTTGCGAAGCCGTCGTAAAATCAATTTAGGTATGATCGTTCTGCAACATTCACCTCCAAATATGTTACACTATTTTTCGACCTTGCTTCAGGCAGACTAGCCAAGAGTCCTTGACGCAAACCATGTGGCGACTGGTTTCCGCATTGACTTTGGTCAGCGTGATTTCTTGAATATAATCAAGACTAAGACCCAATCTTTTTCTATATTTAAATCTTACACACATCTTACATTATGCATCACCATATATCATAGTTTTTTTTGTCAGATAAAATCTATATAAACGAAACGTAAGATACATTGGGAATTTAGTTTCTCAAGTGTTATTGGAAGCGATGGCTCGACTAAGTAACATTGTGTTGATTATTGCTGTGAACGTATTAATATGCGTTCTCGCGAAAGAAGAGCTCTATTCGGAACAATATGACCATCTAGATGTTCGAGGACTTCTTGCAAACAACACTCAATGAGAAAGCTATTACAACTGCTTCATGGGAATAACACCGTGCACGTCAGAACAGAAGAATCTTAAAAGTAAGGCTATAGATACTATTACTTTTTTCTTTTTTTCTTTTGCAATGAATTTCTTAGTCGATACGAAATCGATTTTTTTAGCTATAACGAGGTCTAATAATTTTTTAAAAAATCCATAGTGTCCAATAAAAGATTTGAATTAACAATAAGCATCAGAAGAGAAAGATGGTTAACGCTCCCTTTGGTATCGTAAAATAGAGATTGATAAACTTTAACTATACGATTAGTTTGCATCTGTATGCAACAATAACTATGTATCTTTCTCCCGGGATCTACTCACATTGATTCCTTAGTTTTCAATTAAATTACTAAATTGGTATTGGTATCCCAAAATGCACGACTATTTTTCACTACAAAGATATAAATAGTGGTAAATAATATAATCTCTCATTTAAATATTTAAGTATTTTTAAATTCTTGAAAAAATTCATACATCTTTTTCGATTTACATAATTATTTTCTGTTTTGTGAAATAGTGATAATGATGCACATAAAAAACAGAATTTTTTCTTAATAATTTAATCGTCCAAATATAATAAAATATTTTTTACGCAAATGATTGCTGCAAAAGTTTTGTTTAGGGAATAATAATAGTTCTTTAAAATGCAAAACATTCAATTATAAAAATTTTCGATATTGTTTATCACTTTATTTAAATTTTTGTAATGTACAAATTGTGTCGTCGAATATGGTTATGGTATGATTAGTAGTTTAGACCGTACACGAAGAGCAACTGTGTTAGAAGGAAAGCGGAAGCGTAGCTATGCCGATATTGCTAAATCAGGAATGGTTTGTGATTTCTTTTGTTATGCGCTGACCGGCACAATACGCGCGTACTCGTAAATGACGTAATTAAATAATTACGTAAGCATAATTAAATTCTGTATGGTGGTTGACACTTATTCAAAGTATCGTTACAATGTTGTCACATTTCAAGAAAATAGTATTTTAATTAATACAACATTCTCTAAATTCGAATCAATGAAATCTTACTGATTTGTAGTTACAACTATACTTGTAACTGTGGCCATCAGTGATTATGTGACTTTGATTGAGAGGGAGGTACTTTCACTGATCAGAATATTATCACTGAAAGACAATGCTTCACTGATTAATACAGTTCACTGATTCATATAGTTATAATCACTGATTGATATAAGTTATAAGTACTGAAATCAGAGAGGCTATTTACTTTCCTTCAGTAAATAATACACTGATTTCGATTTAAAGAATAGTGAAGCATTTTGATCGTTGCAATTGAAATTGCATATCAAGTTGGGAAATTGAAATTACAATATAATTAAAACACTAGGAATTGTGTATCATGAACAAAATTAATTACTCCGGAATCGAAAGTCGGACGCAATTTGCGATTAAACTTCCGTCAAAAGTACTCTTCGTGCATAGCTGATATATAAGGAGTTCCTGCATAAATGGCTACTTTTTTTTATCTCGCGAGTTAACAGAAATAGACCTAACAAAAATAATATTAAATTAAATGGTTTGAACTGAACTTTTGTTGTAAGCACAGCAAACAGTCAACAAAAATTGTTTAAAATAGATAATTTTTTTTTAATGATCAATGTGCTTAACAGTAGAGTTCAGTTCAAATCATTTAATTTGATATTATTTTTGTTAGATTAGTCTCTGTTAGTTTGCGAGATAAAAAAGGATGATTACTTTATACGGAGACATACTTGTATATGTATACATTTGCATATAGATATTTTTTTCTTGCTAAGATCAGATTCAATAAATATTTTTTAAGATCATTTTTACTTTAAATGGTTTATTGTTTTTAGCATGTCGCCTCATTATCCCCGCCGCATGAGATTATCTTTGGACAATGAAATTCTTCTGGGCTCGCCAATAAATAATATACATCGTTCTTATTCCAAACACACTTTCACTTAATGGTTAATTAAATGGCTATTAAACTCGGAAAAAGTTTGATGATTGTCGAAAATCAGAATTTTTTAATAATCGATATATAAATTCTAAATTGTTTTATAATTGATGTCATTAAATTTGTATTCTAGTTAACTGGAGAAGAATTTTAAATTAATGATCTTTCAATGTTCAGATAATTAAAAAAATAGTAATTGTAATTACACATAAAAATAACAAATTGTAATTACACATAAAATGTCATTAAAAATATAATTAAAAATTTAAAAGAATAAGCTGCAAAATCAAGAACTCTTTCTCAGATATTTTTTAAACTTTTTCCTTTTCTTATTTATATTTTATTTATATGAATAAATAATGTGATTGTTTATTTGCATTATAAAATTAATCAAAACAATTATGATTTTTGTGTTTTTACGATTATATTGTGGAATATTTAGAGCTTCTTTTGGGACTTGCGACAACTACTTGGATGTTTGCTGTAAACCGCCAGATCTACAACCACCATCCACGCCTCCACCGATCGGTAGGACTGGATGTGGACAGCGATATCCCGATGGAGTCGGCTTCAGAATCACCGGCGATTCTGATAATGAGGCTCAGTTTGGCGAGTTTCCGTGGATGGTGGCTATCTTGGAGGAACAGGCCATCGGCGGGAATGGTCAGAAATTGAATGTTTATCAATGTGGTGGAGCTCTTATCCAAGACACTATGGATTTTTTAAAAAGTTATTAGACCTCGTTATAGCTAAAAAAATCGATTTCGTATCGACTATGAAATTCATTGCAAAAGAAAAAAAGAAAAAAGTAATAGTATCTATAGCCTTACTTTTAAGATTCTTCTGTTCTGACGTGCACGGTGTTATTCCCATGAAGCAGTTGTAATAGCTTTCTCGTTGAGTGTTGTTTGCAAGAAGTCCTCGAACATCTAGATGGTCATATTGTTCCGAATAGAGCTCTTCTTTCGCGAGAACGCATATTAATACGTTCACAGCAATAATCAACACAATGTTACTTAGTCGAGCCATCGCTTCCAATAACACTTGAGAAACTAAATTCCCAATGTATCTTACGTTTCGTTTATATAGATTTTATCTGACAAAAAAACTATGATATAAGGTGATACATAATGTAAGATGTGTGTAAGATTTAAATACAGAAAAAGATTGGCTATTAGTCTTGATTATATTTAAGAAAACATATGCATATTAAAAAATTCCTAGTCAGCAAAATATCAGTAATTTTTTTGACAAATTCAGTAAAAAAAAAAGAAAAAAAAAGATAATGATGCTGTGCTAGCAGACGGACTTAGCAGACGGCCGCTGCGCAACACGCTCGACGCATCGGTTCTCAACTAAGTTTTCGCTCACAGCGTCTGCTGCTCTCACACATTTTTTTAAGCAACTACTTTAACAGCATACATTATATACCACTACACAACAGTGGTACAAAGTGACACTTTAGGTTTAATAAAAAAAACATGCTAAAAACATCATGTAAGATTTTCAGAGAATTACAGGCTGCATTCGGAATTAAATTCCCGGAAATAAGTTTGTATGTCGACTTCTAAGAGGGCTCATTTTTTTATAATTTGCACACACCTTCGGGGTGACATTAGAGAGTTACCAATAAATTTTTAACAAATGAGCCCTCTTAGAAGTCGAGATATAAATGAATAATTGTTAAATTGAACGACTTTTTGTCGTATGTCTTGGAAATAAATTTGTTTATAGTGAGACCCGCTGCGTCGAGCGTGTTGCGCAGCGGCCGTCTGCTAAGTCCGTCTGCTAGCTTCAGCATCATGATATATGAGGATAGTCATCGTCCATTTTTACAAGTATTTTAAAGCGATCTTATTATTTTGTTTTATCCAAATTTTTTTTATTTACATATTGCACGCAAGAAACTTTTACGCGTGATTTTTCGCTTATACATGACGTCATCATTTCACAGCTACAGTATAGTCAAAAGCTTTTTAAGAGATAAACGGCAAGAAATGTTTCTTAAAAAGTTTTGTTTATGCATTTTTCACTTTCCCTTTACACTCCACTTATGTTATGAGTGTAAATGATCTCATCGGAGTTACAGATGATACAGCGTACGTATTCGTAGGCAAAAGTAGGAAACTTTTTGAATCGTTGCGTACAATGTTTCCAACCTGTGCTTTTCAACGCTTGTTTCGCACTATATCTACGCTAGGGTATATAAATTTAATCATAATCTAATTTTCCCAATACGAACATGTTTAACACGTGCACGTTCAATATTGTTCTTTAATTAACACATACCTGACGATGGGATAGCAACTGTCCCGATGCATCTCGCAATGAAACGGAGTCGCAAAATTGGCGAAGACGGCTGATTCGGCTCACTGATACATCACACGTCCCGAAAATCTTGGGAAAAAATCTTGATGTACACACACGCGATACTCGACGCACCACCAATATTCAGTACTTCATTCGAGAAACGCCCGTTTTAATCTATCGAAAGATATAAGAGACGACATGAGAAATTTGCGAGATCTGTCCGAACGGTGAATAATTTCACGAGATAATTATAGCGATTTATTAAGCGCGCTTTTGCGGTCGCCATCACGATTCGCCGGTACGCCGCGCGAGTGTAAATGAGACGTATACCATAGGCTGATACGAATTATCGAGGCGCCATCTCTACAACGTGAACATACACTACTATGCCAATGTGTAGATTAGACCATTAGACGTCGGAAAACACGTCATCTGTAATGGTTGGCAGACCTGACGAAGAGAGCGCCAAGTGTGCGTAAACAAACTTTGAATTTTTCCCATCCTAACCAATTTTGCGCAATTTATTGAATCGTCTTGTCGCGATTTATGCAAGAGCAATCGGGACGAGGGGCGAATATACTGAAATGTCGGGGCGAATAAACAGTAGATACAAATGAATTGACTCATCATTCGCCGCTGGTCGCTCCGTCCAGCTCCGTTTCGGCCGCAACTTTCGAACGTTCGAGAATCCTCCTCATGACGATTCGTTTTGATTCACACTTCGTTTTCGGCATTCCCGGTACTCGCGTCCGTCGAAAATTCGAGATACGGGACACGGGACAACGGAGAAGACGCAATTGAACACGCGACGTCCGATCGACTAACCGTTACAGTCTGAAAATCACGGAGAATCTGAGATCCTCCTCACGACGATTCTGAGCGATTCGTATCGATTCACACTTGCCACGAACGCGTGATCCTTCGTTTTTCGGCACTCTCGAAACACTCCTGCTACTCACATGCGTCTGAAACTCGAGGATACGAGGCAACGAGGCAATGGAGAAGATGCGAGACACGATTGAACGCGACACGACAACGCACCGTGCGTCGTATCCGACACGATGGATATGGATGTTGCCACGAACGCCCGGCACTTCACTTTCGACACTCCACGGCATTCTCGAAACACTCGCTCGTACGGGACGACGAGGATGCGAGTTGAAATGCGCCGCGACCTTCAGTCGTGCTCCCTAACCGACCGACTGCTGGCACTGCGTAGCAGCGGCGTTAGCGCAGGCGCAGCCACGCGCTAGTCACGCCGCTACGCAGTGGCAGCAGTGATCGGTTAGGCGGGACGGCGGAAGGTCCCGGCGTGTCGCGGCGCATTTCAACTCGCATCCTCGTCGTCCCGGACGAGTTTTTGATGCGAACGAGTGTTTCGAGAGTGTCGTAGAGTGTCGAAAATGAAGTGAAGTATCGGGCGTTCGTGCCATCATCCGTCGTCGGATACGATGCATGGTGCGAAGTCGCGTTGCGTTCAATCGTGTTTCGTATCTTCTCCGTTATGTTCTAAGCCTCGTACCCGAGTTTCCGGCGCATGTGAGTACCAGGAGTGTTTCGAGATCGCCGAAAACGAAGGATCGCGCGTTTGTGCCAAGTGTGAATCAAGAGGGGGAGGATCGTGAGGAGTATCTTAAATCTAGAATGTTCGAGAGTTGCGGCCGAGACGGAACTAGACGGAGTGCGATCAGCGGCGAATGGTGAGTCAATTTGTATGTACTCGTATGTTTATTCGTCCCTACAATTCGGTATTCGTGCCTCGCCCTCATTGCGTGCACGTAAATTATCGTCGGAATAGTGCTAGAAATCCGTCAGTTGCGTTAAATCTATTAGCACAGGAACGATTTGAAGTTTGTGTATACGCGTTCGGTGCTGCCTCCCTTCGTCATGTGTGCCAACAGTCGCGGGTGATGTGGGGTGATGTGCTTTCCGATGTCTAATGCACTGACATCGTAGTACATGTGGTATATGTCCACGTAGAGATGGTGTCTTGAAAAATCGTATCAACTAAAATCAAAATTGGGAACATGGCCATTCTTAGGCTTCTCTTTTCTTTTTTTCGATTTTTTTTTGTAAAATCTATCTTATCCAAGTTTTTTTTTAATGCATACTTTTATTCTGCAAAAGAATTTTGTGATCTGTCAAACCAATACAAAAGTTAAATTTATTCTGTAATGCGATCGGTATTTAAGATCCTCTTAAATTATTGCAACTTAAAAATGAGAACAATATAATATAAAACGCATAATCTGAAAATTTTATCTTATAGGGAATATAAAAAAAATAAAATTCAATCAGTTATTGCTATAAAATAATTATAAATAAAAATTATAAAGTGACTCCAGTTTAATATATATATCTACTTTTATATCTATCTTGTAATCTAAATTTTATTTTCGAAATACAGATACCGTTTACATTCAGGTTTACATACATTTGCAATTAACTTTTTACATTAAACTGGAGTCACTTTATAATTTTATATAAGTAAGCAAAGATAAACATCGTTTTGTTATAGGAAAAAATGTTTAATTTAAGTATCTATGCATCTATGAATGTATATATATGAATGAATCCACATAAACACATTAATTAAAATAATACTTATAATAACAGACATAATGACTTAATTCTTTTATGCATAATTTTGTGCATTGTACTTGTAACATTGTTTATACAGTATCAATATTCTTAAACATATTATATCATTCACATTATGTCAACCTAATTATATTTTTTCACAATTATGTTGCTCACAATAAAAAATTTCTTTTAATCAATTTTAATATTTTGCTATAGTTATATTACTTTTTCTTCTTTGTCGATCTAATCCATTCAGATTGCAATTCACGTAACATCTGTGGTGTTAACAGTCCTTCCGCTATTAATCTTTCGGTCAATTTACCTCTACCCACACGTTTGCCACTTTCTTTAAAATCTAAAAAAAAAAGTATAATTTAGTACTTATCGCACATGTATAATTTAGTTGATTTTTGTATAGATAGCAATAATTTACCTCTGTAAAAGTTTCGCTTTTGCGTTTGCGACTCGAAACTATCGGCCTCTTCACCTAAATAATGAAAATAGATTTTTACATGCATATGTTAAAAACTTTATAATTAACATTATAATATTATAAAGTCCTTGAACGATTAAAATACTATTGCAAAATATTTAATATTGTACAATATTATTAATCGCCAGAAGACTATATTGAGGATTTATGCAATATATTGTATCAATTAAGAGTTTTTTTTTAATATATTGTGCAATTTATAAAATATTGGGCTGTGACTACTTTTGCGCAATAAGATGCCAATTTGCGATGCTTGACGCTTATTTTTAGCATTAATCAGAATTGATGCTGAATAATGAAATCTGAATAATTTTTGATAGCTATATACTATTTGTACAACAATCGTCTCTTAAAAATATTTCTTGATAAAATTACACAAATATGCATACACATATATAAAAATTCGTGAAAGAAGGATGACAAATTATTCTGTAAATATGTTTCTAAAGAATCAGGCTTACTTGCATCCGAATTTAACAACAAAGTCGTTAATCTAACTATTCCTGCCTCAATAAGTGCATCAAGTTCTTTCTGTATGTCACGAACCGTCTCAGCATCCGGGAATAAGTCCATGAAGCGGTAACTAGCGGCAGGAATACAAGATAAACAGATATAAGAACACCAAAAAATACATAATTAAGATATAATTTCGTAATTATAATTTCATACCTTAACCATAGATAAAGATCCAACACATCAAAGACACCTTCCAGGTCGACCAAATCGATGATGGTTCTTGGCATTTGAAAGGGCCACCCAATGTGTTGGCACAACCAGTTAAATGTTATTGCATCGTTTTTACTATATTGACGTGCAAACTGTAAAAAAAAAAACGCACATTTATGTGTGCCTCTGAAGAAGTGCAAGGATAAAAATTAAAATTTTACATTTTGAAAAAAAAGTAAATTTTAATTGGAAATTTTTTTCTACAAAATATTTTATTTTAATTAACTTTAAGAATCGATAATATATATTATAATACTTGCCTTCAAGAACATAGTGCATACATATGGCGATTTCCGATTAATCGGTGCGCAACAGAATACGTATCTCGCACGAAGCGGCAGTGAAACATGTTGTATCATATCGGCCAGAAACTTGAAGTCGTCTATGTTGCACATAAAATAAAGAGAATCGTCGACTGTGCATAAAGATACAAAAATATCCTAAAATAAAAAATTATAAATGACATCGTTTATGATCGATTAAAATTAATTCTATCGTTGCTTTCATGCGACACTCACCATAAGATTTGATAACGTCGAGTTTGGTAAATGATAAGCGTACAGTTCAATTTGATCCGCTGTTGGGTGGAGACCAGCTTGCGTTATTGGTTCCGGTGTTTGACTCAACAAGTTTTTCAAAGTCGGCAGATCCTCCCGTTTAAATGTCGTTACGTAGCCCTGCGACAAAAAAAGCGTATTTCAATTCTTCACACTTTTCTGTGCATTGTGCTTTTTTAATAAAATTAAAAACTGTATTATGCCTACTGTATCCCAAACTGTGCCATAACGTCCAGCGCGACCTGCTATTTGCAGAGCCGCTGACACAGACATAACGTCCATTTCCTTTTCACCTTTTTCATTGAACGTTGGTTGAATCAATGAATAAAATATAATTCTTCGGATGTGTCTATAACAACACGTGATTTATTTAAGATAATCGCTTTCAATGATATATCTACATTATTAAAAATTTCAAAATATGATCAAATTGAATACATGCAACTTACAAATTCAAACCCATTCCAATGGCATTTGTTGCTACCAAGATTTTACAAGAATTATTAGGATCGTTAAATTTCGCAGCTTGCGCCAATTTGGTGCCCGGTGGTAAGCTGCCATATATTACAGCCACTTCCTTTCCCCTGCTTTCGAGGGAACGCGACACAGTATAGATATCATTTTTGTTAAAGCAGACTATGCAATCTCCCGGCATAACATTATTCAAAGTTTCGACAGCTTGGTTCTCTATTTCCAATTCCGTTAATCGTTTATATCTGCGTACTTCTACATCTTCACCCGTTGAAACGCATATAGACTTTACCTGTATATATGTATATATTATAGTTAATAGATGTCAAATATTGCTATATAATTTACGAACACAAGGATACAATGAAAGGATAAGAATGAAAGACGTACTAATTCTATTGCACCAGCTTCACCGCATAAATGTATCTCATCCGCAGGAATTCCCAGAAGAGCTCTTGTCCATGCCCAGCCTCTATTGAGATCACGCATTAATTGAATTTCGTCAATTACAGCTACTTCATCTGCAATAATTTACAATTGTTTAGCAATTTTCTTGTGTAAATGTTGAAGATGACAAAGTAATAACTTACAATTGTTTTGTAGATTGACCATTTCTACAGAACAAGATAAATGATTGGCTGCGTTATCATGACCCTTAACATATTTTCGTTCTTCTCCAGTTAATAAATCACATGGTGTTCCCTGAAATATATTATAATAGGTATATGTTGTCTATAACTAGTAATAAATTTACTGAAAGTAAATATATGATATTAACTCTTTCATTGCATTTATGAAATACTTCTGCAACTAGTAATTTTAGTGGTGCACAGTACACTCCACTTTTTGCAGTAATAAACCTTTCTAGAGCATGATAAGTCTTCCCACTGTTCGTTGGTCCAGCATGAAAAATTATTTTTCTATTTTTTGCTCTTGCAAGAGGATACCTAAAGAGGATCAATAGTTTTATCATTTTGTGAAAATTTTGTTTTCTTTAATATGTTAAAACATATATGTATGCAAAGTACATGTTTCATAACATATGTTTCAAAAATAAATTCAGGATAAAATAATAAAAAAGATTAAAACAAAATAATATAGTAATGAACAAATAACATAATTAAGAGAATAATGTACATCTAATAAAATAATAAGTTAGAAACGTCTGATATTTTTCACTATTACAATATTGATAAAATTATCACCATAACTAAACAAAACTAACTTATGATGTCTATGAACTTATTATGAAATTTCTGTGTCCTAAATTAATTTTTGAAGTCACATGTTATGAAATACTCTGTATATTATAATTGACAAATGCTGTAATAAGATAAATCTCAATAACTTTAATATTATATAAATCTATAATTTCTTACCAAGAAGCAGGACTTCTTAGATCACTAATCTTTTTGAGATCATCTAAGCAATCAATATGTGGAAATATTTGCTTAGCATGACTTATGAAATATGGAAAAATATCAGCAATATTTCCAGCACCTTGCAGGATATCACTTAGGACTACATAGAGATCCACGGGTAATGGTTCCGTTCCTAGACAGTACTGTTTAAAGTTCATGAAAGCTTGTCTCTGGAGACAGCCTGAAATCAATAACGTAGTTACAAACATTGATCAGTACAAAATATATATTTGACATCCTACATACTATCCAATCCATATTGTTGAGCTAGCTCCTTGATCTCTGTTTTCTGCGAGAAGGCATTTAATATTTTTAACAGATCTGTGTTCTTCAAAGAAGAACCAGTCAATTCGGCGCCGACGTTTATATCATCTGGATTCGGTTTAATAGGCACAGGATGGAACAGAGACTCTGGCAAGTTTGTATTGCTATCACTTTTCTTGCCTCTACATTGCTGAATGTAACTCGTGCCAAGAGTTGGCAATGATCTCGACCTAGCAACAAAAGGTGAAATAATATAGAAATCATTCTCAAACTATAGTTTGTAATAAAATGATGCAATCCATTAGAAAAGTTTAAACAAAGGAGATAAGGGACAGATATGATCAAAAGTACAGATACACCATAAAGTTTATAATCTCTATATAACATATATTTTTTTTTTAAATATATGTGTACATATATAATATATATTTATAATATGTATACAAATGTACCTGCGGGTGAATGCCACTGCCGATAAGGCGCCTCTTCGGATTAGTTGTTCCGTCATGGCACATTTTATAAGTATCATCTTTCGCGAGCGTAAACAATATCTTACTGTCAAAACATTGCAAGAACCCAGAGAGAATCAGGAATACACGATTCGAAACAGACGTAACTCACAACTTGACCTAACCTAATGTACACTAACACAACATTCATGCGTATAGTGGGTGAGGAACGTGGAGAGGAACGTGGTAAAGTCATGTGGAATCCGATCAGTTCGAAGATGGCTGCCGACTGCGCATGCGTGGCAAATCATTACAGGCGCGAATTTTATAAATATAATTATTTCGAAATTTAAATGTGTACAGACTAAAAACATTGCACAAAAACAATCGAGTCTTTACGTAGATTTATTTTATCCAAGAGTTATTGCATTAGTCGCTAAGTAATCAATCATCAATAAATGACTGTTTTAAGAATAATATTAAAATGATAAAACATAAAATCAATAAATTGGAAATTAATTGATATTTTTTAAATCTAATTTTCATACAAATTTGATTAAAAAATCACATTTTACTTGAAAATAAAGATCATTAGCTGGATCCAAAGTTACGAACCAATCATCTTTAACTGCTATTTAAGCTCTCAGTGAGCGATAGCGCATCTGGATGCACCCATTGATTAATGTTGTGAATCTTAGCTTCACTTGTTTTTTTTTCACACGTTTGGGAATGTTGCACAAGGAGCAGAGGATTAATTTCCCGTCAAATAAACAATAAAAAGAATTATGTGCTTTCTTTCTTGACGACGCAATGTGTAAGCGACGCTGCGTTAAGATACACGAGTATTATACACGCAATCTGATTCTGAACGGAAGACGTCGGTAGAATCTGCAAAGACTTTATTTCTACAAACGTGTTTGTGCAGTTTGTACCTCCCGTAAATTTCGCAAGTTGGAATACTCCGCGCGAGACGAGATTCCGACGAGATCGGAAATTGAGCGGCGACTTGGCACTTCGCTGGCACAACTTCTCTTTAATTACAGTCATCGAGAAGCTGTAAAGCCATTAGACTCGATATCCCTCGCCGAATTTTCACAGAAATCATGTTGCGCCTCACAGGACGGTCGATTAAATGCGGACACACGGACAAGGAAGCAAGAAATTCTCAAATCATTCCTGCACAGCAACATTTTAGGTAACAGTCAATGACTTTGAATTGAACACCATCAATAAAACACTAAATGTGATTTAAATATTATATCACACTTACAGGATTGAATAATTAGTTATAAAAAAGTAAAAGTTAAATAATGAAGTTATTTTAACTAACAATTAGTTAATTTTAAATAAGTTTTAAATAATTTTTTACTAGAGCTTTACGTATAAACTTTAATTTAGTAATTTTTTCTTAAATTATAAAAATTTACTTATGTAAACGAGAAAATAATTGTAAAGGAAAAAATACATTTCCATATAAAAAACAATATCTTTGTTATTTCGTAAAAACTTAATTTATAAATAAAATATAAAATTTATTTAATGCTTAAATTTATATTTAATGATACATATTATAAAAGATATTTGTTAATTAAATTAATCTAACTCTAAAAAATTATAACATTTTAATTTAATATAAATACTGCTTTTCTAAATTAACATTTAATTTAATTTAATCTAAACGAAATTTTTAACACAACTAAATTAATTTTATAAGCTATTAACTTTAATTCTTTCAACTCTGAATTAATTCTGTTTAAAAAAAAAAACTTTTTTTTCTATTATTTTTCTTAATTTAATACAGGTGGTACTTGATTTTTGAATAATTTTTCTACCAATAGTTTTGAAGAAATCAAAATGTTTAAATATCGATTAGTTTGATGTCTGGATCTGAAGAATTGTCTCAGGGTAATGACGGGTGCGAAAGGATTATTTAACTTAATTTAGTTAAAAAAAAAAATGAACTTCTCCAGCTATGCACCCTTATCAATGTCTAAATAAATTCTTGACTTAGCACTAGGCGAAGGTGAGCTGAAAAAATTTCAGGCGAAGATCGAAGCGGCAACGCAGAAGAAGCTGAGGGATGAGTTTGCGGAGGAATGTTGTATGCTAGAGGCTGAAAAGAGATTCGCCATTAGACGCAATGCGGATGAAATTCATGCCAAATACGAGGAGTATTTCAAACTCACACAGCAAGAGTTGAAGGAAAAGTTACAGGTGAACATAAAACAGCATAATTTAACACTAAACGATCAATGATAACTTATTGAAAACCGTGCGATAGGTTGAATTAGCGGATGCAGATGCGCAACGCAACAAAGAACTACAGAAGGCCGTCGTAAAAGCGCGAATGGATACGACACACGATGTGCTAAGAAAGATACGGCCCCAGATGAACTGGGTCGTTACGCGTCTTTACAATGAGCTCGAGCAAATTTGTCGTGCGCAGAAAGAAAAAATGATTACTGATTTTAATCAGATTATGAGGTATCTAGATAACAAATACTCAAGTTTCGAAAGATTTTTGGCATGAAAAATATCGTAATATATGAAATATTAAATTTGGCACCACGAAGAAACCAATATCTCAAATTGGATGCAAGAATCGAAGAAATTGAGAGGCAAAAAATGAAAGAACTGCGTATTCAACGTCATGAACTTGAAATGCAAAACATAACGAATATTATTTATATTTTTTGCTTGGAAAAATTACGTAGCGGTTCACAATTACAGGCAATACACAAACATTTTGAAGTAAATATATAGCCATTTATATTAGACTTTAAAATATCTGTATTTACGTACATTTTTTCTTTCTAAAACGATTGGATAAAAATTAAAAAAGAAATTGAAACTCACATTTAACTGTTACATTTTTATATTAAATATATTTGTTATAAAGTAAAATTTAAAATAAAATAATGATTATACTTTGTACATTTGAATATACATATCATGATAAGAAATATTAATTAAAAATTACATATTTAAAATAAGGAAAAAATCAAGTTCTTGCATAAACTGATTGCTAAACAAGAAGAAATTATAAGTACAATGAACGAAAAGATTACAAAATATCGCAATACCAATGAAATGCTTCAGGAAAAAATCGATACTCTTACACAGGAATTTCAGAAATTTATAAATTTTGCGTTTGATACCTTGCCGGAGCATGCCGATTTTTTATTGCCACTAAACCTACTTTCTGTAAAAAGTATAAGTAAAGAGGACATCAAGCAAGTAGAGAAGCGATAAATAAAGTAAAAAGAAAAAATTTTGAAATTTATTGCAATAAAATGTTATATATTGTTTCAGATAGAATATAACTTAGAAAAGATATTATTCACATCCGATAATAATTTAATAAAATGCGTTAAAAATTCTATTTTCTGCATTAATAAATAAGTGTACATAATTATATCTATATTTATTTTTACATTTCTAGCGGAGTGGATAAATGATCAAAATATCAAGCTATTAATCCATGAGAAACGAATCTGCGGCATGTTTTATCAATCTACATTTTTCAAACACAAATACACAAAAAGGAATTAGTTGATTTTATATAAATGCAAAAGAAAAGGTCTGCGTATAAATACGGAAGAGTAATTTCTTGAAATAAGGCTTCCTTTTCCATTTACCGAGCTGTAATTCAACTTATTAATATTCTTGTTAAAAGATGATACAAAGAGAAAATATCAGATGCAATTAAAAGTTTTCATGCGCTATTGGATAGAGTAAGCCGATTTTAACATATTCGTGCAAACGTTTTTACTAAGTTTTTCAAATATGCACAATAGCGTCTAAAGTAACTTTCTTGTACTTACTTAAATGTAACATTAAGACATAGTAACATGTAAAATATATGTATTAATAAAATCTAGAGTTTTACTTTTTATATTGTATATAATTATATATAACAGCTACACGTTGATAAATGCTTTATACATAATTATATAAATTTATATAACTTCAAAGAGGTTTTATATAACCATGCATAAATGTATATAAATCATTATGAATATTTATATATACATTTATGGTAACGAGGAATTTATGTATAATTAAGTATAAAAATTTGTGTTATATAAAATTGTATATAATTAGCTGACATAACAGATTACGCATATTTATTAAACAATTTTTGGGGAGTAATTTCTTTCTTTTATAATCGCGATTTATTTAAAAGTGAATAAAAGTATAACATGTAGTAATAACTAAAAATACTTTAGTCAATACATAAGCATCTGTTAATATTATATTAATTATATTATATTAACATCTTCGAAAATTGCATTCTGGATAATGCAGAAAATTAATCTGCATGCATTTTAAGGTGGTTTCCCAGCAAACGAAAATAAATTCAAATAAATTGAAAATTATAATTTATTTTAATTTATTTACCCGAGTTTGCGCTTTAGAGTCTCGGAATATTTTTGAATTTAAATAAACTCAAATGCATTGAAATAAAAAATGAGTTATTCATCATTTTGAATATATTTCGAATGTATTTACATCCATATTATATTATTTTGGGATTCAAATGGATTCGAAAAATCTGAAGCGTGAATTCGAAAATGTCGAAATGAATTCATTTATATCTATTTCAATTAATTTTTATTTGCTGAGTATATCATATACTATAGTGAGAAAGATCATGAGATAATCGTAATTATCATTTGCATTACGAGCGTGAGACCGTCCTTGCGACGTTACAATTTCATAGTGGACGTTGTCAACTCATAATGCTCACACAGAAAAAAAGTTAGTATCTAATCAACAATTATTGTTTTATACGTATATAAGCAAGATTATAAATTCTTCCAAGAAGATTTTATATTCTTGCTTATATATGAAACAAAGATTGTTAATTGATACCAATTTTTTTTTCTGTGCACTAATAGCAAAGAAATTACATTTTAAAATATTGTGTTTTAAGCCGAAAAATAATTAAAAAATTCTTTCTTCGAATAAAATACATTTTATAAAATGTTTGTAAAACTTTGTTTTATGGCTTTTATTAATAAGATCTATAAAGGATTATTAATTTGTAATTTTGTTATAATAAAAAGTGTCTTTTATGACATTATTTGTTCAAATACTGTAACTGTGGAACTATGGCTCGATTAAGCAGTATCGCATTGATCATTGTTGCAATAAACGTACTAATGTGCGTTCTTGCAGGAAAATTTGAGCTCTATCCTAGTAATTATGATTACTACGATGTTCAAAGACATCTCAATAGATAAGGCTATACGGAGACGGAGAATTCAATTGCTACATGAAAAGAGCACCGTGCACAGAAGAACAGAAGAAATTAATAGGTATATCTGTATATACCATTGCTGAATTATTTCTTTTTTCTTTTGCAACCAATTCTTTCATTATTGGATCAATTTTTTCTTAATGACGACAATGAAATATTTGTACTTTTCAAAAGATACTCTTATATCAAATAAGAGATTCTTCTGACGAAAAGATTAGAATTCATAGATGTAAATAATTTTCAATCTTTAATTGAGAGTATAATTAATTACAGATACATATTTAGTGCCACAAGAGAAAACAAATAAGAAAATAAAATTCTTTATTTACTTTCAAGCTTTATCTTAACAAAATTTTAAATTTCTTACAGAATTATTTGTATGTATAATTTGTAAAAATTGAAGAGCTGTACAAAAGTTAAAACAACAACCACACATCTATTATATCAAACATTTGATAAGACTATTTCTAAGTTAATAATTGTTTAGCATGAATAGAAAACTTTATACGCAAAGAATTCATTCGACAATCTATTTTTATCATTTTACGATAATTTTTGAATGGATGAATAATTTGTTAAAAATATCCGAAACCAAATTAATTTTTCATCTTTTTGTATAAAAAAACCGTATTCTTGAAGAACTTTCAGCTTTCTGAATATAGCTTGTATTCTTTACTCTTATTCGTATTTAGATGTTATACTTATTAAGCAAAAGCGAAATCAATTACTATATATGTTACTAGAATAAATATAAAAGAATATCTTATCGTAGTTTCAGATGCAATCAGACATATTCTATACTAACTAATTGCGCAAGATGTTCTGAAAAACAAAAACAACTGGCATTGCTGAAGGCATTTGCTGAGTGGTATAAAAAGAATGTACCCGACAATTGGAAATTAATACTTGAGAATGTTAATTTGAACTCATAAAGAAAAAGAATATAACTGATCAGTAATTACTGGAAATACAAATGAATAATGGATCTTCCGAAATAAACAAGCGATTTCCTAATTAAATGTATTAATATAATAACTCAAAGTATGATTTATAATTTGATATATAATATTTGTAAACGGGAGTACCACATAGGAGAAGGAAATAACAAACGGTAGTACCTAACGATTTTAAAGAAATATTTTATACTAATTTAACTGATATGCAATTTGTATTACCTTAACAGAAAAGAATAAAAATAAATTAAAAAATAAAAATATATTACATTACAATAAATTGTATCTTGGAAAAGCGCACGTTTTTTTTTAAACAAATACACTGTGAAGAACATTTATTGCATAATTAATTATAAAATCGTAGACATTTACTAATAAACTGGTGTTGTTAAGAATTATGTCGCGTGAATAATATTTATTAAGTTATTTTAAAAAAGCAATATATGATCTTCTCCTTCCTTTCTCTACTCATTATTATACGACCTAGATAGGATAGTCCAAGTGCAAGTACAAAATACTTTATACGATTATTTCCAATAAATATATATTTTTTTAGAAATATATATTTTATTCTGTTTTTAATGTAAATTATAATTCCGGGTGTCTCCTTTTATTACATCTGTTCGATGTTCATCGGATATCCTGTGGACACATCAGGGATTAAACACGTACATAAGTTTCATAAACAGCGCATGTTATGGATATTCATTAAATAAGTGTCTATTTTAAATATCATAAGTCGTAAAACAGTTGAATCATGGATATTTTCAATATTATTTTAGGATATCTTATAGATCACAGATGGTCTTTAAATATCCTTGTGCTATCTGTGGTTATAAACAAGCATAATTAACTAATTTAAGACGGATATAGTACTTAATAACGCTCCGCTCAAACAAGTTAATTGAATTTCAAATGATGAATAAAAAAAAAAACGTTGCAGATCCTGAAATGTGACTTTCTCTGCACTATAAACCAAGAAACGCTTTCCTCTCCGCGAATTCGCATTACGCAAGACACTTCTCCTATCTGCGACGCGAATCCTATAGATGAAAGCGTTATTCATCAGTTTTCCTTATTTTATTTATTTATTTATTTGTGAAACACTGCATTTAGAAATATTACAATTTTTCCACCGTTTTATCCATGTTATTTACCAAATGTTAAACAAGGATAAAATGATATCTGATGGTACCCACACGATGTTTCTGAATACAGCCTTGCTAATATTAGACGTCACATGACCCTGAGCGCATGATTTAGATTTAAAAATGTTGACGCAGTTAGATCAGAATCGGTGCATATTGTAATGAGGATCTAAGTTTTATCTCAAAAACGTGCATTATATATTCAATATTCTCTCGAATACGCAAATGTTTTTTTGTTTGTATTTTCCATAAAACTTACTTCATATATTTTTTGCCGTTAAGTAAGCTCTATATAAACGCAATGTCGATTCATTAACAATCTAGTATCCAAGTACTACAATTATGGCTCGATTAAATCGTATCGCGTTGCTCGTTGTTGTAACAAGCGTACTGATGTGCATTCTTGCAGAAGAGTTAGAGCTTTACCCTAGTGAACTTGATGACATCGATGTTGTAAAAATTCTCGAAAATGACGCAGAGCGAAAAGGAGAACTCAATTGCTATTTGAAAAGAGAACCGTGCGCAGAAGAATTTAATAAATACACAGGTATAACTGTATATACTATTACTGAATTGTTTCTTTTTTCTTGTGTAACTGATTCTTTGGTCAATAAAAAATCGATTTTTTCTTAACGATAAAAATAAAACATTTATAAGGTAGACATTTATATGTTATGTCAAATAAGAGATTTTTCTGAATAATTTATATTTTTGTATAAAAAAAACTGTATTCTTGAAGAATTTTTAGTTGAATATAGCTTATATTTTTTAATTCTATTTAGATGATATTATTTATTAAGCAAGAGCGAAATCGATTGCAATGAAGTAGAATAAATAAATATAAAAGAATATCCTTTCGGCGTTTCAGAAATATTCAGAGAAGCTGTAAGAACTAATTGCAAAAGATGTACTGAAAAACAAAAAGAACATTTGGAGACAATTACTAATTGGTACAAAAAGAATCAACCCGATAATTGGGAATTAATACTTGAAAATGTCAACTTATGAAGAAAAATAATAAATCTTCCGAAGCATGCTCCAGATTTTTCCAACTGATTTTTTAATGTAATAACCCATAATATGATTTATAATTCGGTAAATAATATTTATAAATGGTAGTATATAGGGAGAGGGAAATAACAAATGCACCTAATGATTTTAAAGAAATATTTTGTACAAATTAATATAACTGATATGCAATTTGTATTACCCTAACAGAAAAAGATATTTAAAAAGGAAAAATATATTGTACTGTAATAAATTGTAACTTGAAAAAATAATTTTTTCTTAAATAAATGTACTATGAAGAATATTTAGTCTATAATTAAATACAAAATTATAAACATTTAAATGAAATAAGTAACCGTTTATTGTACATATCTTTGCACCCAAAACTCATATTGACTTCGAGTTAAAATTCTAAACATTGACCTTGATCCGTCACGTTTATTTTAGACCCAATTATTTGAGAAGTAATATTGCTTTCCCTTATAAATCATAATTTATTAAAAAATGAATAAAAGAATAACTTGTAGTGCTAACTAAAAACGTTTTAGTTAGCATATAATACCAAGTATTGCATCTTTGAAATCTTGAACATGTTTTCATAATCAAAATTTAAATTAGAATTTTATTACAATGTAAAATTACTTGAAGAATGTATTTTTATTAGCTTTTGAAATTTAGATGGGGAAAAATTTTTTTTAATCGGTTGTAATTTAAAAATTTTTTATGGTCCAATTGAATTAATTTTTGCAAAAGACGGAATAAATAATCATCGATTTGTCGCACGTATCTATTTTATTATAAAAATTATCATGTCATGTTAAAATGATATGTAACAAACTATTCACAAGAAATATAATACCAAAATATATAATCATTCTATAACAATATAAATATATTTATAATTCTCTGTACGAAAGTGTTAGATTAAATACTAATTAATACATCAAGATTCATTGAAATTCCTCGCATTCTTCATTTGACAGCCACGGAACCATTCTGGATCTCGTTCCAGATTGAACGCTTTACGTTGATAAAATTGTGCTAACATAACGGATTTCAAACCTACTTTGCTAAGTGGAATGGGAGGATAATCATCAAGACACCAACCGTATATCCAATTCATACAATCAGAAAAATAGAAACGCTTCTCCGGGGGTTTCTTATATCTAAAAAATTTCAAAAAATTTTATATCGATTAATTCCTTTTCAGAGATGTGTACGCTGTGTTTAATTTGTGTTGCGCTACCTTTCCGTCAAATAATTATAAGTAGTAATAAAAGTTGGGACTCCTTTCTCGTAAAGTATAGCTCTTACGTCGGGATCAATCGGCTTCATGGTATTTATATCGATAGAACCGTCGGACCTAGGTGGCCTCCAAAGAGGTAAGGGCTTCAGTTGCACCTATGTGCGTACAAAATTTAAAAGAGATAAGTACTGCGAATTAAATGGATTGTGAGTAAAATTACATACGATGGGTCTATCAACGCGAACTGCCTCCCGTTTTTTAGACTCCGCAATTATTTCTCTGGCGCGTTTTGTGAATTTCGGCTCTTTCAACTGATCTATCAATCGTTCTTGATTCTTTAAAAACCATGTTCTTCGTATCGCGTTTTCCTTTCTTATTATCTCATTATGAAATAAATGACAACGTGCGTCGCATACGTCTCTAGTAATTTTTGCCATATTTCGATCTTGCAAATTTTACATTACTTTTATGTAAAATAAAATGATTTTTACGAATAATTTACATAACCATCAAAAAGTATTTTAAGAAAAATAACTCTGAAGTAAGATCTCAAAATGACATTGTTCTCAAGTGTTTTCTCCTTTCTTCACACCCTTGTAAGCTGACGAAAGATGAAAAACAATGAGTTAAATATAAAAGTACACTATAGCATTTTGTAGAATGATTTATTTACATCATTACTATATATAATGCGTTTCACTGTTTTACACAAACTCAATATGCATTTATTAATATGTACCTTACATTATTTATATTTCTTTATAATACCAGTGGGAGCATATATATCGACTATATACAACTTGTTTCTCGAAAAAAAAGTAAACGCTTACTTATAAGGAAAAAACGTAAAAAAATGTAAAGTCGATTAATTTTATGTAATAATACATGACCGCAACTTGCGTGATAAATTTAAAAAAAACAAATCAGTAAACGCACTACACATTATGTACAGTATTACAGTATTCTGTCACCTGAAAAATAAGCATTTATTTGAGGTTCAATAAAGGCAATTTCAAGAGACAAATGTTTAATACAAAGATTAATAGATTTCAATGCAAAGTATAAACGATAAATTAAGTATCCTGTTAAATTCAATAAAACATACACTGCAATCTGACATGCTCGAATTGGTATGCGAAATACATGCACACGTGCGTAATAGGCGCATACCTGCATGAATGTTTCGAATGACAGGTTAGTTGCGAATCGTCGAAATAAGAAAACATTTTGATTAAATACACGTTTTATAAAGTCATTTTCAAATTTAATATTAATTTATATTACCATTCTCCTTTTTACATATATCTTTACATATAAATACTGTACTTTTTTTCTCTTCAGCGTCAAACTTTTTATTTAGCAACGATGTAGGGTATTAAAAAAGTTATAACAATAAATAAATATGGCGTGAAATATGAGTTTTACATGATATTACTCCCTCTTAAAGTCAACATCAAATGACCCAGTAATCACAGCCATAGGAAGCAATATTTGTGATTATACATCATATATCGTTTAGATACATTATTTATATTACAAAATGACTAAGGAGCATTTTATTCATTTGTACTTGAATAATTAAGAGGAATCGTACTTGTACAAATAAGTTTCATTTTTTCTACACTGGTTTTTTCATTTAATTTATACTGTACATCTGTAATATATTTTATAGTTTTATCTACAGTTTTCTATAAAATAATTACTTTACATCATTTCTAATTATTTTAGTTCAGGATAGCCAATCATGCCCTATTAATTCGATTCACTCCAATCCATATTGTATCTATAATTTTGAACACAAAAAGTTACATTATATTGTACAAATCAGAGTTTCATTAAGTAGTCTTTGTATAATTTTTTTTTAACGTCAAATATCGATTGATTTTGTAATGTCCTTTTAATAATGATTATAGGAGTTATCTAATTTTGCAAAATTGTCTGTTTGTGAAATAATCCTGCATTAATTATGCCCACTTAATTATGCCCTAAAGTATATTTTATTATCGGTGAAATTCCTGCATGCATCCCACTGTTTTCTTAACTTACTTAATAGTACAATGTTGGAGTGGGCTGCAATCTAATTGTGTTATGCGCGTAATCTATTTTCTACTATTCAAGTGGAGCATATTTTTTTTCTTCCTTTTTAAAAGTATCTGATTTTTACACTTAAGAATGCTTAAAAAAATATCAGCTTAATATTTCCTTTGTTTTTAGAAACAATCTCTATTTTTAAATAAATTTTTAAATAAATAAAGATGAATCCATCTATAAATTTAATTGATGTTTATTAAACAGAATCGTCATTTCAACTAGGTGTCAATATATTAATGCCTATTAAAATATTTGAATTTATTTACATAAGTTAGATATATGTAAATTCGTATGTATATTGATAAATTAATAGCAAATTAGTAAAACACAAATACTAACTGCTCCCATTCAAGCATCAAGATATACATCAAATTGATCTTTTGCTAAATGTTCAGTGATACTCCACATGAACAGTATAATAGATAATAGCATTTTATTTCAATTGTATATATTGGATGGCAGCCAGCGGTACCAGAATTAATAATTATTTTATGCTTCCAAATTTAGTATTGCTAATTAATAAAGTCATTTTTCAATTACATTTTAAAACAGTAGTACGTTACTTCCATACTGATTTTGCGTACATAATAGAAAATCTATTGAAAGCACAAGATAATGTATGAAGCTTAAAGGAACAAGAAATTTTCTCTTATGCCTGCAGATTTACTTCTTATTAAGATCATTAACCAGAAATCAAGAATTAAAAAAAAAAAATTAACTTCATTTGACGTTGTTTTGTAATAATAAAGAAGCTTACAGATCAACATTCAATAAATCTGTACCTTTGTTGCTATTGTCTTTCTTTAAGCATCGATTTTCGTTTCTTTGCGACGTAGTACATGCATAAAAATGCTGCTTAAATGGACGAATCAATGATTCAACGAAATATTCATTGTCGATAGAATCTTATAAAGAAAGAAGATACCTTTTTATTTTTATTCTCGCGAATAATGAAACAGTTTCTCTCCCTTTTTCTTTCTTTAATGGACAATCGGATGGTGCAATTTTTTATACGCCTAACTCGTAGTCACTTTCAATAATACGGGCGACGAGGCATGGTTGTTAAAATACAGACCTGCGCCCTGAAAGCTGTTGGATCTTGCCAATGTTGGATTTTGGTTAATTCCCGTCATACCGTTGTCGGCCTCGGAGTCACTAAACTCATCATCTTGCTTGCCCCGTAATATATATTTGAATGATTCGTATCTAGTGTAGAAATCAGAAATGTGTTAAGCTTGAATCACACTAGTGATTGATGATTGCATTTACATTTACGTCTCTTGATCAATAAAAAAAAACTGCTAAAATAAAGCTCCTTTCTAATTAATCAAGAAACACAAACGCAAATGCAGACAAAGACAAAGACGAAGACGTAATCGTTAATTGCTAATTCGAACATTACGCGATGCAATATAAAAAGGACAGTGAATGTTACAGAAGCTTAAAAAAAAAAAAAAAAGCACACAGTAGAAAGAAATGTAAGGTGGATTGACTTACATCACCCAGCAGATAGCAGTGGCCGGTGCTTGGAATAAGACGCGTGCGCGTAATCCGCGGAAGTATCCCTGTACACCGCCGAACCTATAGACTTGCTTAAACGCGTCTATCATGCCTTGAGCGCGCACACCGTCCTGCTGTGTATTCAGCACTGTCTTACAAACGTCCAGAGGAGTTGTCACCGCAGCCGCAATTGCACCTGCTGCTGCACCTAGTTACATAAAACAGATGATTAAAATTTTTATCAACTACGTTTCTTCGCATCAGAACTCGTTGACTCTGCTTAAGATTTAATATTTCAAGATAATGTTAAGAGATTAATTTGATTTTTTAAATATATTTTTAAATAATATCAGTAATGTAAAATATAAATTATGGATAATTAAGACTCACCTGATCCGATATGTGCTACTGGATTGTAAACGTGCTCTGGATTCGTAATGGATTGTACGAATTCATAAGAGATAAAATGAATACTCTGAAAAGGCACATTCATAGCCAATTGAGTTGTGTAACTCCTATAGAATGCAAATATCCCTTCTTTCTGGTACACATGTTGTATACAGTTCAATACATTCCTATATGGAGAATTGTACATCTGCAATCGCTGTTTAACCACTGTAACAATATAGTATAATATGAATTTCTACGTCTACTAATCTCTATGTCCTTTAAGATTAATCTTTCAAGCTATCTATTTTTTTTTAAGTTTCTCTAAATTTTTCTTAATTTTTACATGCTTTTTACTAAATACAAAATAATGAAAGAGATTGATAATGTGTAACTTATGATTAGATCTGTACATCTTCAATAATTATGCAATAACGCTAACCGAGACATTATAAGATCACAAGGTTATCTCTGTATTTAAAATGATATTTATTATCAATAAGTCTATTAAACATCACGCTTATCATGTATCAAACGAGCTGTTCTATTTTACCTTCCGCTGGGTTCATGACACCATCATGTAGAACTGTTGCTACACAACCAGCCGCCCCGTAGACAAGATGATTGAATTGAGATCTTGTGCTCTTGAACTTTTCTTTAAGACACTCGTAGCAGGAAAAATATAGAGCGTGCGCGGGACCGGCACCAGCCACTACCGCACTGACACCTCTAATTGGCCTTAATACACCTTCTTGTCGTATCATTCTGTACAATACCTCTCCTACTCCTCCTCCTCCTCCAGGACCAGGAGTTAATGCTTGCATTCTTGTCTGAACACAAAAAAAGATAAAAAGATCATTATTAATTGAAGCAATAATATGCAATAAGCTAACTTTATTTTTTATTGTTAGTTAAAGAAATTAATAATGAACCAACTCTATTCTTTTCGTACAAGCAGCTCTGCACAACATTTTGTGAAATTATCATTTATTTAAAAGTACTTTAAAATAGGATGACTTGCTGATTATAAGAACAGTGACTGTCAATTGGGTTGTAGTATTCATTAATAAAAATATCAGGGATTTTAATGGATAATTTCAGTCAATTTGTTTTGCATTAAAGCGAAATAACAGTGTGCATCTGCATTATCCATTTGCATAATGAACGAAATCAAGACCTGGCATATTAGACAGGGAAGCATATATAGTATAGATAGCAGTCTGAAAAGAAGATCAGAAATAGAACTCACTGCCGACGAACTGTGTTACATAATCAATAGTAAACACTTGCATTCTGAGTAAGAACCTAGTATAATACATTGCTTGCAATGCACAATTACTTAGTCTTTTGAGTCTATTATATTGGTACAAAGTAACTATGAAAATCATCATGTATATTACATAAAATTGTAAAGATAATATCTGTCACGATTATGCCAACAAAGAGTCGTAATATAAATATAAATTCATCACACCAATATTTCGTACAGTAGCTTTTATCAGCTGCAATCCTAATTTCAGGGCTTTTCTAGATATAAATATACATAGATTATTATTTCTAGACATATAAATATACATGTTACAGATAAAAATATTGTAAAAGTGAATTTCTGCAATACATGCTTACGTTGCAAAAACTGTAATGGCATTTTTAAGAAATATGTAGATAAAACAAATTAAAGTTTTAATTACATGCATATGTTTCAAAAGAATTGGAATTAAATGCAGTAATAAGACATGTTAATGGCACATATACTCTAAACCTATTGCAATTGTAATGCACATGTAATTTCATAACGTGAAAAAGAAAAAGAACTTTCTATTTCTCAATTGTGCAGAATGTAAAATTACGTTACATTTCAACGGCATCCTATGACTAATAGTAATCAAGTTGCATGAGTGTTTCCAACTATAAATTTCCTCATGTACATGTTATACAGTGTGACACACACACACAGGTCCATTTAAACCATCTATTATCTTCAACATTGTCATCCTATATAATTGAGCAATTTCCTTCGTCCAAAGCGGAGAAACGTCAGCGTGAGGCTCGACGAGCATCGACAGAGTTATTGTGCTTTTGCAAACAATGCTTTCAGTGCCGCTTATCTGCGCGTCTATTTGCGTCTATTAAATCGGGACAAGATAAAGCGTCCACCGTTCGTCAGGCGATTCCAGGAAAGCATGGAGGAAAATGCGACGGTAGCGGCGTCGCCAGATGGTTGGCCTTCTCCCAGGTGGCTGACGGACGGAACGTCGCGTCGCGCTCGCGGAGAATCCGCGGATGCGACGCGAGACTACGGCCGACCGAGAGCGCACCGGCGGCGACGGCGGCGAGAGGAGGTTATGTAAAAGGACCGGAAAATGGTAACGTGTGCGCGATAGCGACGTGAAAGCGATCCGCCGACGATACCTTGACACTGTCAAACGGATACATGACGCAATGCTCCATGATCCCGGCGACGGCACCGGCCGTCATGTGCACGGCCACGGAGTTGGTCGGCAGGCTCTCGTAGTCGTCCTTATTCATGATCACGGGGGAGAGAAAGTGCTCGCTCGTGAACGCGGCTCAGCTCCGTCGCCACGATGTCGCGCAATCCGTCTTGTCTCACTCTCTCTTTTTTTTCCTTCGTTCCTTCCCTCTCTCTTGCTCTCTCTCTCGTTCGCAGTTTCGCGACTGGCCGATACACGTTTGCGCTGCCGATTCGACGTTCACGTTCGATAACAAAGTATCACCACGACGGCGAGGATGACGACGACAACGACTGGACGATGATGATGGCGTTGCGCGGCGGCACGCCGCGAAGACAGACCCGCACACGGACGGATCCGGGCACGCACGTTACATTACACGCGCGCCAACATGTGACCGCGTGCGTCGATCGTTTCTTAATGGAGTTGGGGAGCACACGCGGGGAACCAAGAAGGCTCGGTGAGCCTCAGTGGCTGTCCGTTTCCTGCCCCCGCGCACGGGCAGGCTCCCCCTTCCTCCCTGCTCGTCCGATTGTTTCGTTTGCTTCGTTCGATCGACCGAATCGTCGCGGGGATCGACGAGCACGAGATCGACTACTGGAACGCGGTCGAGGTAGCGCGAGCACCGGCTGACGAATCGGCGATTCCGTCGCTGATCTCGATCGCGGTAGCTCGGCGAGGTTAGGTTCGGACGCACGTGCCGCGCATGCGTCGTGCGCGACCACGTGGTTCGTGAGGGCCGTTCGCTTCGAAATGTGTCGCGAGATGGAACTATTGGAACACCGAATGTAACCGAATGAGCGTGCATATTCTACATGCGAGCGTGCCAATAAAGAGGATAATTTCTTGGACGATAGGGAAGGGGGATGAGGGGTGGCAAGTCATTGTGAATGCGCATCACGGCACATCACGGCACATCACGGCGATCACGGCGATCACGGCGTATTCTCGCCCACGCGATTTCGCTACAGCTACATTTCTCGGCCGCCTCGTTTTCATCTCGGCTGTATTTTCTCGGCGGTTAAACGCCGAAATGTAACTCTCCGCCGCATGCAAATACGAAAACGATTCCTGTCAAATCGCTGAAGGATTCCGCCAGAGTGATCCTTCAATCGATTTGCGACGATATAATCCATGCAATCGCGTTGATTGATGCGACGAAGTTGCGCTCAATTTTCCGTCATGGAAAAAGAGTCAGGCAAAACTACTTCGTAGCTTTCTTCGTCGCGTTGAATACCAAGCGGCGAAAGCGGTTTTTTGTTATTCGATTTTGTCGTCGCAAAAGCATTACAGTTAAACTAAATTAATGTCGATCGTGATTAGCAATTAGGAAATAGATATCCGCTGAAGGTGAGGCGAGAAAGATGTAGAAAGTGCAGCTAGGCGGAAACTCGTTCCGTGCGTTGCGGAAAAATTCTGCGCGACCTTTATGTTTAACATACAGGTGCGGTTGAATTATTGAATGCATAAAAAAGAGCGTCTGTGTTTAAAACGACCGCGCGACTGCCGTCGTTTTCATGCAAAAACGGTATGAGGTTGCGTATATACTATTCTGCGCCTGATATATCATTTAGGAAATGTAAAATATTCGGCTGCGACGATGAAAATTTTTCTCAGAATTTTTCAAAAACTTTTCAGAATTTCTGTGTAATTTTATAACTTTTTCAGATTTTTTTTATACGAATTAAAACATTTTTTTAGAAATACTTAGAAAGTCCACATCTCTTCTTAGAGATCTCTTCTTTTTTTTTATATAATATATATAACAAAGTAAGAAAAGGCTCCGAAGAATATAAATATAAATACAAGATTGCCTATAGAGCCGACACTGGGTGTTGGTGTGTAAATATGTATTTGACAATTAGTTACAATATACGTTTCGATCCGACATTAGGATCATCTTCAGTAAAGACGCGAGTAAATTGCGATAATTAACATCGATAGTTATCCAGACTCCGAGTCGTTAGATAACTCGGACCATATACGTCCCCTCAACTCGACATTGATCCTGGATGAACTTTCGATGTTAATTATCGCAATTTACTCGTGTCTTTACTGAAGATGATCCTAATGTCGGATTGAAATGTACATTGTAACTAATTGTCAAATACATAATATACAGAAAACAGTTTCTTTGAAAAAAATATTTAATTCAAAAAAGTTTATGCTATACGATTAGAAAAAGTTTTCTTAATTTGAAAAAAAAATTTTGATTATTCCTTTTAGTAGAATTGAAGAAATAGTTTAATTGTGCAATGCAAATTTTTTTATAAACGAAAAAGATGTATTTTTTAAATCAGAACAACTAAATTATTTCTTACATTTCTGTTAGTACTTTCCTTGAATTAGATAATTATTTGTTAAATTAAACAAATAATTTGAACAAATCATTTATTTACTTTTAAAGTAAATTTTTATTTTCTGTAAAGATATTTTCACTTTAACTCAGAAAAAACCAAGTTAAAGAAATAATTTTATTAAATATAATTTTTTTCTGGATGTAATTATGAAATATTCTAAAATTTCTAAGATTTTTTGTTCTATAATTTTTATTAAAATGTAAAATCTAAAATAGTTAAAAGTATTTTTTTAGAAATTATGGGATGAAAAATCTAAGAATATTTCAGAATTCACGTATATGACAAATTCTAAGAAAAGATATAGACTTTCTGAGTATTTCTGAAAATTTCTGAATCTTTCTGAAAAATTACAATTTGTATAAAAATTATAACAAAAATTTTTCACCAGAGAACGAGCGGTAAAGGAAGGATCATATTGCGTCACAGGAAATGCACTCTTTGTCTGCTTACACAAATTATTTTTATCGGCTGACGTAAACGCTGGTATCGGCGAGTCTTCTTTTCTCTCGCTCTGTTTCGTTTTCTCTCCATTCTCTCCCTTTCTCCAATATGATTGGCTTTCGGCAAAAGTGAGGCTGATTAAAACGCTCATAGCGAGATTTATCTTTGATGAACTGGAGATAAGCAAATTATTCTCAGAGATTTTATTTATTTAGTTAGTTATTAATTTGTATCTATTCAATTATTTATTTGTTTACTCATTTATTTCAAGATTTTATTAATTTAACTTTTGTTTTTTTAATGAAAATTGTAATATTCTAGATACTTTCTAAAAGATGTCTCTTTGTCTACTTAGATATCTGGAGTATTACCTTATTGATAGGTACATTGTGCAAATGTACAATAATGATGTCATGAATTTGTAATAATTAAAAATTTTGCAATAATTAATATTTTTTTGCGCTATTATGTTTTAAACTGTTTCACATTGTTCGGAAAAGTTTTGAAAATAATTATCAAAAATTTTGTAATGAGATCCCTAAAAGATAGCAATATTTTGAGATAGCTTTCAAATATTTAAAGATCTTAAATAAATCTTGGGAATGTCTTTAATAACTAACAATTGAACTTGGTCCGCATTTTATAATAATACAATTAAAACCAAGCTAATGTACGACAATAATAGGATCTTGGCGCGTTGAAATAATATTCTTTGTGATTTCACATACAATTTCAGATTTTTTTTGAACTGTGAACTATTGTTACTTTTGATGTCGAACTATAGCTCTTAGATTGAATCAGAATAAGTAATATCACAGAATTAAATTGACAAATCAATTTTATATTACTAATGCTAACACAATATCTTTTAAAATCCTTCCCATCCTGGAAAAAGTAAAAAAATCTGTTGCGAAAAATATCTTGTAGAAATTTAAAGGAATTTATTTCTTAATTATTTGATAAATATCTTAAAAATATCTTTTAGAAATTCTATACACATATCTTACATATCGTTTATATATTTGTTATCAAAATAATTAATCAAATCTATTTTATTCCTTTTTGTAGATAACTTAACTACACACCTTCCAGAAGTGTTTTGTAAATATCTTTAACGAAATATATCTTTTAGATCTAAAGTTGTGTAAATTAATTTTTTAACTAAATTAAGTTAAAGTTTTTAAAGTTAATAGCTTTATAAAATTAACTTACATAGTTACTTTAAAAGTTACAAGAATAAAAAAATTAATTAGTTAAAAGTTATTGCGTTAAAATTAAATTAAGTTAAATTAAAAATTAACTTTGAAAAGCATTATTTATATTAAATTTGAAATTTGTAAATTTTAAAGTTAAATTATTCAATTATAGTGTGGCGACTGTTCGCCACATGCCCAACTGAAGGTTCGAAAAATAATATTATTCAGGAAAATAAATAACATGTTTGTCAGAAGATTCGCAAACAAGGAAAATCATAGACAGCTTCGAATTTGCGGACCAAACGGTCATTCGGAGCTTATATAAAGAGGGCGAGAGAAGAAACGCTCTCTCTCTCTCTCTCTCTCTCTCTCTCTCTCTCTCTCGCCAAGTAATCTCTTGTCTCAATACATCGTACTTTGTAACTCGGGCGTCATATATTTAAACCAAACGTTAGATATTAAACAGATAGAAAGCTCACTCGATCTCTTAGTTAATTCCTTTACAACTACATACCCCTACAGACGATTAAATCCCAAAATAGTATCAAAAATTATAGTATCATCAAATTTAATATTTATTTGTAAATTGAGTTTATATGAAATAATAAAGAAATATTGCTTTTTTTATGTGGGAATTTTTTTCTTTCATAATTTGATTCTTTTACATCTTTAACTTAGGAAAAAAGTTAATAAATTAACGTTTATGTGTTTCAAAAATAAATAAAGTTAAAAATTAAATCATTAAAAATTAAGTTAAGTTAAAAAATAATAACTTTTTAACTGTATTATTTAACATTTAATTTTTTAACTTACAGTTACTAACTAACCCTGTTTGAGATATCTACAAGACTTCAATGCTCGCTGGGAATCTTTTGATGTGCTCTGGAGGAAATCGACATTAAAAATTCTTAGACGATGGTCGACTTGGTGAGTAAATTCTTAGACAAAGACTCGAAACTCCAAAATATTCGTGAAAATATGTTCTTGAGAAATACAACCATTCGTTTCATTCAAGCGTAATTTTCTTCTATTTTATCTGCAAGAAAACAGATAATGCTGACGTATGAAATTAATCATATCTATTATTCGATCGTTCATTATCAAATAGATACGTTTATCTATCAGATCTCGGGACCACGCTGCGCGATTTTATGCCTCGTAATACCAATATTTTCACCTCGCTTCGCGATTATTCTATTGTATCAAAGCACTAACAGTGATACGGACTTTTTCTAACTTGTTGTGTGAAACATTGCCGGAGACAATGATCGGCGTTATGCAAATGCGTTGCGATTGATCATAAACAGGTCGTTACGAGATCGATAGATCCTAATATTAATTATAGTCTATTTGCGGGAAGCGCGTTTTCGCGGAACAAGATAGACCGGTCGTCACAAATGATCTCCCTTTCTACCTAGAATATTCGATATTAGATTTCAGTCAATAATGCGTAAAAATATATATAGTACGCACGATTGCGCGTCACGATCAACGTTATTATCAACGGTTCGTTTCTAAGCGTCGAATGAGAAGACGGTTTTAAGTGGCAAGGTCGAGCGGCGTTTGTAACATGCAATATGCAATACCGCCCGATCGCGACGCGTGAAGTAAACAGGTCCGGGTCGGCTTACAACGCCGGGGGCAGTCGCTTCTGAATTTACTTATCCTATTAAGGTCCTATCGTTATTAATCTTCGCGTATAGCGACGACCTTCGCATACAGCGATGACCCGTCGGTTGGCGACTAGAAGATGAATCACCGGCGCGGCAGGCCGCCGATTTAAAGGAAGCGCATGAGCTTTTTCGTACGCTTCCATTTCGAGCGCGTGTCTTCGCGATCACACTGCAAATCCAAGCGTGTATTTTTGTGTGTAAAATTATGTAATCACTTTTTACACATTTATACGCATGTAAAACTAAAAAGGAAAAAAGTTACATGCATAAAATTAATTTAATGCGTAAAAAGTGATTACATGTTTTACACACTTGGAATTGCAGTGCAATAATAATGGTATCGAAAACACCAATTATGCGTCCTTTGACGTTTTGCAAAACTATGATTTGTCATCGAATTGTTTTCTTCTACATGCATGGAAAGAATGGTTTCGCTGAAGTGTTTAAAAATTGAGCGGACTACAGATCTGAAAATAATTTTGTTGGGCCATCAAAATAATTGCGTAGGACAGTGAAAAGTTGCTAGAATATCAAAACATTTTGCAACATCGCTCATCACGCTTGAATGAACATGATTATTTTATTTTGCTTTTGTCCTATATATAAATTATTTCGATGGCTCAATGAAATTATTTTCAGATCTGTATCTAGCTAAATTTTTCAATACCTCAAAACCGTTCTTTCCGTGTGTGTTTGAATAATTTGAGCATTTAATTAGACGCGCATGGAGTTTCAAGCAGAAATTATTTTTCCTGGTACGTCGTTTAAGAAAATAAATTCCATGCAGATTTACTGACAAAACATATTTACTGCATAGTACAGAAGAAACAGGATTGGGAAGTAATGCGTTACTTGTAACGCCAATTTTTTTTTGTCTATAACAATAACAGTAGCACTGTTACATTTTTTACGATAGTGGTAAGAAATTTAGTTGTTTTTTTTTATTATTATTTTTATCGTTATTTTAGTTCCCTGTTATCTTTGTGCCTATTCAAGACTAGCACACTTTTTTAGTGCACAAATACTCGGTGTGCCAGATCAATGATTGCGTGCAATAAATTCAACTATAAATTTTATTTTTATAAACTATATATATAATATAGTATAATATATTTAAAATATTGAAAAATATTTTGTACTAATTGTTACTTTTTAAAATTCGTAACGAATAACTTTTTACTAATAAATAAAAGTATAACGATAACGCGTTTCCAACCTTGAGAATAAATGTAAAAAATTTGTTTTATTCCAAAGCGAAAGTTAATATTACAAGTATGAAATTCATAAACATTCTGACACATTCGTGTATATTGAGAAAAAAAATTGTTGAAAAACTAAAATGTTTAATCCGACACGTTCAATTAATGTTGAGTTAGTTTTATCTTGATTAAAAACTGTTGACACGAATAAACTATACCTTTTTTTTGTGCAACTAAATAATTGTTGAACCAACCCAAAATTTAGTTAATCGTATCGGACTAAATATTTTAGTTTTTCAACAAATTTTTTTTTCAGTATAATAAATATAAGGAAAAAGTACAAAGAATAATACTTCACAATAGTTTCATTGAAAAAAAAAACAAAAAAAACTGCATATCTCTTGTATGCACATATTTATACAAGTTTACCGATGTTACGGGATGACCGACAGAAAGAAGAATACGCTTCTTAAAGGAGATCTAAAAATATATATGACGTGTATCGCAGCGTGGTAACGTCGCTACTGTTTCCATGGAACGTTTGCATTGCTGTGAATAATGTCGAAGATAATAACAAGGCATTAAATTTTAGTTGTCCTTTTTTTATTGTTTTATATATAACCCGAGTATTATTCGAAGAATAAACTAATTATACTAGAGGGCGATGGTATAAATAACGTGAAAAGACAACGATGTGAGGATATGAAAATTATAAAAGAGTTATCAGTTTTCTAGCGACGTGAGATATAACGCGAACTAAATCTTGAGAACTTACGATTAGATTTTACATCTTATGGCGCTTATTTAATGCTTTTTTTATCTTATCGGCGTAATTCTTTTCTTTATCTTTCATTTATCTAGACGATCTGCAAATTCTTTTAATTCTTATATACAGAATGTTCTGAAATTTGCGAATCAAAATACTATAACAAGTTATTGAAAAATACAGTAAAATAGCTTTTTGTCAATTTTTATTTTAAATAATAGTTTTTGAGATACAAAGGTTTAAAGCTGGTCAATCGCAAACTACGTTTACTCGGAAAAAACGGTTTTTCTAAAGTATCCAAAAATTGAATTGGATACAGATCTAAAAATAATTCTATTAAGTCGTCATAATAATTATGTTAGATTCTCAAATTGAATTGTTAGAATGTCACAATTTTTTGCAGCATTGCTCGTTATGTTTGAAAATCCGTAAAAATTATTTTAATGATCCAATAAAATTATTTTCAGATCTATATCTAAATATTTAGATACTTCAACAGAATTGTTCTTTCCGTGTAGATAATCGCAAGTCATTAAAATACTATCGCGCAAGCAGTATTACAGGCGATAGCTTAAACGTAATCTTTGGTTGACCAGTTTTAAGCCTTTGTATCTCAAAAATTATTTTTTGAAATAAAAATCTGTAAATAACAATTTTTTTTACCCAAGTTTCCGAGAACTTTCTTGTATAGTATTTTGATTTGCAAAAATTGATTCGGAACACCCTGTATACACACGCGGGCGCGGGTTTGGGAGAACGCGTTAGAGTTACTTGTGAGAATGCTTTTAAAAAAGATTAATCACTAAAATCACTTGCGGTATAAAAGCTACAAATGTATACAAGAACTATTTTCTTCTACAAAACTGGTATGTAACGTAAGCGGAAAGTTAAGTCTATTTTTATTGCGATCTTACATATATATGCATACAAAAAACGAATTTGATTGGACTGCACTGATGCATAGTACAGTGCGTACTGATGCACATTAAAGCCATAGATCCGAGTGTAAAAGTAAAATAAATTGTAAATATATTGAATAATATTATAAAATACTTATATTATTAAACAGCACAATAAAGTATATTAAGAATTTAACTCAATATATTTAATTCATTTATATATTTATATTAAATATATTTTTTATATTAATTTATGAAAGGATGACTTTAATGTGCACCAAAGCGCATTAATGCTTCCAATCAAATTTGCTAGTATATCTAATTACGTAAGTAGATATCATAAAAAGTTGTTCGCATCATTAAAATCGGCAAGTTACACGTATGAACATTTACGTATGCTAATTTAATGTCGCATTCTAATGAGCGATAAACTATAAGTAGAACCGGAAAGACGAGTTTTTTTTACAGAATTGCTTAAACACTTTCATCAGATTACGTCTAGAGATTGTAGAGATGAAATCGATTATTACTCTTATGGGAAACTTATAATTTTAATAATTTTGAAATTGCGTTTAAAACGTGTGTATCTACGGACATTCGTTCGTACATAAATACATATACACATACGTACAAGTAGAAACACTCATTTCCAACAAAGTTGACCGTTCCTAGATTGAGTATATTATCTCGAAAGAAAAAAACAGGTGCTTCTTTTTTCTAACACTCGCATTCTTCGAGATTTACGCAATCGATTTTGATAATAGTCAACATTATAATCTTTAATACTTCTTAGATATTACATGGAAGATGTTAGTTGAAACTGATAACATTATCTCGAAATTTGTTAAAGAAATATTCTAATTAATATAAACTTGTTCATTGAAGCACTAATTGAAATTTAGTCAATATCTAAATTTCATAGATACTAATAAATTTTTATAATTTGTAACTTAGATTTGTAATTTCCTAGCTTGTACTTAAAATTTTAGCAAATAAGTATAAATCTAAACAACAGATAATTCTAAATATTATAGTGTTCAGTATGAATTATCTGAATTTTAAATAATTACAAATGCCCAATTATACGCATATTTGTACGTCATTGTTGTTAATAATAAAGAAATGAAACATTTCTTAAATTATAGTAAATTGGAAAAGGAATTATTGGATTGATATACACTATATATTACTGTATAATGAAATGAAATAAATATGCTTGGAAAATGTATAAAGCTTATTCAACCTGAATCCTCGGGGTGCTAGCTATGCTTGATTAGATCGTCTGCTTCGACGAGAAGAACTTGAAAATAACGGGCGTGGTTTATATAAGTCATCGCTCGAGTATCGTTGATGACTGGTCCTATTACGGCTGCAATTTTAAGGAATAATAATGTTAGACAGAATTGAATCTCAAGTAATATTCGAGAAGATATTTATTTAGAATGATACAGTCAAATCGCGCGTTTATAGAAGAGGTACAAAGTGAGTGTAACAACAACGATCAAACAAATATAATAAGTTACATGTATAATCCTGAGCTACGTAAAAATCTCGGAAACATGTAACGTACCTCTTTTCTTCTTTGATTACATTGGACGATGCCGTCTTGTCGCTCGTTGCAGACACGTCGCTGTCAGGGCTCAGAGGCATAACGAAGTTCTCGCCATTCGAGATCCCCTGGGCATTGCATAAATTCGAGAATCTTGGTTTCTTAGTGAATTTCCTCTTCTTGACGATGTGCACCGCGTCTTCGCTAGGAGAGGACAATTTCTCTTTATGGCCGTCATTATTGTTGTCCGAATTATTCACTAGTATGTCCGATAAGGGGCTAGACGAACGTTTGCGTGATTTCGGCAATGGCGGTGCCGCCATGGACTTCGGTATTGAGGAAACTACTTTGCCGCCTAGACTCTCTATTATATCTTCCAAAGACGAATTCTCCACAAGCTCTAGAGATTCCAAAAAATTGGAGAATCTTTCCGATTTCTCGTTATCAGTCTTGAAGTAATGGCAATCCTCATTGTCCTCGTTAATCACGGAGGACGAAGATTTAATTTCCATACAATCTATGATATGTGAGTCTATTGTGTCAACTGTAGGTGACGCCTCTATTTGTTTTTCATCCGGTGATTCTTTATTATCATCCTGTATCTCGAGTGTGTCATTCTTCGTTTCTTTGTTATCATCTTGTGTTTCTGCTTCATTATAATACTGTTCTTCCAATGCCTTTTCCTCTATCGTGTTTTCCTCCATCGTGTTTTCTTCCATCGATTGTTTTACGCTTCCGTTTTCATTGTGATCCAGAGATTCTGATTTTTCTGAAGCCGCGGTTTCTTCCAGTTTTTGCGAAACATGCGTTTCCTCTGTTTGATATTTTTCTTCCTCGACAATTGTATGTTTTGGTATTTCGTTCTTTGAACTTTTCTCAGAGTCGTCCTTACAAGTCTCTTTAGAGACTTGCGAAACTTCTGTACCTTCAGCGAGCAACTCGTTAGACTGAGCGTCTTTTTTCTCGTTTTCAGTTTTGGAATCCTGTGTGACTTGTGTTTCGTCTGAATTTGATATCACTTCGCTTGAAGATTGCTCTATACTCAACTTTAAGAGGTCATTCGCACAAGACTCGGCTCCTGGCATTATTATTGATCTCTCGTCCAGCATTAAACAAGGTTCGTGTTTCTCAGGGTAAGGTTCTTCATACTCCTCGTCGGGAATCTCTATAATTTGAACCCGTTCGTCGTCCGGTACAATCTCGAAATTATCGGTATTCTTTGTATTCGATTGATTCGTTTGATCAACTTCCTGCGTAACTTTCTTCTCCACCTTCTTATCCTCTTTAAGTTTCTGCTTTTCCATTTGTTTCCTGATTTTCATCAGTTTCTTAGCTTCATGTATGTTTTTTGCAAATTTCGGTTTTTTGAGCTTTACATCGGAATTCGATTCAACATCTTTATCTGGCAACAGCCTTTTCTTCAATGGCAGACTTGTATCACGTGTATCTATGTTTCCTTCTGTCTCTTCCTGCCTATCGTGAGCCTCATTGCTATTATCAGTCTCAATCTTCGAATGACTCTTTTCATTTGTCGATAGTTGCGAACTGATTTTTTTACTCAATTTACAATCTGTCTGATGCGACAACTTCGAATCGCTCACTTGCGTTTCCTCGATGCTGTCTGACGTTTCGCTGCCAGAATTACTAACATGATTATCCTTCGTCAAATTCGACGTGCTCGATTTGTTGCTAGTTACGTTAGAATTCGAGCTGCTGGGCGGTGAGGTTTTATTACTCGAGCCGTTCGAGCCGTCCCGGTCAGTGGAACGCCGATCGTTCGAGTTCTTCCGTAAACTCGAGTGATCATCCTTCATCTTGGATTTTTTATCTTCTCTACGCTTCTTATCCTTGGATGGACTATCGGTTTTTGACTCCTTTCTACTATCTGATTTCTCGGCGCGATCGGAACTCTTGCTCTGCTGTAAGTGATTCTTCGCGTCTTTTTTACCATTTGTCGTTTTCTCACTCACCTTTATATCCTTTTTCGCATCTACTTTTCCGCCCTTATCTTCCTTCTCGCTTCTGGAAGCCTTCTTCGAATCCGACTTGTCAGATTTGTCCGACAAATCTGACTTGCTACTGTAATGGCTTTTACTTTCTTTCGACAATCGTCTCTCATCCCGTTTTGTTTTATCCCTCGAATCTGATCGTTTATCTTTTCCATCGGAAATCTTTTCCGACATCTTGCTGCTTTTATTTTCGTGATAATTTACAGAGAGATTTTTCGATGACGACGACGATGACGACGACGAACTTTTATGATCTTTCTTGCTCGATTTTTTATCCTTAAGAGGATCCTTTTTGTCTTTATTCTCTTTATTATCTTTCATGAGTTTAATATCCTTATCCTTATTCAATTTTTCTTTCTCTGTCAATTCCTTCTTTTCTCGAAGCTCTCTAATCTTCTCTTTATAAATATCTTTCAAATCTTTCACTTCTTTATTAACATTATCTTTCTTATCCGTCTCTTTAGGCTTCTCGTCCTTGAGCTTGTTGTCCTTTAAATTTCCTGAAACATCTTTGATTTTGTCAGAACTTTCCCTCGCTTGCTCAATTTTATCTTTAGATTTACTTTTATTGTACTTATCGTACTTCTCACTACTGTGTTTGTCATACTTTTCGCTTGATCTCTTTCTCTCGTTATTTTTATCCTTGTAATATTTTGCATCCTTACTTGCGGCTTTATCTTTCGTGCTTTTTGATGACTTGCTAGACTCACTGTCCTTGCTCTTTTCTCGACTCTTATGCTCATACTTATCCTTAACACTATTATCTGTGGCTTCACGAGAATTTTCTTTAGAAGATACACTTTTAGCACCCTTGAAATCCTTAGTGTCTTTATAATCTTGCACATCTTTACCTTTAGCAAAGTCAAAACTGCTTTTAGTCGACTTGTTTTTAGATGAATCCAACTCTCTGAATGCTTTGAAATTATCTTTACCGCTTTTAGCCTCGTACTTGTCCTTCGTCGTTTCGTCTCTTGATGAATCGTGTACCGGTGTTAAAGCATGATTAGAGGAACCGAAGTCCGTCACTATTGACAATCGGGAATCCGAGGAGACTTTACTAAGCTGAGAATCTTGATTGCTATACTCGAAGTTATCCCGCGACAATTCGTTCGAGAAATCCGGGCTTCTGGATCTGTGACTCGTTAATTCCGATATGCCCGATAAATGCGAATCGTTGGAAATGTTGGATTCATTTAGATTCATAATGTCGATAGGCTCAAACGTTGGACTGACCTCTTCCTCCTCTTCTTCCATTTTGTCATCTGACTTCGCGGACGTGTTCAAGTTCGAATTACTTTCATTCTTAGTTAGTTTATAGACTTCATCAGACGATTTTTCCTCCACGGAAATATGTCCATTTTCCGACCCTGCTTTAGTTTTATCCTTATATGTCTCCTCATTCTGCGGCCTCTGTTCATCGACTTTTTCATCTTGTTTTCCATTCAAATCGTTTACATCATTTATATCTAGGGATTCAAGAGATTCATCCTTCAAGCTGTTCTTGTCGGACTCTGGCGAGACCGGGTCCAAATCTTTAGGTAACAAATCTTTAAGACCGCAAGCACCGTTCTTTTCTTTCGTCTTTGGCCTCTCTATACCTAGGAACTTATACACCACATCCTCTATCTGAGGCATAAAAACTGAATAGACCTTAGGATTCACCACTTGATCTACTATTCGTTCCACGCCAGCATCCAGATATGGTGCATCATGTATATGCTTGCGCAAGGTTTCCCTGAGCTGATTCTTGTTCAGGTCTGGTTTCCATACTTGCTTACTAAGGAAAGAGTTTACAGAGCCTTCAACTCTTGTCCTCAGATTTTGATACGCAGGCTGAAATTATACATATGCATTAGATACTATATTAATACATTAGATACTATATTAATATTTAATATTTACTAAATGAGTCAGTTTTTGTATAATATGTACAATAAATGTTTTCTAATATTTAGGTTTATTCGATTTTTGTAAAAAAAATTCTCAGATTTTCTAAGAATCTTATACAAAAATTTAAGTAAAATTAGGAAAAATTTTAATGTTCTGAAATTTATTTTATTATACTTTCTAATGTTCTTAATCATATAATCATAAAAAAAACCATTTTAGTTTTAGGTAATAAATTGAACAAAATACTAAAATAAAATATATAAATTAAATACGGCATGATTTGTTCATAATATATGGATATATTCAATAGAAGTACAGGATTTGGAAAGTATTTAAATACACAATGTCAATTTAGAACAATGTATTATTTTTTGTCACTAGATTTGCTATAAAACTTGAGTCATTAGAAAATAGACATGTATATTTACTGCTAATAAATTTTGCTCAATTATCAAAATGACCATAGAAACAATTTTATCAGAAAAAAAGAGAAAATATAAATTTAAAATAAAGTTTCCAAAAAATTTTTCTGAGTATCAATAAAATCTCATAAAAATCCATGATTTTTACAGATAAAAAAAATCCTAATTTTTTAAGTATGAAAACACTGAGTATTTTATGTAATAAGTTTTTAATGACTACTTATCATTGTACTTCTATTAAATTTTGATTCTTGAACGCTTGATTTTGATGCACTGTTTCTAGAGCAATCATAATTTCTATATATTAAATATCTATATATTAAAATATTACAGTCTCCAACAGTATATCAAAATCAAGCATCGAAGAACCAAAGTTTAGAAGGAATAGATTCGTTAAAAATCTGTTACATAAAACATCATCCTAAAATGCATCCTATTTAGGATCCTCTTTGTTGCAAAAATAACGATAACGATGAAAACTTTTTTACAGCTATGCCTAATGTTTAAACCAGTTACCTAACCTCTGAATTGCTCTGAATCGAAGGGATCAGGTGGAAAGGTCCAACGTCCTTTTACGTTACGGACGAGTTTGTTGTCAGGAATCGGTTGCGAAAATTACCTTGGTATCGACGTCGGCGATGCATTCCTTCCGGAACTGATCGAAGATACCCTGGGACTTAACTTCGCCCACTATGTGATCGATCAATCGTTGATCACCAGCCAGCAGAGTGTTGGACAGGCCCAACTCCATGTCGTCAGGTTACGTCAGGTATCGGGAAGTCGGATCTCGCTCGTCATGAAACGAATAGGACGATCATCCTGGCTGATCAGAACTGCTGAAGTTGTTGCCGTTGCTGGACCCTCTTGTCAAGCAACACGCTCCGCAGCTATCTCGCGGCCATATTTCCTCGCGCTTCGTGCGGTGCGCATTCGCAAGCCAAATCAGTCTGATTTTCTCGATTTAATTGAGAAAAATCTAAAAATGAAATAAATACACACTCTTACATTTTAAATAAAATTAAATTAATGTATTTCAAAAATTACGACTTGCATAAAATAAAATAAAAATAGTAATGGTAAAAATAGCAATAGTAAATTTACAAAAAATATAACATAGAACAAATAAGTTTAAGATATTCAATAGTCGTAAATAATTTTTAATCTTTGATTGAAAAGATAATTAATTACAAATTCATTCATACAGTCATTTTTTTAAACCAAAGATTGAAAATTATTTACGACTATGAATACCGGCTTAAAATTTAATTTTTAATAATTGTTACTTTTTATGTAGATCATTGTAGTCACCTAATTTTATAAAATATAAACTTGAAATTCTCATTAGTTTGTATCAGGTTTGTTTTTTTCAGCCGAAATTCTTGCACAGTTTATTTTTTCTTTTTTTCCGTCCACCGTGAAAAAAAAGATGAACTGTGCAAGTAAGCTGAAAAGGACAGATCAATTGTTAGATATAAAATTCCAATAATGCGCAATAATCTTTAAATGCCGTCTCTCAGCTGATCGCGAAAACTTCTCTGATTTTACAAAATAAAAACATCATTAAATTATTTAATAATCTTTTGTAGATAATGTATCGACGGTCGGTAAAATCATAACCGACCTTACCGGCAGAAACTAAATGCTTTTTCCCCCTCAATTGAATGACGAAACAAATCAAACAAATGGCGTCGCGTGAGTTTCAAACGCACAGTTTATGACCGAAATTTCTGGACAAAGTCGAGATATAAGTTTGATACAAGCAGATACAGCTTCATTGATGAAAGATCGTAATATTCACATGTTCACGGAAAAAGAGAGGACACTCAGAATTGACGATTTCGTTTAAAATTGCCTCTAATTCACGGACTCCGAAAAAGTGAATTGCGCGCCAACGTCTGATCGAGTGGATCAAACTACATACGTGCATACACATGCGATGTCCCGGCCGCTTTAAGTGTAGCTGCTTTGGTGAATAGTTGATGGCATGAATGGCGTGATATGCGCGAAATCGTCGCACACATTCGCAGAAGCTGAATCACGACCGAGAGAATCCTGTTTGAGTGGAACACTCGGGAGAGGTTAGTTGCCATTGTTGTGTTTCATCGCGTTGAACCGCGTTACTTGAGAGGTTATGTTGATCATGCCATTTCGAGATAAATTTCCCACGTGTCGCGAGACCTGTCTTCTTGTAAGACACAATTTGCCATTCTATTTCACGGCAACATGAGTTACATGCAAATCACGATTTAGTCCGAAAGCTTCATTGTATTACGAGAAATTACCTTCGAAATGGAGTGTTTATCTTTTAGGAAGAAAGTACGGATTTGAAAAAGACGCAGTCATCATGATTGATTGAAATTTGCGCGAATCATATGCTCTATCGTTAGAAAATAATGATAACATGAATTGTATTTTATTGAATTAATTATACATGTTTTCATAATTATGATTTTTTATTGTTCAATTAAATTTATACTCAATGTTAAATATTAAATGCATACTAAATATTATTAAATTATGTGTGTGTGTATGTATACATATACATACATACCTTATATAAATATTATGTATGTATGATACATAAAAGTGTACCAAAAATAATAGACATACTTAATATAACAGCTTATATAAGCATTTAAGGCCATTTTATCATAACGTAAACAGTCATAAGTGGTCATAAAACATTATAAGGTAGTGTTTATTTTTACCTATGCCTCCGCAGATTAGCTTTAATATTGGTTTAACTTTATTTTTAACTTCTGGTTCTAAGAATAAGTTTACACTATTACATAAAATGGCCTTTAAATGACACATTAAGTGGTGAGTGTAAAGCTGATTTTGTGGAAACTTGTTAATTATTGAGAGTTCTATCTTTTATTTTTAATAGTTAGTTTTTAGTAGATACAGAAGAAGACCATTTTGATCATTAAAGAAAAAAAAGACTAATAACTTTAGAACTATTAAAAATAAGAAGGTAGAACTTTCGATAATTAATTTTCTGTATGTATATATATAACATTTATTATTCTCAGAGATTTTTAGGAAGACTTCTGACAGAAAACATCATGTTTTATTATTTTTAAATATTCTCTGCTTATAAAGGTAATTTTTTCGACAATTTTGTTACTTGTAAGATAATTATTGTATCATTCTAAATTCATATATACTATTTTAAAGAGTTTTAAGATAAGAATCCGGCTCGCGTACTCATATAAATGCGACTTATTTGAGTGATAAAAATGATTAAAGAAATAAACAAATAATGCTTATCGTTAGAACTCCTTGGTGATGAAACAATAATAGAAGAATCTAGATCGATATGTACAACTAATCTAAGATCGATTCAGATATAACCGAATAATGTCCGATTTTTTCACACTTTCTGATAGCTATCTTCCAGATAAAAATATGCGTTGTAAATAAAAATTGTTTTTTTCCACTGAAACCTTTGATTACGTAATGGATAGTTATTCTTCATACTACTAACTTTCGACACAAAATGTACTACAATTTTATTAGAAATTATCATATTCTCTGGGAGATATTTCATGGATAAAGTTATCTAAAGATGAAGAAATTAAAGGGCACAAGACTAGTCTTTAACAAATTGTCTTCGAAAAACTTTGATTTATATTGATTTTATATTGATCAAAACGTGACGAAGGAAAAGTTGTTTCGAGTAGCACATGGAGCGCGTATTAAGCCTGTTCTTTTTAGTTAAATTAAACTTTGCACGATTTATCTTTCCTCCTTTTATTTTTTTTTTAAGAGAAAAAGAGAAGTAAACAAAAAGTTCTAAAAAAAAAACAGACCTATAGAAGACACGTCGTGTGCGTGTGCACTTTTCCAAAAATAAACAATTGTTGATCAGCGTTACGCACTCAACATCAATGTAAAATCGACGTTCCGTACGCGACGAGGCTAACTGACTCGCACAAATCACAGATATGGCCGTACCTTCCTGGTCGGCCGGGGGCCGGTCCGCGGGGATTTTATTGTACATTCGCAAATTGACATACAATGAGGACCATTATAAAACGCGTAATGGCTTTCAATGGGATTAATTTACGGTTCGCGCGGTACGGAACAGGCCACCGCAGTATGCCGGATCGCGTCTAGCGATTTCTAAATAGAGTCCGGAGCTGGACAGAAACGTCCTTGCGCATACAATCGACGAAACGAAAATAGACTTCGATCGTGTACGTGTGCCTTGTAGTAAATTAATTTAATAGAGCGGTTAATGGAGAGATAACCCATCGATATTATGACTTTATCATTAATGAAACATTAAAGCGTGCAATTTTTTGAGGGCCTTCTAATAGATACACGCTTACCATTTACTTGAAATATTTACTCAAATTAAACTTCTGCAACACAAAAAAAAATTTTTTTTAATATATATGCTCAACAGAAAATAGGGAGCGCTATTAGAACGTCTAAAATTACACAATATTTAAATCGCTGTAATTCAATGAAAAAATTTATCGTAGAAAAAAAGTTAAAAAAGAGCATTATGAAGTTTGAAATTTGTACTGTAACATAACTTTAAACCGCTTTTGATGATCTTTTAAATTCATAGTTTTATATCTTAAAAAAGATATAGATTATGTTATTTTGTTCTTTAAAAATTCGCGCATTTAAGATAGTACATGTTTTTTTTTTTTAATATATGTTAAACGGAGTTTTTTTTAACGTAATTCGGTAAATATTTAAATGTCTCTTGCAATAAGATGTCATCGCAACACTTCTATGCATGCATTCCGGTGCATTCTATTCGTTAATAGCAATGAACACGTGGCTGTTTAGCAGAAGTGTATCATCCGGAACGGTGGCAATTAAAGCTCGCGTCTGTCGCGAACGCTGGACTACTGGTGCGATCCGATTGGTCGTGTCCGAGTAACGTGATTCTGTCGCGATTAAACACATGAAGCGTGACCGTTCAGTTCGTCTTCGTCCACTTTATTTTTCGGAAGTTTTTCCGATTTCTCGTCGTGGTGCGAAACGGCAGACGAACGCGTCGCGGCTTCCTGGGACTACTATCTAGTTTTCGGGTCCATGATACCGGAATTCCGGAGAGTCGCACCGTAGAAACGCATCACAAATTACCGTCGATCTTCGTCGGTGGCATGCCAGCCCGCGAACACGGTCGGATGCAGTCGTGGTTGATCCGTTCCAGCACTCGCGTCGAGATGAACGTGGATCACTGCGTCGTCGAACGACGCACACTCTTAAACACTATTAAACGTGGCGTGCGTTAAAAAACTAGTGACACCCTCGACTGTGATCGTACGCTCGCGTTATCGTTTGAACACCATTTAGTTTCGTTCGAGGAATTTCGTCAGGTTTCAGAAGGTTCAAGATTGGTTCTTAAATCGGATCGGATAGATCCAAAGAGTTTCACGTCTTGTTTTCGAAGCTTGAAAGCTTGACGATTAAAAGGAAAATGATGCACGTTATCACGATCTCGTGTCAAGACTCTTGTTTTGAAAAATATTTCTATTTCAATAAGAATTTTTATTCTGTATTTTCTCGCTTCTGACGTGGTAATCTGAGATAGCAATGATGAGTGTGAGCTTTAATTTTTCATTTTCATCGTTGCGCTTTTTCTTTTTTTTTATTTCATAGAAAATTTTGTGATTGATTCTACAATTTGAACACAAAGGTCTTCATTAAAACATCGCTGTTCTGACACCCATCGATTTTATCGACGATCCATCAAGTTTGTTCATAAACGATGCTGCTTTCCATTCTAAATTTTCACAATTCCACCATACGGATGCGTGACGCTAATTCTTGATTTTCATTTCATTTTTTTTTTTAAATTAAGTGAAAGCCGTGGGTTTTCTCGAGAATCATTTTTCGGACCAATGAATTCGACAAATAGAGAAAGTCTTACGGGTCGAGGAGAACGTTTATTTTCTGCAATTATCTTGGAACTGAAATTATTTTGAACGAGTAAAATATAGAAATAAAATGCTGCGATAGACTGTAACGCGAATACACGAACTCAGAAGCTACGAACGCGAATGTACGAAGAGGAAAGAGAGATAGAGAAGACTGAAAAAGAACTAAATTTTATTTTTATTAATTAATTTATTATTAATTAATTACTTTTTTTAATTATCTCTATTAATTGCTTGTTTTACCGTTCAGGTGTTGTTTCGATTCGAGTTTGCATAGATTTTGATTATTTATACGCATATGGTAACTTCATTATTAGCAATATTGAATTCGTGCACTGTCTGCATAAGTCTTGAGATCTCCATTGGATGAAAATTTATTTATATAATTAATAATATTTTTTATATTTAAGATTTTTTTTTCTACTTTATAGATTACGAGGTGTTAAAAAAACTGCACTCTTTCTTTAATATTAGTATTACTATTTTAATGTAAAAGAAATTTTATTAAATATTATATCAAAATTTTAATACTGCAATTTGCATAATGCTCTTCTTGTTGAATGTCTTATTCAACAGAAAACTTGGCTATTCAAATTTATTCGCTTGAATTGCGTATCATATGTGACTTCGAACTTTGATTTATGAGGAAATTAATTTCATCAATCCTAGAATGCAACTGTGAATTTTCACTAAACTAGGTCAAGTTTAGTATAGTTTTGATGAAAATTCACAGTTGCATTCTAAAGTTAATTTAATTGATTTTTTAACAAAATAATAAATAAAGTACGTATAACAATTTCGTATAATGATTGGATATCACGTGATTGAAGTTGAATAGTTAAGCTTTCTAACGAAGCACACAACAGAAAGAGCGTTATGCTGCAAATTTTATTGTTCAGTAAACTTAAATTTTTATTACAAGAATAATTTGTGTTAATTCTTTTAATTCCGAATTAATACCACCGTTTAGAAAACAATTTTTTTTCTCTATTTGTTATTGTTCTTAATAATGTAGAGATGGTACCTGATTTTTCTATTAACATTTTTGGAGAAATCAAAATATTATTATTGTTATTTGCATTACTTAACCCTGCGTTGGTATGGTGGGGTGTGGCGTACCCTATAGCAAAATATGCTTTGGAAATCTCAACACTTGAGTATATGCATCATAAGTGTACAGTTTTTATTTGAAACAGTGTTGTCTATCGGTAAATTATTGTCTCTAGCTCAAAGCTAGAGATCAATGCACGGGATGTATCATACCCAATCACACCAACGCGAGGTTAATCCCTTGGCATCCGTCGTTGCCCCGAGACAATAATCTTCAGATCTATCCAGACGTCAAACTAATTGAAAATATCGAATATTAAAATATTATCGCTATTTGAATTTAATTCGTGAAAAATTTTTCAAAAATATTAAAAATATTAAAGAGAAAGACAGAAAAAGAGATTTAACAACAAATATTTTAAAAATCCAGAATTCTGTTACTATTGGTTGGTTTCGTTTTTTTTTAAACTAGCGATTAATATTATGATTTATTTGTTAAAGCAAACATTTTTTTGTATGAAGTTACATAAATATATTTTAGCGTAATATATTAGTTTTAATTTTATAGTTTTTGCCAATTTATTCCATTAGATAAAGTCAGGAACGGGGTAAAAACTGGGTAAAAAATTTATCATGTATTCTTTTTTAATTCACTAGACCTAGTAGACTTTCCGGTCAACTTTGACCTCAATAAAATGCTGACGAGTAGTTTGTTAATTTATCCTTTGATCGCACAATAACACGATTCTTTTGCTCGGCGTCAATTTGCATCCAGGTTGTATCTGAATAGAAAGCCATTTTTTATATCCAAGTATTCGTCCATCAAAACTCATCATGTTTTTCACATATTTTGCACCGTCATAGGAACTTATCGGCATGACAAAGGTCATTTAATAAATCAGAACACGTGAAGAACATGTGAATTTTTAAATGCTATTGAAATGAAAATAACGCTATTTATTCTAATCAATATCTTTATAATCTTCATCTTTCGATCTTTGGATTTTAGTCTTGGTCCTTTGAGATAGCAACTTCGTTTCGTTTTACTGATTGTGAGTCGCGAATGTGCTGCTTTTGAATGATTGTACTTCGTAAATCTCGCAACACACACACACACACACACTAGCTAATTACTATATAAAATTATATTTGATAATACGCCACAAGTTTCAACAGCTGGCCAAATAGAAGCGTGCTCTGTTCTTAACATAGCGTGTCCGATGAAAATATTCGAATGAATAAATATTGAACATGAATATGAGTATAAATACAATTTGTTTTGTATTTATAGGAAACGGATAAATATTTAAAATATTTTTTTTATTTGATTTGAAAAATTATATTTGTGAATGTGATTACGAATATTTTCGATTTCGCATTCATTCTCATTCTGCACTGCTAAGTCTATTATATTAGCTTTACTTTTTTGTTATTGAAAAATTTGAATTTGGATATAGGATCACGAAAATGCTTATTCTATTCTTAGAGAGATTGCTAAAGATTATTTATCAGATTCTGGTACAAGTATCTATACGTGTATTTTCTTATCGTTTTGATTTACTTGTAAACAAGTATAATCGTTTACCTGTCATTACAATACATAAAATATTTTGCTTTCGAGCTTGATTAAAGTTTGTGAAAAATAATTATACCAAGGGGAAAATGAATGCTATTACTCTTGCTTTTTTATAATTAAATAATATATAAAATAATATAATTTGTTGGCACGGTTGTATTATGAAAACATTGTAGCAACATGACATTTAATATTAAATAATATGTATTAAATAATGTGGTTACTTATTGAACTTTTTTTTTAGTTAATATTTTTTTTACGAATTAATACGAAATGTATAAAACAATTTTCATAAATTTCATATTTATAACATAATTATAAAATATTTATGAATAAATATTTTTTAATGCAAAAATTGTACATGAATAAAATTTATAATCCAATTACTATGTATTCATTGGACACACTATCTTAACTTTTTTCAAGAATTACGCAAGCGTGCGAACTGCTCTTTTGATCTATTCTTTTTGATTCTCGTGCCTCTTCGGAAGGATTGTCCATCGTGCTGTAATTTGCGCCGGACGTTCCACAGCCGGAGCCGATTTGTCCACTCCGTATCCAGATCGACTGACGGGGAGTCCTCCGAACCCTTGTGCTGCTCCCGCGAGTTCCCCCCCTTCCCTCCGTCTCGCGTGATCCAGAAGGTCACGCACTCCGCTCCCCTTGGGGAGCGTACCTTGAAAAACGCATTCGAATGCACGCACGCACGCATGCATCACGGCCGGCGCATCGCACCATCATCATCACCGCGCAGCGAAGTCAGTGAGTCAGTGAACCGTCCTCAGTGGTGGCGGTGGCGGCAGCAGTTCGGCTCGGTACGCCGGTGCTTACTTAACGTGTTGCGGTAGAAAGTCGACGATAGTCGACGATAGTCGACGACACCGGATCGACCGGGTTAGATTGGCGCGATCGTACGGTACCTAATCGCCGCCGACGGGAATTCGGGATCGCCGCGACCCATCGCCGGGGATCCTTCGCTCACTCGTGAGCGATCTGTGCGCTGACTGTTCCGATCCATGGATCTCACGAGCCGCGCGATCGACGAAGCGGCCGACGATCCCGCGAAGTTACTGATCATCGATCCGATCGTGGGAAACGATCAGCGGCGAGCAGCACCTGATCGATTGACAGACATTTAGTGCGCGTAGGACACTTATTTTTTCCCCCTTTTTTTTTCTTTTCCTTTGCTCTTGAATCGGATCTCTTCGCACCGAAAGCAAGGATGGACGGCCTCATTGAGATTTTTCTCTTTTGCGGAGTACTCTGCTACTTCTTTAATCTCAGGTAAATCAATCGTGGGGAAATTGATTAATCAGGGTTTAATGATTTTTATCCTTTCTTGTTTTTTTTTTGTTTTTTTTGTTTTTAGTCCAATGTTCAATTAATTATTCATCATTAATTAATCTTCTTGTTTTGGTTCGCGTGATAGGAATGTTTATTTCATTATCGGGAAAGATATTTTACAGTCTTAAATAAGAATCATCCGATGCTAAATTGATCGGAAAAAATATTCTTGATCAAGCCAGAACATATCACAGGAAGTGATAAGTTCCTCTGCTTCCTGTTATTAATTTTTTATGATATTTGAAATAATAAAAATTTTGAAAATTTATATTGATAGATCAATTTTTTATTATTCTTTACTTACCATATCTTCATATTTAACATTTTATATTTGGTTAAAGTCAATATGCTTCTGCATAAATAACATGAACGAGATAAAATTAATCTTAGCACATGTTGTGTCTTTTTATAAAATATATTTTTATGTACAAGACTTTATATGCATAATATAGGTAATGTGATACTGCGCCAAACGTGCAAACATTTTTATTGAAATTATTAAACGGTGATCTTTAAATACATTTTACAAAAATATGCTCTTTTATAGTCTCTCTCTTAGGGAACCAGCCATTCTGTTTTGGTTTCTTTAATAATCCGTCCTTTAGATTATCCTTGTATAACATCGCTCTAATTATTCAAATACTAATCCGATTGCGAAATCTCATTAGAGATCTATTGATGAGTGCACTTGCGAACAGATTGTTGACTGCGGACGGAAGGTACTCGGGGAAGGATAATTCGTGGAAGCCTTCATCCATGTATTATGCTATTTGGCACAGAGGAAGATTCAATAACCTCGCGAAAGCGTTCATATCTGACATGATTATCCATCTGGTGTTGCCATTTGTCTATTGTGCCGAAACACATGTCTGTACGCAAAGGTGCACTGGGCGCAATTTCGCCGAGACCTTGATCCTCATTAATCACGAGCCGTATCTTGTCGAGCATGATTCCTATGTTGACACATGCAAGGGCGACGGTAATCTTTTTTTCCCATGGCGACGCGTACAACGTGATCGCCACGATGACATATTTGACATTTGAAACATTATTTATATAATTTTATTGTAAATTACGTAATTTTAATATAATTTATGTAATTTTATTGCAATTTAAATTTTGCAGATAAACATCAGGAACTCTCCTTGTATTCATTACGATTAATGGATGATTTTTATTGTGATTATCTATCGTTTGATTAACCATTAATTATATAGATTAGGAAGATTAATGCGCATAACTTGGTTTTGTTAACAATGCAGAAGTTTCGATGTCGATAACCTGACCTCAGCCACATCAGAAATAAATTCACAGATTTTGACATTTCGAGGGAATTAGTAACACAACAACAAGCGTTAATCTGTGTTTATAATTAGATATATGTCCCACATTGTTTTCAAAACAAAAGCATGATTTATACGGTTATGAGCAAAAAGATTGCATTTTTAGATATTTATATAGTCTAAGATTGCATTATTTTTTTCGATGAGTTTCGGCATACAGTTTGATCATCGAGCGATTGGTTCTTTACTTATGGATCTAACCAGTACATCTGCTCTATGAGCAAGGCTAAGTTCCGAAACTTAGCGAAAAAAAGTGTTTACAATCTTTTCACTTATGACGTACATACATACAAGACTGTTTGCTAACTTAATATCCCACCAAACGGAAATGGATTAAAATAGATTAAAATACATTGATGCATATGGATAAAAAGGAATTGAATGCAATAAAATAAAATTTTCTATCTATGTGTAGGAATGGGACGTGATTTTTTTTCATGGATTTAGATGGATTCAAATATTTGTACAATTCTTTTCCATGATTAATTTTTTCCATGATAATAAATAAACTTTTGGAAAATAAGTGAAATACATTTTAATATGAGCAATAATTTTTTATAGATATTTTACGACAGTATCATGAAAGAATCTGTTATCAAAAACAAAATGTGTTTTTATTTTTAAAAATATAAAATTATGTCATTGGACTAATACTTTTGCATTAATCATCCTTAAAGAATTTTGTGTGTGTGTGTGTGTGTGTGTGTGTGTGTGTGTGTGTGTGTGTGTGTGTGTGTGTGTGTGTGTGTGCGTGCGTGCGTGCGTGCGTGCGTGCGTGCGTGCGTGCGTGCGTGCGTGCGTGCGTGCGTGCGTAAAAAAATTTCACGGGTCAAGGATTTATTTTAATTCGTGAAGATCTGCATGCAGCATAAGAATAACTTTGTTTCAATTTTTGTGTCACGAATTAAAATGGATCCTTGATCCGTGAAATTTTTTCTTGATTGAATAAAAGAAATAAGACTCACTTTTTTTCAATTCCATATTATGGACAAAAATAAGTTGGAGACTGTCGAACATTTTTTTGAATTAATCCTGTTTTATGTATTACAATGGATTGACGTGACCTGTAAAATCTTTTTTTGGATTATCAGCATAGGAATCGTGTAGTTTCAATCTTACTTTGCGGATTAAAATGTATTCAAGGAATTATGAAATTATAATTGGATTGAAATGGTTTTAAAATATTAAGAATTTGTATTCGTCAGTAACCACACGAATCAATGTCAATCTATTTCAATCCATTTGCTAGGATTCCTGTTCGATTTTTACAAAGAACTGTTATAATGGTTTATCGAAAATATGAAGGACGGTTAATGAACTGAAAGCCTTTTAACCATTCAAAATTATTGAAGTTTGCATTTTATTCGTCGTACTAGTATATCAACAAAGAAGAAGTTATATAAACTAAGCTAATGTCTGAATTTATAATTCTTTCTTAGTAAATAAAAATTGTATGTTTATGTGCGCGCGCGCAAAATATTTAATTAAAAAATTATATTACTCTCAGATTCATTAAATATTGATTACATTATCATTTTTCTCGAGTCACATTGGCCAAGCATTTTAAATAAAATCTTGCTCTGTAGAACGTATCGTACATAACAAATATGCTATGACGTATTTGCATCCAATGTACGTCAAAACTTGTGAAATTTAAATAATTTTTTTATTTAAAAGAAAGCACGCACTCTGGTTGTTCCATGACAGATTAGCTGATCTCTCAAGACAAAAATAGTTTGAAGGTTTCTTAAAATCAGAACCAGAACGGACTATAATTTTCTTAATATCTTCAGGCTTTTTTGATATAAAATTTTTGTATTTTCCGAGAACTGCGAAGGATTCCACAAGTGACTAATCTTTTGTTCCCTTGTTTGCGTTTTATCATTTCCGTCAGACGTTCAAGAGCCATTAATGGTCCATTTCAGAGTCTGACAGCAATCTTCAGCTTTCTTGAATTATGTACAATTGAATTATGTACAATCATTTTCTTCCGCTGTTTGTTTCTTTCCCCCTCCCCCCTTTCCTCTACATCGAATCCCTCTCTCTCGTGTGCATGTCTCACATGATAGACGTGATAGACTTATCAACGTGGACTTTGACAATTATTCTTGACCAGGTCCAGATTCTTGTTTCTCTGACTTTTTTTATTTGTAACGATTGTAAACATGGCCGATGTCCTCTGATGCAGTAGCATCTGTTATCGGTCATCCGCACGATCATCAACATCATCATATTGCGTTACAGTAATCATCTTTATTGCAAAGTTTCAGTTTTGCAATTGATACTAGAATTGCCCTATTGATATCTCGATTTTTTTTTTATTGTCTGAAATCATCACTTGCGAAAATTTCTTGATTTAGATTTTTTAAACTCCATTGAAATAAAATAATTTAATAATTAATTAACTTATATGATTTACGATTATTAAATTGTATTTTTAAAAATTTTAATTAGCTTTCGTGACATTTTAATAGTTAATATTGAATATTTTTTTACGTAAGAGATGTAGAAGGAATTTCAATATTTAATTTTATGAGAATAAATTTTTTCTATTTTTTTATATTACATTTTATTTATTATTTTTAATTATTTAATGTTAATTATTTGATATATGTATCTATAAAATTACAAGTTTTTTAAATAATAAAATTTATTGATATTTATTATTTTACTCAAGTTTGGAGAAAATTATTTATTCTTGGTTATCTTAACCAAATATTTAATTGACATCCTTTGACTATTATCAACATTTTTTTTTATGTATTGAGATGAACGGACATAACCGAATTGTGGAAACGATTTTTTTTAATGCTCAATGCGCAACGCATACGTATGCACATGGATCAGCTGAGATTTCGTGCAGTGGTGAACGCAAGATAACGGAAGCACTCCTTTCTTGCATAGGGAACAACATCTAATCTCTGTTTATGTAACCGATATGCGATATTGCATCCGCAAGCGTGATTGTGTGACCGAAGATTCTGTGCGCGTTTGATTGATTTTGCATTTTTTTCCCTTATCTAGAACAAAATCACTTTTACACAAGCAAACTCGAAACAAAAACATGTAAAACCGGTTGCGCGAAGTTTATATGTCATTGGCTTACATTTATTCGTACAAACATGTATCTGTGGATTCGATTACAAGCTTTCATGTTTTATTTCAAAAACATATTAAGAAATAAGTTTGAGAGATAGAAGAAGGAAATATCGAATTTCTTATAACATGTGGCACCTTCACCTTTGCTTGTTTACAAAATTAGCTCGATCTGGCATTTTTGTTGGTTTTACATTATTTACATTATTTTACATATTTGGATATAAGTTAATTGTAAAAGTAGGTTTGATTGCAGCTTTGACGCTCAATATTCTCGCATAATATTTGAAGATTGCGCGATATTATTAATTATCTGAAGGCTGTATTAAGTTTGTTTTGAATTGTCTAACGAAATATTGCATATATTAATGGAAATCGCTTTAAACAAATTGTTTTTTAATAATTTAAAATTTAATTTTAAATTTAATTGTACTCTTCTTCTCAACGTTGCTCTTCGCGTTATTTATCTTGATTATCTTTTGCTTGACAAAGTTGATTATAGAAACAATATCATTTGCGATTTGCATGCGCTTAAAATTCTCAGTTCGTAGACCTTAGGCTTTTCCCTACCGAATGCAAAAGTTGTTCATTGACACTAACGCGCGCGTCATTTCATTAATATATTTCGTCATTGAGCAATCATTGCCGGTTGTTACGAATACGAAAATATTTCGTCATGCATCACGCGAGTTCTTCTATTTATACACTGAAAAAAAGAGTTTGATAATAATAATCAAGTCTACATGATAGTTTGGTGAAATAGTTCAAATGTTCAGTTAATATAACCAAATGTTTAGTAACCAATTGGTTCCCATTATTTTCATTATGGACTTACCATTAATATAATTTTTACTAAATATTTGATTATATTAAACATTTGACTGAAATAATTTCACCGAAGCTTGATTATTATTTCCACACTCTTTTTTCAATGCACTTTTGCAACAGCTCTTTGTTTTCTTTTTTCTCTTTCACGATTACAAGAGAAGACCGTTTTAAAGAGCGACGCGTTTCACATATGCAATGTATGCATCGGATAATTATCGAGGATACTTTGCACGCTGTCTGTTTTTTCTTTGCTCGTCTAATCTAATCTAATGTCAGAAGGAGTTGCATTAAATTAATCATAAACGGCACTGCACGATTAATTTGAAAGGTCGTTTGCTGAATAAGCAATTATTATATTACGTTCCCGTATATCGGCGTTATCGCGCTTCCGTCACGGAGTATTCCGACATCTGAAGCAGTAGAAGAAAAAAGAAATGTCAACTTTGTTTTACTTTTTCTAGCTCTTTTTATCGTAGGGAAATTAACACGTTATCGGACTGTTTTTTTTTCCAAGATGCATGAATGTCCGAACTACCACCTTTAATTTATAATGAAAATTTTCTTTCTCTTTAAATTGTATTGATATAAAGTAAAAGTGAAGCGTTCGACCAAATTCGAATTTTGATGCTCGTATTATATACATACACATATAGTTAATGTTTTCAGGTATATAAAATATCTAAGACTTTAAAATCTGTGCAACAGCAGAATATCTATGCAAGATATATATAAATGAAATAAAATCATAATGAAATCCATAAAAGTCACAGTAAGAGAAAAAATTTCTAAATTTTAATAAATATTTATTCGAACAGTACTAATAAAATATTTACTTATGATACATAAATATTTACTCCACAAGAAAAAATGATACTTACATTAGTGTTTTTTTTACTAATTAAATATGTGTTTACATTTAGTAAATATTTTATTAGTAGGTACTATTTGAATAAATATTATTAAAGTTTAGTAATTTTTCTCTCGATGCAATTATTACCCTTTAGCATTTATTAAATTGCAAAATAGATAATTTACTGACAAAAAAAGTTAAATACGAGAAATCAATTGAATATTAGAAATATCAAAATATCATTTAAATATCAGAAATATTATACCATTTTCAACTATAACATTTATGAATTAATAATCTTTATTTCTTTTCCACCACATTTTTCCCTTGAATGAATTTCTCACTGCATTTTCTCCCGGTCGAATGTTTCTCGTGTAACCCTAGACTTACTACGCCATTGTTGGGATCGTACGAGCCTAATCGACGGTAACTCTTGGCAATCTTTCGCCTCTGAACCATCACTATGAAGTACAGTCCGTAGCGATTGTTGCGCACGATGCATACGCCGAGGATCACGAGTATTATCGTATGCAGAAAATGAGGGGAAAAAAATTCGTGGCTTGGAATATTTTTATAATTTGCGCTTACTACTGCATAAATGTGCGCTTAAATACCACGATCAGCGGTAGTTGAAAGTGATATGTCAGAAGAAACAGTTAAATCATTTATAAATACGAAGCGTTGTACTGCGTTGAAAAGGAAAAAGTAAACGCGCGGAAGGATTCCGTTGCTCTGGAATCGCGTGATCCGCAAGTGGAAATTCATTACGCAAGATGTATCGCTTCATGATTAAAGCTGTCACATCAATTAAGAATACGTAATCGATTTTTTTTTTTTATTTCTCCGTTTGTCATCTATGAATGAATACGTTTTACGTATGAAGGACTTTTGCATGTGATTAAACGAGTTTAATGACTCTTCCATTTTTGCACTTTGTAATTATCTGCATGCCACGTAGATATATCTAGTTAATTATACAGCGTGTGATGTCAATCGCAATATTCTGCAACTTTGATCAAATTTATCTTTTAAATGTACATAGTAGCTTTTAATGGACTTGTTCTAAAATTTGAAAAGGCGTTTTAAATAGTTTGCCAATAATTTCGTTACTCGTTCGCACATCTTTTTCGACATCGCTTATACAATATTCTCGATGTGCTCTCAGCATGAAGAATAGTATTTTTTCTTTTGACCTCAGATACGTCTGGGAAAGAGAAGAAGTACAAGAAGAAATGAGAGGCATTATTTAAATTGCCACGCTCAATTTTGTTTCAAATAAAGGGCCGTCACTTTGCAATCTGTTTAACTATGCGACAGCTTTTTCCCCTTTCCGTCGTGCCCCTTTCCGAGTCGATCGTGCGTAACGCGCTATCACGAATCTCAGATCAATCGACCGTAGATCCACTTTTCAGCGGCATAAAATTCTCAATCTCTCATCTCGACAGTTCGCGCGTGTCTCTGCCCGTCAAATTAACCGATAAATTTCTGCATCGCAACGGAGCGCATCCCGTTTTCCTCGTAATGTGTTTTAGCACAGTGCACGCATGATTTCACTGCGTGGACATAATTGTACGTTCATTGTTCTCCATATCTCAACGTTTAGCCTCAACGAGAACTCTTTATCAGGAGCCTCTATTTTCGCTCTATGTACATACTAATTTATTCCTTTCCACTTAATTAATTTTTTTTTAGTTTTATTTCTCGTCTAATTTTTGTTCGAACTGTTTTCCTCAAACGATACCGTTTTTCTCATACTAATAATGAATCAGCACATTATGAAAATATTGTGTCTTCATCGTTCATTGTACTTAAACGTTTATCTTTGACGAAGCCTCATCAGAATTCTTTTCTTCTATATATATGACCCTTTAATTTTGTCTTAAGGTAGCATTTACATTTAGACGGGTCAAAACAAAATTTAATTTATCTTTGTGAGTTCTGTAAAAAAAAAAAAGAAAAAAGAAATAGAAAAGGATAGAGAAGTCGTATTTATTTCATTGAGATGTGCTTTTTTCTTACGTTTAAATTTGATCAAAAAATAATATAAAATAGCGTTTACGATGATTACTGCACAAGACTCATCAGAAAGCAAAATAGGACAAGTCTCATAAAGTTAAATCGTGGACCTAGTGCTTGATGTAACCGTTTTTTTCTTTTCGAAATATTGCGTCTGAATAAAATAGCAATTGATTAAAGCTAATGCTTTTTTTACTATAAATTTTGCTTGATTTTACTGACTGACAAAAAAAACTAAGCATAAAAAATTCTATGCCAAGCACTAGTTTTTAGTTTTTGATGTTTAGAAAAAGTGTGTAAAATTATAAGTCGATTGACTGAGCCGTCTTCAAGATACAGTGACCACTATTTAAAAATATGATTTTAATTGGCTTTATTTTATACACTCAAAAAAAAGTGTAATATTAATTAAAACGTAGCTTGATTCAATTAAACATTGCACATGAATCACAATGCTATCACTAATACATGTAGTTAATTCTACTAAATTTATACATTCAACTATATTTGTTATTGTCTTTACTTTTAATCTTTTTGTTTCACTCATACCGTCATTTAATCAACAAGATATTTCCAATTAGATGATGCTGTTGATCCAACAGCATTTTTTTATTTGTATAAAATTTTTTAATAAAATTTAAATGTTAAATAGAGAAAAATTAAAATCGCAAAGTTAGGTCTTGTCTAGGTGTATATGTATCTGTTTTTTAAATTTTCTTTCTCTAAAATTTCGATTATACTAATTGCAGACCCAATAAAATGGTGGACGTATTGTCAACGCGTCTGCAGGAAGTGTACGCCAAGTGGGAAACCAGGACGGAAGTGACACGAAATGCAGAGCCGACCACTCGATTTTCACTAGATGGTAATTTTCCTTTCTTTCATTTCAAAAGTATTACGTACGATGCGCACCGCGGGAATATACAATTGCTATCAATCGACAGCTGCATTATCGGTGCGCGTCTGCCTATTCTTTCGCGGGGTCTTTCTTCGAGTGATGGAATGCGCGTCCCGATTGCAAGATGTGAGACACTTTTCTTTAAGCGCTTCGTTTCGAGTCGTAAACTCCGTAGCTACCGTACGTTTAACGGATTTAAGAATGCAATTGCTCTGTACCTTTTTTCTCGCGAGTCAGCATCGAATGGAATTCCACAGTCCATTCGTTATTTCTTTATATTAATGACATTCATCTATGATATCTTCACCTATGATATCTGATATTTTCACACATCTACAATTGATAATCTTTTGTGTTTTTGTGTTTCAATTATATTATTTTGCAATTGATATGTCATATCTCTTATTCTAAAAATACGAAATGTCAAAGTCGCAGTCCTCTGTTATTCTGTTATTCGTGTAGACAAGGCCATTTGCGATGAGAGATGCGCTTTCGACGACTCATTAAACGCGATGCAATTGCAGGTCTTCGGCGAGCCGGGTTGCAGACCCATCGAAGGAAGTTCCAGGAGCGGGAGACATCGCGCAAGGTACGCGACAACTCGTTGTACAGCATCAAGGAGACCGAGCCGCTGACGCCCTCGATCAGACACAAGCCCTCGTTCATGAATTACTGCTGCAGCACCTGTACACCCGCTTCCAGGGTGAGTTTTTGCCGTGTCCGCGATCCGTCGTCCTCGACGAGACGGATGGACATGGACCGATGTTCAACATCAAATTGACCATGTCTTGCGTGTTCACTGCCAATCTAGCCCGTCGAGCGATCTCGTCGCGCGTGGGCTAGATATGACGCGCGTGAGGACCGTTGAATTGGAGCTGCCTAGCAGCTGATTAACCCACTTAACTTACCGAACTTATCGTTAAATACCGGCGACCTCATTGCTCTGACTTTGATTGCCATTTTTGATTCATTGTTTGTCGATAAAGTTGATGAACACAAATTCAAATGCGACGTGTATCGAAATCCTACACCGAGTTATGTCGATTTCGCATTTTATAGCGAACGTTGAAAAAATATCAATAATTAATAGATTTATCTTTGTTTATTTGAGACTTATAAATAAATAAATATTATTTTAAATTTTTCGCCAAAATTTTAACGTCTTATGAGAAAAAAGTCCTTTTTATTATTATAGCGATTAAAATATACAAGATTTATTTGTCACTATTTTAAATGTGGATTTTATGTTTAAGTAAAGTGAAAGATATTTTATAGTTTGTTTTTAGGATCAATTAAATGCTATATGTTTATTTAATTAGAAGTTAGTCTAGTCTATACTCTGATGTGTTAGACTATCTTATTGTATTCTAGAGTACTGTTTAAGATCCAAAGTAATGGTAGCAATTATATTATATTCTGTATATTCTTTCTAAATCTTTTATAAAGTGAAAAATAACTCAAAAATTGTATAAGCTCAATTTTCGCTCTAGAGAAGTGAGTTTTCACTCTGTGAATTTTAATTCTTATTAAAATGGCAAGTCGCTCGAAAAATTGCACAAGCTCAATTTTTACTCTTTTACATTAACGTTTTTCTTTTTATGAAATTTAGAGACTATGAGAACCATTATATTTTGATTTGTGAAAACAATACACATCACAGTAGTCTTATCGTCTCAATTACAAAGTTCGCGTAAAAGAAATAGTCGTGAGCGTTAATCGGCGTTTCAGATTGCAAGAAAGGTTTCTGTATTGGACAACATAGGTCATTCACTAAAAATACATCCAACCGAGATAGTTCGGCCGGATGCTTCTTAGTCTCTTAGTCGGAATCGCAAATTTCGCGAACAAATCTTTGCGTATCTTTCTTTATTTTTGTCACATTTCCTACAATAAATTCGCATTTATCGCTAGTTGCGCCTGAGGAACGCAGAGTGTTTGCAAGGCGTTTCGTTCGCATCTTCACACCTACGATAGTGATCTATTTTCGGTTCAACAGAGAGATCGTAACGGTGTGGGAGAGCACACGGTGTGTGGCGACGACGCAAATAAGTCGCTTAAGAACCGATCACCTTTAAAGATCTACCAGGTCTTTAGACGAAATCTCTTTTAACACGATCATTTTCAGCTTACGCAAAACTGATAGTTGTGTATATGTGTGAGTGTCATTTGTGTTAATGCAACTGATGATCAACAGCATTCCGTAGAATTCTACTTTCAATAAGTCAAAATCTATGATCACAAGCGTGAATTGACAGTGGTCTCGTGACACAGGAATTCAGCTATTATAGCTTCATTATCTAATTAGAGGACACATCTTCTGACACGTGTCTAATTATATAACGAAGCTTCGTCGTCTTTCATCATTTGACCGTCTCCGGATAAGAACAATTAACACGCAAGCACGTACGCATCGATGCGTGCGTAAATACGAACTTCGTACTCAAGTACTTAATAATCTTGAAGAAGAAAAATATCTTGCCTAAAGTGGATTCGGAGAAGAAAGGGTGGGAGATCCGTTCTCTCACACTTAAGCTACATTTAATGAGTCACGCTTGTGACCTTAAAACAATTTAGAAGATTAAAAATTTTTTTGTAATTATCCTTATTTTTTGTAATCTGTTTTGATTCAACGATTTAACGTTATTAGAAAACAGATGTAAAAAACTCTGAAATTGTTTTTACACGCAAAATTGTGTTTGTACGATGATGAAGTGTTGACGTATCTGCATATTCATTGCAGATAACGATTTGTTATCAAGCTAATCGATGTATATAATAATAATAACATATAATTTGTCAGAGATAAATATGTGTTCGATGTTCTGATGATAAGAAACATGTGCGAGGAATCACATGGATTCTTATCACGATGGTGGCGCATTGTTATCGTTCGTGGGTATCCAAAGAATGTGAGTTAATAGGAATGTAAAAATATAATATAACTTGTTTTGTGACACTTAAACACTTAGGATGTCTTAATATTTATTGCAAGAAAAGGGAACTTTTTTAAAAAGTGCTCCAAAAGAGCTACGACTAGAGCGCGTTCAATAATTTTAAAATACTCTCTATATATTACATTTCTGAAAAATGGATTTAATTACTGACTTATATATTTTATACATTTTTTTATTATGTATATATTTTTCATACTTTGTTTATGAAATCTAAATCAAAGAGCATTTTTCATTTTACTTTCATTTTATTTCAGGATACCTTGGTAAAATCCGTGCTTAAGCAGCAGCAACCGTATGGTGTAAACTTACTGCTAGTAAAGCCAGGCTCAACGCTTTTTTCAAAAGTATTCGACCGTTTGTCTTATGTTTGGAACTTGAAGAGATTTGACTATCCGATGGTCACGAAAACAGTAAGTTTTGCTGTCATGAATGATTTTCGAATTTTGAATTAGATAAATCTTCACCATTGTTGAACTTGCTCTCGATATGCCGCAGGTCCTGAACGATGAGAAATTAAAAGACGCTATCAAGTTAACTGCGTGGGACATGGTCAATAATGAGGGTTCCAGCGAGGAGAACGCACTCGCAAAGGCGACAGCCAAGGCCAAGAACATACTGCTACAAATGGAAAGTCGATGCAGCGATACCCTCCTCAAGATAGTCGCCTGGCTAGTACTCACTCTGTTGCCTTGTTTCACACAATCCGTTGTCGTGTTACCCTCTCAAGTGGAGCTGCTGAAACAAGCAGATAATACAGGTTTGCCGCTTGTGCTGGTGCCTCTACATCGCAGTCACTTGGACTACATAATACTTAGCTTTCTCATGGTCGCGAATAGTATAAGGAATCCGTTGATCGCAGCGGGAGACAATTTAAAAATTCCATTTTTTGGGTAAGCCTAGAAACTAACATCGATCTTAATTATAAGCTTAGACTCTTATTCTGATACTTATAAAAATGTTTTTACGATCCATTTAATATTGATTGGCAGATGGCTTTTAAGAGGTTTGGGTGCTTTCTTCATTAAACGTCGTATCGACCCAGTGGCAGGACGCAAAGATCTTCTTTACCGTGCGACTCTTCAAACTTACATCATGGAAAATCTTCGGGCCGGACATTACATGGAATTCTTTGTGGAAGGTGGTCGCACAAGAACCGGCAAACCTTGCTTGCCGAAGAGCGGTATCTTGAGCGTCATTATCGACGCGTATATAGATGGCACTATCGAAGACGCGTACGTAATGCCTATAGCGATCAACTATGAACGACTAGTGGACGGAAATTTCATTCGAGAACAGTTGGGACAGCCAAAGCAGATGGAGACCTTCACGTCAACGATCAAAGCCATGTGGTCAACATTGATGGGCCATTACGGTATCGTCAAAGTCGATTTATGTCAACCATTTTCCCTCAGGGTAAGAGAGAAAGAAAGATTCCTCTAATATAAGATTGATCTGCATCGAAGAGTTGAGACCTGTTAATGTGGATAAATAATTTTCAACAGGAAATGATAAAGGCTTTCCAAACTCAGCAGAATAAATTGGCTATAAAATCTCCACCGGAACGACCTTTAAAATACACTTCATCGAATACGTCTCTTTACGGTACAGACGTAGTTGTGGAGGAACAACGTCAATTGGTGGACAGCATTGCTCGACATATTGTGTATGGTGAGTCAATATAACAATTGTCACTTGTTTTGTCAGTTCACAAAATAAGCATAATTATTGAGGTAGATATATTTCTGTTAATTGAAAAATAATATCTTTAATATTATATCTTGTAATTTCTCATAAAATTAATCTGAATTATTATTATCTAATTGTTTTCAGACTCATCCCAATCTATGCCGATTATGTCAACCAATATTGTTGCGTTTCTATTATTAAACAAGTTCAGAGATGGTTGTACATTGGACAAACTAGTCGAAGCGTTTGATGCGATGAGGCAGGAATTGGAGTTTGGTGACAAAAATACAGCATTCTGCGGAGAGACTGTTGATATCATTAAACATGCGGTGTGTATGAAAAGTGAAACAATTTGATGAAAAGAAAAAATAAATAAAATTACTAATCGTCGAAACTTATAGCTGGATATCTTGGGACCAGGCTTGGTGACGCAACAACGGCAGGAAATCACCGAAGCTGTTGACGGTGATCAGTCCTATAAATCGAACGTCGTCATAGCAATCCGTCCTGTGTCGATTTTACCAAATGTGATCGAGCTGTCATATTACAGCAACACTATGCTGCTGTACTATGTTATGGACAGTATAGTAGGTAAGACACAAAACGTCTGATCAGCAAGCTTGATTTTGTAACACAATCTTGTTATATATTTTCAGTAACTGCTTTGTACGCTGAATTGCAGTCCCAACTTAACGATCCGATCGCGATCGCCAATAACAATATTACAGTGTTCCAAAATTATTGGCTCGAACGAGCGCTGAAGTTGTGCGACATTCTTAGGTACGAATTCATTCTCTGTAGGCCTTGTCAGGAACTGAAAGACGTAGTTATCGAAACGATACAGAATCTCTCGCACAAGGGCATTATCACTCAGAAACAGGTATACTTGTTGTTATAAATAATAAGAATAGTTGTTGTCTGGGTTAGTATAATAAAACAAAAAAAATTATTAACAGGAGGTTTACCTAGAGGACGAACTCTGGAGCAAAAGGTACGCGAGAAATTTTGATGATAGTTCGGACGAAGAATACACAAGAGAGCGGGAAATTCAGAAGATTGAATATAAAGTAAATTGCTTTTCTTAAATGTCGTAATTAATATTATTTATATACTATTTTTTAAATTATTACATGTGTTAAAAATTATAATATGTACACATAAATATTTAATATGTTAAAAATAATCTTATGAGTTATGTGCTTCTTCATTTTTAGTTGAGCCTATTGCCTGAGCATTCTAATCATATGGAATTTCTACATACAATATTACGCCCATTAATTGATACATACACATGTAGTGCTTTCAATTTGAGGAAATTGGTTGACCGATCAATCAACGAACGAGAATTAGTTCAAGAAGTATTGTGTGAAATCAAAACTAAAGTGGATGGAGGCGAAATTAGTTATGGTAAGTTACAATAGTGCATTAAACTCAATGATTTTAAATTGATATATATTCTAATGTAATACAAAATATAATTAGATTCGAATATAGCAAAATATATTCTACGAAGTACAATTTTGCATTGAATATAAAATTGCTTTTAATAAAAATAATGTAGTTTGGAATCATTGAATTAGTAAAGGCTAAAAGACTGTTGTTTTTACATGGCAATTTATTTTTTAATAGGAGAGAGCTTATGCGTCGATCCGATAAAGAATTCCTTTAGGCTTTTCGAAAAATGGGGTGTTTTGGAGAGCCACATGCAAGAGAAAGTTAAAATTTTTTATTTGAAAGATAATTTCAACATGGAAGCAGCAACAAAAAATGTATACGATACCATAGCAGTTTTCAAGTGGATTAGAAACATGGACTAAAATGTGTGATGATACTTTCTACTTCAGTTAAAAAGAGTCTTTGAATCACTATTTTTTTATATCTTTTATAAGATGTCTCATTGAGATATAAGATTTCCAAGCATTGTCAGGCATGTGTTAAGTATACTGAGAAGCAAAAATAAAATCCTTTTTTGGAGTAGATGACTTTACTATCTGGGTTGTTGCATCTACTATATTGTTTTATCTTATATAACATCAATGTTACAATTTTCTACTTAAAAATGTTATTATGATATGTGACGCGTTGTTTAGTTGAAAATTATAAAAATATATAAAATAATATTGATATATAAGACCAAATGTGTATATATATATATATATATATATATATATATATATATATATATATATATATATATCACAGTTAACAAATAATCGGTAAACAAACCGCGTAAAAATAGGCAGTCTCGCTACATATTACAAATATCACTCGTTTGATATAAAGAATTGATAATGATTATTTTTACAGGTTATGTTCACTGGAATAACAGTATAATAATTATAAATATGAATCGTATAAGATTGTAAGAACTTTTTACATTAAATGCATGTGCGAAAAATGTATATGTAGCGAAACCAAGGTGCGTTTGGTCTTTGATTGGAGAAATAGTAGATGCGACGACAATCTCAGATAACACACTCATCTACATCTATCTTTGCAAAAGAACCTCATTTTTACTTTTCAGTGTATATAGCTATAAAATACCTATAATGTACTATAATATATATTTTAGTACCTACAGCTTGTACATAGCTTCTTTAAAAGGAGGAAGATAAAAAATACAATGTTATAGTATATCACTTGTGAATGTGCCTGTAAAAGTAGTGATTCATATTCACAATGAAATACTTAAAATTCGGTTTCACAACATAGAACTGTACAGTTACAAAAATTAAATGAGATAGTTTTAAATTGGTTGTATTGTAATTTTGTATTGTAATATTGTATTTTTACGGACAAGTAGATAACGCTATATACCACAGAGAAAGATGTTTGTGTATCTTGTTAATAAAAATAATCTTGTGTACTATATTTCAACAATATTCTCAGTTCTATTGATTTAAACATATTGCTTAGTACTTTTTGGGATTTAAACTTTTTTATTAAATGTTTGTATTAATAAATACATATGTATATATACCATACCATGGTATATATGGCATGGATGCCATATCGACGATTCAGCAAGTACGTCTAAGTCAAAATCCTTGGCATTGCGATTGCCGTGCTTCTTATGCTGTTTCTTGGCTGCGCAAAAGGTTCGCCATCTTCGCGAATCTGACCAACCCATTGCAGATACAGCAGGTTTTAATCACGACAGGCAATTGGAGTGTCTGGGAATTTGTAGCTGGTGCAACATGTACGGGCCCAGGTATCCTGGGCGGTCAGTCGCTGCTACGTTTGACCTTTCATGAACTCTGCGAGGGTCAATGGGCTTCCGTGAAAGGTATCATACCATGATTGTACCTCGACGTTTTAGTGCCGTCTTCCGTCACGTCGCAAACAGCCAGAAAAGACACAATTTTGGTAAGGATTATATTCGATCGAGTAAAATATTTTTAAATACCAGTCTTTATTTTCTAATGGCACAATAAACCTATAACATAAAACATTGAATGTAACGTATAAAGAATATGAATTAAATTTGAAATAGTCGCATAGAATAATTAGAATAGAAATTATTTTTATTTTTTTTCTAATTATTATTTCTAATTTTTTTTTTGTTTTATGTTACAGGTGTAAAGAACGTGAAAATCAGACCTCTGAATTTCTTGCGAAGAACGGAACGTTGTACAATGCATTTTGATAATAATTAATGTGTTACTTAAAATTTCTTTTTAAATTGCATTCAAATATTTTGTTTTCTTTTCGTTTTCCGAAGAAACGTAACGAAATATTCACGGATTTTTTGTGTAATTGTATATTGAATCTGTGTGTGATCATTCAACATATAACACTTAATGAAAATAATTAAGATATATAAAATAATATTAAATATCATATATATAATAAATAAGACATAACACAAAAATTTAAAATAAACATGTACTTTTGAAAATATTGTATTCTAATCACTCATTTTCAAAATCAATTCTTCGTATTGCTAAATAATTGACTTGTAAGAAAGAGTTCAAAGAATGTTTCTTCTTATTATTGTATTTACTATTCTGATTCCATTGAAGATCTGCATTTCAAGACAAAAAATAACGCGTAATTTAAAAAAGTAGAAAATGTATAAACGTAAATGTATATACATAAAATCACGTAAGAAATATTAATGAGCAGTAAGATCCAGCTATGACCGTTTGTTATCTTTTTCTCGATTTTAATTGAGTTGTATATAACACTGTCTTATCTGTATTATTACTTTTTTCTTTTTAATGATATTTAAGAGATTTAGAATTAAAATTTCTTGACATGTGGAGATTAGTTTTCTTTTATAGCGGGTTTCTTTGTTCGATTGATCGATATAGTTCGAACTCGATGACCCGGAATCCACATAATGTGCTTAGCACGCCGTATCAGTGTTCTTTGATCCTGACCAAACATAGAACCTTTATCAAGGACGGTTTCCTTTTATGGGAATAGCATTTTATGCAAATAGCATTGAACTCAAACAAAATTTACACATTTTACAAAACCAACTTGGACACGAATGTTAAGAGCGTACAATGTACTAGAAAGGTAATTGTAACTCGTGATTTTTATGATATACAAAACGTTATATTTTATTTATGACAATTTAAGACTATTTTTAAAAAAATTAAAAAAGCATCCAAAAAACGCTCACCAGATTTTTAAATCGGATACCCGAAGAATTCAGATTTTATTTAATATTTATAACGTTGAACAAACAACGATTATTTCTGCTTTAACGTTTGATAATATCAGCATCAAGGTTGACGCAATAAAATTTTTTTTTATTTAATGTGAAAAGCTCGCGGCACGAGAGGTTTAGGACAATCAATGGCCCAAGCCATGTTCCGCGCGAAATATTTCCTAGAACAGATTAAGTAAACCGTTGGTTTCCGATCGGTGCATAACATTATGATAGAACTATAGTTTGCTTTTGCAGAGGAGCAATTCTATATTGTAGTAAAATTTGCGATTTTACATGACAGATCCTCTTAGGTACATACCTCCGAGTATACCTAATCTGAAAGAGACTCCAGCTTGGTGGGAGAGAATGTATGCCGTTACAGTCGAGATAAAGAAACGTTTGATTCTGGAGGGATCTCTCATGATCACTTATACGTCTTTACCGTAGCTAAAGCATGGCTATTTCTTTCGCATCATCATGAAGTGTCATCCACCACCCACGGAATCATCTATTACGTTCTCGATCAAATAGAAAAACCCAGGGCCGACTTGTAGATGAAATGTTGACAATTTTTTCCGTTGATGAGTTTAACGTAAATAAAACTTTTTAAAGAATTATTTCTTCTGACATCTTAAAATAGATTTTTCCAATCTGAATCATTGGATTGCTTTAAAGTTTCTCGTAGAAGATGCAATATTACGCAATGTCAGTGAAACATTAGATATGAGTATTTCTTGTTAATAATAGTTAATATTCTTGTAATAAAAATACACGCGCGAGTCGTAAAAGATCTTTTTATATACTTTACTGTTGATTATATTGTTTCTATACGTTATCGCAAAAGAGAAAGAGATAATTTCACATTTCTTTACAACTGCGCATTATGTCTGTATGATAATGCAACTTACAATACTTGCAATCATGACGTAAAATGTGTGGCATGAAAGAAAAAGAATTGTTCAATAAATCCACAGTAACATCCACTGAAAATGTAAGAATTCAAATGTAAGAATTCAAATGTAAGAATTCTTTACTTCGAGAACAGATTTTTTTTCATCGCTTTTCAAAAAGATCAGTTTTTGTATTTTTAAACTGCACTGTACTTAACATCATTTTTAAAAAAACCTTATTATTTTTCAGAAATTATAACGAAACAGCGTATTAATTATGTTTCTTTTTCAAAACTAATTTTTTTATAATTTTTCATAGCATTCATACAAGAGTGCGATTTAAGATCGCAATTAAAAACTGTGAATAATGCAAGAATTATTCGATATCGAGACTCAAACATGCAATATGTTTGTAAGCAATTTTAATCGCGTTTAAACCATTCTAAATATCTAAAGTACTGATATCTAGAGTATGTCAAAGAGTAACTCCACATTTGATGTATTTTTATGCGACTTGCGGAAAGGCAAAGTGCAAGCGTAACTCGGGCGTAACGAAGAGATGAACTCTATACGTAATTGGCACGCTCGAATCGCCGAGATTCACGTACGTACGACGTGTTTTCAATGACTGTGACAAAGAGCGGTTCGCTAGTGGCAAGTCGAAATGGAAGGGGCGATGGATTTGTTGGCTGGCCGGTCAGTGTACTCTTAGCGATGGCTGCATCAAGTACCAACGGCGTCATCGATCTATTGGAGAAGCTTCTGAAGGTCCTCAAAGAGGAACATGTATTCGATCGATCTGACGATCAACCTGTCGTACGATTCCGTTATCCCGCATATTTACAGGTAATTAATAATTTAATTTTTTTAATGCCAAAAGTCTCAAATGTATTAAAGCAATAGTGCAAACTGTCTTAAAACTATTTTACGTTTAATTTACCTCGACGGCAATATTATACTATGTTTCTTGTATTGCTCGTATAACTCTTCTCGTTAGAAATGATAATAGAATCAACGTCGATTCGATAATTCGATATTGATTCGACATCGATTCAATATCGATTTAATAACTTCGACATTAAATTGATGTCGATTTCATTATCATTTCTGGCTTACATTATACTTTTTCTTATAACACATTTCTATTATTTTTTTCTTGTGATTAAATTAAATAAGGATTAATAATATTATTTATATTATTTATAGGACGTATCCATTCTATTTAAAAACAATAAATTTATCTGTATAAATCTCTTTATAGTTTTAAGTCAAATGACTACGTCCTAAGTTAATAATAAATAATAAACTATGTCTTAATTAAATAATTAATTAAGAAATGATCAAAAATATTAACCTTGAAAACAAAACTGATAAAGTTTTAATTGACTGATTACCACATCAGTTAAGTGATAAGATGTCAGTTTATTTTGTCTCTTTGTTTTATGAGTAAACAAAATATAAAGTTAAGAATGACAACCAAGTATTTAGATCTAACGTTGAATATCTTTTGAATAGTGTTGGACATCTTAAAATTGTTTTATTAACATTGAATAAAATTCAACATAGCGTATGTTTAACGAGCTTAATAATATTTTTGTTGCTGTAGCAGTGAACAATACTGAAATTAATGTACATTAGTCAAAAGAAAGAAAATTCGATTATTCGCTCCTTTAACCGTTAAAGTTTCCTTTAAAAACATTTTTCTTTGAAACACTCCTTTTAAATTTACACTCCTCTTTTCGCTCTTGAACAAAGTGCTATTTTGTTTGAAGATTATTCTTATGTACTTCGGAACAAGATTAATATGTCAGTTATGATTAAGCACGTAACAGAAATCATTAACAACGTGTTAAAAAAAAAAAAAAACAACTTTCCTGCAAGTGAAATTACTACATCTATCACGGAAATTAGTAAATATGTTTGTTTCTTGTTCTTATCACACTTACCTGATTTGAATGTGTAGGGGCTTTTGTCAAGGATGGTCCATAGGATGGATAGTCGGTAGGCAAATTAACGCGAGCCAAATCGTCAGTTACGTGCAAAGTGTCCGTATATTATATCGTTACTATAATTGTGTACAGTGCTCGCAGGCTGCTCCGGCAGAGCTGCCGAACCGCGCGTCAAATTCGGAGCTCTCTCAAAACGCGCGTAAGGGCACAATGACAATAACAAATCAGGGCCGATCATGCGATCCCGCGGAGCCAATCATAGTCTCGGAAATCACGCTGTGCTCCGTTGTACGTAGCATGATTGGCAAAGGAAAATGTGCCCACGGCATCATGATCGACAATGTCGCGTTCGATAACAGAAATATGCCTACATACAAAACTATTTAAGGATTTTTTCTAATTTAAATTACTCTGGAACATATATATATTATGGTTTGTGTTTGATAAAGTTTTTAAGTAATTAGCGTTTTAAGAAAATTTTTTTTGCTGTAAAAAAATTCTTTACGCTTTGATTTCTCAAACACGGGCTGAAAAATATTCGTCTTTTTTTTTGCAAAGAGACCATTTCCGATACCTGAAGGAGAAACGATTGGATAATTGAGGGAGAAAGTACGGAAAAAGCAGGGAAAGTTTCGGACAAAGCGATGAGCAAAAGGCGCTAAAATTCTCAATTACATTAACTCGATTCCGGTCGTCCCTGCATCACGCTGGAGGAAGGGATTAGTTAGAGAACCGCTATTGGATTAGCGAATCAGTCGACTCATCCGGTTTACCGTGCCGAATCGTCCTAGCCAAGTGTCTTTAGTCGTTTTCGCATCGTTCAAATTCTATAAGTGATATTGTAATGTAGAAATACACACGCCACAATGGTAGGGCTGATTATTTATTCTTTAAACGTAGTTACACATCAATTTAGCACGCATGATTAAAAATGTAAAGAGAAAATTTGTTTTTGTAGAAAGAAAATTATAATAGAATAGGCAAAGAACGATTAGTATTGTTAGCAGTTGCCTTTTGTGAAACGTAATAATGATTTTAACAATATTAAATTAACCTATAGTGACTTGGACTATAAATTGTCATGTTCTGTGACAAAACATGTGACATTTCTCAAACAGTATAAAAAGAAAAGGAAATACACTTTAGATTATTGTTACGAATTGCTTGTTCCTTTTATCGGTGATCACAATGACTTATTTTTTAAATAAATTTATAACTTGCATGTTTATGTGGAATCAATTTTTCTTACGCATCCACTCTTCTGTCCATAATACTAAAAAATTCTACAGTTCTAATGAATATGTTGCGATTAACGTTGTTACGCAGGGATGCAGCTCACCGTGCGATCCGACGGCAAATACTATGGCAGTAGAACGAACGTATTTCTACAATTTATATTAAAGGCAAATATATCCTTGCATTTTAAAGTTATCACGTTGCTCGTATGTATAATTGATTACTTGATTAAGTTAAAAATTTAATTAAAATCATGCTTGATAATTTTATTTTACAAGAGTATATTCTAGAAATACTTTATTTTTCATTCAATAAGCAACTAACGAAATGATGATACGTATAATGTGATTTTAATAATAAGTTTATATAATTTTAAAATATAAATGTCACGTGTCAGTGAGAAAATTTTGCCACACAATTGTAAATATATTTTTCGTCGATTAACAGAAATAAAATTATTCAAATTGATTTCTCTTTTGTAATTCTTTTCAAGTCATTTTTCATTGCATAGATAAATTGACATGTCACAGTACGCTGTATGCACATTTTAAAGTTATAATGGTGTAAAAAAATGGCTCAATTTTCTCAGACGTATCGCACCACGTAAAATTTTCTTGCAACAACATGACAGCAAATATATCTCAACAAAATGAAATTGATCATCATAAGTGGTGGATAAAATGGAATAGAATGATTATTAAAAGAAGATATATTCTTCCGACAACATATATCAATTTTATCTAGTATATTATCTGACGATACATATAATCTCGTATCTCGAGAACAATTTGTTTTTTATGAAAGGTGAAGGTTACGGCATTTTTATGTACTCACGCTCCGTTATCGGCGAGCGCGAGCTGCGGCCAACCACGTGACACAGGTTCCTCCTTCAGTATCTGCCTCATATCTTGAGGCGCCCGCGGATGACGATGAGACGGCGGGGGTGGTGGTGCCACACTCGCGCTGTACAGCTTACGTCCCCAGTGGCCCTCGAGCTCGACGGGACTTCCGCCCCCCGTGGTAGCCCCGGTACCACCCCCTTCGAGTCCGAGCCATGGCGACCCCCCAGCACCCACGATTGTGGAGCTGGGCAGGAGACTGCTCCACTCGTCGGACCGCGTGGTGAGGCCGTACGGACTCTCTTGGGGCAACAGGCTTTCTCCTTCGCGTTGCCAATCTTTACAGAAACCTTCGTCGCCCCTTCGCGTCTCCGCGGGAGACTCCACTGGTTGTCTCTCCGTCAGAACGGGTACGCCCGGTGCCACATTTCTTTATAAACGCGCATGAATCATTATCACTGGAACGTTAGCGGCCGGCAACCCGTGGCGGTGCATGAACGTCCGCTCACCACTGATGGTGTCGCGTCTTTCCGGACGCACCGACCGTGTGCCGGTGCACATGCGTCCGAATGTGCGTGCCACGAGTTCGCGATACGAGCGCGCACTAAGGGCCACGTTGCTGTCTCACAATGCACATTGTTTTCACTTGCTCGCGCAGAATCGTGTCCCTTGTCCTCTGTCGGTCCGCGGATCTTTATCACCGACGTATCACTCTGTACGACATATGCGGCATATGTTCGTAGATCTTGTGAGGGATGTCATCGGCTGACTCCTGAATGCTTTCCCAAAGGTGTCCTTCTTCTATCAAATTGTTCTATGATCCCTGTACCAGATGAGGTTTGAGACACAAACGTAATGTACGATGGTAATCTGAGCACTTGCCGGCAGCACCCTGGTGCGTAGTATCGTTGCCACCAAAATGTTGCAAACGTGTCTCGTGACCAGCGGAGAGGTCTTTCGAGGTCCCCAGTCGCACGTTGCTTCCCGTTACGGTGCCGCTTGTCGAATGTGTCAGTTACGACACTATCGTGTACCTTCATAGATTAATTTTTATGTCATGGATAAAAATCTTACTAACAATAGTCATTATTACAATGAGAAAAAAAATTTTCGTGATTCATGTAAATATGTTATTAGGACCATTCAAGCAAATAGTTTACTTCACACAAATAAATATTACTTCAAAAAAATAAATAATACTTTAAAGAAATAATATTTTCCACAAACAAGTAATATTTATTTATGTAAAGTAAATAATTTGCTTGAATGGCCCTAATAACATATTTACTTAAACCACGAAAATTTTTTTCTCTGCTCATCGTTGTTCTCCCGCCGCGTAGTTTGTCAGCTCCGCTCCGCCCGTCTATTGTCCGTCACTGCTTTCTGTCTATAAACAGGCGCTTATTCGCTAACTTTAACATCATGTAGCATTGATCTGAGCAGAAGGCTCAGATCAAAAAATGACTCAGGACTTTTCGACTTGGATTTGTGTCCTCTAACTCATGGTATACTCCAGGTCCCTTTGTTTTGTTACACCCTGTATATCATGAACTAATAAATGAATAAATATATTTATAATTAATTTACACTTTCTTTTTTCTTTAAAATAATCCGATAAAGTGTGACATTTTTGTCAATATTGGAATTCTAGTAATTCAATAGATTACTTTCTAAACCCTCTACAGAAAACATAACTGTCAATATTACTTAAATGTTTATTAGAATTTGTTTATTGGGGTTCAAAAAATATATTTATCTTAGTTTTATATCATTTGAGTACTATTATATATTAATAAATATATATAACATTCGATAGATGAAAAAAATTCTTTCTTCAATATTTAAAAATGAATAAAGTTTTTGGAATGGGATGGAATGAGATGAATTTTATACTATTTGATAGAGCAAAGTATCTAGTTTCTTTACTTGTTTGGTTAATATCCCCATTCGTCCCCCTTTCATGGAAAAATGGACATCAAAGTTCACTCAATTTGGTCGAACATCTTCCACTTAGCCATTCTCTCAGCCATATTCCAATAATTCATTTTCACGAATCAGTAATTTGTGAACTAACACATATAATACACATGAATACACACACACACGAACACGAACACGCACACGCACATGCACATGCATACGCACACGCACATGCATACGCACACGCATACGCACACGCACATGCGTATGCACATGCCCATGCGTACGCACACGCAGGCGCGCGCGCACACACGCATCAATGAAATGTTAACTTTGTGCTTGAGCTTCTCCAAAACAAATGAATGATTTAAATTCAATGAAAAATATTGTAAAAGATGAATACTTATCGTTCGGACTTTCCTCATTACATTGCTGGATTCGCTGTTTCGAATGTTTATTACACATTTCGTACAGAATTAATGTCAAATGTTGGGCAGTAAGGAATGAGAGTGATAAACGAAAAGGAGTCGAGCAAAGAAAACGCGAGATACAAACTGCCTTCAGAACGAGAACAGGTCTTTTAGTAGACATTGTTAAACAAGGAACAGGTACATCCAATGATGGTAATACTGCTCGAAAATTTTTTGCTGATCCAAAATTATCAGCTGCCATTACAGATTTAGATGAGAATTTGATTACTCGATTTGGAGTCTTGTTGCAAGCAATCGCTTGTGGTAAAAGAATTAATCTATCAGAGTTCGAATCTTACAGTTTTAAAACGGCCGAAATATTTGTATCGTTATACCCTTGGTATTACATGCCAGTATCAATTCATAAATTATTAATTCATGGCAAAGATATTATAAAAAATGCTATTGTACCAATAGGACAATTGTCTGAAGAAGCTCAGGAAGCCAATCATAAATATTTTCAAAAATATAGAGAAAATCATTCGCGAAAAATGTCGCGGATACAAAATAATGAAGATATTTTTAATAATTTGATGATTGCTTCAGATCCAATAATATCAAGTTCGCGAAAATTGATGGAACGTAAAAAGAAAGAATTAACTGATGATGCAAAATGTTTATTATATTTCAGCGATGATAATGAAAATTATGATGACTAAATTAAAAAAAATTAATGTGAGATGCAAGGGGACTCACAAAAATCAAGCACCCCGAGGGATCAAATATCTGCCACGTCCACGTCGTTGATCCTGGGTAGCGCTGAGAGCAGATAAAATAATAATATTCGTTTGTTAAATCATATTGTTAATATCAGTATACTTTGATGGGTTCGCGTTTGATGGGTTACGTTTTTTCTCGTCCATCACTATATCACTTATATCAAAAACAATATAAAATTTAAATTTAATCAAATTCTAGACTCATTTATGTGTTATATTAGCTTAAGGTCATCACTAAAAATTAAATTAACCTCGATTTTTGTTTTTTTTCAAAAAAAATGTTATATATTTATCATTGCTCATTTTTAAATACTCAATTGATTTCACACACATACGTTACAGTTGTGGAATAATCATCTATATATTTTATCGATAACAATAAGTTGCAGGTAATCTTAATTTCATACACTGAAAATATACGAATCGTACATCTTTTATATTAAATTTCAAGTAATTTCATTGCAAAATGTAGAATTTATAAGCAAATGACCGAAAAATGACGCATTCGCCCCACTGTGCGCCGGCTCGAAGGTTTACTTTTGAAACAAAGTGTTCAAAGACTCTCAAGATTTCACACAAATTAAACGGCTAAAACAAGCTAGTGAGAGTCAGCGCGGGTATAAGAGCGCAAAACACAATCAGTGTTTAAATAGTAATTTATTCATGATGAATTAAAAAAATCGAACGTTTCGGCTCTCTTTGGAGCCCTCTTCAGCGAATTACAAAAGGAAAAAATTAATTTAAATCGTCATTTTCAACGCAATTACAAGTGGCTGTTCTAATCGTCATCAGTCCGTTACCGGGAATGAAATGAGTCACCAACGGTTTGCCAAATCCGCCGTGGAAGCATTGCCCGTTGTCGTGTCGGTGAAATTGACAATTTTCTAAACAATCATCGTGTTCGTAGATAGCTGACATTACTATAATTAATGTTTTTTTGTTGTTTAAATTTTTAAAAAAATTATGTGACTCACCCATTGGCACTGATGACAAGCAGTGAACCAATTCGCCTGTCAAAGTATACGCTTGAATTTTTCGTGTAATGCCGCGTGTTTACGATCTCACGCAATAACGTATACTGACCAAATCTTCGTTCGAACATCCTACCATCGCCGAGGAAGTCAGATAAACGCGAGAGAGCAAACAATAATAGATACATAGATACGTAAATATGAACAGAGAAATCATTTGATACAAAACAAAATAAATTAGCGGGCAACAATTAACAATGTCAGAATTATCAAATTAAAGGTAAAATTACAGACCTAACGTGAATTGGAGGCAAAGAGATTAATATAATTAGAATCAATATAGTAGCAAACAAAACTTATCTGTTACAGTCTCTTTAATAGTGAGAGGTATGCGTGATGTAGAAATTCAGTATCCCTTTGTAAATTGAGGCTATTTGTTTGTAATTGGATGTGTAGCATTTCCGATGTTAACCGCCTGTCCAAAACTCGCTCGTTATCCGAGATTTTAATATTCTCCCAGTCAAAGTCGTGATTAAGATTAATTCTGTGTTCCGTGATGACAGAATGGTTGTTCGCATTACGTCTAATATCATTGCAATGTTCTATGGCGCTTGTTTTTAATCTCCTGCTAGTTTGTCCTACATAGGACGCATCGCAGTCTTTGCACGTGATCTTATACACTACATTTTTCTTAAGATTATTCGGGAGAACGTCCTTTTGAACTTTAATGAATCTGCTCAATTTATTGAGACTAAAAAAAGCCAGATTTATGTTGAATTTGTTCGTGAAATATTTGAACTTGTCAGAAATTGTAGGAACATATGGCAATAAGAACCATGGAGATTTTTTATTTTTGGTGTCGGTATCATTGTTAGTGTCTGTATGTTTGCTTAGATTAATAAGATGTTTAATGCGGCTATTGATTGTCTCAAAAATAAATCCAGCAAGATAGTCATTCATAAAAAGGGTATTTACGATAAGCTCAAAATTCTTTCTGTGGAATTTAGGATCTGACAATAAAAATGTTCTGTCAACCATGCCCAAAATTGTTCCTCTTTTCTGTGATAAAGGGTGGGCTGATAAAAAATTCAGGTATCTCCCTGAAAATGTGGGTTTATGATACCAATCAAAAATTAAGGAATCTTCGTATTTTATCATAGTGATGTCTAAAAAGTTTATTTTATCACCCCCTATTTCCAATGTAAATTGCATACGCGGGTGAAAGGATATCTATATGGTTTAGTCACTTTGCTGCATGACATTATTTCAAAAAACATTCTGGAGCCTTCAAGTAAGATTAACAACAGTTTCCAATTAGTTAAAAAATTGAAGGGCAGATATCTGGGTCCTGATTACAGGTTGATTTCGTTGGATGTTATATCACTATTCACGAACATCCCCATAGACTTAGCTTTAACAAGCATCTCTAATAGGTGGATGTTTCTTAGTGAATCTTGTAACATTCCTGAACAAGAATTTTTAACAGCGGTAAAATTTGTTTTAGATTCAACTTATTTTAGCTTTGGAAATGAATTTTATAAACAGAAATTTGGTACCCCCATGGGTTCTCCGTTGTCACCCGTTATAGCAGACCTCGTCATGCAGGACCTTGAACACTGGGCTTTAAACAAAATTGGAATACATTTACCTCTTTATTTTAGATATGTAGATGACATAGTGATGGCTGTCCCAGATAATTTAATTGATCTCACCTTAAATACGTTCAATTCCTTTCACCCGCGTATGCAATTTACATTGGAAATAGGGGGTGATAAAATAAACTTTTTAGACATCACTATGATAAAATACGAAGATTCCTTAATTTTTGATTGGTATCATAAACCCACATTTTCAGGGAGATACCTGAATTTTTTATCAGCCCACCCTTTATCACAGAAAAGAGGAACAATTTTGGGCATGGTTGACAGAGCATTTTTATTGTCAGATCCTAAATTCCACAGAAAGAATTTTGAGCTTATCGTAAATACCCTTTTTATGAATGACTATCTTGCTGGATTTATTTTTGAGACAATCAATAGCCGCATTAAACATCTTATTAATCTAAGCAAACATACAGACACTAACAATGATACCGACACCAAAAATAAAAAATCTCCATGGTTCTTATTGCCATATGTTCCTACAATTTCTGACAAGTTCAAATATTTCACGAACAAATTCAACATAAATCTGGCTTTTTTTAGTCTCAATAAATTGAGCAGATTCATTAAAGTTCAAAAGGACGTTCTCCCGAATAATCTTAAGAAAAATGTAGTGTATAAGATCACGTGCAAAGACTGCGATGCGTCCTATGTAGGACAAACTAGCAGGAGATTAAAAACAAGCGCCATAGAACATTGCAATGATATTAGACGTAATGCGAACAACCATTCTGTCATCACGGAACACAGAATTAATCTTAATCACGACTTTGACTGGGAGAATATTAAAATCTCGGATAACGAGCGAGTTTTGGACAGGCGGTTAACATCGGAAATGCTACACATCCAATTACAAACAAATAGCCTCAATTTACAAAGGGATACTGAATTTCTACATCACGCATACCTCTCACTATTAAAGAGACTGTAACAGATAAGTTTTGTTTGCTACTATATTGATTCTAATTATATTAATCTCTTTGCCTCCAATTCACGTTAGGTCTGTAATTTTACCTTTAATTTGATAATTCTGACATTGTTAATTGTTGCCCGCTAATTTATTTTGTTTTGTATCAAATGATTTCTCTGTTCATATTTACGTATCTATGTATCTATTATTGTTTGCTCTCTCGCGTTTATCTGACTTCCTCGGCGATGGTAGGATGTTCGAACGAAGATTTGGTCAGTATACGTTATTGCGTGAGATCGTAAACACGCGGCATTACACGAAAAATTCAAGCGTATACTTTGACAGGCGAATTGGTTCACTGCTTGTAATCAGTGCCAATGGGTGAGTCACATAATTTTTTTAAAAATTTAAACAACAAAAAAACATTAATTATAGTAATGTCAGCTATCTACGAACACGATGGTTGTTTAGAAAATTGTCAATTTCACCGACACGACAACGGGCAATGCTTCCATGGCGGATTTGGCAAACCGTTGGTGACTCATTTCATTCCCGGTAACGGACTGATGACGATTAGAACAGCCACTTGTAATTGCGTTGAAAATGACGATTTAAATTAATTTTTTCCTTTTGTAATTTGCTGAAGAGGGCTCCAAAGAGAGCCGAAACGTTCGATTTTTTTAATTCATCATGAATAAATTACTATTTAAACACTGATTGTGTTTTGCGCTCTTATACCCGCGCTGATTCTCACTAGCCTATTTTAATTTGTGTGTTTATTTTCGACACCGGATCTCTCTACTGAGGGAATTTTCCACTGATCTGCCACAACTTCGCGTAAATAACCGGTTCCGAAAAAACGCCGTCGGACCATCTACGCGACGCCCTGGCGAGGTAAACGCCCCCTGAAGAATTAGCCGAGCGCAACCGAAACGGAGATACCGCGCCGCTCGCGTGTATTGAGCCTTGTATATAGCCGCCTATGTCGCAAATGAAGTAGTCTGTAATTAATAAATACGCTCTAAATAAAGCTTCCTGTTTTTTCTTACACTCTCCGCATTAATCATTTCGTTCCCTAACTTCGAGCTCAGGCGATACCACGAGTGATCCGTGTCCGGATAGTACGGAATGTTACAACCTAATTGTTAAGACTTTAATTGACTACATAATTATCGTGCCTCTTCGGAAAATAATAAAATCACCGGACGAATTTCACTAAGGTGTGCCACTGAATCAAAGTACCGTGAGGTAGGAGATTGAAAAGATAGTGACACCATTATAGACTGCATCGTCTAGCAGATAATAATGACTCATACCTTTGTCCGCTTCCATTGTCATCTTAAAGTTCTTAACAATATATGTAATAAATACTAAAAAATAATTTATAATAAAAAAATATGTTAATTCATACTTTTATGAATCACGGGGGTACTCATTGAAAAGATTCTGCTCTTTCTACAAAATTATTGCAAAATACAAAAAGAAATACAAATAATTTTTTAATTACTTTACTCTCTAAATTCTTTGGAGTGGAATTTCATCTAAAAGAGTGGAAACCCACTCTAAAAGGGTGAAAATCCAGCCACTCTTTATCAAGAGTGGCAGGATTTTCACTCTTTAGAGTGGGATTCCACTCCAAAGAATTTAGAGAGTACCGCTAATAGTAACATTAAAACTTTATTTTATTATTAAAATATGCAAAAAATAAATGTGTTTAGATAAATAAAAAATCGTTTACTGCCTATATTTTTAATTTTTAATATTATAATAACCAGAAAAAAATTGTTATAACAAAAGTTTTAATTTTTGACTTTGAAAAGTATGGACCATATCACATTCGTGTTGTAATTTAATCAATAATTGCACAATAATTATTGCGTTGACTCCTATTAATCTATTTACATTAGTTGCAATTTTTGGAGAATCCATTAATTTTTTAAAATTTTAAAGAATGATATAATGAAATCATTTCGGTCTGTTTCACGGATCTATCAGTTGTGCAGAAAACATCAAATAACGGTATAATAATGGTATAATAACCCAATAACGTGAATCTCTTGCCTTCCCCTTCCGAATATAAAATCGTATATAGAACGAGCCTAAGCAATTACGACGGCTTTATATTCCCGAGCGTTGATCGACGTGTTTCAACAAGAATGTTTTGTGAGCTCATCATTCGATAAAGTAGTTCTGCAGTTTGTTAAAATTAAAGTAGTTTCTGTATTTGTTAAAATCATTTTTAAGTGAAAATGATGTACGTATATATATTCATTATTTATATTAATTTTGTGGCTAACTTATTTTAATAAATTGTGAACATATTTTGATATAAAAAGATTGATTTGATTTTAATAGAAAAATTACATAATTAATAAATAAATCTAAAAAATATAATTTTCGTGTAAAAAAAATATGATTAACATTTTCTTATAAAATTTGAATCATTTTTGATTTATAAATTCTTCAGTAACAGCTTAAAAAGTTACGGTAAAATTTTTATCTAAAAATTAATTATTAAACTTTTTTAATTTAAATGTTGTATATAGTTTCTTTTTTCAAAAATTACTTTTTTTATTAAAATAATATTATCGTACAATCATAAACTTAATAATTTGCTGTTATTTTGTAGTCGTATTTTAAGCTTATTTTGTAAATACTATTAAATTAAAATAACAATACAAATAGTGATATAATAATTCAATTATATGACAAGAATCTATTGTAAAGTTGTAAACTGTAGCTGTTCTACTGTTTTTCGCGTTTGCACTCTTATGAATTAAGGTCATTTTTTAAATGGTTTTGCTAACAAAGGGGCAAAGACCGCTATGTGCGCGACATTTGCTTGCATTTCGTATTTAAGAAACTTCTGCGCTCATCTAGAAGGCGTTTCCTGCTGCTTGTTTGTACTACTTGCTATCTCTTTTTTCCTAATTAAAATTGATTTAAAGGATTGCTTTTAGAATCTGTAACAAGTCTATTCACTGCGCGTTATTAATTCACTCTCGTATTACGTATTTAACGGGAGTTTAAGATGTATAAAGAACTGTTAATTATAAACTTTTAATTTTCTAATCTGTATCTTAAAAACTTATTTATGCATAAAAGACAATAAAAATGTATTTGTTGTGACTAAAATTATTAAAGCGCATCGAATCGTCCGTCGTTGAGATGTCAAATATTTTACTGGTTAAGGAAGGCAGAGGATATAAAAATATTTAGTAATAGTTGCATTTTATAGTTTATTTTACTTACCAATTATTTACGTTTTCTTGTTGCAGATCATATTTCTCCAGCTGGACTTTGAAAGTATTACTCTATTTGGTCTTGGCCTTGGCCTTAGCCCAAGATGAGACGAAAGGTATCGTCGTCTACCAAGGTTGAACTATTCGGTGTACTTGTATTATAATTATTAATATGATCAAAATTTAACGTTACGACAAAGTTTCATAAGTTATAGTAGAGAGAAACATTTGATTCTATATTTATCTAAATATACTTTTTATTTATTAGATTTCAATAAAAATTGATGAAGCCTTTAAAAATTTTTAACGTTTACGTTACACGTTTAAAATAATTTAAGTATTGCATGCACATTATTTGATTAATTTGTTTTTAATTTACCAACTTTAATGAATTTTAATTGCATTGATTTTTCTTCGGCAAAAATATTTTTTCTTGAATTGAGTTTTATATTTTTAACGCTCCTCAATCACTTGACTTATTATTTCGTGCTTTGTTTCTTTACAGGATACGGTCATTTTGAACATTCTTCGATTCCTATTTCCATTTACGGTGCGCCCACTTCCCTTCCGGAAGTGACACACTTTTCCCTCCAGCCCAACCTCGGTCTAGGACTCTCGTTTGCTCACCTACTAAACACATTCCTAACCATTGCAAAACTTATATTAAATTTTGTGATCTTAAAGACGATCATAAAATTTATTGCGGTAATGTGCTCGGTATACGATTTTTTTTAACAGAAACCTGACAATGTCAGGTGAGGTCAAGTTGAACTGGATTTTAAATTGATGCATTTTTGAAGGAAATGCATATACACTTCAATAATATCGTAACTCAATTTTTCTAATTTTTTAACAGTTTATATCTCTAAAATAATTCTAAATACTATAAATTTTTTATTTTACTCTTTCCGTTAAAAATCGTATAAAAACAATTAAAGAGAGAGTATAATTAGACACATTATCGCAATAAATTTTATGATCGTCCTAAAGATCACCAAATTTAATATAAGTTTTGCAATGGTTAGGAATGTGTTTAGTAGGTGAGCAAACGAGAGTTTGCTCACCTACTAAACACATTCCTAACCATTGCAAAACTTATATTAAATTTGGTGATCTTTAGGACGATCATAAAATTTATTGCGATAATGTGTCTAATTATACTCTCTCTTTAATTGTTTTTATACGATTTTTAACGGAAAGAGTAAAATAAAAAATTTATAGTATTTAGAATTATTTTAGAGATATAAACTGTTAAAAAATTAGAAAAATTGAGTTACGATATTATTGAAGTGTATATGCATTTCCTTCAAAAATGCATCAATTTAAAATCCAGTATTTAGAATTATTTCTATTCGCTGATAAAAGGACTTTCAAAAATCACCCTAATTGTTTAAAGTTATATTTTGTTTGACAATAATCTTTTACAAGATTAATTATAAGTTAAATTCAAAATCAGACTAGAACTTTATCAAAAGATATCACAAACTCGTCAATTGCAATTATAATTTAAGAAGAGAAATACGTGGAAAATATTGGATCAAAAAATCGAATTATGTTTAATTTTATATTCTTTTTTTTTTCTTTCTCCCTCCCTTCTTGACCTTTCCTAGCCTTCGCGTTCCTCAGCATGTTCGCGTTTTGCGAGGAAACGTACGCTTTTCCCGACGATACAAAAATCGACACCAAGGATATAAAGGAGCCGAAAGATATCAAAGAAGCGGCGACCGCGTCGAAAGACGTAAAGGACGCCATCAAGGCGGCTAAGGAAGCGAAGAAGAATAAAAAAGATTGCGCGCGGGATTGCGGAACCGATTATGATCCTGTTTGCGCTCATGATCCTACCGACGCCAGCTTTAAGCCGAGAATCTTTGGCACGCAGTGCGCTCTGGATATTCACAACTGCGAAATGGGCACGAGTAAGCACACAAAAGCGGCATATGACTCACTATAAATAATTAGTTATTTATTTTAATATGATACCATTGATCACGTTGTACTTTAATCTTAGAATTGGCCGTGAAGAGCAAAGGCGAGTGCCCTGGATCCGGTGGAGCAAGACTATCCTAAATCAACACTGCGGAATTCTGGAAGAGCAGCGAGAAACGTGGAGCATAACGCTAACCGTCGAATGAACTGTTAGATTTTATCATTGTGGATTTATTTAGTAAATAAATTCTGACTAAATATTTTAATGTATTCTAATTGCAATGCGACCGTTCTTCTAACGATGACAGAAATAGAGACGGTGTGATACGCAAGATAGCTGGATGTAATTACGTGACAAAATATGGCGATAAAATTGGCCGCTAGACTATACGCTGTGTAACCTATAAGAAATATACAGCGCAAAGTGTATCTATCTAATAAATATTAATGATGAGCAACTATTCATTCTGTCTCGAGCAATCACTTCCTTCCTGCAACGTAGTTGCTTCTCGTAGTTTCTAATTTATGTAAGTTGCGTGGGCTGATACTGAATATGTATTCTCGGTGCGCAAATTTGAATCAGCTTTCTAATTGCATCTACTTGCATCAATCTGTCTTCGCGCGAACACATAGTTGACAAATGTATTCTCAACTCTACTTGAATATAGATGATATCCGTTCTTATCACGCACTCACAGAAGCACAACATATTACATGCATTTTAATACTAATGTAACTTTGTTAATAGAAAAATATTTTATTTAAAATATTGAACGTGAGTAGAACTTTCTCAGCTATTATTACTTTGTCTTCATTATTATGCTAAAAGAGGATGTGCTCGTATGTAATCCCCATTATCCCCATCCGTTCTTAAGTAATAATGCATCATCCTGTACGCACGTGTCACTGTTATTATTGCATAATATATTATTGCAGCTTTCTCGGAGCTGCAGCGTAACGAATGATGTCGACACGCTACGGACAAGCTATCATTATCGATTGATAATGAATAAACGTTTGAGCTTTATAGCTCGTTTTCTAGATGGCTAAACATTAAAAGGCATGTTAATTTATAGAGGGGAGGAATTGAATGATCTTTTTCATTGCTCCTGCTTCAATACAGTTTTCATTAAATTTTTAAATCATATTTATGTAAAATGAATATCTCTACTTCAGTACACATCTCTATTTCAGAAATAAAAATTAACCATATAATTATTACATAATGTAACGAACACGCGCTATTTTTGTAAAATAATTTTATGCCAAAGTGGCTTTGGTCGTTTGTGATATTTTTAAGAAAAATAACAAATTGGCATAAATTATTATAAATCCTATGAATGACGAACATTGATTTGCCGAGCATGCCTACGCCGCAATGTGCGTGAAAGGCCGTAATCTGTTCGCGTGAGGCTATTGTCCGTCAATCTTCATTGTAAAAGCTTTACCTTCCAAATCAATGTCCAAGATAATGAGGATGCGACCGTGCGCAATGAAGAACGACGGCTGGCTGCGAATCGCGTTCTCAGTCCAGCGCACTTAGTCTCGTCTCCAATGCGTCTACTCCGAACTGTCTGTGACATGACCGACTTATTCTTAAAGATTTACTGTGCAATTGTCTTCTTTTCATTGTGCAAGACAAACGCGTATTGCCTCGTCTCGCATACCTGCACCGCGAACACGCAAATTTCTACAGGTAATGGAACGAATTAAATAATCGTCCGCAATTAAATTCAGCAGCATAAATTAATGACCGAAAAATGCAAGAAGCGTCTTGTTGAATCTCTATTAATAATTATATGCTATATAAAGCTGTATATTAAATGGAGATTGGAGAATACTATTTTGTATAAATGCATTTTTTTTTGTTCAAAGATACTTTAATAATTTCATGCTCTTTAAAAATTTTAGACTAAGACCGGTATTTACTATATATTTCTAGATTCTTATTTCAAGATTGTCTTAAGTAACGTCTTAAGATGCTGATACGGTTCTCTGATTGGTTGATGGCATCTCAAGGTGATACTTGAGATGATCTTAAATATAAGAATCGACTATGAATACCGGCCTAAGGAAGATAGGTCGCAAAAGGTAGATTTTTGCGAGAAAAAGCCAGATCAAAATAAAGTATTCAAAACTAATATATCTTCTTCTAAATTTTTCTTATGTACGTCCAATATATTGAGAAACGTGATCGCAAAACTTGATATGAAGTGATATCTCATGTGTAAGGGCAGATACGGATTATTCATCGACGCCCCCGGAAGAATCGATGTCGATCTTCGAGGAGATGGAGAACCGACTCTCGAGCCTGGAACGCAGATTGCGAGCGATCGAACATCCGGGTAAGAATCAATAAAACTCTCACGATTCGCGACAGAATCACTCGTACGAAAACACACTCGTACTTTTGCAGTTTGGCAAATCGGTCTGAAAGAGGAGGATTGGGAGGTATGTACCGCAGGACCCTGCAAATGCGTACCGGAAATGAAATCGGTGTCCTGCTGGAGATACAATCTGCTGGATTTACCCGCGTCGCAATTGGTGCCCGCCGATGTGCTGCGGCTGTAAGCAATTTGAAAGATAATATCGTTCGTTTGATAGGTACCCAATGATAAATCTTTTTCGAAAAAATAATCGAAGGTACGATTAGTGAATTCTAAGGCGTGAAAGAATTACTTTACAATAATTGTATAAATAGAATTCTTTATTTTATGTCGCACATTATCAAATAATTATTCTTTTTCTTTTAATTGTAACTTTTTATATATTATATAGACGAATATTTATTAATATTGACTTCTTTTCATCATAAAAATACATACGTGTTTAATCTTAGTATGCTTCGAAAATGAAAATATTTTTCTTCATGTGTCTTTTCAGGGATCTCGGAGGTAATCGGCTCAGCGCCCTGCACAGAGACACGTTTAGAAATATGACGCAGTTGCACCATCTGTAAGTAGTGTAACGATTGAGAGCTATGTATAATTCATGCTCAAAAGAAACTGAATTACAGAGACTTGAGTAGCAATCTAGTCGAGCATTTGGCGCCGAGCCTGTTCTTATCGCTGCACGGTATCGCAAATGTCAGGTTGAGCAACAATCTCTTGAAGGAAATACAACCCAATCAGTTTTTTGGATTATGGGATCTTCAAATACTGTACGTCAGACACTTACAGCCAGTAACAACAAAATGTCTATTTATTAAATATCCATTATTGAGATTTATTTATATTATTATATTTATTTAATTGAAAATTTGATGTTTCTCGTTTTCATCATTTTCTTGTGAGCTCGCTACAAATTTAATAATTCGTTCTATTTAGCGATCTGTCATCGAATAGACTTTGTACTTTGCCGGAAGGGATCTTTTTTTGAGTAATAGTCACTTGGTCCTATTGGATCTCTCTTTCAATCGCATTTCATTATTACCTCCTGGTGCATTTGATGGTCTTGGAAATCTCGATGAACTGTTGTTGAATAAAAATCGACTAGCTCAATTACCCGGTCGAATTTTTCGGGACACCAAAAAACTCAGACGCCTCGCACTTGAAGAAAATCGTTTGAAAGAACTGCCTAACGGTATATTTGAAAATCTGACGTCGCTCAAAGAGTTAAATATGCGGAACATTAAATATGCGATTGACGGAGGTGCCCAAAGAATTGTTCGTGACCCTGTCACAACTGGAAATTCTAGAATTATCAAGCAATAAAATATCTCGTGTAAATATAAATATATGTTAATTTATCTACATTTTAATTTAAAAAAATTACAACAATAACATGAATGTATTAAAAAAATATGTTTTCTATAAAGAAACATTTATAATATATTATTATAAGATATATTAGGTCTTTAAAAAATTATTTCTCTTTAAAATTTAGATTATATTATATATATTTCTTATAAACAATTTGAATCTTTGATAGATTGACGCAAAAGCCTTTTACGGTACGACAGCGCTTCGAGAACTTCGACTAGGACATAATCATATAAAACACTTGTCACCTGGATTATTCAACAATTCTGTATCCTTGGAACGTCTCATTCTCTATGACAATCGTATAAAAATCCTAACAAGAGGTGTTTTTCGCGGCTTGTACAATCTTACTTCTCTTTTTCTGCAATCCAATCGATTGAGGATACTACAATCAGGAGTTTTCAAGGACACGCCGAACTTACGAAAGCTGTGAGTTGATTTCTTGGATTTCTTTTTTATAATTGTGACACATTACTGACTTTAAATTTAATATTATCTAATATCAAATTTGTTTGTATATACTTTTACTTAATAAAATGACAAGTGTTTCCATTAAAATATGCATAAAAAGTTGTATGTTTATTTTATAAGTCTTATGTGTTGTATCAGATTACAATTTAAGCAATATATATTTTTATTTTTCAAATAAAAAAATATTTTTCTGTTTCACGCCGTGATGTGATCTATAGGCAACTGGAGTCGAATGACCTCTCTTTCTTGCCAGCTGGTAGGCTGGTATAAAATTTTTAAAGGCTTTATATGCACCTACATAATAACCACTTCAGCGTTTTATAGTCGAGAAAATCGGGCAGCTCCTTCTGAGTCCCATACACTTTTCTTTATCGATGAATAGTGCATCTGTCTTGGACTTCAAATTGCTTTCTAAATTAGATTTCGTTCGCAAGAGTTGCTGATGCTGTGCCTCAGTCTGTTGCAGTTTCATGTTCATATTATACATTATTTTATTAATATCCTCTACTTCTTTGAGCATCCTACAAAACGTGCAAATATTGTTATTTGTATAGTGATACGTGATACGTGAAATGATTGTAGCAAACCTGAGTTGAGCTTCATCCTTGCATAGTTCAATTTCTGGTCGGTGCGTCCGAATCTCCAGTCGCGTGTGCGTAACTTTCAATTTTGGAATTTTATCGGCGATGGTTTTTTGCATTAATACTATACTCTTCTCAGCGTTATAGATCTCTTCTAAAATCTAAAACGTTCACATACAAATAATACTAAATTTAACATATATTCTCATACTGTTTATAATACTAATAAAAATTTGTATGCTCCTGTTGTCTATCGCAGCCTTGTATTGCTTTCTATAAACACAATGTTTATTACCTTGTGCAGGTGCGTTTGTAACTTTTCTTTCGCTTCCAACATTTCAGCAGCTCGTCTGTCCAGCGCTTTATTGGTTTCAGTCCAGGCCTCAAATATCTCGCAGCCTATCACATTTATAGCGCTGTCAATGTCGCTTCGCAATTTGTGCGACTTTGCTCGCTCCACCTGCGATTTCTTCACTATACTGTTTGATGCTTCCGCCCAAGCTTCAGTTCTAACATTGTAAACGTAATTATTTATAGTTGCAGTCGTGTGTCAGTCAGTAGAGAAACGAAATTCACAAAAAAATAACTTATTTAGTAAACGAGGTACGCTATTATTTATTTTTTTAAATTTTATTATATATTTTTTTTAATCTCTTTCCTTCTCCCTCATTAAGTGCTATAACGCACACACATACAAAAATGTCACATATGTCTTTAACTAAAGGACTTTATAATTACCTAGGCTCATATCTCTCTACATCATCATAACGTTGCAGACCACTACAATTGTTCATCTGTTGATAAACGTTGTCAATTCCCAAAGTTTCTTTCTTCTGCACATGAATTTGCAGCTGATGTTGTATGCTTCTGCCGTTTGTTAACTGGAAGATATAGAGCAAGTTTTTCAAAGTTATCGCAACGGTAAACGTTTAATGTACCTGATTGGCACAATTATCCACGAACTGTTTTAATTTCGTCTCACAATTTCTCACAATCTCCACTTCCTTCAGCAGAGCTTTTTCGACCTCATCATGAACCAAATCAATACCTATCAATATTAACTAATTAATTAGATTTAAGTGACGCATTTTTGTAAGATTTCCCCCATTTCAATCTCGATACATCTTTGAATCTTTATAATAATTTAATATCAGAAAATGAAGAACCTTTTCTTGATTCCCGATGATAAAGACATTCTTGCGCGATGTGTAGCTGTGCTTCGAGATTTTGGATTACAATTTGCGAATTACGTCGACATTCCTGTAGTTTATCGTTTTCTACAATTAATCTTTCTAATTCCGAAACTATATCATTCCGCCAGAAAGTAATGTCCATGATTCTTTCCCCGCTCTTCCTTTGTCCTTTTTGTATCTTTTCATCGATTTCTCTGAGACGGATAGCAAGAATATATTTCGAGAAATGAGTCGATGTGTATTTTATTAACAAATAATTTTAAACATAGCTTTCAGAGCTTCAATATTATAACGGCATTTATATCTTTTATGTCAAATTACTCTCTGCAAATATTCTTTGCAAATTTCATCTTTTTACTTTTTATTTCTTTACAGGAATATCCAGTAAAATATCCAATTTGCAACAAAAAATGTTTTGAGATAGACTTTGATATATTATAATTTTAAAACAGAAATTAATATATTATCTAATATATCTATAATTAAATGCATCTATAACTAATTTTTTATTTGATTCAAAGGCAGTAACATCAAAACGAATCTTGAGAATATTTTCCTACCCTACTAAACATGTAGTCTTCTTGCGCAATTTTTCGGAATAGTTCCTGTTAGCATTCGCCTCATTGTGGAGCTCGATTTGATTTCGTACCCATTCACACGGTGTATATCGCGTGTAAAGCGCGGCACGCGCCGCGTGCGAAGGATTGCGATCAAAACCGGTTACCAAATTCGGGAACTTCAACGGCTCCGTCGCCAGTCCGCGTGACATGCGACTGGCGTCTACCAGCAGATTTGTTATGGGCTGCGCAGGCCTAAATAAACATTAATTTAGACAACAAAAATATTGTTTAAAACTGCAGAGAGTATATACAATAATTTCCTAATTTCATACATACGTATATAAAGTCTTGAAATTAATTTTCGCCTTTTATGCTAAAAATGGCTTTTTAAATTAGTGCTAGCACTTTTGATTGTTGAAAATACAGCAAGTTGCTTACAAGGGATTAGCTTCTACGATTTCGTATCTCAAAGTAGGACGCCAAGGATGCGACCTCGAGGTTTTGCATAATTCTCTGACTCCGCCTGGAACCGGAGGACCAACGACCCGCTCCATACACGGTGAAACGCTGCCTGCACTCCATGGCTGAAGTTGCTAGACATAATAGGTGTTTGAGTAAAATGATAACCGAACAAACGGAAAAAGATCTTAATGATAAAATTCTAAGATCCCTCGAGTGTTTTTCGTGCTATTGAATAAAATCTTCACAATAAACAATTAATTTTTTTAACCCTACATCTGATTGATAAAATTGACAGAATCTAGTTTAATTGGAATACTATGTGCAACATTGAATGACATTTACAGAGTACATACAATAGTCTCGCTTCTTTTTTCGGTTTTAATGTTAGCCATGATCGCCTACGATAAATTTCATAAATTTCTCTTTACATCCAGAAGAGATACAGGCGCAATTCAGCGAAATTTTGAAACGCGACTGAAGTAAATCGAATCTCGAGCGATTTGCGAAAAAAACGCAATGCCTATACTGTCGACTACTTACCATACAGAAGAATACACAATTAAAAATATTTTCTCTCGTCCGAGAAAACGTATGGGAAATAAAAGTGACTCCGTTAGTTCGTTCGTAACTTTTTTCTTGAAATAACGAGATGAGATATATGTAAAAAAATCATTCCCGTTGAGAAAAAAGCAAAGTGACTTCGAAGTAATGTTTGTCCTGCTTAGGCGGGGCGCATTTTTAAAGTCCGGAAGTGTATCGGCCACGTGACACACGAGTCGGCGTCACGACTGTCACGAGGTTAGTAGTCAGGTGCTTCGGACGGAGTGGAGTGCCTTCTGCTCTCAGTTACCGTGCGTACGGTTCAACGTGAGTTCACGTTCGTTCGACTCACCTCCAGGATGACGGATGGTACTGGAAAGCCGAGCAGCTTGACCCGCGCGTCGTTCTTCGCGCTGCTCGCCGTCTGTCAGCTTGCTCTCGGTCGCGCCTGCACGCCCGCTGTGCTCTGGTGTTCGCACGAGTCGCTTGACTATGACGCGGCGTACCGAGCGGCGCCGTCCAGCCCGCTGCAGAAGGTGACGTCTGAGGAGTTCGAGAAGAGCCTGTCACAGTTCAACGTCACCGAGCCGGCGGTCATCACCGAGGAACTTTGCATCGAGGATCTGCGGAACAGCAAGGTTAGTCTCTCGTTCCCACCTGGCTATTCATCTGCGTTTGTAAAAGGAATGCTTATCAGAAAGGAATAACAAAGAAGCTGAAGAAAGAACTCTCGACAAATTGCACCTGGTTCATATTGTTACAATATTGTCATCAGATCAGTGTCCTTCATTTTCTCTCTTTCTGCATTTGGATTCTGGATGTGCATACTTTTGTTCTAGTTTAGAAATAGAAGACACGCCAGGAGAAAGCACCCCGAAACTTGAACATTCAATGACCACAAGATCATTTTAGTTTGTTTCGTTATGGTCCATAAATATATTGTTCATCTTACATAAGTTCTATGTGTAGTGAATAGAATTTAGAATTAAGAGCACTAAGAACAGTCGTTTTGATTACTTCTTTTCAGAGAGATTGTAGAGTTGTTACAAGTACGTAAATATTGCAGGTGCTGTCAAATGCCACCAATGGGTCGAAAATAGTTTACTTTCCATGTGTCGACACACCTGACACGGTTCTCCTCAAGGTCTACAAGCAGATAAAAGTGATAGAAGATATAAATGATGATCACGAGTTCAACATGGTCCTTAAGGACATTGATTCGAGTGGATGCATATTACTTACAGGAAAACAATGCCGTTACAGTCACACTGAACGAATAAAGAGGGAGGCACTTGCAGACAACTCTACAGAGTTCAAGATAAAAACGAATAAAGTCCTCCTGTATTCGGCTAAGCCACTATCATTCAAGGTAAATGTTTTTCAATTTAATATTACACGAGAAATTTGAAAGTAAAAGAGATTTTGAAACATTTATGCATTAACATTAGAATCATTGATGGTACATTTTGGCTCTGATAATTATTCCAATTATTTTTCTTTTACATAGAATATTGAAAATATGTGAATACAAATAATATCAAAGTAACTTTTCACAAATCAAAAACAAAAAAAAAAAAAGATAAAATTAGCCTTTGACAGTTCTAGTAGAATATCGTCGGCGATCTTAATATTATTTAATTATATATATGTATATATATACAATAAAAGGGAAAATATTGACAAAAAAATTTACATTTTTGATATTGATCAATTAGATAAATAGAAACTGAAGATAATATAAAGGAAGTACTATCGTTACAGGCACCCGACAAAGATGATGCAGTGCAACTTGAATCAAAGGCTGCCAGTGCAACAAGTCGTACAGAGAAGGAAACCACAATCCTGACCATCAAGTTCACTAATGTCGAGGAAATTGGCAGTCTAACGCTAGAGTTCTACTTCGTGGTCAAAAGCATCGGCTATTATACGTTGAAAAACGTGACTTACGACATCGACAACAAAATAAATGTTCTATCTACCATGCGGGACATCTCCTTCCCGTTCGGTTTCTCTTACCATTGCTCGCCAGAAACCGCTTTTGTGAACAGTACCACGTCGTACTTAAAGCTCACGGAAATGCAAGTACAGGTCGATCACAAAAACGCGACGTTTAGCGACGCGTACGACTGCGTTGGTTTTACCAGTATACCGATCTGGATGGGGATATTCGTGACGGTGATATTGGGTCTGATCATGATATGGGCACTCATCATGATCATGGACATCCATACGATGGACAAATTTGATGATCCTAAGGGGAAAACTATCACAATCTCCAGCGCGGAATAGAATAATAACAATAATAATAATTTGTAATGCAATTGTAGGTATTGAGTATTCATGTGCGAAACCTATCATCGCAGATATCGTGTTGATTGTTCATAATGACGATTATCGTGTTAATTCCTCCGAGTGTCACACGTTTTCACAAAAACTGAGAGTATTAAGTAACGATAATACTAGTCTCATTATTGATGAACTTTCGCTCGATGTATAAATATCATTCCTTTGTACAATATTATTTTACTTTCAATATTTATATAATATATTGTTCGCTATTGTACGTTTGCTATTTGTATGATACAATGGTTACGAATTTCTTATTTTAGCGTTTAGTTCTTATGCTAAATTTAAGAAAAGTTGTAAAATTCTTCGAGTGAATGAGTTTCCTAATATATACTGGGAATAATACATATTAAATAAAAACCCAAACGAGAAGTGTTCTTTTAAACAGGAATATAATATATAACAATAGAAAAAAAAATAGTAATATTGTCTAGCCATATACATTCATGGTAAAAATGGACAGTTGCATATAGCGGTTATTACCTGTTACTATTTGTACAGCACAACGTAATGTTTATCTTAGAAACGGTATTAAAAAAAATTGTAAACTGAGACTTGTTATGCGGTAGACGAATAAATTTCTATTCGAAATACGATTCCGCACCAAATGATTCTCACTGTATAAGCTTCCTTATTAAGAGTTCGTCAAAAATATGTAATATAAGCTATAATATAAATGTTTAATATAATGTATAAAAAAAAAACGTACAATATAAATGTCCTGTAAAATCGACTTGTCGTCTTATTCATGCCGAACATGCAGGAACATCGAGACCATGAAGTATCATGAACACCATAGAATATGGTGGTAAAAGCACGGGAACCGTAGTATCCAATATCACAGGTCGAAACGGCGGCAAATCTCCATTCGATCGCAACTTCAACGCTTCAGCTTCGTTATTCAGTTTTATTTCGCTACGCGAAACAAATATATAACTCAAATTTACTATTCATTTGATGTATAAAATTTGGTTTATCATTTTATACACACCTGGACTGTAAACAATCAGCTGTCAGGACGTAATAGAAAATCTTGACAGTTTTGCTCATTTTGCTCCGTACAAACAAGTTTGATAAATCCACGTAGGCTGCGGTCTTGTCTATATTCATTCCGTACACCGTGATAGCCGGTACTCTGGCAATTAACGCTTTCTCTGGCGTGCAATGCGCATACAATCGTACGTAGCCGAAATTGTTGGGCGTAACCAATTCCAAGACCTTTTCTGATACGAATTGTTTATAGAAGACGCTGACCCACCAGTCGGGATTTGGTACGAGATCCGGCGAAACCATAGCGTAATTTCCGCCGAATAACGATTGTCTCGTGACGACGTTTAATCCGGCCTTAGCGCTGTATCCCAATTTGTCCAACCATAAAAATCCGGCTACGAATCTGTCGGATAATTCGGGCGCGCCTCCACCGAACGCGGTACTGGTCTCTGCTGCAAATTAGATAATCTATTGTGTAATCCTTTTATGTTATGCAATAGTATATGCTTAATTGAAAAATCTATCCTAGAAAGATAGTGATAAATAATACTTATAAAAAAGATAAATTTAAAAATTGCAAGATCTGCGGTTTAAAAAAAAAAATATTACACATTTGAGAATATCATAATTTAACTTTATATGTGTAAATAATAACATTGTAATTTAAAAAAATAATTCTTTAAAAGAAACTAAAAGCAAAAAAGTGAGATTAAATAACATAATATCCAATATTTTGATATTAATGTAAGGCACGTACACAGCCACATAGAAACGTTTTTCCCCGACTCGGTAATGAATTGTTTCATGGACTTGATTTGCGCCGGTAACCAGTTGAATGTGACAGGATGCACGAAATCATTAACTTTAGCCTCTCGTCCGTTTAAATAATACTGATGCCAAGTAACATAATTTACAGTGTACTTTTGACTACTTAAAAACGTCTTGGCATATTGCTCTCCCATTTGATTATTATCTCCAACATGATTCACTTCTGGTCCAACGAGAATGCTGTTAACATATCCTGCTTCGTCTAGCAATTGCCTCAAATGATCATAATTCTTTGCGAGTTCAGTCGCAGGAACTGTCACATTGAACACATGTTTAAAGGAATTTGGTTCTGAAAACGTCAAAATTAGCATCAGAAGTTTTCTATGTATTATTGTTCATATGTATATATATTTTATGTGGGAAATTAATATATTTATATTTTAATTCTATATATATAATTTTTTTCTTATTTATTATTTTACATTTATAAACTAATCATTCCTGTAGCGATCCTGGCACAAAGAGTCACACATCTGCTCTCTATGCCAAAGATCCAAGTTCAAATCCCACTAATCAAAAAATTGTTATTTGTATCAATTTTTCGCGTTGATATAATTGTTTACCATTTCCTAATTGCCAGTCTAGAGTCATGCCTTGATTTTTAGCGAATGCAATAATCTCCTGAGCGTTACTGTCATTCCATGATCCATCTGGATTTCTTAGCAATACATTCAGATCGAAGATCATTTGTAATTCCGACTTTGCCGTAAAATCATAGATAGCGAGCAGATCCGTGCCAGAAATGGTAAAGTTGCTAATGTCCTGGCCGTCCACAGGGCTGAGAATCTTCTCGGAAAAACTTTGTTCCATCTAAATCATCATGTATGCATTAAGATAATAAGGTTAAAATCACACAAGTAGTTTTATAAATATTTTATATCATTCTATGATCTTGAATTAAGTAAAATAAACAAGTCTTCTGCAGCACAATTTGCAAAATCATTTTGTTTTACTTAGGAGGATGTGATATTTAACCACCTGATTCTGAACAAATATCAAACAATCTGCCGAGGTTCCACCCACTCTGACATAAGCAGGGCTCAGGTGACGAGCCAAATTGATAAATTTCTCTTGTCCAATGGGTAACTCATCCATTGCTCGAAGTAAGGATGTGTCGAGTCCAAACGACAAGAATTTGTTGGAGACTATGTGTAACAGAGGCTGCTGTCTGTCGAAATGGAACACATAGGTGCGGATAGGACTATGGAGATTGGAGTTCCATAATGAGAGAATCAATAGTGTTGAGCAAAGGCCTAATGCAGTAAAGCAAAGTAAGGAGCGTACAGTTATGCCTGCAAAAAAAAGAACATGTAAAATTTATTAATAATAGAAAAAGTATATCAAGGAATAAAAAAAGTTACCTAACATTTTCATATTATAATATGAGAATTTTGTATCTGTATATATTATTTTTATACTTATACTTAGATATTTATACTTATGCTTTATACTTATACTTTGATAAAAGAACAAGAGAATAATGCGATAAAATAGATTTAAGTGCAGACATAGATATGTAAATACACGTGTTTCAAATACGACCACGTGACGTAAAGTTTTGCCGGCAAGTATGGCGGCAAGATGGCTCCAAAAGCCAATTTGCTATCGGCTGCGACGTAAAACGCAGTAAAAACAAGATATTAATTGCGCTAATTGATGTAACGCTTTAGGCCAGGCGAGCAAAGGCGAATCGTAACGTTCATCCCATGTATTTCTTGATCAAAATACGTGTTTCTTTTCCCTCGAGTTCCAACTTACTTCTACGTACGCGTAAGTCGTTTGGATCATGATATTCCTGATACCGGCTCTTGCCCCAGTCGTTATTTGCGAAGTAGCTCATCGTCGCCAAACAAGATTCTCACAACCCAGCCAGATCGACGTAACATAAATGTCACATGCACATCCGTTGCTATTACGCTGCTCTTCCCTTCTTGCGCATCGGCGAACAATTGAACGCTGTAGCCCCCTCCTGTTTCCGTTTCGCGCTGCGAGAATAATCGAGGCGGGTGCGATGAAAAATGAACGACTTTGCTTTGTAATGTTTTTTTCCCCTCGATAAAAATTCAGAAATAAATAGAATATTAATAATTAAATACCAATTAAATTTATTATTAATATTAAATAATTAGCAATTAATATAGTATCAATCTCTGGTGGAAAAAATTTTACACAAATTTAAGAAATGCTACAAAAATCTATAAAAAAATACTAGAATTAAAACAATTTTATTAATTTTTATAATTAAATACATATTTTTATTAAAAAAATAATCTTTCCAAAAAAATAATTTCTACTTTCTATCTTTAGTAGTACTTTGTATTTATTCATAGAAATTTTTTCCACCAGAATAAGTTACTTAGAAATGTGCTCATTATAGTTTGATGTAGTTTCACCAAGAAATTTAGAGAAATCACAGAAACAACGCATTATAAAAATACAAAAATTTAGAAAAGTGTCCTAATTCTAACATTTTTACATAGATTTTTGACATTTCTTAAAATTATGTAGAATTTTTCCGCTAGGGATGTTTTTGTCTATTGATTATCGAGACAAATAGCTAATCCGCAGACTTGTCTTCTATCAAATAAAAAAAAGGGGAATAAAAGAAATTTGTTCACATTTAAAGAATTAAATTTATATTGAATTATTACAGATTGAGAATTGAATTTCGATCATTTTGGCAAATAATTATATATTCTACGAAAACTCAGAGTTTTCCAAGATAATAACTGCAGAGTTAATTATATATGTATATGTAGCTTACCTTTTCTATGAAAAAAATTTCCTGATTATACTAACAATTAGAGGGACATTATGATTTTAGTTCTATTTTATTTCTGTTTAGATTTAGGTGGACCACGTGCTTTTTTTGGACGGACTTTTTTGACGTTTCGTAGCGTGTTGCTTGCTCGTTCACAATGACTGGTACACAATAAGATCACTTCACGACTTTCAAGGTGTGAGCCAGATGTAGATGCAGCCTGATATTCTGAAGAGACTTTGCTCCTTGTACTATCTATTTTTTCGGTACTCGTATACGATGTTTTTGCCGATTGTAATTTCTTCGTTCTAGGCTTCAACCAACGTTTTCGTGTTCTACGAACTATAAATAATTACTTATCCAATTAAGTGTGCTTATCCAGCAATTTAATGTCAAGCACCACGAAAAGTACACTGTTAAAAATATCTTGAAATTCAATGTATTTTTGAGTTATACGTTAAATTTAATGTATCTATAACTGAAAATACGTGTATGAAATTTAATGTACATTTGACGACATTAAATGTACATTAAATATTTTTAATGTATCTGCTTGAAATTTGCTTCTGTTACGTTACATTAAATTCTGCTGCCGAATTTTAACAGTGTTAAACAATCATATTATATAAACTTATGTGACCAAGTGGAATAAAAAATCATATGATGTCAAAATGGTTTTAAAATGATAATTAAGTCACTTTTCGATCAATTAACAGTCATTTTGATATCATTTTGACTTGCTGTTCTACTTAAAGAGTTGCAATTTTAAGATTATGTCTACATAGATTATTTACATATTATTTACATTATATTTTTACATGAATTTAAATTATTATAGTTAACATAAGGCAGAAAAAATAAAGTTATAAGATTGTTAATACATCTAATTTTTAATGTTGATAAAATAAAAATATATAGTATTCAAAATTGAAAAACGGAATATAATTTCACTATTTCTGAATCTCCTAGGATTCAGAGATTATTGTTCACATAAGATGAAACATATAGTTCAAAATAGTTTTCAATGTACATATGTAATATAGATTATTTATATTTTACGCGTAAACGCCCAGTCCTGTCTTAAATTTTCGATACACGTTGATAAAAAATGAAACGTATAAAGTGAAAAGATTGGAGTTCACCTTTAGGCGAGGTTTCCGCATCGTTCGAATCGGAGCTGGAATTCGAGGAATGGGGTGCACGAGATCGACTCTTATTCGCGGCACGGTTCCTATAGGAAACGCTACGTCGGCGCTTCCTCTTCACGTTTAATCTTTGCCGTGATTCCGAGCTGCTCAGCTCGTCCTCCGCCCAGAATTGCCGATCGGTATCGTCTGAGATTGGTGGAGCTGGACCGGGTAGCTATAATGATGTTAAAATAATTAACATCATTCTGTGTGTTGTCATACATGTATGTGCTACTTATTTATTTTTGTTACGCTTCACTCACAGCTTCTCCATGGGTATTCAAAGCGCGTCCTCCTCTCTTCTGTTCAACGTCGACACGATTTTCATAACCCTCCTCCTCGGAGCTGCACATCATCTTCGCGTCCCCCCAAGCACAATAGTAACCCATTTTCTTATTTCACATACGTACAAATCGCACTATTGCAATTATGACGCACAATTTATCGCATTTTACAATTATTGTTACGACATACTGGTGAATTTTTACGATACTCGGATAATCGATAGGGCAAGAGTTACACGAGATGTGTAGTGTTTTTTTCGTTAATTGCAGCTACCACGTCAGATTCATCAATTTAAAAATTATCCCGCTGAATGGAATAATTTTTTTATAGGCTCAACTTTGAGAAATTCATCAATTTTTCGTTGAATTTTTATTTGTAAGAAACAAAATCGTTTAATCGACACTTCTGGCAACAGAACAAATGTAAGTATCTCTTTATCTTTTTTTATTAATATATAATTTTTTATTACACATCAAAGATAAAGAGTCAAAGATTTGAAAATTAAATTGAAAAAAGCATCACTTCGTAATCTTTCGCAAGTTTTAGAATTGTTCATGAATATCATAAATGTACCATATAATTAGCCTTATAAAGTACGAGATAAATTAATTTTATATAATGATTATACAATAATTATCACACATAACCTTTCCTTGTAGGCTTCGGGTATCGTTTACAACTTCGTACACAACGTCAGTACGTATATTTTACCTCAATGAAAAATATGTCTCTATTTTCCTCCGCCACATTCATATCTTTCAATCGTTTACGCACGAATGTATCTTTACATCTGTATATGTATGTACAATGCTGTACATACAATACAGTCTGTATTGTTAATAGTCTAATCATTCTCGGATTTTCTGCGTTTTTTCGAACGTGGACTGTCGGTATCGTGGGGACTCGGAGTGATGTGACTTCGTTTCCGCTTAAGACTGCTCTCGTTCGCTTCGTTGCTACCGCTCGCTGCGGTTCTAGTTTCTCTCCGAGACGTTCCTTCTTCCGCTGCTTGTTGCATTACCTAAAATTAAGTGACATTAATAAGTTTCAAAAAATACAAATATAATTAAAGATAAACTGTTATAATACACACTGAAAGAACATAATTTAAAAAAAAACAAAGCACTCTAGCGTATCTTTAATAATATTCTTACTATTACTATATGTCAGCAACCGCTAACAAAAAAAGTATTATGTGGATTATAACTAATAAATTTATATAAAAAAATTTTCCTTACCTGCATTTCGTGCAAACACTCCTTTTGCATCGAGACTGCCATTTTAAAGATAACCGAATTGTGCTTGTTGTACATAATCGCATTCTGGAACATAAGCATGACATCCCTCTGAAAGTGCGTGTTCGATCTGATCGTGCCGTTGTCGATGTTCTTTTTGATAGTCGACAGATCCATTGGTCGAAAGATCACCGAGTGATATCCGGGTGCATGGTCCTCTGTAATCGGCCTAAGAAATACCGACGCGAATTTATGTGTGGCCAGCCGATTGTAGACGAGCAGGATTGATTTTTTCCAGGCACGATAATCCGCGCCCTCCCCGGTACTCTCGTTCTCCGGCTCGCTATCCACGGCAATGTTTTGCTTTTTAGAATATGTCTTCATCGCCCGATTGCTGCTCAATTTGCTCAACGAGGACTCTTCCTCGTCCAATTCTCCGGATTCTTCCCCGACTGTGAATTCCGTCTCCTTCTTTACGCTTTGCTCGCCTTCCACATTCTTCTTGACGTCCTCTTTCTCCTCTTTTTCTTCCTTCACCTCTACACTCTCTTTCTTGTTTTCTTCCGATAGACCGCGAAGCGGGCTCTTTCCGTGAAACAAACTGCTAGTTTCCGGTTCCGTTTCGGTTTTCAATTCTTTGACTTCCGCATTCTCTATTTTCTTAATACTCATTTCCGCGTCAGCTGTCGCAATTTCAACTGGCTCGCTCTTGATACTTTTCGTCTCCTCTGTGGTTGCCACACGCGTGATATTCTCGTTTCTATCGGCTGACTCTTTGCCAGCCTCCTCCTCTTTGACTTCTATGTCCTGCAAAATGGAACTGGTAGTATCCTCCGAGGAATCCTTGACTTCTTCCTTCTTAAACTCATCCGTGTATATCTCCGTTTCCTCATTCGCTCCCTCTGCCTGTGACTTTACCGAAGACTCTTCCTTTTTTGTCTCCACGACAGTCTTCTCTTTTACCAGGACTGATTCCTCCTTGAACGATTCTAAGGACTCCGTACTCTCGGCCGTGTTTTCGATAATCTGCTCCTCCGCTACCGCTTTCTTCTTACTCTCCGCACTTTGATTGCTCTCGTCGTCTTCCAGGATCAAACTGATGTCCTGCGACTTTTCTGTGTCTTCGGCACTGGGTATATCGTTCGTTACCTCCGAAGAGACACTGACAATTTCCGCAGAGGGCACGTCCTGCTGATCCCCTGTAATTTTCGTTAAATATATTTCTAATTGATCTAATCTCGCATTATCTTTACCTTCAGTGTCTTCCGAAGGGTCCTTCTGTTCTTTAACGCTACCGGATGATTCTTTGTCCTCAGGCGCAGCCACTTCCGTTTCTTCTTCCTCCTCGTCTTCTTCTATCACCTCCATGGCTTCGTCTACCGTCTCCTTCTTTTCTACCGGAAGTTTAGACCTATTTTCCTCGGTTTCTACGTTCGACGGAGCGTCCATGGATTTTGTTTCAACCAATTGTTTTTCTTCCGTTGGAGTGTTTTTACTGGCCTCACCAACGTTGATTTCTACTTCCGAAACAAGCTTCTCCGTCAGATTCGTTTTCTTATTGCAAGTACTGGTCTCGGATTTTATTTCCGAAGTGTTTGACACAATTTGATCTTCTTTGATCTCTGTGACAATAATTTTAGGTTTCTGCGGATCTATGGCGACGGTTCCAATAATTTCGGCGATATTCGAGGTACTGGAATCAATCTCCTCGATCGCCATTTCGCTTTGCGGCGAATCGGAGAGTGACACGGCTTCATCTACATCCCTTGGTTGCGGTTTTGGTACTGTTGTTGCTGCTATCGGTATTTCCGTTGCTTGCTGAGACGTACTCGCGAGACCACCGATAACCGTTGCTGTCGTCGTTGTTGTCGTTGTCGGCGTCGAACTGCTTGTGTCGAGTGTCTGTGGGCTAGCAGTGATATCTTGCTTAATCAATTCCTCGATGTCGTGGATGATATTGTTTATCTCGTCTTTATCCATCACGTTCGCCATTATGTCTTTTTGCATCACGTCTATGTGGTCAATTATCTGCACCATGTTCTCTGCCACGGGCACGTTTGTCGGAGGGGTGGCGGTCGCTGAAGCAATCGCCGACATCGTCGTCGCTGTTGCCGTCACCGTCGCCTCATTCTGGATAGCCATCTGCTGCACCTGGACTTGTGATTGCGCCGCTTGTTGGAAATTGCGCACCTCGGACGTAGTGGCGGCCACAGTTGTGGTTGTCTGTTGCGCATGGGATACGATCGTGGTGGAAGTTGTTTGCAGATTCGGCAAGGGTCCTCTCTGCGTGCTCGCTGGCATTTCCAGTAACATAGAGAGCGTAGGAGCGCCAACGGACGGCCGTTCCGGTGTTGCATTCGCGCTGGCGATTGCCGTCGAAACCATCTGCTGTAACTGCGGCGATACGTTCTGCGCCAGTTGCGCGTTTAACGCCTTTGGACTAGATCCGAGTAAACTGGTGATGGTTGGCGTTCCCGCTTGACCGGAAGGAGTGGATGGAAAGGACTGTATAGTTTGAGTGGTTGGGCTAGGAGACTTCAGCAGACTCGTCAGCAATGGAGATCTGCCACCCTTGTTGCTCTTCTTTTCCTCGTCATTCTCTGCTGGCGATTCCATCGTAGCGGGTTCCTGCACTTGTACCTCCGTTGTACTTTCCATCACTTTGCGAGTTTGGTTTACGACCGAGATAGTCGGTGAACTTATCTCCTGCTTCTGTTGCTGCTGACGTTTCAGCCACGCAATGTGAGTCCGCGCCTTCTGCTCCATTTCGCGTTCCTCTTGCTGTATATCAAGCCACATTTTCTCTAGTTTCTCGTCGCTTATCGTACCGGATTTGAGATGTTTTATATCCGTTTTGAGTCGCAGATATTCCTCCTTCTGACGAATCAGAGTCTGACCCAACTCAGCCATTCTTTCTTGAGTTAATTTTCGGACTACAGACTCGCTGGTGGTCTCGCCGCTCTCCCGTTTTTTCCTCTTCGGCGTGTCCGCATTCTCCAGCAGATGCGCATATTGCATGGCGCATGACTTTTGTGAGAACCAATCTGCAGGCCTTAGCAATTCTTTCTCGACAAATGGTCTCATAGACCTGGACACACTCATCCAATTTTGATCCCCAGACTTCAGTACGCTTGACGCAAGACACAGTTGTTCTCGCGTGGTCCATGCGTCGCAGTTCGAGTTGGTACGTTTGAGTTTCATTCCTGAAATTTATTTTCTTAATTAGATATATCATTTATCTTTTACAATTAAAAAGTTAAATGTAAATAATAGAAAATAATAGGAACTATTGCTCAAAAAAGTGATCAAATTCAAGATTAAACAAAGTAACTTAAACCATAAATTTTGTAAGTAAATGTAAGATAAAAATTAAATTAATAGAGCATATTTTCAGTTACATTTTCTTTCCTTAGTTTTTCTTAAAATCTATTTTTAAATGTATAAATGTATATATTTTATATCCAATATTTAAAAAGCAGAAAATAAAATTAAAACAAATAAAAACATAAATCATTCGCGCAAGTAGATTTTTTGTGGAGTCTTATGCGTATAGATTATCTCTCCCTATTCCTTCTTGACATTTTATGCTGAATATTTATTCGAATATTTACTTTAAAGCGGATAAAATTAGCAAACAAGTTTTATTGCGGTAAGCACAAAATGAGATTATCTGAATTTTGGTTTGATTTAAAATTAAATAATGTTTATTGGAACTCAACATTTTGTGTATCCTAACCTGTACATTAAGCATCTTACGTCAAAGACGTGAAGAATGTCGAACTTACTGTCTTGCATCGATGTCATTGCGCCTCTTTAGGTAGATTCTGGTCTCGCTGTGATTTGTGATGAGATACGCGCGACGTAACTTTAAATTGCAAATAACTGGCTGCACTTTACCTGACTTTGCCTCGCAATTCTTTAAAAAGAACACAGAAATGAATTCCGTTCCGCCGTCCAAATTACTGAAATTACACAGCGTGGTGGGAGTCGGCCTTTACTAGTCATGCGATGTAAACGTAGCTTTCGAACGTATTTTTACGACTTTGTGATGGACCAATCAAAGAAGAGAATATATAACGTTTTCTTCTTTGATTGGCCCATAGCAGCATCGTTGCAAAACCTCATATGTTTGTTCTTTGGAACAGACGGACAGCTGATTGTAAATTCGAACGCAGGAACGTCGTGACGGGAAACGTCAGAAACATCGTAATGGCGGAACGAGTGGAAGTTATTGAAGTCCCAGGCTGTGTCTCGTCGCCGTGAGTGGAGGCAAAACGTGCGAAGCGAGCGAGCGTGCGAGTCGCGAGGACTGTGCTCAGAGTCCGTCTCGAGGACACCGGTCGTTTGTCGAAATTCGTCGAGTCCCCGCCGCGACGATGATGAATAATCGCAGGCGCAGTAACTTCACGTATGTCAGTTCGTGCGTGAAGTACATGATCTTCATGCTGAATTTTGTCTTCTGGGTGAGTGAATCCTCTTCGTATTCTTCGTGTCACGCTTTTGTCTCCATACTATGTGTACGCTATGCATAATCCGCGATTTGCTCCAGGTAAAGTGATTCATAGGATCACATTTGTATCATTGTTGAATCTGAATTGTTAGTATGCCAGCTAAATTTCCACGTTCTTCTCACAGATTATGTCCATTTCCATCAATGTATATTAACTTTAATTTCAATTTAACTTACTCTTTATCTTTTTTCTAATCTTTAGAATTAGAAAAAGATGAAGAGTAATATAGACCAAAATCAAAGTTAATTCATACTGGTGGAAATGGACATTAGATAGGATAAGAGCTAAAGATAGTCAATATAGAAAGACGGTAGACAGAAACAATTTTTTTTATGCCTAGCTGTTTGGTGGATTGCTGATCGGCGTAGGTCTCTATGCGTTCGTGGATAAATGGCAGGCAACTGGATCTGTCCGAGTGGAGAATGTCTACGACGTGGTCTTGAACATCTCTCTGGTGATGCTGATAGCTGGCGGAGTGGTTTTTGTCGTTAGTTTTGCAGGATGCGTCGGAGCCCTTCGCGAAAACACATGCCTTCTTAAATTTGTTAGTTTTCTGCAGAATGTTCTCTTTGCAGTACAAAATGCATAATTAACTAATCAATTCTTTTTTTTAGTACTCGCTGTGTCTTCTAGTATTTTTCCTTTTGGAGATGGGTGTAGCGATCGTCGGTTTTGTATTTCCGCATACTCTGCAGTCTCTTTTGGAAGAATCATTCACGGACAAAATAATTCAGACGTACAGAGAAGATCCAGATCTACAAAATTTCATCGATTTTGGTCAACAGGAGGTATAGATCGTGAATAAAATTATTAATGATAAAAATACATTTCTTATATGTTGGTACATGCAGCAGAACATTTATACAATTTCATATTGCAGTTCAAGTGTTGTGGCTTGAGTCAAGAGGGATACCTGGACTGGGGGAAGAATGAATATTTTAATTGCACTAGCCCTAGTGTAGAACGTTGCGGTGTACCTTTCTCTTGTTGCATAAACGCTACTGATATATCCGTATGTATATTGTTTTTTTATGGTCAGATCAGTGCAAAAGTTTTGGCACTCTTTTTGGTGTTACTCCTATTACACCGTGTGCCAACACTAGTAGACATTACAGCAATTTATATATTAGAAAAATAATGTTAAGATCTATAATAAAAAGTTGATGCCATTCTCGAGTTATTTACAGTGCTATCTCGTGTCTGCGTAAATACGCCTAAAAAAAGAATATGCGTAATTATTATCATGTATGAGTTTAAGAAAGAAACAAAAATGATCAGATGCTGTAAAAAGTATTTGCGATAAATTTGGAAAATTTTAAAATGGCTTTTACATCTATCATTTTTATTCCTTTCCGAAATTTGTACATTAAAATCGCATGCAAATATTCTGTTTTTTTAGACTTATGTTCGCGGATACAAATTAGCATTATAAATAACTCAAATGTCATCAACTTTTTTTTTAGATAACTCCTGATGTAACCTTTCCAATAATATATGATTTGCCCTAATATCTGATAGTGTTGACACGTAACAAAAGTAACATTATTTTTTGAAAGAATCAAGACTTTCGCATCTTACAGAAAGTCAAAGATAATTAAAAGATATTCTATCTTCGCGAAAGATATTTTTAATGCTTTTAATTATATTTACTGCTAATGAGATAATTTCAACTTTCAGAGTGGACTTGTAAATATAATGTGCGGCTACAAGGTTCAGATGTTACCAGTATCAGAAGCAAGTAAAAAAGTGTGGACCAGCGGATGCATCGAGATCGTCCGAAGTTGGGCGGAACGTAATCTCTACACGATAGCTGGCATCGCTCTGGGTATTGCGCTCAGCCAGCTTTTTGTCATCTACCTCGCGAAAACGTTGGAGGGCCAGATCGAGCTGCAGAAGTCCCGCTGGCATTCCTGAGCTTGACTTCAGGCCACCTACCGTTACCAGATACATTCTGCAGCCAATAGGCAGGTGGCCAGCGGTGGACGATCGCGCGGATCGCAGGACACTGAGTCGAATATAAACGCGCGAATGGCATTGCTCGTCCTCTTCGCGATCTCTTTATACATACTGTGCATTTTGTCCCTCATCAAACTCATCCTTTATTTCAAGAATTACTTTCACCTGTATGTGATTAAAGGATAAATACGTTGCCGATGGTCGACGAGTCCTCTTCATACATTAGACTATGCATCGATCACGGAGGCACAAATCGATGACTCTTGCATAGAGATTGTGTACACACGCGGGTGCAGAAATGGTGTCCTGTGCGTTTACAGTCAGCGGTAAAAGTTCTCTTTAGTACTCAGAAAAGCATACCTTCTCGCTTACATAGTTGACTGCATGATTCAAAATGCTTCGCACTTGCATCGGCGAATTACGTGTCATGCGTGTCATTATGTGAATGCTGCACGGGACACGATTAATGCGTTCGTCTGTACATGCGACTGGTAACTCGAAAATTAAAGACAAAAGTGAGAGAGACATTTATCATGATGAATTCTGTAATATGCATTTCACTAAGCATGTTACACGATGTGTTACATTATATTGCGTTACATAATAGTGTTTATAAAAATCGCTAAATTTTATGATTATATGAAATATCTATTTTTCGAGTATTATTTTTTTCTTTGAATCAATTTGTAATTTTTCTTCTTTTTCATCGCGGTTTCAATGTACTTTATGCAATACACAAAGCTAATACTTGTGTGTTAAATTAAGACATTTAGATCTGATATAATCTTGTCTTTCTAACACGAGATAGTTCGACGATGTTTGAATTTTATCATTTTCAGCACATTGACACAAGTTGTTTTAACGGTTAACATTGATGTACTATTAATAAGTGACATAGGAGCTTGTTTCATAAGGATTCAAATAATGATAATCGTGTGCACATTTTTTGCATATGTTACTTCCATTGAGATAAGTAAGAGTTAGAAGATAATGAATTTAGAGATGAATATCATCTTGTAAATGAATCTTGGAATTAATTTGCTCTACTAGTTAGGTGTAAATTGTATCATCAAATTATTTTGATTTTTTTCTATATTAAATTATAGATTGTAATAACTCTGCGAAACTGATGAAGACTTAGTATAGTCGAAACGTTTTTGTTAATATATTCTCTCGAGAATAATTTTTCTTTTCATTTATTTATATACGACCTAATAATAGCTCGTCATCTGATCGTTTTCCTCTATTAATTTGCGTTGCAAACAACGAGCGAAATACCGATTGTTTCTGTATTAAATAATTTTAAGCACTTAAACGCATTTGATCATAGAGTAATGCGTATATAAGCAATTTTTGCTTTTCTTTTTTTGTAATTAACAGTTACAAATGTATTATTCTATAAATAAGTGGATGTAATGCTGCAATGTTGAACTTATGATACTGATAATTATTAACGGTAATTCTCATTCACTTGTAGTGTATGCGATGCCATATCTGTATTATGCAATCACGAATGAGCGCACATTATTTGAATGATATTAATTTATATCTCGCTGTCGTTGCATTAGCGTAACTCATGTATGTGAGACAAGAAACGTCCAGTGCCAAAGTCAGAATATCGTTTTTGTTTTAAACAAATCTGACAATAATCTGGTATAAATGATTTGTTTAATGCATTTAGGTGTCTCTTTGTCAAGAATATAAATGTAAAACTGATATAAAACCTTCTAGTTTGTAATAAACAAGTATTATTCTAAGGGTAGTCTTTTTTTTCGTCATTACCAATAAATCAAATTGTATCGATATCGACAAAATCGTATAAAATCCTCAATTAGTATAAAAAAATCATATTGTTTCAATAATTGCATTATTAGTGGCCTATCGCCTGTTATTTGCAGAAATTTCATTACAAAGTAGTATACGTACAATACTTATGTATATAAAGATGGATCTATAATATCATCAGGTACATTATCAGAATATTCCAAGATAACTCGCTCTCCGTCAAAAACAGCGGAATCCTCAAATAATTTTGTTAAAGGCGTGTCCATCTTACTGCATATCAGATCTCCGGTAGAATGACGGAAGAGTTTCAACTTATTCGTGGTGGTTGTGTTATTATTGTTGGGAACTTTAAGCGTGTCTGCTATTGAATCGATACACTTGCCGAACGTCCAGTGCATGTTGACGAAGGTGCCTTTTGATGTGCCTATATGTTTATTTTTAACTGTGAGCGGCAAGTGTACGAGAAAATAACTTCTCTCGCTCGTCGGTACATTTTTAGGGCCAATCGCAGAACATTTCACACGCATGAGTTGTACCTGCAAACACAGAAAGAGGCAAAATGTGTTTATTTGTATTGATATTTTTATATTAATGTAGCTTCTGTTTTATAAGTAATATATGTAACAGTACCTTATTTGCCAATGTCGTATTTTTGGATTTCTTCAAACTATCCGCGATTTGTTGGTCTACAATAGCTTTAGCTTCTGCAAATTGTTTCTTTGGTATTTGCCACTTTTTCAGTTTTTGTGTCCTCTCCGTTTCTCCCAATTCCAAGCATCCATGATGCCTGTGGGTCACGCAGAAATGCTTCTTGCACTTGACACAGAGCATCTCAACCGGTGATGAAGCCTTGCAAGATTCTTTAGAACATAGAAAGCTCACCGATTGTTCTGCAGTGGATTTCGAGTTCTCTGTTTTCAAACACTCATGTGATTCTATATTGAAATGCTCTTTACAGAAGGTAGCCTGACAATGCTCGCATTCAAATGGTAAGAAATCCAACAATTTGCAATCTTTCATCGAGCAGCGTTTGCCAGTCTCTGGAAATTCCATTGTGACGAAGCGACAAGATATCAAGATTACAATTGGGTCTATTGCGTCTTCCAGTAAAAGAATTTGGGAAATTAGAAATAACGATGTTCAGTTGTGTAGCGGTGTCGGAGAGTGCAGATGATTGTCACTGAGGGAGCTCAAAGCCAAATTATTCCACTTCTGCTCCAATTCCTTCAACGTCATGTGAGAATCGCCGTTGTCGCTCTCGGGATCCGGTAGCTCGGCCACTGGCGTCGAGATGTCGTCGATTGGCAGACGTTCCTTGCGCCAGCCCTCGTCAATCACATCTATCAGCCTGCCGTCCCCACACACCTGACTGTCCATCTCGCAAACGACGGTCAACACACTTAGGCTTGAGAAAACATCGTCGTACTTATAATATACTATCTCAATAGATTAAAGAATTTTACGTTTCTCGAGTATTGCATATCTTTATTCTACACAGGATTAAATGTACTTGCATCGTTTGATTCAAGGAAAATGAAATATTTAAGTCTTTCAAAAGCCAAACTGATCAACTCCATTTTTTAAACTTTAGCATTTTCATCTTTTGTATATGTTTTCGTTAATTTACAATATTAATTTTAGATAAAGCTCATAGTGCCCCTATGCGCTACAATATTTCAAGAATATAATATTATTTAATATTATGGGAATAGTGTATTAATGTTATATATGTCTGCTTTATATAATATTCATGGTATTTAAAAATTAATATAAATTATTATGCATAAAATAGTCAAAAATTTTATAATTATTACATTTAAGTTATAATATCCACAATAATTTAAAATATTGAAGTAAATAAAATTATTTACTTCTCATATAATATTCATATATATATTTAATATTATTAATAATCACTTTTTATTAACATTAAATAATATTTCAAGAATATTAAATAATATTAAATAATATTGTAACACAGAGCTCATTTTTTTCAAATAACCTATCAAAAATTAGGCCTTGCTTAAAGTGACGAAATCCGTACATTTATTTTAAAGAATCTCTCTTTTAAAATCAGCGAGAATACATCACATGTTTATTTTTACTTTAACATAATAACGAGAATCGAGAAATAGGCTCAGGAAATCCTAATCATGTGAAAACAACCATTCATAATAGCAAAATCTGTCGATGAGAACAGATGAGAATGCAATAATTCGTGAGAGCTGATTGTTACTTTTGGCAGTTGCCATGTGATCTGTGATCTAGATAATTTCCGAGTACTCACCAGCAAATGAAAAGTTCGAAAGGATCTCCGATTTTTCGCAGTTTATTCGATTTTTCAATCAGTGATACGTCTCAAGATCAGCAAAATTTGCAAAATCACAAGCACGAAGTAATGAAATACCAATAGATGAGAGACGAATGGCGCCATCTCTCAGGACCGTAAAAACGCATATAAGAGAAGGGAGAGAAGAGAGAAGGTAAGCAATAAAAAAAGAGTCCATACAATTCGATGATTCGATCTCGCGTAACCTATTTAAAATGGATAAAAAGATGTGTGATTGAATGGATGGATATTTTGGACGGAATTTCAAGACTATTTGAAAATCAGCTTGAAACAATCTTAAATCCAAGTTCGGAGCACCGAGCACCAATGTTGTTTTCATCATAGTCTATGATCGTGACAACTCTCGGCGGGAAGGGAGTTGCGTGTTGCTGCGTGCGGAAAATCTCGTGGATCTCGCGTCTCGCACGTTTTCTGCGAGAGATCAAGGTGGATCGAGGGTGAGCGTGGAGTCGAAACGATTGTTTTCGCGCGTGGATCCGCGCGGATCCGGCGAATGTAATGGCGACGCCGACCAACAGCAGCGGTAACCTCGTCGACGATTTTGAGGAATCGTTTCAGGTAGAGCCGCATATTTTACTATGTTCCTACTAACGAGTTGTACGCGTTATTATTCACGTTGAGATGTAATCCTATTTTTTGTTGAACGAAATTTTTGCCCCAGGAAAACTTATATGTACATCATAATCGGATGCGAATTATGATTTCAAGACAGTTTTCTAGAGGGATCGTGTCAACATTGTTCGGATGATCATGTTGTAGGATGTCAGTTTATTTCAATATCTATTGTTTTTCAGCAATGTTTGAGTATATTGACGAAGGACGAAGGACTGGGCAACAGCGGAACTGGCGCGTCTGGTGGTTTGACAGTGGATAAGGACGAAGGTCGCGCGGAAATGGAGCAGGCTACCATGAGGTTCATAGACCTGGCCAGACAGATGGAAGCTTTCTTCCTGCAAAAGAGGTTTCTTTTGTCCGCGCTGAAACCCGAACTGTTAGTCAAGGAGGAGATCAATGAATTGAAATTGGAGTTGGTACGCAAGGAAGAGCTGATAAAGAAGCACAATGACAAGATTGCTGTGTGGCAGAACATGCTGACAGATTTGCAGGGATGGGCGCAATCACCTGCTCAAGGCCCAGCGCCTAGTGGTAATATGAAACTGCACTGGTACCTTGTAATAGAACATAATTCCAAGACTATCTGTGTGCCTAATAACAAAATTATTTCCTCTTCCCTCACTTTATTTTTGAACTGTGAAATTCAGGTGGCACTTTCTCATCTTTGCATGTCAAAAATTTCTTTTTTGATTTTTTAAAAACATTAGCCATTGCAAGAAATAAACTTACTACAATTTTACGTGAAATCTATATAAACATGTTCTTTTCAAAAAAATATAGTCAAGGTATATGCTACAGATGATTTGAATTTTTTTTTGATTGGTTAAGTTGTAAAATTGATTGTTGTCAATCAAGTGCTCCAAAGCAATTGTAGCGTCAAATTGGCCACGCAGTTCAAAATAGATTGCCAGGAGAAGACTTATAAAAACATTAATGATAAAAAATCTTTGCTACAAGGTCACATCACTATTGGCATATATGAAAGGATTTTTTGCATTATACCATATTACGAGATTCCAGTGTTATTTAACGATTATTCAATTTAATGAAACATTTGATAACATTGATGTTAATGCTAATAGGATTACCTAATGGCAATCAAAGCGGACAAAACCAGCAAGCTGCAAGTGGTGGTGGTAACGCCTCGATGCAGCAACAACAGCAAATACTGCAACATCAGCAGCAGTTGCAACAGCAGCTGCAGCAACAGCAGCAGCAGCAGCATCCACAGTTACAGCAGCAGTTGCAGCAGCAGATGCAACACCCGTTGCAACAACAGGTATTTAAGTGACTCCAAAGTTAAAATTTTGTTGTTCTTCTGGTAGATTGTTGTTAGATTTAGTATTGAAAGTACACTTTTTACTAATTAAAAGGAAAAAGAAGAAAAAAGATATGAAAAAAGGCGAGTAATAATATAATTGAAGAGTAATGGTGAAGAGATAATAGAGTACTGCTATGAGGAGTTATTGGATACGATCGAAAATATCTTGAGCACTATAGAGTACGATGATATCCTGGACATAGGAACAGAAATAGCAGAGGAATAGAAATTTCTATGACCTTGTTAACGAGTAATTTTCTTCTTTGTATCATTTTCAAATCCTAATTTAATCAAACATTAGTTGCATAAGGCATTTTTTCTTTTTTTTTTTGTACAAAATTTTAAAGTTATCTTCTTATCTCATGTACATCTCTTCTTATATCATGTACTCATATTTATTTCACGGATCTGGCTTTTTTATGTCCAAGTTTAACCAGACAATGAAAAATCAGGAGTAGTCTCTCGAAATGATCGAATACATATTTCATAGTTTTTCATAATTTGGTAATTGTTTTCGAATTGTTTCATAATTGTTTCTGAAATATAGAAGATGGTGACAAATTTCATAAATTCTGTATATAGAAGGAAGGATATGATACATCGTAATATATCGTTATAAGAATTGTAAAGAATAAATAAAAAATCTCCAAAATTTTTAAGTGGGATAATAGTCCTTTGAAAATAAGTTTACATCTTATTTGTTGAAATTATTATATATCTTATTAATAATATTGTAAATACTATTTTTGTATAATATAAGTAATAATGTATATAACTATATATATATATATATATATATATATATATATATATATATATGATATATTACGATGTTCCCTTTCTATTATTGGTTGCATTTGAAATGCGTGATTGCTTATGTGTGTGAGAGCATATGCTGTGCGAGAGAGCATGTATAAACTTACATTTATACAAAGTTCATATATATTATTAAGTCCCACATTCTCTATCTCTTTTTCTGTGGTGATTGAAATACTTTAAAATGTTAAAGATTGTTGTTAAATTTTTCAAATAGTAATCGCTGTGGAGAGGAGACAGTTTGTTACGCCATGTCGCACGACAATTTTAATATTGCGCATAACATTAGTGCCTTATAATTTCTATACATGAACAATATAAAAATTTATTATATAAGAGATTTTTTTTAATTATACAAGAGAGAAAAGATAGAGGTTAAAAGGTTTTTTTCTAATTAATTACGATATAGAAGTATGTAAAAAAGAAAATGTCCATTATGAGGAAAACATTAAAGAATTAATTGTACGTGCAAACAGTTAATGTAAAATGGTGCCAAAACAATAAAATACGATATGTACAAATATTTAGTCAAAAGAAAGATGAAAAAATGTAATAATTCTCATAATAGCAATAATAAAACTTAGTAATATTCATAATTAATATATCATACCCCAGACAGCACACAATGTTTATAATATTTATCAAAATATTTTATAGATCGTTTAATGATCTTAGATTGAATACATAAATATTTATCAAAATAAATATGATAAATATTGTATAAAATATTTAGTCTATATTTTCATAACATTTTATACAATATTTATTATAATATTTACGATAAATATGATCTATTTAATCTAAGATCATAAAAATAATATAAGATATCTTGGTAAATATTTTTAAAATATTGTAAGAATTATATTTTCCAAATATTTTATAAATATTGTGTGCTGTTTAGGATATATATACACTTCGTATTAATAGAAAGACCTACATACTGATCACCTGATGATGATTCAATATCATTTCATAAGATAGATTATATTTATATAGAAACGTAACGGAACGTTGAACATACATATAGACGGTTCTTTATTCTATTTTTTTAAATATTTTTCTTACGAATGATATTTCTTCACGTTCTATCTTTGTATTCATAGAAAAGAAATATATATATGTGTATATATACAAGTGTACATACACGTGCTCACTCTTTTACATATAGATATTATAAGCATGCATATTGAGTAATGTTACACAGTAATGTTACATTCTAATTAAGAAAATCGGTGGCAAAAGAACACTGTTACTTGTAAATTAAAATACTTACCGTCGAGTTCTCCCTGCAAACAATTTAACACATGTGTTCCGTGAATAAAGATGTTTCTTTTCATATCTACGTGATAAATGATATATAGAGCATTTAAATCTTGTGTTTCCAAAGAAAAGCATTATAGTCATTGCAATCTGGAAGACTGTTTCACTTATGTTGTTTTGACTCACAAGTAGATATTGCAGCAAAATAAATCTTTGTTCATTGCAAAAAGAAGAAAAAAAATATTGTACTTTCTTTCATTTCCCTTGCCTACTTATCGTCATTCCCGACAGATCCGACTTTTATCATTCATTTGCGTATGTCTCTGAACTTATGCATGTACGTGGATCATATTTTTGAATAGCCGTTTCGCGAGAGTATAACAGAGTAGCCCGCACAGTTCTCTTCTTTAGAAAAGACCATGTCGGAGATAGAGAATAAAAAGAATGGAAGCTTATTGTTTTTGCTGTACTACGTTTTTCTACTCTTTACTTTTATACGCATACAGGGTGTCAGAGGAAACATCCTCACATCCCGATTGTCACAACCTTCATTTGATGTGACTTTGCAGGTGCAACAGGGTTCTGGTGGCCCACCTACGTCAGGTCTTCAGGGGGTTGGTGTGCCAGTCAATCAACAGGGCATGTTCATGGCACAGGGTGGCGTAGGTGGCAGAGCTACTGGATTCCCAGTCGGCGGTATGGGCAGTAGTGCTCTGCAGGGGCCCCTGGCCTATCTGGAAAAGACAACGAGCAACATAGGGATGCCAGAGAGGCGGAGTTGACGCGGAAGGGGGAGGGGCCGGGGCCGGGGTCGTGGAAGAGGCCGAGGTAGAGGAAGAGGCGGCGGGGGCAGCGGGCTACCACCGCCACCACCGCTTCTCGATCCTTCAGACCCATCGTCCTACGCTGCTGCTGCCGCAGTCGCAGCTGCTGCGGCGGCGCCCCTTCCCTCTCCGCAACAGCAGCCTCCTCCGCCTTGCACATAATATGCGTGGCATTTTTAATTTTGTCTTCTGGAAGAGAGAGACTATGTTTGTACTTCCAGAGTCAAGTACATTTGGTTGCCATTTGCCATTGGGTGTTGTGTTTGATGTCAGATTGTTGGTTTGAACGTGCTACAGTGATGATAATAACGATAATACTAAAGTGCAATTGTGATATATGTTACTGTTTATATTGTGGAAATGGACAACTAATGCATACAAATTTATCGTATGATTTTCGAGCTTACTGTGGTCTCAACAATAAGTGCGTTTTAATATTTAATATAATTTTATCGTGATCCAGGTTTGGATTGACACTGCGACTATACGAACATTTTTCTATTTCTTACGCGAAAGATGGACGTTTTGAATTCTTTGTATTAATTGCGGAAATCGTAAGGGAGGCGAGCTTCTCGTGGATGTGTGAAATTGCAACATAGAATGATGAAAGTATGATAAATACTTTGTAACTAATGTGGCAATAAGACATGTACATAGTAATGAAATTTATATTATGTGCGATGAGAACAACATAATATTTTTAATTGTATACATAGCGATAAGAATATCTTCCTATTTCTTTATGCATCGTTAATTTGTGATATTGGTTCTTCGGAGATCGTCGACACTTTTGTAATGAACTGCGTTCATCGCTGTTACAGTGCCTTTGGACACCTATCAAATGTACTGTTCGTGCGATATCAATAAAATGTACATTACCTAGTGTACGATACAAAATCAAAATATATGTTACGTATGTTGGTTGCATTAATATAAGCGTCTGTCCTGGACATTTGTGTACAAATCCAAAATTTTTATCCACGTTTGTATAAATTTAAAAAATTTTTCAAAACGTGATAGCACACTATATGCCTGTAACTAATGTACATTCATGCATTAGATATAGACGCATTAATAATTATTATAAAACGAATAGTTTTTAAATGCAATCAAGACTTCCAAAGAATTCTCAGCGTTGTATTAGCTTTTTGTTAATATATTTTTAGTTTTGTATGATTAATAATTTGTATCTTTAGCAAACACAGATATGACATGTGTATTGCTATATATAAGAGATATGTCTTACATTTAGTTTTATGTTATATGGCAGTTATATTCGGTGTTTGCTGGGATTATGTCATTAGAATAAGTACCTATGCGACATGTTTCATGAACATATACATTGTCATAAAGTACAATAATTTTTTATATTATGACATACTGTAAAATAATCAAAATTTAGCTTAACAAATAAATATGCACAATTATTAACAATTACTTGAAACTGATACTTTATTTTGCAATTATTTATTTTGTTTTAGTTTTAGCTAAAATAGATATGTAGTAGTAGGAAACATTGTAAAATGTAATAATTTTATGCTCGTTTTTAATATGATAAAAAGAACATTTGATATATAAATTATCGATTTAATATGACAATATGAATACACATCTATTTTTCATATTAATAAGAAATTTTTATATTGCGCCTTTTGCAAGCCCAGGACAGAATGCTTATATGCACTATTTTTTAAATCCGACGTACTCAGATACATACAACATATGCAACTTTCCTGTACAATATTATATTGTATGCACTGTAGTATACATATAGTTGATACAAATGTTAATTATATACATATTTAGAGCACGCTTTTTTATATTCACTATTTCAGCTGATTCAAAATCCTGATTGTAATAAAGTCCTCAAGAATTTATCAAGAGCTCAGCTTTACACATGAAAGTAAACAATTCAATTGTACAAAATTGTAAAAGAGTTGTATCAAACTTATTTTCATAATTGCCGTTTCATATACGAACAATCAAACATGTCGCATGTATAAAGAGTGGGATTATCAGTTTCGATTTGTAATGGAAACTGTATTTTATATAGGGGAATGGTCTAATAGAGGATTTTTTGTTGGAAAATAGGATGTAAATTGTTGCGGATTTATAAAAAAAAAGTTTAAATCTAGGTTTACTAATAGAAATAACATGATAATAAAATTTCCAAATATTCCTATTTGTATTAAATTTCGTGATACAGAATGTATCTGGAGGCGTAAAAATTGTTTCTTAAATGAACAGTTTCCATATGTAGATATTAAGTATTCTATTTTAGACATCCATCTTTACCGCATGTATACATTATTTTTACGGGTTATATATTTTAATCATATAAGAAGTGGTAACTTAAAAGATGTAGGCACTACCTAATATGGCGAGGTATAATAATTTTGATTTCGAGAATCGTAACAATCGTTAAGCATTTCGATAGCTATATCTACCAGGTAAAAAAATGCAACTATTTGAGATATATCATCTATATCTTGATGTATCAAATACATATATCAAGATTTAAAAATGTATATATATATAAATCTTAATTAATACAATTAATATATTCTCCAAATGTTCTTATAGTAATGGCAATGTATTTTTATATGGAAAAACGATTTTACGATCTTTGTCTAGCGTTCATTATATTTTGTCAAAGTTTTCAACTTATCTATTTAATATTCAGACTTTCAGACATTAAAGATAAATTTCCAAATCGCATTAAAGCACATTCAATCTGCATTATCTTTGATAAATTGGGAAGATCGCTTGATAAACCTGGTATCTATCTGTTAAAAATGCTGCTACTGGCCTATTGTAAATTGTTTGGGCGTTTTATCACTGAACGTTATATAATTTCAAATCTGATTAAATACATCGCCTCTCCATATTAGGCGCAATTCCCCTATATATATGTATATTTCTATATACATATCTTTCTGTGTAAACTTTTACATGTATGTATAGAAAATTACAAGAACCCGTTTGATGCGCGAGTTACGTGACCATGTGCCTTTTAACAGAACGTCTGTAGGAATTGTATGAGCGTACGTGTCGGGCGACCAGTCATTCCGGCCGGGACATATGATAATTCATCGTGGGCAGGACCCATTACACCAGCTATGTCCAGATGCATCCATGGAGTATCTTTGCTGACAAACTCCCTCAAGAAAGCAGCAGCGGTGGCAGAGCCACCACCCTTGCACTTCGCGAGGTTATTTACATCAGCAGTCTTGATTTTTTCTGAAAATTATGACACAGATTTTTAAGTTTTATATGAACAACGAATAATAAACATGTTATATCTCAATTTTCCGTAATAGACGAGGGATAGTGACTGAATATATAAAAAATTTTTGAAATCTAATGAGAATATAAAATATAGATAACGTAATTGCGTATATAATTTTCAATTACTTACTTGTCACTTCATCTGTGAAATGCTGCCACAGAGGGAATCTCCATACTCGATCGCCACTTATCGTGCCAGCATTTCTCAGATTTTCATAAAGATTACCATCATTCGAAAATACTCCAGTCGCGGCGTTCGACAAGGCGACTCTCATGGCACCAGTCAACGTAGCAATATCCACAATAAATCTGTTTAGAAGTAATTGAAAATCAATTATAATCAATTTATAACTATTTCCAATAATTTATCCGATTATCGAATATATCAATGAAATAAGATATAATAATGAGATTAGAAAATAGGCATTTTTTAAAGTATGTTAAATGTAAAATAAATAAATATAATAATTAGAATACAAGAGATATAGGTTTCTCGTATAAGTTCCAAATAATAAGACCAATACGATTCGTTTTAAATAGTAAGTGTTACACAGCAAACCTTGGATTAAACTGCTGAGCGTAGCACAGCGCGTCGGCGAGAATCAGTCTACCCTCCGCGTCGGTGTTGTCCACGATGATGGTTTTGCCATTCATCGCCTGCACCAGATCTCCCGGCTTCGTAGCATGTCCAGACGGCAGATTCTCGGTAAGCGGGATCAGTCCAATAATATTTTTCTTCAGTTTGAGCTCCGCCGCAGCACGGATGGTGGCGGCCACGCAGGAGGCGCCACTCATATCGGCGCGCATCTCGTCCATCTCCGACGACGGCTGCAAGCAAGCGTCCGCATTTAAACCTCTTACTTGCTCCTGATATTATTTTGTGAAATGGAGAGAGAGAGAGAGAAAACCGTACCTTAAGACTGATGCCACCAGCGTCGAAAGTGACGCCCTTACCGACGAAGGTTATCGGCGACTCAGTCGCATTATCTGCGCCTTTATAACTGATCTCCAGAAACTTGGGTTGTTCGGTGCTACCACGCGCCACACTAAGGAACGAACCCATCTTCTTCTGCTCGGCCCAGCTCTTGTCGTGTACCTGAACGTCGACTCCGAGCTGCGTAAGGACATCGTGGACTCGTTGCGAAAATATCGTGGGTGTCATTAAGTTGGCGGGTGTGTCCGAGAGCTCGCGAGCCCAGTTCTGCGCTTGAGCTTTGATAATGCCCACTCGCCATTCCGCCCTTTAAAGAAGTAACGAATTATTAGTTTTATTTGTAAAATAAAATGTATAAAATTTATAAGAAATAATGAAATTTATATTTTATAATTTTAATGGACGTTTTGATGGATAAGCCTAAAGAAACGATACTTACTCTCCTTCTTCTCCGTAAAGCGAGATCTTTGGTAACTTCTTTTTTTTCTCTTCATTTTTAAATCCTTGGAAAAGCCACGTAGCCAGACCAGCTCCCTCGGCGGCGGCTTCTGCGTCTCCTAGCGTTTCTAGCTTGATGTTCTTTATCTCGACGTCATCCAATGCACGGCATCCCGCTAGAACAACAGAACTTTAATAGAATCTATAGTACTTTATAATAATATAGCTTCTCAATATTTTTTTAAAATTAATTTAAGAAAATAGGTAAGCCATAAGTCCTATTGTATTACAATACAAATATAATTATGGCATAATTTTAAATGTATAAAAGGAACTAATTATAACTCTTTAACATAATCAATTGAAATATAAATATTAAAGTATTAATCCTTTAGTTATTATACTTCACTATAATGGGTTCTCTCTAAACGATCGTTTAGAACAAAGAATGACTTTTCTATTTTAATATTTCTTCGACGTTACGTATTTTATTTGGCGCGAGATATTACCGTGTCTTTTGATAATAAAAGCAAAATTATAAAAAAAATCCCTTCTCTTTTTCATTTGCGTTTGATCGCGTTCTATAACCGAGCTGTGCATACAGCGATACAGTTCTGCGTCTAGTTCAGTAGTTAAAGAGTTAAATATTCAGCAAACAAAAATGAATTGAAATGGATAGAAATGAATTTATTTCGACATTTTCGAATTTGTGCTTCAAATTTTTCGAATCCATTTGAAAATAATATAATTGGGACATGAACCCATCTGAATTCAAAATGATGAAGAGTGCATTTCGTATTTCAATTGAATCCATTTGAATTCAAAACTATTGTAAAGCACGAATTTGAATAAACTAAAATGAATTACAATTTCTAATTTATTTGAATTTATTTTCGTTTGCTAGGTATGTATTAAAATATCAAATAAGTATGAAATTTTGTAATATGTTGATGTCAATTTTGAAGTACACTTCTGAGAATTTTGTATAACAAAGTGAATGACTATTTGCATAATATACATAATTGAATTAATAAGATTACCTGCTGCGGCAGCACGTACATTTTCCTTTCCTTCATGGATCTCCTCAAGTTCATTAATACCAAGACCCTGCTTGCCCAGTCCGACTACCGCGACTCCGGTGTAATCTGTTTCATCCAAACCCCAAAACACTCTAGCGTGACCTTTAGGGATCTTTGGTCCTGCTCTGTAGCGTAAACATTCGTTCGATGTTAGTGAAAAGATCTCTGATCGCACCGCAATTTGTGAAGGAAAGATACGCGGCAGTGATCCATTTAGTAGACAGAGATGTTCAGACACAAATTCATAAATTTATTAATTACAATAGTCTAGGCATTCTTTTGACATTCATCATGTGTACGCGCGGTGTACTTGTAATTTTAAAATACACTCTAAAAATATACTATTCTTTATTTCTAGAATATCCTTTTTTTTCGTCCAATTATACATTAACATCGGTACATTTACAATAACTCTCTCATTTTAGAGATTATAGACTACACATTAATTCACAACTGCTGTTTTTTTTTTCTTAGCTACAGTATCAGCGTGGATACGTTACGTTATAGAACCGTTTCACATTCAGTTCTCACTAACATTGTTGAAACGAGCATTGATTACAACCTATTTAGCGGCTTAAGATATAATACAATGAAATATTTGTCGATAAACTTCATTATTTCTTTTATATACAACAATACTATAAGTAATAATGTGACTTTGTCATGGGGTTTAGTTGGCATAGTTGTACAGTGAATCAATTTTACATGTAATCATATTTTAATTATAAGTAAGAATAGATGCTAATTAAAGGCTAATTTACAATGTGCTTTTTTCTGTTTTTTTGCTTCTTGTTTATTGCCTTTGCGTGCACTGTTTTACATGGAAAGATTGATTTTGCTAAAGTATCTATACATTTAGTTGAATACAGATCTGAAAATAATTTTACTGGATCATCAAACTAATCATGACGAATGCTGAAGTACAATGAGAAATGCTGCAAAAAATTTTGACATTCTAGCAATCAGTTTGAAAGTCCAACGTAATTACTTTAATAGTCTAACAAATTTATTTTCAGATCCAATTAAATTGTTAGATATTTTAACAAAATTATTCTTTCCGTATATCGATAATTGTGTTTCTTATCACTTCTAAAGAGTTGGTCAACTTTTATCTCGCAAATTTCGATAAAATAATGCACAAAAAAGCAGAGAAGCTAGAAGTAGAAAGAGCACGTTGTAGATCAGTCTTTAATACTTATGACAGAAGCTTAAAGCAAGTTTATTAAAAGAAATATATTAAGATATATTCATTCTTTTATCACTTCCATATTCTGAAAACAAAATATATTGTGAACTTTATCGCAATATATTTCATTTTTCTATTCACTCTTTGTACATTTTCCTTTTTTAAAATGTATGTATCACTTGCAACAATAACTTGCTTCGCTCTGTCTTTCAACTATTCACCGTTCCAATTAAATTAACGTAGTAATGCAAATTTTTTTTAACAGCATAGTCAAATTACAAAGACGATAATATAACCATTAAAAAAATTTGATATGTAGTAAAAAACAATTTTAATAAAAATAACGCCTTATCTAGATATCATTATCAGAGAAAAAAATATTTGAGACATTGATTACCTTCTTATCACTTTTCTGTTTACACAATTACGCAATCATGATATCAGTCAATTTAAGCTAAATGATTTTAAGCTAATTTAAGCTGAAAACTTCGTTAGCAACTAGTAGCAAAAAATTTTAAAAATTGTTGAGATTTCTATCACGCGATAATGAAAACATCGATATTTTAATACTTAAAATATTGATATTGCAATTACTAGTGGTTTCTAGGAAAATGCAGGTACGATTTGTATACGATTGCCAGTCAAAGTATATTATATGTATATATGTATATCAATTTTATATTACATTTTAATATATGCGTATTTTAGTTTTGATGATTTCCATTCGAATGTTTCAACTTTTTCTAATCTTTCGAGAACTGAAACAAGTTTTTGGATTTACTCTAAAAATTTGTTAAAAAATTTTGTTAAAAAAATTATGTGGTTATCAAACGCGTATTTATTCTACGTGTCATTTCTAAATTTTGTGTCGAGAGCAGATTTCGTGATGGATGAAGACTACGTTCGCTCACAGCTTGTTGAGCTTTGTGACCAATCGAATTTGAATACTTCAGATAACTAACACGATTGATCAATTCCTTTTCTGTTTTAAATCTCGGATCGATTTTTAGCATTATGAACACAAGGTTTAACAAGGCTCATTTGTCCTTGGTTAATATTTGTCATAAACAAAAAGGATGAAATGCTTCGAGCGCTAAAGCGAACGCAGCTTAAAATATCGAAACAGTCGCCACTCGGACATTAAGAAGCGTTATTGGAAAATCATCCTCGAACACACGCATACAAATTTACATTGCGCTGTAAATTTCTGCAGACTCAAACGCTGCTTCCAAAAGTATTGTACTTATTGTAATAAACATCATACTCACGTCACGCGTCGATCATATTTAAAAATATATGTGTATTTATATATCCGCATAAAATAGTTTAGCAAGCGTGCAATTATGATATCTTCGACGAATATTAAGTATCGATAACGTAAAATTACGAAAGATCCTTTTCGATAAGTCATATGGAGGAATATTTTTTTCGAACGTGTTACAACGATGCAAAACTTTTATTATTAAGTGATTCAGTCTGTTGAGATGGAATTATGTTTAAATTAGATTAGAAAATTCAAAATACGAATGCAATAATTAATAGTACCAATTTTCCTAATCATACTCACACATAGGCTGCTTTTAAAAAAAAAAGAACCACACAGTCGACATTTTTGACATAGATCAACATTTAATTTTATTTATCATTTGATTCAAACTCAATCGAAACTCTTTGACTTTGTTCGGAGTGCGTTTTTAACTGAACAATATTAAAAAAAGTTTAAAATTTGAATTACTTGTTGTTGTACTACATTTAACAAAATTACAATACATATTATATACTTTGTAATTGTAAAGTAGCAATTTATATTTTACATTAAAATTTATAATTTTTCTTTTTAAAATAAATATTACAACGTTAAGCATTAAAAGTTCGTACACACTATGCATATCACGTTCCATTTAATTGTAACAAATGCGAGTTAATCTATATCGATTTGTGTCTCTTAAAAAAAAAGTAGCCATAGTGTACAATTCAGAGAAAATATTTGTGCTTTGTGATATATTGAGCATAGATCACATAATCGAAGATCTCCACTTGCAATATTTTAATCGCCAATAACGACCTTCTTAAAATTTCCATCGAATTTGTCGATTACATTAATTGTAAAAATTTTCATTACGTGTCATTATTATAAATCATTACGCTATTTAGAATGGTTCCATTATGTCTCGTTGTTATTCACATCTAAAATAATCACAAGGTAGGTACCATAAAATAAAAAGGGTCTAAGTATACTAAAAGTATTATAAAAACACAAAGCGAACAGAATTCTTTTCTGAAAGTATAATCTCTGTATAATTATTCTTACGCTTCTACTTTTGGCAATCTCCTTTATTATTTAGACCCGTTTTAGTTTACAGTAATCGAATACGCGTTTCACTCATTTAAGTTCAATTGCTTTTTCCTAATTGTCTCATACCAACTCTAATATTTTGATAATTCCTTGAGAGTTAGCGGCTACTACGACATTAGACATCTGCCTCCAGCATACCGCGGACACAAACTCGTTCAGATCTTCCTCCCTTCTGTCCTGTACCTCCAATATGCTTCGAACGGCATCGAATTTGTACGAGAACAATTGCTTTGTCAAACCTTTATAATAGACGTACAGCGCATTATTTTCTGAACCGCAGGCAACGTAATCGCCGTCGGTGGCGAGTCCGACGAAATTCTTTTCATTCACGTGCCCGACGAATGATCGCAAACAAAGTGGATTGTTTATGTTCCACATCTTTAACTGGGAATCTGTACTGGCTGAAACAATTTCCTCTTTGTTTATGAACTTGACATAGGAGACCGCTTTACGATGGCCCTTGAATATGCACAACGCCTCCTTCATGTTGCGCAAATCGTAATAATGTACACAGTGATCCGCGGATCCAAAGGCCAGGTGACACGAGCTACGTGGATTGAATTTCACGCAGCACACATTGGCCTTTGCCTCCAACGACGCCACGGAATAATCGGTATTCAACGCCCACAATTTCACGCGGGCGTCGTCGGAGCCCGACGCGATCAATCTGGTATCTACATCGTTGAAATCCACGGACCAACATCTCTTCTCGTGCTCCTGGAACGCCTTCGTTCTCTGACCGGTCACCGCATCCCATACCGTCACGGTGCCCTCATAATCCGAAGACGCGAGCATGCCCTTGTGAAAGGAGTTCCATGACACACAAGAAATTTTGGAACTAGATATCATCTCGACGCAGGGATAATGAATGTCGACGGTGTCACGTATGACCGCGCCGTAATCGAACACTTTGATGCGTTTAATGACACCAGCGATTGCGAAAAATTCGTTGTCCTTATCGAACTCGATACTAGACACAATAGTGGAATTGTTGAAGAGATCCGATGAGTAGTTTAGGGTGGCCAGTGGACGCAGAGAATTGTACCTCGAGAACTTGACGAGATTCTCGCGAAACACATCCAGCCCGGAACTCGTGCTGTGCACGCCACCGTGCTGCAGCTGAGCTTCGCTCTGAGTCTGCGACTTCTGGCCGAGTAGTAATTCCTTGCCGCGCGAATCGAAGTAACATTGAACGAAATCGTCAAAGTGAGCGTGCAATCTTTTCCTCCGTATGGCTAGTGTTGATCCACCGTGCTGACTGACACTCGGATTTGTGAAAGTATCAATGCCGCCGGTCGCCTTGTCGCTGGGCTTCACCATATTCGAGTCTATTATGTCTATAAGGCCGAGCATCTCACGTCTGATCGCCGATACCTGCGCGGTATCGTTCTCGCTTGCCTTTTTGACGTCCTCTACCCGCGGGCACTTGCTCTGAACGTCCTTCAGGATGTTCTCCACCTCCTCCATGTCCTTCTTGATCAACGCCACCTCTTTCTGCAACTGATTCTTCTGCTCCTCCTTTTGTTGCAGCAAGTGCTTGAGGAACTCGTGCAGAAGCTTATTTTGCGCCGTACAGGTCTCCGCCTCGAGCAGATGCTTTCGTTGAGTAAGCACCTCGAGCATCACGTTCACATCGGGCAGAGTGAGATTGGCGCTCTCCGCCGCTACGATACTCCTCAAGCCGTCAGAGGCCGGCGTCGATGAATCGCCACCAGCAATTCTGTGCCTACTATTGTCCGCGTACGAGCCTAGCTGAGCGAGGCCTTTGCTTCTAGTTTTATATTTGGAAACTAATTCGTCCAACAGAAAATTCGGGAAAATGTCGTGCTCGCTCAACGTGAAACTGCATTTCGGGCAACGATCCTTAATCTCTAAGCACTTTACGATGCAATGATGACAAAACGTGTGTCCACAACGTGTGATATACGCCGTGTCGATAAGATCGAAGCATATCGGGCACAGGTAATCGTTGCTCTTATCCTCTAATATCCCGGTCATCCTCTGTAGCACGTTCGTAGGTGGATGAGGCTTAATAATTTTACCGCTACCGTCGCCTAATCCACCACTGCTCCCGGCGCCGCTATCGTTCCCCATATTACCGTCGCCAGTCGACATTACTACTATTACTCTACTCGATTCCCGTCAGTCTTGAAGCAGTGATGATTTAATCAACTGAACGATTAACAGGAGTTTAAAATCTCCTATTCGACCTGTCTGACGTCTGTCTCGCGTCGAAAAGAATTTATCATAAATCAGGCAGTATTATATTCTTATTTATAAAGCGCAGCGTATTTTCTAGGATATCCTTGTGCGTAGCAAGTTGCGCTTCATATCATGCGTATAATACCGTCTCTCTCTCTTTCTCACTCTAGTCACTCCTGAAACAATGAAAATAATGCCAGTGAGCTCGTGAGGCGCAATACTATCGTTGGAAAATTCACAAAATTTTTGAACAGAAACAATACTTCATATGTATATATATATATAAATATGAGAATTTTAAGATAACAAAGGGAAAGCACTTTTGAATGTCAGATAAAGCTCAGGCAGCATTATAACAATTGTTTCAGGCTGGAAATATGAATAAAATATTTAAACATATTGTTATATCGTATGACGAAACGAAAGTGAAACAACAATTTAGATAAGTGCAATGTGGTTGGGGCTGAAGGAGGAGAGGGAAGAAGGGGAGGGAAGAGAAGAAGGGCCTTTTCATACACGTTATGGCTCTATACTTCGGACTTGTTAAACAAAGTATGTGCTAAAAGTACGTGTGTACACATGAGGGAACACAGGTCAACTTCGTCGAGAGAAGAGCGGGTTCCAATATGGAGAAAGAAAAAGGATACTCCGACATGTGTCGAGTCAACATATGTGTCCAAATAGCCAAGGCAAGAGTAGTCTGGCAAGTATATATATATATATATTCTACAACAGTGGCGCACAAGGGGTACAGCCTTGTTAGATTTAAAAAATAATAATAACGATACTAACACAGACGCGCGTTGCGATGTATGAAATGCCGTCTCTATAAAATCGCGCGGATGCACAAAAGAGATTTTTTTACAGCGGTGGTGGATAAATAGCGTGGCATTGAGAGACTTACAGCATAATGTTCTTCAGCAGCTTGCCGTTAACCAGCTCGTTGTACTTGGCCGCCGTAGGGGTGAGCACGACATTGTCCTCGCTCTCTGTTTCGTAAACACCCAATACCAATCCCGTCTGCGGAAAAAAAGGACAAACATGTCAGGAGAGAGCGGGTGACAACGGGATCAAGATCGTCGACGAGTAAAATGTGTCAAAGTATTGGGCATCGTAATCAACGTCGACGTTCGACCGCCGACGCTGATGAAAAGCTAGCTTAGATAACTCGCCCGAGATAGCCCGCGAATGAACACGACGATGGGTCGCGTAGTGTCGAATCATCATGTTCGCTCGAATTTTCCGAGACACGACGGGAATTTCGCGTTTTTCGTCGTTTCGGAGGAGCGAATGTGCTCCGCGTCGATCGACGGAGAGGCTCGCGCGATTACCTTCATGGTCGATAAACTGGCGAAGAGACGCAGGTGTGAATTTCCGTGCTGCACTGCTCTAGCCCTGATAAAAGACAATGCCATAATTCGTTCCCGAGAGCATTAGGTGCGATACATATATGCGCCCATCAAGACGGCTGCACACGGCGGCAGCGACGGAACGACGATTCTGATTGGCTGGATTCATTTTCTGATCGCCGACACCGTAAATCGCGCGATTTACGAACGCGAAAGAATCATTTCTCGGCTACGAGCGGGGATTTTATATAAATAATAAATATTTTAACGTACTCTTCTAAGTTCTTTTACAATAAAAATAAAAAGTAAAGTAAAATAATATGATGAAAATAAATATTACGCTTTGTATTATGAAGACAAAAACCTGACTTCGCAAATTGTCATCGAGCTCAAAAATAATTTGCGGAAAAAGGAAATAAAAAATAACTTAATAAATATTTAAAAAATTTTATCTTATTGCTTGATGTATCACGTTTAGATGTATCTTAGTAAAAAGTTGAGAAGTTTGGAATCAATCTTTTTTAAATAAAAATATTTACAAAATTGGATATATATTGATTTTTTTTAAATTTAATTCATATAAAATTTGTCTACTTTTCAAATATAGTTTTAGTAGAACCAAATTTTCCCATACCTGAATTTGTACTATATGTATGTTATATACTGTAGTATATTAAATGCTAATATTTTTATATTTGTAAAAAAACTTTAGATATTTTATACAGCATATAACATATTTTATAAACAACTTGTATTATGATATAAACAAATATATTGAAAATATATGTACAAAAAATACAGATCTTTTATTATATGAAAATAACTTTGTAATTTTAATAGTGTTTAATATCTTAATTATTATTAACATTAATTGGAAGTTTCTCTGGCATTATGGGAAATTGCAAGTTTCTTATTCAGGAGCAAAATGCACTGAGTTAATCGATAATAAAGTATTGATTTTAAAGAAAATGGGTCATCAGATCTTTATCATGTTTGTTTCATTTGATATCTGTCTCTTTGGCTGTCGATGCTTTCGCCTCCGCTGTTATATGGACATTTCCTATCATGCATTCTCAACAGCCTGTTTGTTTCCTTCACATTCTCTTTCTCTTTCCTCAACATTTCCTTCAGTTTGTCTTCATCTCGTCTCTCGATATTACTATTCTTCCGATTTTCCTTCTGTTTCTTCAATTTTCGTTTTGTCTCTTCACTTTATCTTTTTCATTTCTTTATCAAACGAAACTCTCGCTACTTATAGAATGATTGTCCTTTATCATGTCCAACTTATCATCCATTTTTTCTGCTTCAAATCTCACAAATGGTATCTTATCTCAAATGTTATCAGCTACCTTTGCAGCTTTCTGTCCTGATACTCCAGTGCAATACAATTATTTTTATAAAGAAATAACAGCCTCATTATTGATAAGAAACCCCAAACCGACGTGTAATTGTTTGGAGATATCCTCGTCTTAGATCGTACTATAGATCATATACCTGCCAGTTCTACCTTTATTTTATTGCTTTATTTACATATACTGTTGAATGGATGCTTCTTTTTTAATTCTTTATCAAAAATTGACTAAATGGAGTTTTGAGTTTACGTCTAAACGTGCGTCATTATTAACCTAAAGAATTATTTAAATTTACTAATTAGAGATGCGGTGAGGTTATGTTTTACAGAGGTTATGTTTCACATCTAAAAGTTACACATGACAGTTAAAAATAAAACCTGTCAACTGGCGCTTCCACGTGGGCGTAATTTAAACTACGTTACCATATTTACGAATCTTTTCAACGGGTAACACGCTGTATTTATATGATGTGCCGTTTCACATTCGCGAAATGATTTTTTTATAAGAAACTATTAAACATTAAAAAAAAAAAACAAAACAAAATAGATATATATGTTCGTTATGGAACACTTGAGCTGTTGTGATTTCAAAATATTTAGCGCTTTATAAAATAATTTCTTATAAGCTAAAAATAATTTTTATTTAAAGCGATTTATTGGGTTTTAGTTTTTAAAACTTAAATGTACTACTTCAGTAAATAAAATAAAGTCAAGTGACGTTTTAATAATATTTAATAGAATTTCTAACATCTTGATAACATATCTAACATCTGTAATATTATTGAAAAGTCATTTAACATCACTTTATCTGTCAAGACTACTGGAGTTTTATTTTTAAAAGTAATTGTACAATAGTTATATTTTTCGAGAAGCGCATATATTTGACACTTTTTTCTTACCTTTCTTTTGTAAAAACATCGACCGTGTCTGCAATGGTTATGACCGCCTTTTCTCCCTCTATGTACAAGCTCCACTTCATCATAGTCGTCTCCATACCCGTAAATTTCTTGTAAACTAATGGTGATTACCATCAACAACACAAATAATTTTGTTAACGTCATCTTTTTGAACGTATCTTCAAAAAGATGGCAGATAAGTAAAATTTTGACACAAACTATAACGCGGTAAATATTCGCCTTGATCTACTTTATATACTCTTGTACGGATAATTAAGCTCGCACGTAATAAAATCAATGATTACTTATAAATTATCTTATCAGATGCAATGGATCATATGAAATTAATGTCATCAATTAAAACCTTTATTAAACTTTATTCCTTATACGTCATAGAGTTAAATGACAGATGATCTATGCCATTTTTGTTTGAGAAATTTGTCGAATAGAGAAATAAAATAATTCTGGTTAGAAAAATGAAAAAAAAATCTCTTTTGAATATGTTTGTAATGCGACCACACCTAGGCTAGTTAATTTAATTTAATTTTCGGTAAATAACAAAGATAACTTTTTATTTTTTACTCGACAAATTTAAAAAAAAAACAAAAGTGGTATGGATTTCTTACATGAATTTATCCATCTGATGCATTGAATAAGGCTTAACAAGGTTTAATAAAGATTTTAATTAATTTATTTTTTATATAATTCGCTGCATCTGATAAGATAATTTATCAATAATATATATAATATAAGTAGCCTCAATCGCAATCTTGAGTGATTTAAAAGTTGCATGTGTCTTTCGGTAAATGACAAACATGAAAAAAGCACAAAAGTACCGATTCGCGAACATAACAGAAAGTTTATAAACATTTTGTATACACAATGTTATTAAATGGGCAAGTGTCCGGGAATTTTCCAATGGCAGACATTGTGTTAATACAGCTGCAAGTAATTGCGTATGTTTTTCAACTTTGTCGTCATCAAAGTCCAAATTTATATTTCGGAGCAGAAACGAATAAATTAAATTGTTACATAAATTATATAAATGTTGTAATTTCCCACTTATTAATGCAACTGCTATGTAACACACTCGTCGTATAACAGTTACATTACTGAGTGAGAAATTATACCTAATTAACATTTACATCATTGTAACTTGGTGTTTGCAAGGATATTGCTTCATTAAATATATATGAAAAAATATACTATTCTAACAAACATTTATATTTCTTCAGATTCAAAATGAATTTTTCTTCAGTATAATCAAAGGATGTTATATATGTTACTTATTCATATCTAAAACTTTAATTCAGTGCTTTTTACTAATTTGACATTAAAATTTAAATTTCGACATTAAAGTAATTTTTTAAATTTCATTAAAATAAATTTTCATAAAAATGCACATCACATTAATTAAATTGGAAATAATATTATTTATTTTTTTTGTAACGGAGGCTTAATTCATGAAGAAATTCTCGAAATATTTGTGCGTTCCGAAACTCAGCAAAAGAGTGTTGCAGCTTTTTAATCTTTGGTTTCGTTTCATAGCAATCCGAAATAAATTTCTTACGAAAAATCAAAAATTAAAGAACAAAATATGTTTGTTATAGAACATTGAGCTATTATAGTTTCGAAATATTTAATGCTTTAGGGAGTGGCTTTTTATAGACTAAATAATTTATATTTAAAATAAAGAATTTCATTTTATATTAAAGAAGTTTCAGAATAATATTTATTATTTTTATCAAACCGATCCAAGTATCTGCATATTTCATTTTATTCTTATTTCATTTTATTTTCTTGTTGAATGTTAAAAAAAAAAACGATATATGAAAACACTCGGGCAATGTTTTTGAACATAGCCCAATGTAAATTAATCTCGGTTTAACTTATTTTTTTATTTTTTACTAGTTCTAAAAATAAGAAAAGATTAAAGTCAATTTATAATACATTAACAGAAATGGACATAAGATGGCACAGAGTCGCCATTTTGCTAACGTAATATTTGTCCAAATCCTCAGAGTCGCACATAACGTTATTTATCATCATTTGCTATACTTATTCTCTATTTCATAAAATTAAAACAACTTTTTTTATATATATAGAAATTCATCGTTCACGCTCGCTTGAAATTTGACGAATCTCTCGGTGTTTCGGGCCCAGTTCTGCGCCTCCAATGAGACGAAGCGCTTTTCGCAACGCACCTCTCATCTTGGGTCTGCAAGAAGTCCCGGTTGATCGACTTGGAGAGGGGCCTTAGTTGTGAAAACGGGAGAGGGGAATGGTCGATCGCGTTGGGCAGTGTTGGGGCCCCATAAGTGTGTCGGGGGACCTGTCATATGTCGGATTTTCCATTCCACGTCCGCGAAACGCGATCGCGCAAGTTCCTCGAGCGACCGCACGAGCGATTCAACGAATTCCAGAGCAAGTGCGGCTGTCGAGCGGACCCCGTTCTGCGCGGTCCGTCGATCCCCCGCGCGCGAGCAAAACGCGCTCGGGCCCCGCAGCTGCTTCGAGAGTTGGAATGCGGGATCAACATGGAGGAGGTGGCGGATAGATCGATATTGCTCGGTGATGTCACGCACGGTCGCTGACTCTCCCGTCCGGCATCCCGTTGTGAGTTGTGAAATTCGCACGTCGAGCCGTAAACGGTCGCGAATGGACGCGTCCCGATGAGGCCCCTCCCTGGGCCCGTAACTCACGTCCTGTAAATACGGACGGTCGTGCAAAATTCAAGATGCAAATTTTTTTTTCGAAAGCGAGTACCGAGGCTGTCGCGTCGAAGCTGCACGAAAGTTCAATCGAGAAACACGGGATTGTGACAGTTTTATACGTTTACTCTTGTAAATTCGAAGAATAATCTATTGGCAAATTATAATTTACGTCGTGACATATGTCGTCATTAGATGACATAGGCTAGTAATTAAGCAAATAGAATCTAAATTTTTTTCTGTTTCTTTTTAACAAATTTGAAAACGGTCTCTGTCACTAATTTTGAATTCTTTGATTATTAAATTTTAAGTTAGAATTTGTACTGGTTCCTAAAAATATACATTTTTAGATTTTTGATAAATGAAAGTGAAGAAATATACTTTCAAATATAACTTTTTTTATATCATCTGTGTTATATCTAAGTAACATTTATTATCTCAAGATTATATTTAAGAAACAAAAATCTAGCTGCGCGATGATCCAAATAATTTTTACATTCCAAATTATTTCATCTCTATTTGGAAAATAAATGCACCAAAACAGTTGTATTGAAATTAATTCCTAATTACAGAACGGAGCATGGAATGGAAGGATCATGCCCACTCCTCTTTCCCAGCTTCGGGGAGCAGAGCGGCTCTGAGCGGGGAGGAGGCTACTCGTCGCAGAAGGTCGGCGTTTATCGACCAGGTGCGGACACCATTGACTTGGGCTACCATACCCTCGACAACAATGCCTGCCGTACCACGTCGTCATCGTCGTCATCAACCCCATGCGTGTCCAACACGCCGACTCGCCAACAGCAGCAGCAGCAGCAGCAGCAGCAGCAGCAGCAGCAGCAGCAACAGCAGCAGCAGCAACAGCAGCAGCAGCAGCAGCAGCAGCAGCAGCAGCAGCAGCAGCAGCAGCAACCCAAGCTACCACAACCCAAGCATCATCTGGCCCACGTCGCGGTCAATGATCTCTGCCAGCTCGACGACAGTTTGCTGCTGAAGATCTTCAGCTGGCTCGATACCCGCGACCGTTGCTCCTTGGCGCAGACTTGCCGACGTCTCTGGGAGATTGCGTGGCATCCAGCGCTCTGGCGAGAGGTCGAGGTGCGTTATCCACAGAATGCCACTGCGGCGTTGAACGCGTTGACACGTCGCGGCTGTCATACCTGCGTCCGTCGTCTGGTCCTCGAAGGTGCTACCGGGTTGCCCGGTATCTTCGCCCAACTGCCGTACCTCAATCTGACCTCGCTGGTGCTACGACACTCGCGTCGAGTCACCGACGCTAACGTCACCACTGTCCTGGATAGCTGTACCCATCTCAGAGAACTGGACTTGACCGGCTGTCCTAATATTACTCGTACTTGTGGTCGTACCACTATTTTACAGTTACAGACGCTCGATCTCAGCGATTGCCATGGCGTCGAGGATTCTGGCCTGGTGCTGAGTTTATCGCGCATGCCGCACCTGGGATGTCTTTACCTACGTAGATGCGGTCGCATCACCGACACCAGCCTGATCGCCATCGCTTCCTATTGCGGCAGCCTACGTCAGTTATCGGTGTCGGATTGTTTAAAAGTTACGGACTTCGGGGTACGCGAGTTGGCGGCGCGTCTCGGCCCGTCACTCCGCTACTTCTCCGTGGGCAAATGTGACCGAGTGTCCGACGCCGGTCTGCTGGTCGTCGCCCGTCACTGTTACAAGCTGCGCTACCTGAACGCCCGCGGTTGCGAGGCACTCAGCGACAGTGCGACCATCGCCCTGGCGCGTGGCTGTCCACGTATGCGCGCCTTGGACATAGGCAAGTGCGACATCGGCGACGCGACCCTTGAGGCCCTCTCTACTGGTTGCCCCAACCTGAAGAAGCTATCTCTGTGCGGATGCGAGAGAATTACCGATGCCGGTCTAGAAGCGTTAGCCTATTATGTACGTGGCCTGCGACAGCTCAACATCGGCGAGTGTTCCAGAGTTACATGGGTCGGCTATCGTGCGGTCAAACGCTATTGCCGACGTTGCGTTATAGAGCATACTAATCCTGGATTCTCCAGCTGATCAACAATCGTCGCTCATATCGGGCGACATAAGGAAATATTCTCGGAAAATAAGAGTACTCCGAGAAGAGAGAGAGAGAATGTCCTGATGAATTCTTTGAAAGAGGGACTTTGAGGTATATCCTGAGAATATTAAAAATAAGAATACATATTAATATACGTATATTGAGAATAAGAATATATTCTCTAGTATAATTAAAAAAAAAGTTTTACTAAACAATATTCTCAGGATATTCGATTATTTCGTATCACTAATCTCAAGTGCCAGAGTGTAATATAGCGGAAGTTTATAGAGAATTGTAAACCTAATTTTTTATCAGAATTTGTGCGACGATAAATGTTATTCTTTTTTATACGACGAAGAAAAAAAAACGACGTAGGATGAATTGTCAATTTCTGGGATCAATAACTCTCTATTTATTAAAAAGCATCTTTTTATCGCTCGCATATTTGTAAAAAGGTTGTTTCATGATTGGTTGTAAAAATATATACATATATTCTGCTTAAAAAGTTATGCGTGCTATTTATTGTTTTCATAATTTAATATACTGCATAATGATGATGAATCATTTGTATTCTGTAACGTTTTGTAATTTATTGTAATAATGATACAACATTAAATACTCTCATTTCTTAACACCATTGAAATTCATTCTATACAGCGCAGAATGTTACAGAATATTACAGTAATATTTAAAATAATTGCAATATTTTTGCTGAAATGTTACTGGAATATTCTGTAATATTCTGTGCTGCATGGGATATGTGTGGATTAGTTACACAGCATATGCAATGTATATGAAATTGCATAGAAATGTGCAATAAATCAGTCCTTATTAAATTAATTTTTAGAAGTACAAAATTTCGTGTGATAAATTTTTATATTTATATCATTGAAAAATTGTTGTATGTTACAAAAGTCAAATGTGTTTAATAACAAACGTTATTTTAAAATTTTATATGTCGTTTGGGGATTAAATATTTATACAAGATTTGTACAAACTGCAATTTTCTAAGATCTCTTCCATTTTTCTCCTGGACAAAAATTTATAGAGTAAAATTTTACTGAAAATTCACGGTTTCGAAACGAGGGTAATTTTAACATACGTATATAAAGTATATTATAAAATAATATTTATATATTAAATACATTTTTTTAAAGAAAACTTAATTATAAATTTCTGTTATAAATTCTGTTTTCCCATATTTAAATCACGATTTCGTCAATCATATTTATGAACTTTTGTATTGCAATTTAAATACACATTTTAAGACTTGTGAAGTACATATAAAGTGTTTTAAGCTCATTTTCGTTCGTGATTGATAAAACAGTATCAGCAAATTAAATATTAGAAACAGATTCCGTTAAATATTCGTGTTATGATTTAATTCTTCCTATTGATTTAAAAATAAAATATGTGTCCTTATGTAATTCGTGATATCGTTATTTCGCTTTATCATCCTGGCTGAAAATCACGAATGGGAGATTTCCCGTTGGTCCACGTGCCCGCGTACCATCGCGCGTTCGGATTTTGCATCCGGCGTGAATTCATGTCCGCGTAGTGTTCTGACAAACGCCTGCGCGAATATCCTTCGGAAACTCCGTGTTCTCTGGTAGGGGTAGCGCGGGATTCAGGGGCGAAATTGCACGGTGGTTGAAAACCGCCGTCGTGGACCAGTCGTACGTAGGCGATCACGCGGTCACAAGCAAGCCCTCAATTCCATGTCGCCGTCTCCCATCCCGTTTCTTCGATACGGGCTTCTTCTGATCATCGCCTTCGGGAATGGTGAGTCAGAATTGTTTTTCTCCCCTGATGAAAATTTTCCTCAGAATTTTTCATATAATTTTTTTTTAATTTCTGCATAATTCTAACACCTTCTCAGATTTTTTATACGAATTGAAACACTCTTCAGAAATATTCAGAAAGTCTACATCTTTTCTCTTTTTTATACATGTTAATTATGAAACATCTTAAAATTTCTAAGATTTTTTATTTTATAATTTCTCATGAAATGATATAAAATCTAAAAAAGTTAAAAGTTTTTTTCAGAAGTAATGGGAAATTTCAAAATATTTCAGGATTTACATGTGTGAAAAATTCTAAGAGAAGATGTAGACTTTCAAAATATTTTTGAAAAATGTTCCAAAATTCGTATAAAAATTATAAAAAAAATTTTTCATGATCTCCTCGATAATTCCTCATAAGGTTGTAAATTCGCGACTGGATTCATTTCCGTTCTTTCTTTTGTTGGCAACTGCTTTAACATCGGGGCACGAACGTTCGCGCGCGAATTAACATTGCAATTAAAAGTTGAAAAGTTTGCGCTTTAAATTTAGGATTTAAGATTGATAAATAAGTATTACGTTCTTTGATCAATTTCCAAGTACCTCTTTGCACAATCAAGCATAATATTTAATTATTGAAATGTTTGAAATGAATTTTAAGCAATGAAACTTTTGCAACTGCGTTCCAAGTGATTTAAACGTTTTCATTAATGTCTGTGATAATAGCAACAGTGTTTTCAAGTTCAAAGAAAAATTCAAACAAAACAGCTAAAAAATAATTTCACTTGAATTATCGATCTTGTTTCTTGTTTAAGATAAATTTAAGATGAATGTAACGATTTATATAATACTTTTTATTTTTTAATATTTAATGCTTTTTTTAAATTGGTAAAGTTGAACAAATTGAAGAAATTGAATTCGAGAAACAAGTTTAAAAAGTTTACATGTTCTACTAAAACTTATTTTTTAATAAATCTGTGTAAAGTTCAGTCGCGGTAAAAAATTCCTTTGCTCGTGGCAAGTTTGTATTTAACTTAATACAATTTAGTATTTAACTTATATACAAACTTAAGCAAGTTTGTATATAATAAAAAATGTCATTGTAAGTCTGCATAAGGGAGAATTATCTTATTTTGAAAATTAGATTATTGATACCTATCATCTTTGAGATGTCCTGTAAAACTCATCCTTTATCCTATAATGTTTCATAATCTCGCAAGCTGTGAAAAATGTAGGCCGTTGTCAATAAAGTTTCAAGGTACTGAAGTATATACGCGTTTAGTAATTGTTTAGATATTGTCGGAGGTCACAAAGTTCGTCATAGCTTTTGCCCGCTGACACTACACAACCGCTGATATCAAAGATGTCTGAGATGTAAATTAGCGACGCGATCAAATACCCAAGGCTGAAACTTCAACAAATTGCGAGTCATTTTTGGGAAGAGCGTCCTCGACACAGAGACAACACGAACAATTCGCGACTTTCATTATATGTACCTTTCGACCGTGAAATTTTCAAGGACTTGACATTCAATTTAATGGACGCATGAATGAATACTTATCACGATCTTCGATCGCACAAATTCTAAATTCACTTTGGCTCGATAAAAAATTCGCAGTAGCGTGAAATTCTACTGTGAAAGCCAATGAAATCTCTGAAGTATTAATCTTGTGTGAGTTTACACTTATCGACATAATTTGAATTAGTCATATTGTAAAAAACATTTATTTGTATTAAAATCTTTTGAAATTTTTGTATTAAATTTTTAAGATATCCGAATGTTAATTTAACATAATATGATCATATTTTTAAATGTTTTTAAATCAAATATTTTGTGGTAAATTACACTGAGAGAAAGAATTGGTTAAAAAACCAAATTATTTAGTCTCATACGATCAACTAAACATTGAGTTGATTCAATAATTATTTAGTTGCACGTATCGGAACAAATAATTTAGTTTTTCTCAGTGTAATTTCCAATATTTCTTAAAATAACATAACTTATAAGTAAACAAACAATGTAAAAATAATGCAGTTTTAAAACGTTAAAGATAAATAACTGTACGTGTTGATTTATTATGAATATTAATGTTACTGAGAAAATATACTTACATAATTTGAAAACAAATTATTTTTTAGTTACTTTAAAAATCACTTAAAAATCATTTTTTCAGCTAGTTTTGAGTTAAACCACTCCCTTATAATATTTTAATTTTATATTTAATAATATCTGTGTCTCGCTTCAATTCGCAACGTGTGAAATTTAACTGAGCAAACGGATTCAATTACCGAGAAAACTGACGAGACATGAAGGACCCCACGCCAAAGGTTCACGTGGTCTACGATGTAGCTTTCGATCTTAACCGGACCTCGTTATGGTATGTTTGCGCCGCAGCTAGTAGTGTAAACATTTGCGAATCAATCGTGTCAAGGGACCATTTGACGCCTTCTCCATTGCCATCAAATTCGGTGATCGGGACACCGACGAAATTTGCATATCCGTCGGAATCGGGATCTGTGCATGCATTTAGCAAATCGGTTTACCTAGCAGGGCTTTAACCGGTCCATTATTTTTTCGCGGCGCTTATAAGTCTTATCCATTTATCCATGTTGGCACGCGATTGACCACGTGAAAAAAGTCAATGTTTTTATAGAATGTGATATGGTAAAAAAATTTCGAATCGATCGAGGGAGAAAAACAAAATTCTTATCATTATTACGGTAAAGACATATATCAATAAGACGGGATATTAAATTACTTAACATAATCTTGTTAAATTACTATCTTATTAAATTACTTAACATAAATTATGTATAGATTATAAATAGATTATAATAATGTCTTAAAACTGTTTTATTAATAATTTTCTCTATTTTATATTTCTCATGCATTTAAACATAAAATCGAGCTGCAGCGTAAATTAACACATTTGATAAAAACAGATTATATTTTTAAAAAATTGTATAAAATAGAATAAAATAGCAGATCCATTAAGTTATTAGTAACCTAATCTTATCTTTGTATATTATTGCTCTGCATGATTTTGTTAGACGCTCATTTTTGCTTATCTTAAGAAAAATTCAATTATTGCAAAATTCAAAATAATATCCTGAAAAAAAAAACTGTTATATCGTTGTCTGGTACAAGACACCTTTTTTCCAACTTGTGCTTCCAAAGTTTTATTTTTAGTTTTGTTTAAGAAACAAAAAACGAAGTGGTATATTGACGACCTTGCTTTACGTATAAACAGATTCACGCAAGTTTAGTAAAGTATGAATACACTGTGAGTAATTGCATATCTGGTTACGACGTTGTAAATTTTAATTGCTTATTTAGCCATGCGTTGATCCGTCGATTATTGTTTTGCGATGCATCATTGAAATTTTACATATTTTTGCTCCAAGTATTCGGATAATCGAACATCTTCAGATCCTGCGGAGTAATCTCTGGACGGGAACGGATGTCTTCGCGCGGTGAACTGTTCCGCCCTGAAGAAATTCGATGCCAGTTGGTCGAGATCCCGCGAGATATTCCGCAGCTCATACAGTATCGACATCTGACATACGATCTCATTACAAATCGGCGAGATTTTTCGATTTGCGTTCTCGATGATACCGGGCGACGGTGACGAGCCAATATTTCTCGATCAGCGAGAATCTTTTGGGATCATTCCCTCACTCGGGAATGAAAGATTCGAATTACTCGAGAATCACGGAAACGAGACATTACAATTTTGTGATATGTATTAATATATAAGATATTTAACCCCGTCGTACCTGATGGAACATACGTCCCAGAATCCTTCAAAAATTCATATCGTTCGCAAAAAATAAATAGCGACTTCTCTCTGGATACATTTTAAACATAAAGAATAGAAGTCTTTGTAAGAAAAATGGCACCCTTGTGAGTTTCACCCCTTGAACTCATCAAATATTTGTAAAATGGAGTAAAAGTAAAAAAATACATGTATCTTCTACAAAAATTAAGATAGCGAGTGCTTTCTGGATTCATTTTGAAGGTAATTATGAGGATTATGTGAAAAAGATCGTTATTTAATTTTAAAATAGCTGATTCAATGTAGCAGGCAAAAATGCTAAATTTTGTTCCATTTACACGTATAATAACAAATATAAATTATATAAATTTTTGAGGTCGCTGATGATCTGCGGCAACTATTCAAAATTTAACTTGATGGATATGATATGGCAAATTAAAATGCTAAATTTTATGAAACTCATTTAAATCCGTTATTAAGCATTTTTAAATTTTGATCATAGTTTCATAATCAGCGATCTTAAAAACCTTTAGTAAAACGTGAATTAAATGTTAATTATTCCCAGAAAAAAGGATTAAGTGATATCTTTGAAAAGTAGATAAATCTGATTTTATATTTCATAAACTATTTCAAATCGCTAATTGCTGGAAAACTGTAATAGCCTGAACATCTTTTTCTTAAAAATAAAATGACTGTAAATTGATACAGAGATTTATTACTAGGAAATAATACTGCGAACAGAGAATATCTTGTGTATCAGCGAAACTGCCGATAATTGTATTTTAACGTCGTCCAAACGTCGTTATAAAGACGGCATTTTCCGTCGTTTGAAACTACAGCTCTTACAGTTCGATAGAATCGTAAGGACTCATTCTCCTAATTGCGAGCGGTATTCTCGCGACGAGTATCACTTATCTTCCTCATAGTATCTTCCTGCCTTCCTTCCTTACTTTAGGTTGAGATTAGCTCGGTCCTCTGACAGGTTTCACTACGCTTCACGGCACAATGGTCGCTTCAATGGGGACGTGGACTGACATTACTTGATCATGTAGCCGATCGCTATAATGGACGAACATCCACGTAACGAAATGGATCAGAGCCGTGATCAGAGAGAAGGGTCCAGCGAAAGGAATCTCTTGAGTCGTTTTTGCGAGGCCGCTTCCCAGGACTTTGCGCCGCTTCTCGCACTGTCTTCTACTCTAAGTGATTCTCCATCGCGTTTTACTCTCTCGAATATCACTTGTGTCGCAATTAGTCGGTGAAGCGATTCTTTACCTTTAGTTTTTCGCATGGCATTAAATTGAGAAAGAGAAAAAATGTAATAAAAAAATATTAAAAATTGAATTGATACATCCAATTCACACGAACATGTCTCGTTGCAATTATTCACACTGTATTCATATTTGCTAAACTTTTGACTTAATTTAATTTATAAATTTTATTTCCACCATCTGAAGGTATTTTTCTTTAAATTATTAACGATATTTTTTCAGTGACAAAAACTATAATTATTAAAAACTTCGAAAGAAGAATATTGAAATTTTTATTTTAGTAAATGTAGTGTTTCAATATTTATAAGCAGTAATAATATATTTGGGAGTAACAAATGCTAAATTAAATATAAAAGGCTAATGGTACTAAAATTAAATGTATTAAATTTTTCTAATTCTAATAAAAATTTATCTCTTTCAATATTATAATACGACATTTTATTTTTGTAAAATTTAAAGATATATATATATATATATATATATATATATATTGTGCCAGAATTTGTTTGTACTTTACCTACCATTCTAATAAATAATTCTATTACGATAATATATGTATGAGGCTGTGAATGTTATTACGATAAATTTATTTCTCTAGCTAGGTCAATCCAATATCTTTTTTAACAAAGAAATAAAAATTTAATCCTGCAAGAATATTTTTAAAGATTTTAGCTTAAATTGCAACTTAATAAAGTAATTTAGAAAATTAATCGTATTTTTATCTATTCAGGTGTTTGCGATGAGCATGAATACAGACTGACGAAGCACTTGCTGGACAAATATGACGCCGGCGTGAGGCCAGCTAAAAATTCGTCCCAGCCTTTGCTCGTGGTTTTTGGACTGTCTCTTCATCATATTATCGATGTCGTAAGTACTCGAGCGTAAATAATCTTAAAAATTAATATACAATACGAGAGAGTCCCGCCCGTTTTTTAGCGTTTTCTTAGAAAACTCTAATTTAAGAAAAAAAAGTGTTACGATCAACATTCTGTATTTTTTTTAATTTTTGCTTTTCAAACTGTTTTAAAAGTTTTAGTATTCCTTTTGTAAGTGTTTAGTATTCTTGTTGTATTCATTTTATAACATTTAATTAGCAGAGTTAATAATTTGCTATTTCGTATTTTTTTTTCAATTGTAAGTTTTGTAAAAAATGGTTTGCAGAACTTGTTTATAATTTTACATACGAATAAAAATATTTCATATTATGTACATATAATTATTAATTACAGATTAAAAGATTTTCTAATGTTTCAATAAATAAATATTCTTATTTGTGACACGTGTGTGAAACGTTTTTGCTTTAAACAGTATTAAATTTCTATCGAATTAAGTACATAAAATGGACACGATATCGCCCTGTAGAACACTTAAGTACACATATTTTCCACAATAAAATATTGATGACGGTTGTAAAGTAGAAATATCAACAGAAATTCCGACATATTTCTCGAAATCCTTAAAGTTCAACGACGATCGAAATGTTTTAAAGAAGTAAACTGTTGGTTGCACGAAATCCCTCGCTAAAGGCGAGGCCGAGCGTGGGATTTCTTCGAAAACATTTTTATATTCTTCCGTGCTGGAGTTAAATCAGGTAAATGCTATCGAGATTTTGCACATATTCGCGAAATCCTGCGGAGATATTAAATACATTGTTATACTTTATTTGGTTCATTATAATATTATGCTTTATGTTATGCTTTACACGCTTTACTATAATAAAAATATGTACGCGAAAAAGTATTTATATATATATATATATATATATATATATATATAAACGAGATAACGGTGACGCGTAATAAATCGGGAAACGGTGTCTCGACGGATTTTTTACAGAACAAAATTTAAGTATATGAGAAAAAACTATAAAAACGCTTGATTGCTCGTTTTTTTAACGATATTTGTGCCTATGAATTTTTTTTACTGTCGACTTTTACCATCGCTTTGGCATTTAAACAGAATTCTCAGTAAACGGATTTGATCTTTTAATAAAATAAATTCTCGCTTGCGAGGTTGAAAAAAATTGCTAAAACAAACGGTAGAAATAACATTTGAATACTGTCACAGCTGGTAAAGAATAAATGATTTTTATTATATTTTTAAAGATCCATAAAACTGTTATAATAATATTATTCACCGCTTTGTCGTGTCGACATGTGCTGCGTGCGATAAACATAACTGTGTATGTTTAGTTCATATATAAAAATTGCTAAATTAATAGCTTGTTCCAAATTTTATCAATTTAATATAAATTTCTTTTTAATTTTTCTCTCTGATTTATCTCTATCATCTGCTCAGCGATATTTTTAAGTCTTCTCCTAAATTTGTCTCGGGACCCAAGGTAAAATTGAGAAAAATGCGTATCGTAACGTAAATGGAAACACCGCGACCGTGACAGGATCCCCGGTGGTAATCGGAGATACGCGAGATAAATTGGCGTGAGAATAAGTAAGTCGGTGGGAAAGTTTCAGGCATTTGTTTCGCGTATGGCGGTAACGAGAGCAACCTTTAGCAACGTAACCGACCGATCACCCCAGGGAGGCCTGAGACTGTCTAACGAGAGCTCGTTACATCGCGCAATATACGGCCGATTATTCGGCTCGTCTCTCTCTCTCTCTCTTTCTCTTTCTCTCTCTCCTTTTCCTTTCTTTCCCTTAGATAATATTGATGATAACGTAATATTGCGCGCTCTCCCCGCTGAGTTTTGTTAACCGCCGAATCTATTGGAAACCTTTCAAGCCACTCATGGAATAGATAATGAAATAATTGAATAATAATCAAAAGGATACTTTGCATGAATCTTATTTATTTTCATTCGAAAAGATTTATTGAGTTATTTTAAATGTGAGATTTTTATCAGTTGTATGCCTTGGCAAAGCAAAAGAGAATTTGACAAGAAACAATTTTGCGTTGTATTATAAATCGATCAAGTAATGATCATTTATCGAGCTGCGATTACTGATCTAAGTTTATTTTGCGTTATTTGAAAATCATATTTTTACATGCACACCCTGAAAAAAAAGTTGTCAATGTGACTAAATTTTTCAACTCCTTACATTTTTTCAGTTCAAGTATTTCTGTTAAGTATGTAAATACATAAATACTTGAAGAAATTTAATCAAGTTGAAAAATTTAGACGACAACTTTTTTCTCTGATTGCAGAAACAACTTTGAATTCGTGAAATCGTGATTGCTCATCAAACAGTAATCAACCACAAATTCCTATCGCTCAAGTTCTCAACATATCTAAGCCCTGTAATTGGAATATTATACATAGTCTCACAATAGTATCATCGTTATATCAGGTTATTGGGTTACTCATTCCATTTTCCATAGTATCTACTCTCGAGAGACGATATACAATGATAAATGTTAAGCATTAAGCGAGAGTTATATAGCTCTTTCGCGAAGACTTTATTAGTCCGTACATATTCATCTTCTTCTATCATTACGAAAATAGCTTCTTGAATAAACAAAAAAATGCACTAGATTATCCGTAAAAAAATTATTAAATAATCTTTTTTTCTTTTATAAAAAAAATTTTATTAATTTCTTTCATTAAAAGAAAAAAAAGTATTAAAAATGTAACAAGATTAATAATAATTTAATTTGCAATTCTATAATAATTAAAAATATTGTTCTTCATTAAAAAAAAATATAAAGAAATTATAATAATGATTCCAGTGCAATCATTACGATTAAAGACGTTTTTATAACGGTTAATGTAACAAGCATAGTTTCAAGAGATCATTTACCGAAGTATAATTATTTTATAAACAATTTAAAAATATAATATGTATCTTCAGTAACAAAGTGATATAACGAAGATACTAACACTACTCTCATTGTCAAATTAAAGAAATCCAATCTTGAGATGTCAAGCGCAGACATCGTGACTCTCAGAAGTTAACAAAGTGGTTAGAATAAGTCGCTTAAGCGCATCAAGGACTTAAGGTAAAGTACCGGAACTTTTGAATATTTACGTTCTGTGCGTACAAAATAACGAGACCTAATTATAAAGAATCCTTGCCTTCGAACGTCAATCTAGCATCGAGATAACGTTCACCGCGGAATTCGTCAGGTTCCGGGTTTCGCACAATTACGGTGGCCAATTAAGTGTCGAATAGCTTTGTACTTTGCAATTGGCCTTAATTAAACGCCTTACGTTATCAGCAAAAGTAAGAAAAAAATCAGTGAGCAAAAATAACGTTTAACGTTTTTCTCAAATCAAAAAAATATATTAAATAATTGTTTTAAATTAATGTGTTTGTTGAATGAATTAAGGTGTACATACGTTACATTGTTACCATTTTTGGCGGTTAACATGAAAGAAGTCAATCATTTAAATAATAAGAAAAATCTGTATAGAACATTAATACGTATAAATTAAATTTTAATTTATCAAATTTTTTGCACTTTTTTGTTTAATATTTATAATATTTATAATATTTATAAATAATATTTTTCGTTATATATATAATAAAACTAATTGATTTTAAAATATTTATTTTATTTCTAATTTATTTGCAATTACTTTTATAATTGAAAATAATTTGAAAATAAAGCGTTGAATTCGTTAAAATATTTTGATTGCAAAAGTAATATTATTGCACGACGTGGCTTTAAAACTGTTCCGGATTTTATGAAGAATTGTTCATTTTTTTTATAACTAGAAAGATATATTGCCTGTTGTTTGTCGACCATATCGTTGACAATTCGTTTCGTTGTCATATATCAACTCCGATTAATCACACACAGGTCAACGATTTTCTTTTAGAGAACAGTGGAAACCTAAATATTTTACGATGAATTAGTTACAAATAATGAAATTTCCTAAGACGATCTTTCATTGTTACATATTACAGAAATATGTTATTGATTAAACAAATAAATTTCTTTCTAATTTACTTCTCCAAATAAATCGCGTTACGCAAAAGGGTCTCATGGATAAGCGAGAGAAGCGCATCGGAGAAAAAGAAATTAAATTTCGTGTTAAAACAATTTCATGAATGCTAATCTGCACATAGCATTTAGATTTACAAATGAATTTATATTACAGTTTGTACGCGAAGATCGTATTGTTTTACATTCCTTTACCGTCTCAAGGTTCATATTATTTATTTCAGGATGAAAAGAACCAGATACTCACAACCAACTGTTGGGTTACGCAGGTTTGGACCGATCATCATTTGAAATGGAATGCCTCGGAATTCGCTGGAATTCGAGTAATCCGCGTTCCCTACAATCGTGTCTGGCGACCTGACACGATTTTGTACAACAAGTGAGCACTCGTCTGAAATCGCGCGAATGAACTTTGCAAACTTTGCAACGCAAGTGCAGTTTAAAAATGTATACCGCAAGGAGAAAGTTTGCGCATTCAATCTGCGGTTCTGAGATATTAAACAAATTCTACAAATTGGAGCAATGATTTATACATCCTCTCGAGATCTCTACGTCTTGATCCTGTTATTCTTTTGAAACTTCTTTCGATCCCTTGCGGGATACTTCCCGCTGGTATGCATAAAGTAAAGATCGACGGTGATTCATAATAAAATATGATAATGAAAAGAAAAGCTCGCGAGTAATTTCAACGAGTAACAATTTTCAAGTTCAGATAGAATACAAAAGTAAGAGAAATAAAGATAAGATAGGCGACGAAGAAAAATAATTTAGAATAAATTTAGAAGCATTAGAGAAAAAATAGAATATATTTTTCAATATCGTGCCCGGATAATGTAATTTCTTAAATGGAGGAACGGAGTTCAAAGATACAAAATTCATCGAAATAACAAAAGGGTTTATATATCTCGTTGCGGTTTCAATTTTCTGGTTACAGTGCGGATCCACAATATAGTTCAGCGGTCATCAATACAAACGTGATCGTCAGTCACACGGGCGAGGTGGTCTGGCTGAGCCATGGTATTTTTCGCAGCAGCTGCGACATAAATGTGGAGTTCTTTCCGTTTGACGAGCAACGATGTGCTCTCAAATGGGCCTCCTGGACGTACGACGGATATCAAGTAAGTTTCACATTCTAACGCTTTGCATTTTATCTCGCGCATTTAGATCTTCATCCGCGCGGATGCAAATTATCAAGGTTTCACGTTTGCATAATTGAATATCCGATTTTTAATCAGAATGGGTCACTGCGCCGCGCGTATCAAAATTTTTTCTCTTAAAAAGCTAAAGCTCGAAGTTTGTTCCGACGGAACAAATTATTCAACAAAATGTAAATTGTGAAAACTTGGAAAAATTTGCGTTGCGTTTTCTAACGAAATCAACTTTCCTAGATCTGGATAAACGCGTTACAATAAAACTCGCGTAAAATGTGCGAATTATATCACGTGCGAAAATACCAGATGACTATCGAAATTGAATTTTTATAGATTTTAGTTACATTTTGTTAATCATATTTGCATTTATTGTAAGAAATTTAATACGAAGAGAAATTTTGCACAAAGTTACGATTCGTCCTATATCCGTTCGTAATTGCAATAGACGATAGTAGATAAATGTTCGTAGAAAATAATCACGTTTCAATGAATGCGCGGCTCTCGTGTCGCTACCTTTTCGATCGAATCTCGGCGCGAGAATAACAATGCGACGCTCAGTGATCTTGCTTACCATAAAAAAACATCAAGGCCGTACAGACAATCGTGCCGCACAAAGTACGTAACGTTTTTAATTCCGCGAGCTAATAATCGTGCACTGCAATGAGATACGATTCGTTTCGAGAAGACAATACGATGGACAATACACGGGACGGTTCGTGCCGCTGCTTGTTCATTGAAGTGGCTCTCTGGCCATTTAATAGATACTATATATTACAAAAACAAACACCAAGATCGTGCACCAGACAGTCATAAAATATTTTACACACTACGAATCATATATGTACGCTGAATATTTTTCATTTCTTGCGTTTCGAATTAAATTCGTTAAAAAAATCTATTGCACATTATGCACTTTGTTTTGTAGACTACTAAAATCGGCTAGAGATAATGATTGATTTGACGTTTGAGATTGAGAAAACGTTTTGAAGAAAAAATATTACTTGCATTCTGATCAGTGCGAGAAAATGTATTTTTGGACCTTGAGAAACAGACTATGCGCGAGTAATCGTTCTCTTATCAAATCACTTTTGAAAAAATGTACAAGATATTTAAATTATTAATATAATTAAGATATAGAAATGATCTATAAACAAACAAATTAAAAGGTGAAAAGTAATTACATTTATATTTAATCATTATTATTATATTATTACATTAAATTCAATTATATTTATAATATATTATATATTATTATATTTAATTATAATATATTATATATAATAATTATATTTATTTCTAATACATTCTATACAAAAAACTTGAGAATAATTAATGAACATTTTATTGATCATTTCTTTATCTTAATAGAATTTGCATATATCAAACTTAGTGTTCTTATTAACATATTTATCGGTCGCTATTCATAATTCCATCTTATTTTGAGATCATTTTAAGTAATGCCTCATTAGAATCATGAATCTCTCCAGAATATCTTGTGAATCGCGAGAAACAACATTCAAGCTGTGTGTCGAAACAAATTTTATCCGAATTTCACAGTGAGTTGAATCGTGATTGCAAATATATAAACGTAACACATGTTAAACTGATTCTGATCTTTTTATAATTTAAAGAGATTAATTTCGCCTGAATTGTCTCGCTTCAAAGATGTCGATATCTTCTAAATAAATAAGTATTACGTACATTAAATTTTTATGTGATAATCCGATATGTTCCATTTGGCCAATTCTCTTGTTGGTTCTTGTAAAACTTTCAGAACCGCTTAAAAATGCGGCAAGACACTTATCGGTCGGCGCGCGACTGTTCGTTTCACAGATTTTCTTTTAAATGGAATTAATTTCTGCCTTCAGCCATTCGTAATTCCTCGCCGTATTATATTCACCATTTAAGACCGCAAAATATTTTATGGTTTCGGTGGATAACATTCAGCGAGATGTATCGATTATCCGAGAACTGAGGTATCTATATACATTGGCTCATGTGAAATGCGAAACCATATCGATTAGGGCTAAAGATAAAGATAAAGACGAATAAATATACTGCAGATTAAATCTTACATTTGGACACAGCATGAAATTATTAGGAGAATCGTCAGATAAATTCTTGTCTCTTTTTACGTTATCAAAGCTAAATTTTTTTCGGCTTACATGAGAGATTACGTGGTAAAAAAGTATTTTGGCGCAGAATTCTGCGTGCGATCCGAATGAATGAAAAGAAAAAAATATATGTACAGCCGTTCGCGAAGCGAAGCCGATCGGCCTTTCGGAAGTTCGGGGAACGCTTAACATGGCTGTGCGGCGGAATCGAAAACGCCGGCCCGTCAAGTCGTGAAAATGGTTCGGGCAGATCGAAAAGCTTAATCCCGGCATCGCGAGAAGAATTCAATACGAGAGCCGTTCGGTACGCCTCCGCATCGAGAGAGCACCCTGCCGCCTATCTTTCACAGAGCTTTTCCATTTTCTATCTCTCCGCGTTGAATAAACTTTGCGCGCCGCGCCGTCACCGCCGTTTCCCGCCGTCAGTGAGAACAATTTTACTGCAGCATCTAAAAATTTAGCTAGATACTGATCAGAAAATAATTTCACGTTGGATTGTCAAAATAAATTTGCAACATGCTCAAGCATGATAATAACGCTGCAAACAATTTTGACGTTCTACACTGGGAGAAACATTTTTAATATAAATATATTTTTTTAAAACTTCATGCAGATTTTGTATGTTCTGTTTAAATAAGAATATTTACTTTTAAGTAAGTCATCATATTACCTTAAGTATATAATTTTTATATTTTTTACATATAAATAATAATTTTACAAATGAGCTAATAATAATATTAAATTTAATTAAATTGTTTTCTTAGATTAAAAATCTGATTATCTTGAACATAAAAGTAGTCTAACAATAAATATTTTCTAGAGTTGTAAGAAAAAATTATTCGATAAAAAATTATTTCTTTATTTTATTTATATACATAATTCAATAAAAAAAATTTTAATTGAACCTGAGTGTAAGCCATGAAAAAATATTGTTTTTGTATTGAGTTAAATTTTTCTGTTTTAAGAAATTTTTTCTTTCAGGGTAACAACCAAGCTAAACATCTTAGATAATTTTTAAATGGTTTAACATAACTATTTTCAGATCTGTATTTTAACAAAATTGGTCGTTCGTGTAGAGGACGTCATCGTGGTCTAAAATACTTGTTTTGGCGAATCTTTCAAAATTCTTCCCGCATTAATCATTTCTCGTGTTTCGCGCGACCAGATTCTCAGCGTTGATCATTAATTTTCCAAGCGCAAAAACTTTGGCAAGAGGCTTCTCTTTAATGATAAAAAAAAAACTGAGCAAGTTCTTATTTTAATTAGCAGTTGTTAAAGGAATTAATGTCGATCGATCGAGTAAACGGATAAACGATACAGCAAATTAATCGTTACAAGATTTGCCTTAGGAAAGAAATTATGATGAAGAATGATGACAAAGATTATATCGGAAATAAAATTGTAAATGTCTCGTACAACATTTTACTTCAATTTAAAATCCGATTTCCCTACTTTAATTCTTTTCATTCGTACGACCGCAATAAATGTCTTTGTCGTTATTTAATAAAACACGTATCGACTCGGATAAAAAGTTATTACGCGATACACAAAACAATCTGAATCGCAGCGAAAGACATTCAACCTGTCAGCTGCTAGTTTAACTTTTAGTCAATAAAACCGAACCGGCCTTCCGTTCGTCTCCGGTTACGTTTTTAGCGAAAGGACGCAACGTTCGATAAACAAATACTGCGCCTGACATTTTTACTACTCGCAAATTCACCGGCAAATTTTATGGACGCGAAACGGTGGTGACTTGTCCTCATCGTCGATGGTCATAACTCACACAGCGGAAATTTTACATGGGCATCAGCTCGAGCTGGAAAGACAGAGCGAGCAGGGGGACACTAGCAATTATCAGGCGAATGGCGAGTTCCATCTCCTGGACTTCACCGCTCGCAGAAACGTCGAGTATTACTCCTGCTGCGAGGAGCCGTACCCTGACATCACTTACGAGATTCGCTTGCGACGACGTCCGATGTTCTACGTCTTCAACTTGATCCTGCCCTGCATACTGATCAACGGCGTCGGTAAGTGGAGTGCATAAATGCGCATACGTGACCGAAACGGCGCGGTACCCTCAGTTAGCAATCTGCGACAGACTGACGTTCGTATATCGAAGAGCGTAATAATTGTATTTACGTAATTATATCACGTATTCAAAATATTCTGTTACTATAATTCCTGAACATCAGATCTCTCTTATTCAGAAAGTTCTGATATTATATTATAGTTAATAGCGTTACATTTCATTATCTTGCATTGAAAAATATTTAAAAAAAAAAGAGGATAATTGGCAATTATTAGCAGTTGTGTTTGAAAAATACAAAATTTTGTACAAACAAAATTCAATACAACATTCAAATATTGATTTTTACATCAAATTCAGTAAAGAATTAATACAAATAGTCGATGTACCGATTTTTTAAAACATCTTTTTTTTTATAAAAAAAAAGAGTGAAACTTTTTAAGACACTCAGGCTTAATTTCGCAAGTAAACTTTCACAGATTACGAATTAATGATATGCGGTAACGCGATGTAAATCTCGAGGATCTCGTTCATTAATAAAGGCAGTAACAGTTCTTACGTTAGTTACGAAGTAAATTTCGTAAATAAACTTTGCGACTACGAAGCGGCAGACTGTACGAGAAAAATCATATTCGAGATAGGCTCTCTTCTGATCTTTCCGCACTCTCCGCCCAACCTACTTGTGTAAGAAAATTGAGATGGTGCCTACTAATACGAGATGCGAACCTAACGAATTTGCATAATAGTTTCTCATAATTCTGAGAAAAAACCAGCGTCTTGATTAATAACTGCGAACAATTAAATCGTTTTAAGATGCTCGATAAGGAAGACAAGATGATCAACACTTTTATTTGCATGTTTAAAAGAAATTTGGAAGTTTGATAACATTATATATTTCAAAAAATAATTTTGAACGTTTCAAAGAATATTTTGAAAACAAATTACTTTGAAAGTTTAAAATTATTAATTTTTTTTATAAAGAGAGATATCTAGAGGAGATATCTTAAATTAAATCGCTCATTATAAACTTTTAATATTAAAAATTTTTTATAATTTTTTAAATTATAATGGAAGTAAAATTATTTTCGTGCTTATTTTTTAATAATTTGGAAGAAAAAAATTGAAACTTTAACAACGTGTTAATGTAATTCAGGAAAAGAAAAATATATACATTGTAACAAATACTATGTAAGCAGTTACAAAAAAATATAATTACTAAAACACTAAAGTGTGTCTTACACATTGTTCATTCTTTGCAAAAAAAAACAGAAGAAAAAATTTTTAAAGAATTATATAATTTTATCTGAGAAAAAAGAATGAGGAGAAGAATTTTAAAAATAACAACAAGGCCACTAGGTCTAAGTAAGTGTTAAGATTTGTTGCGGGGAAAAACAAATTAAGTCATCGCCTTTAAGGAAACGACAGCATAAATCGACAGCATTTCATTACATTTCTGCTGCCGTTTATCGATAATGAAAGAAATTTTCCGAGAATTTGCTGGATTGGAGCTTGTAAAACAGTAATTGCCTATCGATTAAAAAAAAGAGCTTTTTATAAATAGAAAAAAGTGAAAAGTACATGGAAAGAACAATTTTGCTGGAATACAAATCTGAAATGAATTACATAAAATCATTAAAAAAATATATATCAGATTTTAACTTGGTTGCTAGAATGTCAAACCTATTTGCAGTAACATTATGTTTAAGTGTCCTGCATAATTATTTGAATCCAAAACGTAAATTTTCTGATCTGCGTTTAGTAAAATTTTTAGACGCTGCAGTATAATTGTTCTTTCCATGCGGAACATTTAAAAAATGAAAAGAATAAAGAAATCAACGTAGATACATAGATAAAAAAGCAAATATGATAACAACGGAATATAAAACCCAATGGAGCAATCGAGACTGTCAGACGAATGGGACACTTCGATGGCTTTCCGATGATAAAATTGATGGTTATTGTAGAACAGTTAAGAAATGACAACTATGAATTACTGAAAAATATTTATGCGCTTTCATTTAGCCAACAATTTGTGAATTATTTTACACGATAATAAGTGATAAAAAGTAGATAAAATTTGAATTCATTTCCGTTGAGTTTGATTCAACATTTATAATTTTTTTGCAAAATAAACTCAAATAGAATTTGCGAAAAATCAATATCCCATAAAACATGAAATTATTACAGTTTAATCATATCAATCGATAAAGAATTTAAGTATTAATATACTTTTAAATATAGACACGTTTGTGAGAACCAAAGATACGGGAAACTTAAGAAAATTTAAATTTATCGAAGTCTTGAAAGAAAAGCTCCTACATATTGCATTTACTCTTTTGTTTTGTCGTCTTTTCTGCAGCTTTGCTTGTTCTATTTTCGATTTCTACAAACTTTTGAGTTTGTCACGAGACTTCGAATCGAAGTCTGGTGGAATATCTCGAGGATTCAATATTTCGCGGTAAGAGTAAAACTTTCGTGGACGCTGCTCCTGTTTGCTCTCCAGCCCTGCTGGTGTTCTACGTGCCCTCCGAGTCGGGGGAGAAAGTCACTCTTGGCATCTCGGCCCTTCTCTCCATGACGGTGTTCCTGATGACCATTCGTGAAACTTTGCCCCCCACTGAGAAGACGCCGCTAATAAGTGAGTATACATCGTTAGTCGTTTCCGTTCGGATTTTTAATTCGAATTCAGAAAGAACATTTCTATACGAGATTTTTTCAAAATATTGCAATCTATACCAATTCCTTCTATACTATTATGTTTGACTGAATTATCACAAATATTATTTTTCAATCATATTTTGGAATTTTTTAATAGATTTTGTTAATTTTGAATCGATGCAAAATGTTACCACAATTTCAATTCGAGCGTTGCAGTCACTCGTTATTCATTAAAAAACCTGCGGAAAGTGCACCTGGGGTTTTCTTGAGACGGTTAGCCGTCTCCGCAAGGCTGAACATCGTCTCATTTCTGCTAATGTAGTCTTCAAAGGGGAGAAATCCTTTGGAAGACTACATTAGTAGGAATGTGCTCAAAGAATAGTGAGAAAACCGAATATAATAGTAGCTCAGAATCGTTATCCAAGTAAAGAAAGAATTTTGTTTGATGGTTAGACACGGTTTGTGCAAGAAAATGTGACGAACAATTTCCTCAAAAAATTACAAAAGGTGCATCATATTCAAACTAAATAAATTTCTTCAAATAGTATATGCAATTACTTTTTTCCTATTTTATTCTTTGAATTCCGCGTCCAATACATTTTAAGATAAATATTTAGTATTGCACTTATACACATTTTTTTTTACCTAAATTGCTTTCTTTCAAAAACTTAGTTAAGAAATATAAATGCAATTATCTATTCTATTCATCTGTGCTCTCTCTCTCTCTCTCTCTCTCTCTCTTGGTGCTTTCAGGTCTTTACTATGGCGTCAGTATTTGTCTGGTGTCGTTCGCATCCGGTTTGGCAGTCGTAACATTGAATTTGCATCACCGTGGTGTGCGGGGCATACGCGTGCCGAGTATCGTGAGATCGCTGGTTTTAGACAAATTAGCCAGGATAGTATTTCTGAATTTCCAAGAGGAGAATAGACCGGTAAAACGGATGCACGTAATGCACATGCATATTGCTGCTTGTAATAAGCGGAGCGTTTTGCAAATTGTCATTTCCGGTTTTCTAAAAGCTACCCTCGAAATCTGAATCAGTGAAATCTTATTGATTTGCAGTGCTATAATTATAACCGTGATCATCTCAGTGATTATTCACCGTTTTTCAATGATTCAGATTAAGAAAAGGGAGGAGGGATATTCTCATTGATCGCGTATTATTGAAAGGTAGTGCATGTATCACTGATTGACGTAGTTGTATGTATAGCTATTGAAATCAGGTCGTTCATTGTCTTTCAATGAATAAGACACTGATTCCGATTTAGAGATTATATGAATATAATATCATAAAATTGAACCAATATTCTGTGCGCGACTTTCTCAGAATCAGATCGGTCCGGTAGTAATACCGAGAGCAGCTTCCGGCGGATAATAATAAACAGGATCGGCCTCAGGCATTCGTTTCAGCATACATAAAAGTTGTAATAAGAGATGATATATATCTTCGAGATTATAATAAAAAAAAAAAATAAAACATAGATATAGTATAATACAATAGATTTAATATAAAAAAGATAATAATTTCGATTAGACAAATATATAAGCTCAAAAAGAAAGAGATCATGTAAAATGTAAATTGTGAACGATGCGAAGAAACATATGAAATAAATGTTATGATTTTTTAAAAATTATTTCATTAATAATTATAATAATTAATGAAATAGTAAAAAAAAATAGATTAATGCGAGAAAGATGCAAACTTTGTCTCCGGATAGACATCTGCTGCCGATGCCGAGCGTAAACGAAGAACGTATTGCGCCTCGCCGAGAGAAAGTTTCGCGATTCATACATACAGTTTCTAAACGCGTGCGCCCGCTATTACTCCGTTCTATAGAAAAGTTACGGCATGATCATCAATATGAGATCACAGCGATTTGTTATTTCAGCAGGAACCGGCGGAACAATTCCCGAGAAGAAAGAATTGTCCGCTGCACTGCAAGCCCGAACTGCCGGAGCAGCATGTATCCCCCAAATATGTATCGAGAAAAGACGATAGTAATAGCTCTAGTCCCAGTCTAGGTGAGTGATAAAGTAAATAATTAACTTTATTAAAATATCATGTCATTGACTTATCAGAAGTCACTGGTCTTTAATCCGTGTATTTTTTTTTAATCTTTAATGTTGCACGTAGTCATATCGCCGTTCTCGAACGTGCATTTGTTCATCTTTGATCATATTTATTATTTCAGTGTTTATGTTATATTATAAGAATCGGCTGAAAGTAAATTTCTTTGTAGAATCAAGTAAGTTTTTCTACCATTCTCTCACATACATCTGTGTGTGATTTTTAAATTGTAATATTAAATAAAACTTTTTATTTTTTGCGTTTTCGCCAATTTGTCGTAACTCGGAAAGTCACGAGAGTTCGAAACGTGCCTTTGTAAAAGAATCATACCAATCTTTTGTGCAATGTGTAATACTTGGTTACGAGAGGTTTACTTTCATTTGCATTCAAGCGTAACGACCCAATATACATATGTTTATCGTATTTCTTGTTTCGAGCATCGAGCATCCTTTCGTTCTGATTATCTTTCAGTAGTCTCTTCGTTTAGTTTGGTGTACTTTCTCTTCTTTAACCAGTTTTTTTCTTTTAACTAATTGGTGTTGCGCGATTAATGTATTATGAATAGTGTCGAACGATCGCACAGATCTCGCAAAGGAAGGTGGCCTTGAGGCGCATTGGTCCCGGGTCCTTGGAAGAGTGCACGCGACCATCGAGAGGAACGAGCGGCGCCTGGTCGAGCAGGATCGCCGGGAAAGGACAGAGTTAGATTGGAAGCAGGTCGCTTTAGTCAGTGATCGTGTTCTGTTGTGCATTTTCTTTCTTACGACAATCGTCAGCACGGCGGTGATTTTATGCGGCTCGCCCCCGACCTCGGATGCGCCCGGAGATGGGTAATCCTTGGACTACCTTGCTTCGACTAATCGTTTAATGATTGGTCGAATAACGCTTTTCAAGAATCACCGATGGTTTTTAATCCATTAATAATTTTTGTCCCCCATGCTAAAGAAAAATAATTTAGCAGACTCGTTGATACGAAAGAGAAAAGAATATAATAGTTGCTTGTTTTGCAATGAGATGTGTGTTAATCCGTGCAGAAAATAAGTGAATTTTGAGTAATTAATGAAAACTGCTATTTCTACTTGCTGATACCGTGAAAAGATTATTTTGGGACAGACCTAGTTTCTCTTTGCATTCGCATGTTTCTTGCACAGAATGTATCGTCGTGCAATTTTAGGTAAATATAACGTATTTAAAATTTATAAAACAAAGTATATCTCTTGATCAGAGGTGAATTTAAGGAATGTAAGACTGCTGAATCAGTTCAAACAACAAATTTTTTTTCGAAATAAAAATTGGGGTTTTTTTTTTGAGGATCATGATTTTAAGAATTCATGTACGTACCTCAAAATTACAACTTAAATTCGCCTCTGTTCTCCCGACATTTTATTTATTTTTTAAATTTTTTATTGAACGAACGAATCAAGAATAATTTCGAAGTAGATAAAACTGTAAATATATCCATCGAATTTGTCACAGAGAATAAATTAACGACATCATAAATCTGTAAAAGCTCGTTAATGCGTAAAGATGTGTTTATCGATATAAAATATAAATAGACTTAGAAATAAACGTTCTATATTATGAGAATTCATCGTCTGTGAAATAAATAATGTATCGTCAATATTGAAATGTGCTTAAGCAGAGTCGAAAGTAATATAATTTAAGATATAATGGCAATAAATAATGAGATTTTATTTAGTCGACCGTAGAAGTCCCGCAACCGTATTTTTAAGTTATAAAATCCTTTCTTATTTATGTAAAAATATCTTTCTTTTTCATCCATTTTATAAGAATATGTAAAACTATAAAATATATTATAGAATGTATATATAAATATGAAAGCCACTTAATAGCCCTTAATAATAATCAGGTACAGGTGCACAAGCTATTTTTACAAAGTCTTCGTACTTCACATGCCCGTTCAGAGACACATTGGCCTCGCGGAAGATTTGTTCCACTGTAACAAGGGACATTATGCCAAAATTGCCAATTAGGTTGCCAAAAAGTCATTGTTTTTTTATGTAAATAAAAGTTTTTGCTTTATATAAAAAAAAATGCCTTTCATTTACATAGAAAAAGAATGACGTGACTTTTTTTGCCAATCTACATAGCAATACAAAGCTGATTATTATATCTACTCGCTTTACCTTCTTTGCTGCTCAATTGTTCTCCCCAGTGAAGCAACATATGCGCTAGCTGTCGCGCTGGAATAGTGCCACTGTGAGAGGTATCGGCAGCTTGAAAGGCTTTGATTACCTCTTTTGGTAGATCCTCCGCACGAGTCTGAAAGTGCATGACTTCCAGAAAGTCAGCAAAAGACATCTTTCCACCTAGAATCAATGTAAAAGATATTTTCCTATTTTGTAGTTTTTTTTTCTTTTAGTGAAAGCTGAATTTTGTGGAACATCCGTTACCTTTGTCCTTCATGTACTTGTTCAATTCCGCAATGGTCGGGCTCAGCCCCAGAGATCTCATAATTATAGTGAGCTCATCAAGTGTGCGAATCTGACCACTTCGAGCAAATAGATAGAAGCACTCTCGGAACTCTAAAAATAATAAAATTAATAAATTTAGACATCAATTTATTAAAATCATATAAAATTTATTAAAAAAAAATAAATTTCAGATCATTTGTTTCATTTATTTTAACAGAGAGGTCAAAAAACCGGATAAGAGCCAACCCAAGTTTTTAGTGTGTAACAATACAATTATTTATTAATTAATAACAAGCTTCAAACGCTTCAACCCATGATTTGGGTCATTCTCAGAATTATTTCAAGTACGAGGTAGTGGTAATCTTACAACTCGTTCTCAACGTACCGTCTATATCCTCTTCTCTGAAGTAACGTGCCTGCAATAATTACGTACCGGATGAAATACGAAGAGTAAAGCATGTATGCATATTAAGCAAGTTCATTGTGCAAGAGAAAGAAATCAAACAAAACCGCATGTGAAACACGAAGAAAATAAGATCGAGTCCCGGAATCGAGACAATACGACGTTTTAAATAGATTTCGGAATTGTTGCCATAATTATAAGATTTTAGAATTACCATGATCGATCGGTCTTATGGTAATCGCGTCCTTCCTTCGGATATCGAATTCTGTCGCAGTTTTGACACAACAGGTGTTTGACGCGAACGTAACCTCACCCGTTCTCCAGGTTCCCCTTTCGTCGCCCGTACAAGAGCGACATCGTTCGTCAGGGGAGACTACTAGATTTTCTGGATGTGCATAACCTGTGCAAGAGAATGGTTGGGTCAATTAACGCTCCTGTCGTCGAAATATAATTTTAGATTGCATGACTTATTAATGGAAGTCCGTGCAGCAATTTTCAAATGTCGTAAAGGTACAATAATGTAATTTCTTTACGTGCAATAGAGCTTTATTGTTTTCAAAGGTATTTTTACTTCAACTTAAAAAAAAAAACCAAGTCAAAGAACGATATCATCGATTTAAACGTATGCAATTTCTCGGAGTTTCTTGAGCTTTTTTGGAAGTGGCGTAAATTTATCGGAATCGCTATAATTTTTTTTAAAAGTAAATAAGTTATTTATTCCAATTACTTAATTGTTTAATTTAAACGAATAATTTTATAATTCAAAGGAAGTACTGACAGAAATGTAAGAATTAAATAATTTAGTTGTTCTAGTTTCAAAAATATATTTCTTTTATTTAAAAAAAGATTTACGTTGCATAACCAAATTATTTCTTCAATTCTAATAAAAGGAACAATAAAAAAATTTCTTTCAATCTAAGAAACATTCTTTTAATCTTATAGCAGTGCACAAATTTGATTCAAAAAAATATTTTTTAACTTGAAGAAACTTTTCTCTGAGCGAAGAAATAATTTAATTGCTTTTCAAAAATACTATTATTTTATAAAAAAAAAATTGCGTTATGTGTGTGTGTGTGTGTGTGTGCGTGCGCGCGCGCGCGCGCGCACGCAACCAAATTATTTTGTTAACTTTAATGAAAGAAACAACCAGCAAATTTCTTTCAATCCAAAAAACTTTTCTTTGACCGAATAGCAATTCACAAATTTCTTCGATTCAAACAAATCTTTTTTATTCGAAGAAACTTTTCTCTGTCTGAAGAGTCGGAGAGGAGAGAAGGTCGTTTGAAGAAAGATAAGGTTTTATCCAAAGAGCAATCCAGGGTTATATCAGGGGAAAAAAGTTAAATGTCGCAAGATAGCGAAGATTTTTTTCTTGCACATCTTGAAAGTAACATTGTATAATTGTTTGTTTGTGTCTTGATTATTTTTTGTGCAATGCGTCCTCTCGATGACTGTTTTTGACTTTTGAGATAACATATACATATAATTCGATTTCTAATTATATGAATCTTGGCCAGTTTGTTAAAACAGATTTTAAAAGTTGATTTTAAAAGCTGATTTTAAGAGGACTAAGCCAAGATTCGACAAAATGTTTGTGAATTAATAAATAGACGAAACAGTTTTGTGAAAACTATGGTGAAATTAAGACGATTTATAATTTGCGCCTGATTGTTGGATAGAATCTTCGATTTTTCACGTTGTATATGTTCATTGTATTTTAATATACATATATTATATAGTATACACATACATATACATTCAACTCAAAATTAAAGCATCACTTATTTTGCAATCCGAAAATAGGCAAATTAGAAGAAAGTGTAACTTCGCCAAAAATGATTACAATAAAATTATTCAAAAAGCATTCTACAGCTTCTATAACAGAAGTCTTTACTTTTTGAATGAGTATTTTAGAAAATGATATATTATTTATTCATAAAACTGCACGAATGTAAATAGAGATGCGTTAAATCTCAAAGGTTTCATGGCATGAATTAAAAATTGCACGCAAATGTAGTTTACAGCTTTCGAAAACATAAATCTTATCTTTAATTTTTGTGCACTCGTAGAACATCGTGCAATTTTTTGCATCAAGTTATGCAACATTAAATAAAAGAGGACAAGTTTTGCTTCAATAAATTCGATGAAAAAATCTCTGTACGAGTATTTAAATTAAAAATAAAGATTCACATTTTCAAACGCTGTAAATTGCATCTTATATATGCGATGTTTAATTCATGGAACTTCGTAAGGTTTTCTAATTCTATAAACAGTTATTAGAATTTATCATTCAATATCCTTTCTTTTTTACTTACCTTTTATCAATTTATTTTATAGTTAACTCCTTCCTCATTCATCATAAAGAAAAAAATTTAATTTAAAATCATGAGAGGCGCACAATTCACATGTACGATAAAAGTACTTTATTTCTCGATTTCATCGAATCGATTGGCAATAGAATTTTATGGCGGATTCATTTATTTAATAGAAAATTTTTGAATAATCGCAATACCAATTATTTTCTTATAACTTTTCCAGCGTAAAATGTACTATTAAAAAAACTTGAATATATTATCTTTTATAATCACTTTTCAATATATCTAATGTATATACATATAATTTTTCATTTATCGGTAATACATAAAATAATATTTATCACATTTCTTTAGCTCATACATTAAGTGATGAAATGATTATTGAAATAACTTATTCAAAATTGCAGAAAACAATAAACGATGAATGTATGATATCAATATTGAAACGTACTTAGAACTGGATTAAAAGTATAATTTAATTAAGATATATAATGGGAAAATAAATAATAAAATAGATTGTATTTATTTAACAGCCGTGCGAGAGAGTTCCGTATTTTTCATCTGTGTAATAATCGGACGTCGAACAATTCAATTTTCATAACTGAGATGAGATGCGATGAGATGCGATAGACGGAAGCATGTAACAGGTAATTATTTCCTAACTTGATAACGAACATTCTTACAACAATTCGCCTAGGTGATAAGGTCGGGAAAGGGCGATTAATCAAGCGGGGCGTTAGCAACTTTTCGGGGAATAAATTCCGCGCTAATTGCGACTAATGCGATCGGTCGGGCCGCTATCGGACTCGGTGCGGAGAAAAAAGCGCCGCGCGTTGGCAGCGCGAGAAGAATGGCGCGAACGGAACAATGATCCGGTAATCGTCGTCCCTTCCGGCGGCGATTGTATTAGAATTTATTTCGAATATGTGCCGGCGGCCGTGCGTCCGCTGGTGGCTATTGATTAACGCTCCTCGCCTCCGCGCCTCGTTAAAAAGGTTTTCGCCATCAATCTCGGTGCCTTTTATGAGGCCGACGCGATTACTCTCCTTCCCGGAGGATTTCGCCTCTCCCCCTGTCTTTCCCCGAAAGACGAAACAATTTTTTCGCCTCCCCGGGAAAATGACTCGACGATTCGCGACGCTATACTCACGTTACTCTGTGACGTCAAAGGAAACACGAGAGACGCGACGCCGCGACGCGGAATGTCGACCACGCTCGAACGTCGCGCGATACGATTGCGAATTAATGGCGCGGCTCGATTTCGCGATCGAAAATGCGGACGATTATACGCTTTACTCGCAAGAGATCGCGAACGTTCTCGTTTTTTTTTTATCTGCCATTGACGTTTTCGTATCTTCGTACATATCCGAGTATCTCGTTAACTGCGCCTCAATTTAAATACCATGATGGAAATAATTGTACAAAATTTTACATTTAAGAAATGCTACCAAAATCTATGTGAAAGTGCTTGGATTGGAGCGCCTTTATTAATTTTTGTAATTAAATACATGTTTTTGAGAAGAAATAAATATTGGTGTTAAAAAATAAATATTTCTACAAAAAAGACTAATAAGAAATGGTATAATATAAAGACTCGAAACTAAAATAAAAAAATTGATAAAACAAAAGGATTAATAAAAAAAGTCTAAAGCGCGGTTGAAGGAGCGCATACATATACACAACATTAAATGAACTAATAATTAAACTGAAAAAATATAATTATTGTAAATACTAGATAAAAGACACAAATTTTACAAATTTCTATTGTGAGTGGAACTTTGTATATACTCATAGAAGTCTTTTTTTCGCCGGAGTAAGCTATTTAGAAATGCAGTGTAGAATGTTAAAGTTTGACGTAGTTTCACCGAGAAACGACGTACTACCAAAATACAAAAATTTACAAAAATTTCGAAAATGTGTTCCAATTTTAGCATCTTCATTCTTTAAGTGTAGAATTTTGTGGAATTTCTCTCTGACAGGGGGTATCCGCGTGGTTGTGAGGCTTGAAATGAAATTGGCAACAAGAGTTTCGCATCTCGCTTCGACATTTCACTTGCACGTCGAAATTCGGTACAGCTCTCACTTCCGATACTCTAATTGTTGCATGTCTGTAAACGGACGTCTCATCGATTAATAGCTGTGAGCAACGAGCCTCGGTAAAAGATGCAATTCCCGCGTTATTCTGTAAACAGGTGGGAAATGCGATCGTAGCGGCAGTCAGTAGTATCCATCCTCGATAGTTATGAACAGTTAGGCGCTCTCTCTCTCTCTTTCGGGGAAGGGTTAACAATCGTTAGGAGCGAGCGCGGACTCTCGCACAGCGCAACCCGCGGAAACTAATTGGATATCGCGGGCTCGTCCTTTGCAGCATACCGTTTCCATAATTAAATTGCTCGCGGCCTCGGCGCCGCCGCATGTCGATAATCAAACTAATCCACGGCGCAACATTCCCGGGGTAATGGTTTCGCGCCGACGACGGGGGAGGGCGAGAGGGAGGATTCTGCCATCACCCTCTCTCCCTTCCTCTTGCCGTCGTTGCCGCCACCGCCGCCGCCGCCGCCCTTTTGTCACCGTCCTCGTCGCCTTCGCGCGTTTCCTTTTGTTTCATTGATAGATTGTTCTCCTCCCGTAAGAAAGGTATACGTGCACTCGCCGGCGCGTTTCGGTTATACGAGGCAGTAGAAGCAATATACCGAACGACAGATACGAAAATATATAGCGCGACAGGAAGGGGAGGGGGGAGGACGGCAGCGGTTCAAAATAGATGTAGATCTATGGGGTAGATGGAAGAGAGGAAGGAGACAGAGAGAGAGAGAGAGAGAGAAAGAGAGAGGGAGGAAGGAATTGAGCGAGTAGTGAGAGAGAGAGAGGAAGCGGGATATCGGTCGTAAAGGACGCGAGGAAGAGAAAGTTCGCGGAAGGACGACATGTTAGCGCGCGCGCATGTCTCTCGTCCTGTCCGCGCTCTGTTGCTCCGATCCTCCTCCTCCACCTTTTCCTCTAGCACGCCGGCACACGGAGGCGACCGAACGGGAGAGAGATAGGGTGGGCGACGCGTTCGCCGACGGCCGCGAGATAGGAACGGACGGAAGGAAGGGCTCGGGGGAAGAGAGAACGCGAGGGGGTTGAATAAGTCCGTTCCGCGCGTGGTGGGAAGCGACTCGGTGCGCGAGACAGCAGGAAGGAAAGAGAGGGAGAGGGAGGGAGAGAGAGAGAGAGAATGAGGGGGGGGGGAGAGGGAGGGAGGGAGAGGGAGAGAGACACATTCGTTCCGGAGTGCGTAATAAAAATATATTTTAACATGAAATTAAATCGCTCACCTTCACCCGTAATCGAAAACGGAGCATCGAGGCACAAGCCCTTTAATCACGTTAAACCTTTAAAAATAATATTGTCAGACTATGCCGAGAGAGAGGAGGAGGATGAGGAAGGAACGACGGTGTGAGAAGGAGAGCGAAGGACAGCGAGAGAAAGGGACGAAGGAGGAGAGAGAAGACAGCGCCGCGCGTGGAGTAGACGGGGTGGACGGGGTAACGGGGAAGGTCGCGCGGGATTGGGCGCGAGAGGGGGCTATATAGCTGGGTCGAACGCGCGCGCGGATTGGTGGGGGAAGTCGTTGGCCTCGGGAGTCGGGAGTCTTCGTCCGCGAGCGGAGCGATCTCGCCAGTGCGTTGCGGAACGCGCTTTCCGTCGGCGTCTCGTCGGTATCGTCCGTGCGTACGTGCGTACGTGCGTGTGTGTATCGTGCGCGCTCGCGTTCGCGCGTGGATATACCTGTCGTTTTCGCGTGTCGCGAGCGTCGTGCCTCGCGGCCGACGCACGGGCTCCGAATCGAAAGGAAGCGACGGCGTCGGAGGAACGGTCTGTTCCGCTTCCTCTTTTCACAAATTTCTTTCTCCCTCTCTGACACGTGTGTGTGAGCGCGCGTGTGTGTCAAGTGTGTGCGCGTGTCTGTGCGTACATGTATTCCGTATGCCCGGTGTATAAGCGGGCGGCGGCGGCGGCGGCGGCGGCGGCGGCGGCGGCGGTGGCGGCGGCGGCATCGTCGTCACGCGGCGATGAACGCCGATGACATACGGGGCTCCGACCCAACTTCTTCGCAGAGTCGAGAGGCGCGCGTCGACGAACGGCCAGCGGGATCCTCCGCGGCGGCGAGCACGCTCGCGGTTTGCTAGCGGCACCAGGACTCGCGGAGCGACGACGAGCTGCTGTGTCTCGGTGAGTGTCTCCGGACGCGCAGGGCAGGCGCGCGCGCTGCCCTGCGATGATATATATACGTTGCGACGAGTGCGCGCGGGTACCGGGGAGACGTTCGCGGCGGTGCCGCGTGTCCTTTGACGAAATCTTCAAGTTGTCGAGCGAATCGCGTCCGCGTCGCGGCGTCCGAATTCAAAGAGAGGTGGCGCCATTTTCCGCGAAGCGCGTTTGAATCGCCGCACGTTTTTGGCACCGATCGTTGCGCGCGCGTCGACTTAAACTCCGAGTTGTAATTGATAATTGAGAAAGGTAAGCGCTTCGCTCCTCGTGTCACTTGCCCTTGAAACCGAGTTCGCGCGAAGTACGCGCTAACGCGCAGCGTCTCGCGCGATCGTCCGTCGGTGTCGAAATAACCGCCATTTTCGTCGGCGCGGGCCGTCGAAAGGATACTCGGCAATGACGAGGGCATCTCGTCTCCGCCTGCATACATATGACTGTGCCGAACGTGTTTCGTCACGTTCGAACGTTCACGCCGCCTCCCTTCCCCGCTCGTTCCTTTCGCAGAATGAAAGGAACGTGATTTAGCGGGTCGTGGTCGTGGATCTCTCGCGAAGCGAGCCGCGTGAAGTTGGCTGCGGAGCGCGGTCGCGACGTGACGAATCTGGACGTAACTTGTCACGACGTGTCCCGTACCCGTCAAATAGCCGCGCAATCGCAATTTCCGATGCCGCTGACAATTTGAATAGAGGAGAGTAATTTGAGAAGAATAATTCGAGGATTTCTTAAATCAGACAAGCCGAAAAAGTTAAACTTTTGGAAAACAAATAGGATCTCTCGTCTTCAAATAATTCATTGCACGTGGTAATTTTTCTTCAGACATATAGCGAGTATAAAAACGAAGTTGTAGGTTTTAATTATTAATTTGAAAACATATTTTTAAAAGAAATAAACTTGAATTTGTTTTATTCTTGTGGAAATTTTATATTTATTACTTGTTTACTTTATATTTTACATTTACTTTTTTATAATATTAATAATGATAAAAGGTGAAAACGGAAATACTATTTAAAATACAACTTAATTTGATTTTATTCATAAAAATTTACAAGTTTTCCTTAACAAAAATATTTTTTGAAATTTCTTTTTGTTTAAATATGTTAATTTTTCCCCGTACATATAACATTGGTACACGACCAAAAATTTAGAACAAATATTTTGAGAAATTTATTCAAAAAGATATCTCTGGACTTGTATTTTCTTGTCGAAAATTATATATTTAATATCTATTTATATTTTCCGTTTTTTATTTGAGTCTGATTCTCATCGAAACAAAATTATTTATAATGTGACGCTACTAATAGAAAACAATACTGGTTGGCACTATAACCCAGATTTTGATAAAGATAGATTGTTGGGTTCTCGTAGGAAATTTTTCAACTATATTTAACGTAACAAAGGAATTTGTAGTTTAAGAGGACGTAAAAGAAATCACGCCTTTGCGTCTGTTTTATAAAATTTTAATTTATATTCAAAGTCTGTGAAGAAATATCATTACGTCACAATGAGAGACGGAATCACACGAATGATCATAATGACCTTGCATGCAGAATCAACATGAATCTCGCGATCATTTAATCGTTAATCAGCCACGGACGCTATACGCTTTATTATATGGTAAAAAAACTATTTTAATATAAAACAAAACTTGTATGTTTAAAGCAAACGATGATTTTTATTGTACTATGAAAAATAGATAAATTATAAAAAAAGATACAGGTAATATAACTATGTACTTAATTATTGAAATTTTTAAAGAATTATTATACGAATCGTTATTATACGATCGTAGAGCGTTTTATATTGACGTAATTGAGAAATTAATTGTAAAAGTCTCGCGATTTTTTTTAATATTTTTGTGTTTTTAATTCTTTTTTTTTTTGTTGAAGCTTGATGAGTCCTCTAGACATACGCGATAAAAATATCTTTAGACGTGGATAATTAATAAAAAAAGCCGTCAAAGATTTTTCTTTGAGCCATGCGTAAACTCGCTCGCGTTTGTGTTTGGATACGCCAAACAATCTATATGGATTACACGCGTCTTTTAGAGTACTCGCAATGGCGAAGGACGAGTTAGCTCTGCCCCATTTCTTTGATTTGAATCGTGCCCAGAAAACGCGCTAAACGTCGGGAAATATTTGCGACAGAAATTGGCCATCGAGGCTCTCGAGTAAAGCTCCGCCGCAAAACCAAAGAGGAAGTCCAGATACGATCGATATTTCGTATTTCTGTACAAAGAAAAAATCAAGGTTGCCTTAACAGAATAATAATGCTATTTTTCGCCTATCCGTACATCTGGTTCGATTGGATCAGATCTGGCCATTGTAGATCTGGCGAGATAAACTTTTATCCAATTAGATTTTATTCTATCTAAATTTCAGATCTGGTTGTATCTGTATTTTATCAAATTAGACATAATCAGATCTACTCTATTTTTTCCCCGGGCACGTATATTGGCAAGAGGAAAAAAGAGTAACTTTACTAAATTTTTCAATTAGATTACATTTCTTTAGTTCAAGTATTTAAACACATATTTGACTGAAATAAAATACTTGAACTTTAGTTTACGAAATTATGTGTAACTTAATTACATGTATATTTAACTTCAATACTTTGAACTGAAGAAATTTGATCAAGTTGAAAAACGTAATTAAGTTAATAACTTTTTTTCGAGGGGGAATTCACAACCCAAAATTTTGTACACCAATGCCGATTTTTGGCATTGCTGTAAAACACTGCCGACATTTTTGTACACTGCCGACAATGCTTATTGTTAGTCAATGCCTACAATGCCGTCAATCCTATATTAAAATTAAGGCAATGCCATGCAATTATGAACACTACCGCGTGCCCATTATCATACGCCAATGCCTGCACAAGAATTCTAAAGCTTTCCCGAAGTATTCAAAAATTTTTGTGCTCAACCCCATGATCGAAAAACCGACTCTGAAGTGAGCTCACCACTACCCAACCACTGACGACAATGCCGTCAATATTATAGGTCACTGCTTACTTTTTTCGGCAGTCCACTGCCGAAATTTTGTACACCAATGCCGGCTGTGAATTTCCCCTCGGTTAATAACTTTTTTTCTTAGTCGTAACAGAGTTATGGGAACCATAGCATGTACTCTGGAAACAATCCATATGGTTGCCCCAATCTTTATGAGTGTAGTTTCTATATAGTCACAACCGTATTCTAACTGTAATATAACCGTATTATCAGATGATGAGCTATCAGAAAAGTAATAGAATTTATTCACATGTTCACTTAGCAGCGAATTGATGGCAGAAACTCTATACGTAATTTAGCAGTTTGACGCAAATTGGTAGCAAAAATCGAGCAGAATCTATCGCCAATTAGCCATTAGATTAGCTTAGGTTGTATCGACTGTGCTGGAGTTTAATGCGGACGCAGATGCTGCTAATCTGCTGGCATACTATGCGCATTTCGCTGACAAGGATATAAACAACACAAGAAGGGTTACAATAACACACATTTTATTTTATGTGTGAAAACTCTTCGCGAGTTACTGCTGTTGTCTATTCTATTACTGTAATGGAACTGAACTTTGTGTCGCAGAGAAAGAAAAAAAAATTCTTGTTTCGAGAATATCCTTATTTTCGAAATGTTGAATATTGAAAAGAGATTACATAGTAACAAATAATCACAATTTACATACATGAAGAAATTTTGGATAGTTTCATAAAAGAAATATATATACTCTCATTATTCAATAATAATTTTCATGAATTGAGAAGAAAAAGTATCGGATAGAAAATAATTCTTCAAATCAAGAATGAGAATTTTTTATTATGTATTATTATTATCAAAAGAATCATATTGCTCTCTTTAGAGGGCTGTTATAATATTAAAATAAAAGTACGATATTTTACTGGAATTTAATATTATCCAGTTTTTTAAAGAAGATTAAATTATATATATAAGCAAAAGATTATCATATTTCATATATAAGCAAAAATAGAATTTCTTGTTTATATACACAGAAAGCAAAGTAGTATTAAATCAATAATCCATTGTTTCATATACAGGGTGATTATTAATGATTGGAACAACGATTTACCATAAAAGATGACTTATCGACTGCACTCCATGTAATTTATATGGAGTGAAGTCAGAAAATCATCCCTAATGGTAAATAGTTGTTTCAACCATTAATAATTACCGTATAAAATTTCCTTGAAAGAATTTGATAATCTTAAACAGACATAATTTGTTCACATGAAGAAATATTGTTGAAATTATGTCTTTAAGATTACCAAATTCTTTCATTCAAGATTTTATATTCTTGCTTATATATTATGAAACAATGAATTGTTGACTTGATACTAATTTTTTTCTATGTATTCAATGTAATAGCAGTTTAAATTCACGTATATTTCTTTTCCAAACATAAAGAATATTTGTTACAATCGCAGTAATTTTTTCAGTGTATACTATCCAAGAAAAGCGGAATGTTTTATTATGTTACGTCCAAAGAGTCACTGATCGCGATATTTTGAGATAATAGTAGGATAATAGTAACCTGTCAAAATGTACCCGTCAGATAAAACAACAGAGCTTTATTATCCCGCGGATCTGTCGAGGATTAAAATAAAATGAAACAGCCGTGGGAATTAAATGGTGTTCAAAACTAACAGCGGTTGGGTTTTTGAAATCGTTCGGGAATTATGATATGCGTATCAGGAACGAGGAAATAGCAATTAGCGATTTAAAAGCGCTTGCCGATGCGCCGCGCCGGTTGATATAGAGCGCGACACTCGGTATCAATTTTGTGTGCCGCGCCGTCCCGAGATAATTCCCGAGTGTGATTTAATATAAAGATTGTCCCTTCTTTCGCGTCAGACCTTTCAGTTCTAATTAGACACGGTGCGGAAGGTGGGATTGTTTCGAATTTCTAATTTTGCTTCTCGAACTAAATGTGAAACTGGGCTAGAAATTCATAATACATATGGAAATCCCAATGCATCACGCAGCACACGCGAATAACATTATAAACGTCAACACTATTATTTGGATATTCGGATATGGTTTAATATGCTGAAAGGGATTTCTGAAATATATATCGAATGTTACGTCGACCGTAGTCGTTACGGGCCGAAGAAAAATGCGCGAGCACGCAACATAAAATATTAAAAGGATTTATGAATTATACATTGTAAGATTGTTCCTAACTATAAAATAAGCGTCTCTTACAAACGGATGGATGTTAACGCGTTGTCTGAATGTAATTTACATCGCTTACTTCTGGCGCAAAGTGTTTCTGGTAAAAACATTGCCACAGAAATTTTATAAAAACTTTGAAATAAAACTTCTCCCCGCAACCACAGAAAAGATTTCTAGATTTAATTCTATTACGAACACTTTTATGTATCATAAAATAAGATTGACATAGTAATTGTAATTACTGTTATATTTTTAAATACGGAAAAATTTTTAAATCTAGAATAAAGCGATTTTAACGCTTAATCTCACAGATTTGTTCAGGCAGATTTTGATTAGACAATTTGTGATGAATCTCATAATGAGGAAAATGAGGAAAATTTGAAGAATTTTTTTTCTGATAAAATATCTTGAAGAGAGTTGCTTGTTTCGTAAGTACCTCGTTTTATAATCAAAAGATCCGTAAGGACTTACGCTTTAAGCAAAAACTGCTGAGCAGTGTTGCCAGGACAAAAAACATCTCGTACAGTAATAAAAATGTACTAGATTGAATCAAAATGTATTAAAAATTTATGTCTAGCCCTTTTATTTGGAATTTATGCTTTCTGCATTTAAATGATAGTACGCATTTAATATTACATGCTTTTTAACTATGTGATACAAAATTTATTGAAAATAATAGTAATGTAAATGTGTTTTAATTGCACAACGCACACACATACGTATATGAATATATAAGTTTACATACATGTGAGTAATACATAGTTTAAAAGACTAAAAGATTTTTATAACTTCTTAAAATTAAATTTTTCTTATAATTAAAAAACAATAGTTTACGAAAATTTAGTAAATAATAAATTTAAAAATGGTAACTCAATAAACTCAAATAAAATAAATTAAAAATATATAATGCCAACAAAAAGCAAAAATACAAGATATTCGCGTGCTGAATTTACATTAATATATTCTACAGAAAAACTACTTACAGTGTAGAAGTTTCGGTCTCAGGATTTGGCTCATTCTGAGTATAATAAAATATTTATCGACGGTATTAACTGTGAGTCGAGTTCCAAACAAAGACTTGAACTAATTCTCATATAATAAAATAATTATCAGCAAAATGAGTGGATTGCATTACATGCATAATAAATTTAAAGCTTATAATATATAATCTATAAAACATTTATCTACCATATTTATTAAAATCGAGGAAACTCTAACAAACATAATAGGATTTTAGTGCTCAATAATATTTCTTATGCAATTTTTGATATATTTTCTTATTGAGCATTAAAATCGTGCTATGAATGTTCGATGGTCTCCTCTCGATTTTAATTGTGTGTTATATTGCCTGTAATTGATTGCTTTCGCATTTAGATCATACATTATTACATTTTTCCAATATCATACATGAATTGTACCACATATTGAAAATGTACCAAATTTGATACAATTGTACCGAGTTTGACAATACTGCTGCTGAGTCTTTGCGAATTATAATGCATCGTTTGCAAATTTTTTTACGAGAGAGCGTTTGGTCGTATAGTTTGATCGTATTTTCTATCAACAATATTTCGAACTACATTGTTGTGGTTAATCATATTGTGCGTTACAACATCGAGCAAATTTTTATTCTAAATGTAGGAATGTAAATTGAAATTTATGTGTTATTCTCTTGTGTCAAAATAATAAATCAGTCTCATTTCATTCGACGGAAATAAATAGGAATTATAAAGCTCTTAATACTGCATTATTTTTCTATTGCACAAGATGCAATCAGAGTGCGTCAAGAATATTTTTAGTCTTATTATTAGAAATCTTTTTTGAAAGGGCGAGATTCAATCCGATAATTTCACTAAAACTGCGCAAAACATAATAAGGAAAATAAATGATTCCAGATTGGTTTTGCACGTTTCCAAATATTTCAGGCTTTTATGAGATTAAATTTTGGAAATTACCAGAGCATTGTCATTGTTAGACCATTTTCGCGTAATGCCATAATGCAACGTACTAAAATTACACATCTCGAAGTCTCGCCACACATAAATCAGAACAATTAGCGACAAACAGTCAAGGGTATTCCATAAAGGTATTTCGAATGGGAAAGAGATTTGCGTTGCAAGGTAGAATTAGACCATATTTTATGGCTATTGTTGATCGAGATTTATAGATAGTACAAACGGAAGAGATCAATCAATCGTTTAAAGCTGATTCTGTTGGAAATAAATACATATGACACGTAAATATGGAAATACGTAAATATTATAATTAAATGTTTCTATGATTAAATATTTTGTCTCTTGGAAATTATATGTTACGTTTCAAATATTGAGATATCAATTTTTCGCTTTCTTGGTATATTAATTAAATTAACTTTATTTTATTTGGAGGGTAAAAATGATTTCGAATTTTTTGTATGCAATGTAATAATGCATACTGCACTAAAGAGAAGATTTTTTTTTATGCAATGTAATTATGCATACTGCATTAAAAAAAAAGTTTAGTGATATAATTAAGCTTTGGTGAAATAATTTCAGAAAAACGTTTGATTAATGTAACCAAATATTTAGTAATATTTAATAATTTTATTAATAGTAACCAAATATAATAATAGTATACAATCGGTTACTAAACGGTTACTAAATTGTTAGTAAATATTTAGTTATATTATTAAATATTAAGTGAACATTTAATTGAAATTATTTCGCCAAATCTTAGTAACTATTATCTAGAGTTAATTATTATTATCAAATTAAAAATGCAAAGAAAGGTGGCTAGTACGAACCAAGCGCGGTAATTGCAGTGCGCGAAAAATAAATCAAAATTTAAAGAATCCTATTTTAAAATTGGCACGTTATTCAATTTGAAGCTTCTAATTTGAAGTCTGTTTTCCGCATTTCCGATTGGTTGTAAATTTATTAATTTAATAATTATTTAATTATTTAATTAACATAAATACAATAATTGCATAAATGATTAATTAAAACATGAGTATAATAATTGCATAAATGGTTAATATAATTATTTTATCAAATAATTGTATAATTATTTAATTAATTTAAATATTAAATTTGTAAAAGAATCGCTATGGAAAAATCAAAGTGCTTTGTTATGTTTTAATTTAAAATAAAAAAGAATATATGTATAATATGTTTATTACATTCTTTTTAAAGAAATGCTTTGAATTTTGATTTATTTCCGTGCACCAACTACCATGCTTGACTCGTACCAGTCGCCTTTCGTTTCACTTTTATTGTCAATTTCCGTGATCCCGTTAAATTACATCTTATTCTTTTTCTTCAATGTACGAAAATACGTTTCGTGAGTGGACGAATTTGAAGGCGGCGTAAAATTCTCATCGCGATTCTAAGGAAGGCTCGATTGTCGTGCCGGGTCGACTCCTTCGTAATTATTCTATTCGTCCGGGCTCTATCTCTCCGGCTTGGACATTACGCAAAACGTGTTTCACTGGCGCGCGCGTTGCGAGGTAACGGTTCAGCGAGACGCGCTCGACGGAAAATTGTCCGATCGTGTTTGCCGGTGATGGCGAACGACGACGACGCTTACGACACGCTTAATCCCGTCTCGGTGTCGGTTCCTCGTCTGTCGATATCCCTGGACTATTTCGGTGACGTATCACTACGATGAGAGATCCCAGTCAGATCCTGATATATAATAGATGGAGCGTCAAGCGTGGCGTGCGTTAATAAATGATAAGCCGGTAGATGCGCGCTCGTGTTTGATGTCTCGCGAGGTGCCGAGGTCGGATCTCATATTCTATTGTGGTGGCCCTGGCTTGTGAGAAAATTCCGAGAGTTTTGTATGCTAATTGCAAGATTCATCTATTCTCTTAAGAAAAATATCTGGTCTCGTGCCCACGCGGATGAATCAGTCGAAGTTAACGCAACGGAGGAACGGGTTTTCTTCGACTCAAGGGGAATTCATTGGAATTCTCACTTGATGGAAAAAATTGTCAGAAAAACGAAGGTTCTTCTTTCACAGAGGTGATCATCTGTATTTAGAGATGAGAGAAGTAGAAATTGGCTGTGCAATATAAACTTCACTAATAGCTAAAGCAAATTAATGGAGTTTAAGTGAATTTTACATTTTTATGCTGATATTTCTTATGAACACATTACTTTTTATTACTAATATTTATTTATTATTGTCAATAGTACATTTATTGTAAAATATAATTATTATATTTATTATAAATATGCAGCACTTCTAAATAGAAAACTAAGAATATTTAATCCTCTGTCTGTCATAATCATATTTTTATTTCCTTCGTCAGATGTGCGAGCTTTTTGTCTAGCCCAAATTTTTATTACTGTTCTGGGCTTTTAAAAAATTTGACCTTTTATGATATACGTTATTACATTCACAGAAGATTCGAGAACTGTTCTTAATAACTGATTTAAAAATAAAGTTAATTTAATGAATACTGAGAAAATGGAATTAGTATCTAAAAACTAAATATCTTATCACATATTGTATAATTTCAAAAAGATAAAATATTTAATCCGAAATATTTAATCATAGAAATATTTAATGAGTAACAATTCATTTATTTAGCATCTTATGTATATTTATTTTCAACGGAAAATTTTCTGGAAAATTCAGGATTACTTTTCAACCTCTTTATTACATTCAGGATTGGTCGGAAAATCCAGTGGGTGGATAAAAACCATGGTAAATTCCGTTTTTATCTTTCAATACTTTCCAATAGAATAAACCGTCAAAAACTGTAAAAATGACTATCTTGTAACGCTAAAATACATTCGTGTTACTTTATACAAAAAGATATTTATATAAAACGAACTATTAATATAGAAATTTTATAATGATAATCTTTTTTCATTCAAGTTAATATGTAATGTACTTTTCTAAAACAGAAATTTTGCAGATATAAAATGTCATTAAATATTTTATATTAATTTTTAGTTTAATAAGAAAATAACACAAATGTAATAAAATTAAAATTTTTTATTATTATAAATCTGATCTGTGTTTATTATTTAACATTTTATAACACAAAGCTAATTTATTTATACAATGTATGTATGTTGAAGTAAAAATAATGAAAATTCCAGATTTCAATTTGTTTTCAATGAATATAACATTTTTTTCCTAGTTTTACTGTGCCCGCTGTATGTATTACGTATAGCGGGCTATACAAAGATTTTACTTCTTTATAAATTATAACTTTATTAATGATGCGGGCAATCTTCTTGTCATTTATCTCTTTCTCATGCTCATCAACCATTTGAGGATAAAAATGTCGATTGCGAATAAAAGTTTCTAAACACTTTAATTGACTACTTTAGCTTGTTCTATAATAAGGAATTGTTGAGATTTGCATGAACCTTCACAATTTTGTAATCATTTCCTTGTCTTTGAACAATAATTTCTGTAATATTTTTGGATTTCTAAAAAAAAGTATTTGTTAAGTTTCTGATATTTTTTATTTAAAAAATGTTTTTGCCAATTAAATTCAAATAGTGTGAAGCACAATATGAAAAAGCTTTCTATATTTTTTATTGCTTTTAATAGGAAAGACTAGTTTGCGCAGGATTTTTTTGGAGAATATTGGTAAAAATCGATTTTTACTGTTGGCATAGACTTTATTAAAAAAATATGGAATTTTGCCAACTCTGATTACTTTATCAAATAGTTTTTTAATTCCAATGTTAAAACCTTTATTTAATAAAAATTAAAATTTGTAAGTGAAACTTTGCTCATGCCAAAGAAACCTAGATTGGAGATGGAGGGTTACGTTTATTATTTTTATAAAAGTGTGTATAAATGTTTGTGTCTTCACAATTTTAATTAATATTGTGTACAAATTATATTCAATCATTCTCTCTCTCTCTCTCTTTCTCTCTCTCTCTCTCTCTCTCTCTCTCTCATCTCTCAATACGGATGATTGTTTTGCAAAAACATCATTTGCATGAGTCACTTCCCTCTTCCCTCTTACTTTTAGTGACTCGTCTCGAAATGATCATCAAATGTGAGCCGTGTAAATTCGCCGTTTCGTCGTGCCAGGACTTGCGAAATGCGAGTAATGGCTTTCGCCGCGCCAGGTCATTCTTCCGCCTGCACGGACGAGGCGCGATAAAGCTCCTCCTCGCACGAACATCGCGTCGACATTCCATTTTCGGAATGTAGTGTCTATCCCGCTCGGGGACCGCCTCTACACAGTGTACCGGGAAAGTGTATCCGACCGCAGTTCTCTCCAGTAGCACCCCACGTAATTTATTTCGGCAACGAACTTTAGAGTCCCCTGAAATATTGCGTCCTACCTACCTAATTGTGAACTTTACATCGGCTCGAAAAAGAGAACGTACGACGTGCGAGAAAATGAACAAGATCTCATTTTTGACAAAGCTTCCATTCTCGGAAACTCACCTTTGCCGATTCAGGTTAAATTAACGTTCGAGGAAAGTTATCAACGGAACATTGACATTTTGAAGTTTGTATAAATTTGCTTGCAACTCAAATTCAGCCCCTCCCCCAACTTTTCCTCCTTATACTTTTTTTTATTAATTATCGCAATTACTTTATAAACATTACAGCCATTATATATTAAAAAATAAGAGAACATTTCAGTCTTTTATTAATGTATTTTTTTCATTATAGTTCATTTGTACACTGAAAGAAACATTATTAAATTTTAATAAATATTTATGCGAATAGTACTAATAAAATATCTTTAAAAATAAATATATGTTTACATTTATTGAATGTAAATATATATTTATTTAATACAGGGACTACTAATGTAATTTAAGTGTCATTTTTTTATAGAGTAAATAATTATGTACTTTAATTAAATATTTCATTAGTTACTAATCGAATAAATACTTATTAAAATTAAGAAATTTTTTCTTTCAGTGTATCTTTATTACCTACAATATAATTTGGGATTAATTTCGAGTCTCACTTTTCGGTTTCTTCGTCACGCTTGGAGATGAAGTCCCAAGCGAAATATTCCAAAGGATCCGCTAGCTGGTGATGTCCGTTGTTCATTGCTCACGAGCTTAAGCGTAAACATGATTTATTCGCGGATTATGCGTCGCGTCATCCTGGAAAAACGTATTATCGCTCCGGTGATGTCGAGCTTGCGCACCGACGCGACGCGACGCCGTCGTCGCGATGCATGCACTTTTATTTGCCCATTAGAGCGTGCGTTCCTTGACGTTGCACGCCAGGTCGGGATATGCTAAAGTTTATATATATTTAGAATTTACACCTACATGTCGTCCTTTCCCGAGAATGCATCCTGTCTATTATTTCGTTTTGCTCTCTCGCGCGAGTACGGGAATGTGCGAAGGCGAACCCGTTCCTTTTCGACGTCAGAGTAACCCTTCATGGAAAAAAATATATAAATCCTTTTTCGCACGTCGAAACACTGTACACGTTTAGTGCATTGTCGAGTCAACATAACAACTTGAAAATAGAAATGGTAGTTATACATTTCTGTTATATTGTAATAAAAATTCGTAATTTTTCTCAATGCCCTATAATTTTCCAGTTATTACTTTTGCGCTTTGTGCACATATTTTTACAAAATATTATGTTTTATATTTTTAAAGTTCTGCTTCGAACATTATTATTATTCAGCTCGTGAAAAAAATGCATATTTTTTCGTGAGCTATATATCGTATCGTAAAAAAAAAATGACGATAGAAATGTAGGTACCGGTCGTGTCCGTTACTAATTGTATTTCTCGACGAGTGAAGTCAACATTTCCAGAGAAATAAAGCAGTTTCGTTTGTCGAGTATTAACAATACGAAAGTCGCTCTCGTGCTAGTCGCGCGTTTTATTTGCATGTTTTAGAACTTTTTCCATGAAAAATGCAAACTGTTTGCTCGCTACAAAACTGATGTATTTCACGAGCATTTTTAATCGTCGCTGTGCATTAATAATCTCGTGTACATTGTTATACGTACCAAATTCCCATGACCAATTTTGCAGCGATATTGGAATTAGATTCTACTATTAGAAATGGTTAAAGTAAAATCGAACTGTTTACTATTTAATTAACGAGTAAATTAGCAAGGAGTGAAGTCTCACAAAAAGAAATATCGGAAAAATTTGTTTTTGTACGTAAATTATGTTTTTGAACGTTTCATATTTTGTGAATAGTGTTTACGTTATTTATATAAAATTATCTAGATAATCCATCTAGATAAAGAAATAGCTTTATCTCATCTTTAACTATATTATTATAATGTATATTGTTTTCATGTTTATCTTATATAAAAGAAGGGATGTTTTTTTTCAAATTATTTAAGATAACGTGAATATTAACGACTCTGAAGTATTGTACAATTACGTAGTTTGCAAGTTACGTAATAGGAAATTTTGTATCTTTACATTTTTTTTACAATCATTTAAATAATGATTTTACAAATAAGCTAATAAATAATATTATTAAGCCTTCATTAAATCATTTTCTTATTAGATTAAAAAATTTGTGTCGAATGTAAAAATAAATAAATAATAAATATTGTCTATAACTGCAAGAAAAAATTATTTAATTAAAATGATTTCTTTTATTTACATAGATATTTCAATTAAGAAATTTTTAACATTACTGCGAGTAAATGAGCTATTAGGATTCACCGAGTGAATAATTTTTTTGTGTTAAGTAAAATTTGTTTGCTTTAAGATACTCTTTTTCTCTCAGCGTATGTCTAGATTATTTTTAAAGATTCTTATTTAACGTAACACATGAGAGTTGCATGTGCAATCTCCCTTGTGCAGTCCCCGTTGCACACTGTACTATTAACGTGCCACATTATACAAGACCGCTCGCGCGAACAATTCTCTAGCCGCAATTGCCGAGTCGACGACATTCTATCTCGGTTGCCCCTTTGCCCCCCTGCTCCTCCGGCTCAAACTTTTACAGTTTACAAGTTTACTTTTACGAGGTAAACACCCGACCAGCCCTATCGCTTCCTCCTTGTGCATGAGCACGAGCGCGCGAGTAATTTTGTAGCGCGGCAAGTTTCGCGGTCGCGAGGGCGCCGCTTTAATCTAACCCAGCCTCTCTGATTTTCACGCGAAATGAAATAATGTTGCGTATTCTTGGCACTTGCGACCAATTTTTCATTGCACACTCTTGTCAACAGGATCGATCGACAGGCGGAGAGCGGCGCTCGGAGGTGGTGAACGTCGAAGAGGAAAGAGGACGACGTGGAGGAGTCGATCCGCCGTCGAAGGTAAAGCGAGGTGGAACCGGCTGAAAAAGAGAAGAAGAAAAAAAGAGGAAGGCTGAAAGCGAAGAGGAGACGCGGCGGTGGCGGTGGTGGAGGTGGTGGAGACGGCAGAGGGGTCGAAAGGTTGAGCGACCTACGGACCAAGACGAGGAGGAGGTGGCGGAGAGAAAGGGGCGGCGGAGAGAGGGCAGGACGGACGGGAGGAGGAAGAGGAGGAGGAGGAGGAGAAGGAGGAGGAGGAGAGGGAGAACGACCGGAGAAGAAGGACGGAGAAATGATCTTGGTAGGTGACTGGCAAAGTGCTGCGGTGGTCGACTCCTCGACGAAAGGCAGATAGCGCCATTAGTCGTTACCGGGGCACGAAACATCGGGCCCATGCGCGTTGCGGCCCTGGCCGTGGGCGAAGAAGGGGAGGAGGAGGAAGAGGAGGAGGAGGAGGAGGAGGAGGAGGAGGAGGAGGACGAGGAGGAGGACGAGGAGGAGGACGAGGAAGAGGCGAAGGCGACGGAGGGCCGTGCGGGGTGCCGCCACAACGGGGCCCGCGGGCCCGCGATGCTCTCCGCGTCTACCGCGACAGTGGGGGGCAGGAGTCAATGGTCCATCACGACGTGTCCGATTTTCTTTGTGCTGTTGCTGCTGCTGCTGCCCGTATGGATTCTGACGGTCGCCGATGCGTCTCCCCTTCATCCCGCACCACCGCATAGAGGTGAGTCACATTTAACACTCTTTGTTGACTTTGTTAAAGCGAAGTCGACTCGATGGCCCAAAGTTCGTGTGCTCGATCTGACAAGTGCCTTCGAATCGAGGACACGAATTGAGGATCGAATTGAGGATCACGTTGGGAGAAATAAAATTTTCACATGTCAAATGTCCACTTTCACGTATAATTATTTAATTTTCTGATGTGACACAAAAAGAGATTATTTTTCTGAGAATTATTAGTAAAGGATAATAGAATATTAATAAGCATTTATATTTTTTGTGCATTATTATTTTCGTAGTATTATTTCGGGAACGGTGCTAACATATATTTCGTAGTATTATTTCGGGAACGGTGCTAACAATAATTCAGAAAACTTATCCGGTAAACATTTTTGCAATCACATATCTCTCGTCATTCAAATATTTTTAATATTAATGCTATTAAATACTTGAATCATAACGTTTAATGCTTTTTATATCGATATTACCAATATATTTTTATTTTTAAGTTTTGATTTTAAGGACAGAATTAAAATCGACGCGTGCTTGTTTATGTTTTTCTCATAAATTCAATATTCTAACCACAAAGCTCACTTTACACGATCTATAATTCGCGAAAATTATAAACAGAATTTAAAATAAAGTTCTATTTATATTTTTATATCAAATTATGTATAGAATATTTAATCGTTTTGTTCTTTGACATAGTTGGGCTCTTAAAAAATATAACGAGGGTTATAAGAAATACACTGTCTAAATTCTTTGGAGTGGAATTCCACTCTAAAAGAATGAAAATTCAGCCAGTCTTGAAAAAGAGTGGCTAAATTTTCATTGTTTTAGAGTTTGTACTCTTTTAAATGAAATTCCACTCCAAAGAATTTAGAGAGTATGTAAATATAATAAAAATATATAATGGAGAAATCTTTAATAATAATGTCAGTTTCAATAATCTTCACAATTGTAGTAATATCCGCTACTCTCTAAAATCTTTGGAGTGGAATCCCACTCTAAAAGTGTGAAAATCCTGCCAGTCTTGATAAAGAGTGGCAGAATTTTCACATTTTTAGAGTGAAATTCCACTCTTTTAGATGAAATTCCACTCCAAAAAATTTAGAGAGTAGAAAAAAAATTTTGTAAATGTAAAAGATATATTCGGAGTGAGTTAGAATATTTAAATTTACATTTATAAGTTTAGTTATTCAAGTATATATTGCTGTCTTCTAATATTGGTAGAAAGCAAAATATACTTGGATAACTAAAAATTCGTTATCAAGAGCCGCGGTCGTGTCTCGCGCCAAAGTGAATGTAACATACTTAACATGATACATAACGAACTTTTAATCAAGGATCCTTTAAAGAGAGAGAGAGAGAGTGAGTGTATAAATATTTGTAGATTACATAAAAAACAATTTGGAGAAATTTTATTTATTTATTTTAGTTGAGAAAGAATCTTTTGTTATCCATTGATACGAGCATGTTTATTTTTACAATTGTAAGTTGTAGTTTATGTCATTTATAATTCACTCACGGGTATTTATACACTTCGTATATTTCACGCGTCTTATTTATTCACATATTTTTTATATAAAATTACAAATAGAATTCTATCGTAAATTACAGATCGTGTAAAGTGCACTTCATATGTTAAATATATCTAATGAAAAATCGTTGAATTTGGTTTAATAAAGTTTGAATTGAAAAAATATTGATTTATTTGGACTCGTATGTGTCGACGTGAGTCTCGGAATATATACATACGATGTATATCGAAATACCGCTCCGTTCGATTCAATGTCCCGAAGGGGTTCGCACGTTGACGATGGCCGCAAAGTCCGATACTCACCTTTGTCCAAACGTGTTCCTTTTGTGTCCCGATCGCTCGATCGGTAGTATTTACGTAAACAATAGTACGCGCGACCCTAAACGCTGCTCTAATTGTAATCTGAGCACGTGAAACAAAACTGCGCTTCCCGTCGTCCCATTGATCGTCCAGGCCATTTACTCCGAAAATCGCTTAAGTTACGCGTTCAACGTCCGCTCGTTAAAATACAAATGTGCCGCGCAATATGTAGTCTCGAATCTTACATTCTTTAAATTCATCCGGTTAATACGAAAGTTAAGAAGATTAGAATTGCTGGATACAGATCGTGAGAAAAGCAAAGATTTATAATAATGAATAGTATAAAAAATTATTAAGTTGAATGATGGATAACGATATTTTTTTTTATTTCCTTGACTTTCGCTCTCTCGAGGAACAATAATTAGATATCTTGAGGCGGAAAGAAAAGATATAGGTAATTGGATCCGAACGTGACTGGATTGAATCCGAGAGTTTTCGCTTGCCGACTGGCCGTTAAGAGGAAAGGTCATGTAACGGGTAAAAAAAATTAAATTTTTTTTTACGAAATTCGAAAAATTAACGTAGTTGTATAGATATACGGGTGCCGATCGTCGAGTAGATAAAACGTCGAACGCGTGATGCATCTTCTCTTAGGTTCCGAATTCAGTTAGAATTTCTGATTAATTTTTTTGTACCCTTTACAGAGACGTCTATAATGGCACATGCAGAACGCAAACGAAAGTTTTATTCTAATTTGACGGTATGGCGTTTGGCCCTTGAGCATCTCAATTGCGGCTTCAAAACAATCAAAATCGCCGCTTTTATCGTTCCTGGCTTTTTAATAAAAATTACAGCTCTATTTTACAAATAAAGCACAATATGAATATTGTTATTGGTCAGCAGTACAAAATATTTGCTGATCAATACGACGTACAATAGTTACGAAGGCGGGAGCGCCGCAGCTCAAGCAGTACTAAAGAGGCACGATCGGTTCGTTGAGAATAGAATGCCTTACAAGAATTCTATGAAGAAACAGAAGGTATACCTTATGGGCCTTGGCATAGTAAGTTAGCTACAAGTATCCGAAAATTCACTCAGAAAAAAATTGTATTTAAATCGTTGAAATTGTTTCTTTAACTTGTTTTTTTTTAAGTTGAAGTTAAAATACCTTCACGGAAAATAAAAATTTATTTAATTTTAAGAAATGACGTTATTAGAAGTAAGTTTAAAAGTAAATAAATTATTTGTTCAAATTATTTGATTAATTTAAATAAATAATATTGGTTAGCTATCCAAAATTTTAAATGCGTCTAATATTTAAAGATATATAATAATAATTTTTTAAATCTTTAGTTAGATAATAAAATATACTAAAAGTTTCAAAAAGATTCAATACATTTTTCACAATAAATTTCCGAATATTGGTGAATATTTAACTGTTCACATGACCCTTTTCTCTCAAGTCTCACCTATTTATACTTCATTCGCCTATCTAATAGCATTGCGCTGTGATTACAATTAATAAAATTATACGGTGGATAAATAAAATTTCATTTTTTACATGCTGAAATATTCACTGAAATTTCCCCATTTTTCGAGTAAAACAATGATTTTATTTTTAAACTCTTCGAGCGCGTGCCGTTTACAATATGTATTTTCTGGTATCGGCGGACCGTTTTCGCACATATAAAAATATTGGGACGCTATTAAATTTGCTATACTGAAATCGAGCGGCGGAACTGACAGTCAATGTGTGTGCAGTCTCTCGGTAAAGTGGATGCGAAACAAGTGCACTCCGGGTGCTGCGCTCGTCCGAGATCTGAAAACGCGTCTCTGAGGAGCTCTCTCGGTCGAGTGGTCGTGGTGAATGCTCGAGCGTTCGTTTCCTCTTAAAATTTCCGTGATCCTTTCACCCTAAAATACTAACAGCGAATTTCCGCGGAGTGGGTGCAACATTTTGTCGCGTGTACATATTGCGCGCGAAAATAAATAGATTGATTCTATAGCGCTTTTGCGATGAGACGCTCAGTATCTATTGAAGCGAGTAGATTTAAATTGATATGGTGAAAGAGGGAAGGTTCTTTGATACAAAATCATATTAGCGACAGAAGGTCTAATTAGAGAGCGTATAACTGCAACTGCGTAAGCATTGCAATATTATAAGCATTGTCAATGGTAAAAGGCAAATTATTTTATTGCATCTCAGATTTTTCTTAATTGTTAAAAGAAGATATTAAGAAATTTGAGTCTCGCAATTTGCTCTTTTTCTTACGATTCAGATTTAGACCGCAGTCCCATGAAAAGATAGATACATTGACTCTTTTTGCTGTCAATGTTAAATATCATTGTTCAGTTTTAATTTATGAAAACGTGAATATTATGCAGAATTTAAGCGAATTTAATATAAATGTTACACTCTTGGAATAATGCATATATTAGTATGTTATGTACTATAATATAATCGTTCGATTTCAGAAATGGGATTTTCATAAATATGAATGCGTTTATTATTCCTACCACGTCTCTGTCTTTCTTTCTCTGTATCATTTATTATAACTATTTTATTTTGTTTTACTAAAAGGATATATATATGTCAGAAACAAATACTTTGAATATATATATATATGTCAGAAACAAATACTTTGAATTTCTAAATTTTTAAATATAAAGATTCTTACATATAACTTTTAAATATAAAGATAAACTGTCGAATGTTAAAATACATTTCTACTTTTTCGAGCTATGTATAAATTCGTTACGTTACATTTTCTGACTTTTAATCGATTTTTAATTGAGATTTGTCGTGTGGTGATTTTTGAAAAATAAATGATTGAGTGAAAGTGCCTTGTTCGATCTACGCGCCTTCGAATTTTGCAACGATGACAAAAAAAAGTATGCGGTACAGTCATCGCGTTTTTTCCCACCGTGAGCAATCGAGCGCGAATTATTACATGTATGCCTTAAGGTTTGTGGCAGAACTCTAGCATTGCGCGATTCGATAAGAAAAACTACGATATATTGGAAAAATTAGTGTGGAGTTTTTCCACGATTTTTTTGTATTATTAATGAGTAATCTCAGTAACGGTATACAATTATTATTCTTTAATTGCAATATTTCATTAAAACAATTTGAAAATATCTTTTAGAAATAATTTTACACTTATAATTATGCATTTATTCGAAAAAAAAAAAAAGATCCTGTATCGACATTTAGGAAATAAACGTCCTCGAACGAGTTTCATGCCGCGTCCTTTTGTCTTTATCTTAAAAAAATTAACTAGAGGATTTTTTTTCTCAATCACGCCTGTGATTCACATTTGAAACAAACGCATCTTTACGGCGCGACTCATCTTTGCGTGACTTGCGATTTACCGTTCGCTCGACGCATTCTTCTTAGACGGCCACTAATAGAACATCCGTTTCTTCCTCGTTTGTTTTTCAGATATCACGCGCAGCTCGTATATCAGGCACTATGAGGCAGCCATATATGACACCGTAGCCTTGAAACGACATCGCAATCGGATACGTCGCGACATCGCCGACTCCGAGCAACCCCTGATTTTGAACCTGAAGACGCTCGACAGGTGAGTGCGAGTCCCATAAGCAAACTCCTTCTATCTATCTCGGTACACACTGCGGACTTTTCCTTCCCTCGCTCGCGGTGTGTTCCGAGCAAAGACGAAGAGATCGATACGGAATCTGGACATCTGAAGAGACTGTTGACATATCAGGCTCATCAGCGGATGTCCGATTTTAAATTGAGATACGACGAATGTCTTTGAACCTCGCGAGAAAATGTAAAATTCCATTTTTGCCGAGTCTACGACGTTGAAGAATTTTGCGCAATTTAACGGTACAAACATAAAAGTATCTCTGACCAAGTTGCTATCATTATACGACCTCTTGCAAATGGCATTTCGAAATTGGCGAGTACGTGTATCTCCTACACACTGCTCGTAAAGCGATCGCGGACAAAGTTACCAGTATGTGCCGCCCGCACGTTCTCGGTATGTCCTTGTTAGGTCAGTGGTATCTGAATCCGATTAAAGATGGTGACCAAGACCAGTTCACATGTAGCTTAGTTTGTACAGGTTGCACGCATCGTGAAATTATCTTAAATATGCAATTTCTCTCTCTCTCTCTTAGTCTATCTTTATTTCTTTTTTCCTTGAGACACTTAAGGATTTCCAATCGGAGAAAATTGTTTTACCAGAAAAGAAAATTAATTTTGTTTTTCAATGTGTTTGAGATACTTTGGACATTTTCCTTTTTATGTCACATATATTGTCACATATGACATTTCTTATTTTTGTCTTTAATAAAAAGTTTCCTCTTATCTTGCTAATGAAATATGTGGAAAATAGTTGTTGAAGCGTTTTCTAAGACGAGAAATTTTTGTTAGCAATTATAATACGATAATATTTATAGTTATAATAATAAAAAAAAAATTGTACAAGACACGTGTTCTCCCTTCTTCCGCGTCAAATGTCAATGTTTGTGCTTGCACGTCGAACTAAATTTACTATCGAGACCGGCAATCACGAAGTTTCTCTCTCACGGTTATTTAATACAAGAGACGCAATGACAGAAAGTTGAATTTATGATAGCGCTCTAATTCAGCAACAAACCGCACTCTAGTCAGTGTCGGTGTATTACGACGGAGGCGTTTAAATATTGAATCGCGCTTTCACTCGCAGCGTATTTATACGAACTTAAGAAATGGCCGTTAGATAACGGTCCGTGACTTCGTTTTGTCTTCCGAATTGTAACGGTATATGACTTTTTTCAATTTTTCAATCCCTTTGTTTCTGTACTATATGTATTTACATTAAAATAATTAGAAGATTTTTACTCTGCTAATGTAAATATTGTTTATTCATTAACAATTTTTTCATGAATTTTAAAGTTACATAATGCTTTTGTTAACATTAGCTTTTATCACGAGATGTAATTAGGAAATGAATTAATTTTCGTTAATTGCAACAAACTCTACCACGAATTAAAAATGATTATTTGTGTTTTTTCTCTCTTAAAAATTTGAAGTAAATTTTAATTTCATAGTTTTTTGCATATAACTTTCATGTCCATTAAAGTCATAAACAATGGAATATTTTCATTTCATTATTCAAGAATAAATGAATTATATAGACAAAAAAATTAAATAAGTTTTTTAATTTTTGATCAGTTCTTAATTATGATTTATCACTAATATTAAAATAATTTTATAATAAATAGAAATAAAAACTGCGTTTATAATGTTAGAATTAATTATATTTTAATTTATAATTTAGGATTAATTCTTAAAAATAGGCCGAGTATTTATAGTATTATTGTCTTTTTCAATCTTATTTTTATCAACTCTTTTTGTTAACTTTTTGTTCTCTCTTTTAATCTTTTTCTAATTTAATTTTAATTTAAATTTAAACTGAATTTGGCGACTTTTGTGTCTGGAGTCATATATATACACTTTTAACCTGTTATTTTTATTTAGTATATTTATATTTCTCATCACAATTGCATAGAGTAAAATAAAATTAATTTTGTTGCATTTTAAATTAATTAATAGAATTACGCGTACGTGCGTGTGTCAATATTACAAAAAATGTCAAGTTTCACTCTTAATTATACTATGGGATAATTGGATTAATCCATAATAGATTTTATTTGATGAATTGTATAATTAAACTGCTCAATTCGGTTTGTCCGAAAATTTTGTCGAATTCCGCATTCCGCGGAGACAAGAGACAGATAGAGAAAGAGAGGAAGAGAGGGAGGGAAGAACATTAAACATTTGTCGTGCTATACATTATGCAGGAGACCGTGACAACCGCGTGCACCATGTAGATTGCAAAGTTACAACGAATGGTCCAGCATCTCAGCCGTGGCGATGTGACTCCGTAGAAACGGTTTACACGCTAGCCCATCGCCGTCGTTTCCTCTTTCTTTCCACCTTATCCTGCCCCTCCCCTCGGGAGAGAGAAAGGAAGACAAGTTCTCGAGGAAATTTCGTCCGTAATTCATAGACGTTAAGCTAATTAACTGGCGGGTACTGCTTGATCCGACAGTCCGGAGGATTTGCGGCACTCTCGAGAGGGAAAGAGGAAACGAAAGAAAGATGGAAAGCAAGAGAGAGAGAGAGAGAGAGAGAGAGAGAGAGAGAGAGAGAGAGAGAGAGAGAGAGAGAGAGAGAGAGAGAGCAATCCTCTCGACGGAATTAAGGAAGGAATCAAGGAGTGAGCGAGCGAGCGAAGTCCAACTCCGCGATTCCCGCGTGCCGGATTTAGACGCGTGTAATTATCGCTAATTGCACCGACGACGACGATGACAACGACGATAACGTGACGTCATTGTCCTTCTTTCGCGTCTCTCGCTGGTACGATTACTTTCGAAAATTCGCCGCAATGGAAATCCATTGCTTCGCGTTTATCCCCTTAAAGTTGTGGAATTAGGACGTTGGCGATTTTGTTAGCGCAACGGGTCACCGAGTGTTTGGAGTGGTTTGTCTCCTCCCTCTGAAAAAGGCCATGCATTGTATTGTCGTCTAGTGGAAATGTGAACGATAACGGAAACTAACGAAATATCGAATCCAGACAATTTTCATTTAAAATGTTTTTGTAGAAAGTATTTCAATTACATCATAATAATTGTGATTTATAATAATACAAATCATAATAATAATATAAAACATTTCTACCAGAATCAATTACACTACACGTATATAAACGATAAAAAGTTTCATCGATCACGATTGTCGCAAATAAAAGACCACTTATTTCAATTGCGCTACGATTCCCCGTTATCATATGACTCTGCATTCCGTCGGACGCACAATATCCGCTACCGACCTACGTTCCAGCAATTCCGGAGAGTATCAGTCTGGAAAGAATTTCAGTTCACGAAGAATTTCCTACGTAAAGCTGTCCGGGGAATGTTAAATAAATGAGTAAGAGAAAAAGCCAACTAGGAGAGCGAGAGAGAGAGAGAGAGAGAGAGAGAGGAGAGGGAAAGCAAAAGAGAGAGAAGAGAGAGAGAGAGAGAGAGAGAGAGAGAGAGGGGAGGAAGATACGTATTGGCATTCGCGTTTCACACACCTCCTGCATCGCAAATTTCTCGTCCTGGGCGACAAACGGCACGCAGCCCCTCTCAAACTGGTAGGAGACACGAGAAACATCCCTCGATCTCCTCCTCCTCCTCGTTCTCCTCTTCCCCGGTCGCTTTCACAGTCCGCCAATGTAACTACAGCGTTCGTCTCTTTATGTAAATCGGTCGAATCCACGTCGGGCAATAAAATGTAAAGCAGGAGTGCGCCGTGCGATTCCCTCCATCCCTCGTCGTCGTCGTTGTACATCGTCGTCGTCGTCGTCGTCGTCGTCGTCGTCGTCGTCGTCGTCGTACCAAGCGCCCGCGCAACACCCTCTCGTCGTTCCCCGTCGCCACCGCACGACGGTGGCGTTTCTACCCTGGTGCACCTGGTACAAACTGGCAAGATAATAGTTGAAGAGAGGAGAAGAAAGAAGTTTCCGTGCGGCGCACACGTCGCCGTTCTCGTCGTCTCAGCGGCGGCAGCGGCGGCGGCCTCCACTTCGGTGGCCGTTCCAGCAGAGTATCGTATTGTACGATTTTCCTTCCCTTTCCCGGTGCCGTCGATGCGACCAGGCGAATTTATTGGCCATATCGCGGCAAAGTCGCCGGTTTTACTCTCATACTTCGCGAAGAAAGTCCGCCGTTCGTCTCTCGTAAATTCCGTAGCGGCATTGTCCGCGAGACGCGTCCACGATTAGACCGCGATATATTCGTCCTACGTGTATTCGTTTGCCTCTTGCATTCTGCAGGACAGATTATAAAAATAGTCGGACGGTGCGCTGAAAGCTTCGCAAACCAATAGTTATTACGTCTTGTTACCTCTTTGAAGTTTATTAAGTGTCTATTTTCGCTTAATCTTTATAAAATATTTTAGGATAGCAAAGTTATTGTATAGAGTTCCAATAAAGATCAAAAGATCAAAATTTATATTCTAAAAAAGTAACAGTTTTCTAAATTCTTTTGGACAGTGCTTTTATCCTCTAATCATATAATATAAAATTAATACACATATATAGGTCATTAATAAGCAAAAAGTTCGATGAATAAAACAAATGCATTTATTTTAGGGATTTTAATACAAGTATCGCGAACTTTTCAACTTTATTTACCTTTCATCAGCATGAAAATCGATAAATTACAAGAAAACTCAAAAGTTAAAATTAATAATAGTAAAAACAATTCAAAACTGACATAATAAGGAAATTATTTTTAAGTTTATATCGTCTGAACATGATAAATTTCATATCGATTACGTTAATGTCCAATATAGGGAAAAGTTGCTGAATGCATATCGGTCTCTTAAAACGTTAAACTTATTCAATATTTTACATTTTTACTTCGTACATGCAATATTTAGTGACAAAAGTAAAAAGCAATAAGAAATAAGTTACAATAAACAAAAATTTAACAAGTTTTCCTTTATTTTATGCACTATCAGCATTTTAGAAAATCAGGTACATCTGATGTAAATTTTTTATTAACATATATATAGCTTATAATAATGTAATTACGCAATTTTATTTTAAATTGTTATATTTTTTATAAAAGAAAGCTTGTTGTAGAATAGTTTATATTCAATATATATACATATTATTATAAAAAACAAATTGATATTTTTATAAACTCTATCAAGTTCCTTAATTTGTACCAATTTTATTATAAAGAAATGTAACATTAATAAATGATAATAATAAGTAATAGCTATGAATAAAAATATTTTAATTACAAAAGTAAATTCAAGCCAGTTTTATTTTTTATCTTTTCAGTATTGTTATTTATTAATTACTGAATATTTGATCGTTTTTTCGATAAATTATTAGTAAAATAAATATTAGTTAATGGTTTCTTATATTTTTAATTATTTTAATTTATAAATTCAATTCGAAGACGATATTTTTTAAGAGGACATAAGTACGCTTTAGACGATCGATTTTTTAAATCACATCTTTCAGCGTATTGCAGAAAAGCTTATAACATTAATTTGTTACTAAAGAATTTAACATGTAATAATAAATGATTGAAACATCGAGCTATAATTTTGAACTTTGATTTGCAGCCAAAACAGTACCAAATACGAGATATAATAAAAAAAATGATACGCATTTGGCAACTCTCCCTTACAATATAATATTCGCAAGAAAATTTAGAGTAATCGCTGAATTTGTTTTTGCGTGAGAACAGAATCGAATAAACTCAAACCGAAGGAAATGGGAGGAAATTAGGATATGTGTCACAGTGTTCGAAATTGTTTCATCAATATGTAAAAATGGACCAAATGTGATATAAATTATCATGTAATCATATAATATAAATTAATATATTAATGTTTTTGTTTTTAAGCGTCTACAATTAAAGAATATTTTGGTGTAACAAAATACTGTTTGTTTTTAATATATTTTTCTCATATTTCTAAAAAAATATAAATGTTTGTCAGCTGCTCGCACCGGCCGATTCCGTTCTGACTTTGCCACGTGAATAAATGAGAGAATAAACTTTCGCGTTATTTCCTCGGCGATTTCTCAGTATATAGCCCGGTCTTGGGAAGCACGGCACGGTTAAGCCGGGAATAGATACCATGTACAGGCGACACCTTCTCACTTTTCTAGCCTCACGCTCGCCTCTCTCGGCGGAAGACTTTGCGCATGAATAGACCATGTACCTCGGCGCACCTCTCTCTCTCTCTCTCTCTCTCTCTCTCTCTCTCGTACGTTGCGGATCCAGTTTTCCCGTACGTGGGCACGGGCACGACATTCAACGAAGCCAACGCATCGTTTCGCCGTGCACACGGGGGCGATGTTATGGGCGGTTATATAAAAGCTAAAGAGCACACGGCCGAACCCGTGTTCCACCCTCTGCCTCTGAAGACGCGCATTGCCCATCCAATGCGCGATAAAGCCGCGTCGCGTCCGTCGTGGTGAAAATCGCAGAGCTTACCCCGGCGCAACGAGTCGCGTGCGCGCGCGAAACTCGCGTAAAGAGTTTATACATATATCGCGCCGCGCGTAATCATTATGAAAATAAACGTTGGCGCAACGTAACGCGAAAGTTGTAGTCTCGGGGTAAAACTGAGAAATTATGCGAACTATTTTTCCGCTTCGCGGCACGGTCGTTGTCGCTCGCGACTGTGACAAAGAAGCGCGATCAGTGAATTAAGGAGGTATCGGACGTACGCAGTCCCTCCAAAGTAAATAAAATTTGTGATTGTTTAGTTATTTTGTAGATAAATAAATAGATAAATTTTATTTATTTTACTGATCTCTGTATTGCAATGAAACTTTACGTAAATTATCTTGAATGTTTAAAGTACTTAAATAAAAAGTTCAGATTTTTTGTATTATTTCGTTATCAATTATATTTTCACTGGAGTACGTATCTAATTATTATTGAAATAACTTTTTATCCAGATAGAAAATTATTGCAAAATTTTTTCTGCTACTTTCAAATGCAGTATAAAACAATCTGTAATTTTTTTCATAATTTTCTTAATGTTTTGAGAAATGTCCTATACATTCTTAATAAGCGGCTAAAGCGGCTTTCCCATCGCGCTGATACATCGGCACCCTTCACAATAGAAGTTAAGAAGCTGGGATCGTTGAATTAACAAATACACGCTTTAATTTCTTATTCGCTTACTCGGAGCAATATTTGTGATAACGGTGCGAAAAGATAACTTGCCATTAGCGAAGTTTATCCAAGAGCCGACTGTAGAATAGATCTGAGAAGGGAAGTAGTGTAGCAATGGCGAAGTTCCACTTCTGCCAAAGGAATTTGGCGTCGAGTTTTTCTGGAGGAAAATTTAATCTCTTGATGGCGCGATTCTATTAGAGACTTTTCATTTGAGATTGAATACATATTAGCTAAATTCAAGCAGAGCGAGAGATAAAGAAAGAAAGAAAGAGAAAGAGAGAGGGAGAGAGAGAACTTCTAACTTCAAAAGTCGATATTTGTGATGTTTTAATAATTTAATAGTTCCGTTCAACGTTTTTCTATTTTCTCGTTTTTTACATTGGCTTTTTGTCTACGTCACATTTTCTATTGCCCGACGAGCGATAGTAAGCACTTTAATTAGAGCGTCTTGTATACAAACTTACGAGAGATTATGGCGGATGCAACGGGAGTTCGTCCTTTATGCAACAGCTTCTGGCGCGATGAAAGCGGCACTTAAGCGACTTTTTCGTGATGCTGCGAAGATACGACACAACGAGCCTCCCAAGACAAAACTGACGATTTAATGCGCGGTCCGCGACGAAGGTGCAGCCGACGGTCGGATTATGAAAATGATTGTCGCGGAAGCAGCAGCGTGTGCGCCATAAAGAGCCGCGACTAATTGTTATGCCTCCCCTAATTCCTCGCGTAATGCGTCCCGCGGTTCTGGCCCTGCGTATCTTTATGGTAATCCAGCGTTTTAGCGTCTTTTTAGCCGAGTATGCTAAAGTCGTTTTCTTCCTTCGGTGTCTTCGCGCTGCTGCGATAATAAATAAATGCCGTGAAAAGAATTACGATCGTCCCAGCAGGTCTCTAAACAAAAGCGCAAACAGTCTTCAGTTGGTGATGCATTAAGAGCTTCATTCTTTATAGATTGAATTATTATTTTGTTGGCGGGTATATTTAAACGGCATTTTTCGAACGAGGAGCGAAAGTGAAATTAATTAGTAACATGAAGATGAAACTTAAAATATACGCAATTATATATTTTTAAATACTCGCAATGTAGCATTGCGTTATAAAACGTGAAACAGATGCATAAATTAAATAATAAAGATTGATTTTTCCATTTTTTTCACATATTTTTATATTTTTGTAATAATTTTAAACCGTAAATGATTTAGTAAAATTAAGAATTCCATGGAAATTGCCATTAAAGGAGAATTCAGTTAATTAACGAGGAATAGTGTCAACAGCATTACATTTCGGATATTCTTTATACATTCAGCGTGCATTATTTAAACATGAATCGAATTCGTTTGGTTTTGCTTGTCCTACCATGTAAATCCAACATCATCGCGGAATCGGGCTTTAATGAGATATCCGGAAGCATGCCGCATATTTGCGCATCGTCATTGTGAAAGTCGTGTAAGTTCCAGCACCGGTTTTGTTCAATGACAATCATGCCGTTATTCTGCTACATTTTACAATGACCACCGGTTTCTAGTTGACCTTTGATTGTCATCGTGTGTCAGTCACCTGTCACGCAATGACTTCATCGTGGCAATTATCTTTGTTTTAAAAATGGAGCTACCTTTCACACAAGTAAGGATTTAAAAGAGAAGGGGGGTGATTAAATTAAATATTATATGCAAAATTCAAAATAAATCAAATATTAATTCGACTTTCTCGGATTTCGAGTAAAATGGCAACCGCAATTTATGAATTGACAACACAATGGCGAATTAGTAAAATAACATTTCATATTCGTGCTCGTATTTTGCTTCAATATTATTTTACAAATATTATTTTGCTTTCGTATTTTGTACAGCATGAGATTTTATAATCTTGACATAGTCTTGGTTAAACATGTCGCGATATATTTAATCTATATATATATAAAGTATATTCGCGAAGCGCAATTACATCACATATTTAACTGGACAGATGCATTTCGGTTATAAATAAAATAACTAATGTATACCGAGCGTATTTATGAAGGCTCTAACGAGCTCCTCGGGTATACGTTTCAATTTACCATGCTCTAACATTGTACATATTTATATCGCCTCTTACAAAAGTGTCCCCTTCATAATTTATTCGTTGTTGAATTTTATACGAAAGTATAGTGATATTCCGGTCGAATTTATTTTCACGTGATACATAAACTATTATAACGTATATGCGTCTTTATAAAAGCAAAATACTAATATCGTGTTCCAACCGTGATTTATTTTTCAGCAAAAATAGATGGAATCTCTTCCTTTCTTTTTTACATTGAAAAGAATACATTTATTTTCAGCAGCAACAATTTATTTTCGTGATATGCTGTTTTTGCACGCATTTGAATGGCACACATCAGCGGCGAATATTTATGAAAACGTCAATAACTTTTCCGAGGCCTGCGTTATTTTTCAGTGTTTTGATTTTCACGCTTTCAAATTCTTCCTTTCTCGAAACGTTTGTTTTTACAATCTATTTACCGCAATGTTTTTTTCGCGACACGGTAATACGGCTTGATATGACGAATGTGGAGAGCGAAGTTGCTATTAAAATTGTCAGAGCGTTTATACATGCATATCTTTATCCGACGACTAATTTATTTCTACGAAATCAGAGTTACGATGTTTATGCGACAGAGACTATTACGTATACGTATACGTATACGTTCATTTCCGTTCGCTAGAGGCCATGATTTATTTCTGTCATGTGGTCTCTTTATCGTAATTGAATGTCTCCATGATGAACGTCAACGTACGTTATTAATCCGTTTCGCGTACTCTCCTTCACGGTATTCGACGGCGCGAACGTCAATCATAGTCGACTTTGATCTCGTTAAAGGCAGATTTGTTACGTAAATGCCACTTGCAGGAGCGAAAGAGCGCGTGTATATTTAGCGCTGAATCCGTCGGTGGTGGCGAGAAGCCACCTCGATCCATATATGACGTTACATGGTTTCGTCTTAAGCTGTCTTTGAAGGTTCGAAGGTTTCAAGCGTCGTATCTCGAAATTGTGGGTGACAACCGCCTCCGTCATATCGATCTCGCCAGTCTATTTGACGGGAATAGGAAGCGAAGATTCGCACACGTTACTTATCGACAAGAATTTATTTTGAGAGAATTTTATTTTAAATATTGCGTATATTAAAAAGAGAACTGTCTCTCTCTCACATTTTGCCGGAATATACGCGCTGAGACGCGCACTTTTAATTCCGATGTTCGAAATGTTATTTTTGATACGGTTATTTCCATTTTTTAATCAACGACGCGTGTTCCTTCGTTATCGATAATCTGTTGTCATTTTACTCCGGCAGTACCTCTCTATACCTCTTTTCCATACAGATTAAAATATACCCGACATAGTAAGTACGCGTGAACTTATAGATTGACCTGACATTTCATACAAAGTACGCTCGAGAGAGATATTGCGCCTCGGTGGAGAAATCAAGATATTTATTCCCTAGGTTTGTAACTGCCCTATTTTTCTCTTTCATGCGCGAGCAAATCGACGTACATACTGCATGGAGAGCTCGCACAGACGATATCGGCTTATATATATTTCAGTTTAAGTAATATGTTTTTTATATAAATCTGGTGAGATGGTCATGCTTGAGGATTTTAGCTTGACGTTCTAGCTGCATGTAATACGATACCCGGGAATCCTTTGTCAAGCCTTTGTTTCTACGCGAAACGTTGTACTTTGGATATTATAGTTATGTGAGGAATTTACCGTACTTTGTTCTATCGATGTTGGAAAGATATTTAGTAGGTCTCTCTCTCTCTCTCTCTCTCTCTCTCTCTCTCTCTCTCTCTCTCTTTCTCTCTTTCTGAAATAAAATTGTCGAAATAATTCATCCGTACGGATAATAAGTACATTCAGAGAAAAAGTCATGGTAGTGACAGCTATACAAGTTTAATTAATGTACATAATTCAATGAACTATTTTATGGTTACTGTAATTAAAGTTTTAGTTGCGATACCTGTAAAACATAGTTTGTATCATCACGGTAACATTATTTGTGCAATTATTAGTTCATAATGAAATGGCACCTCAATTATAATTACATCGTTGGACTTTACAAATAAGTTATGACAATTACAGTTTACATACGGCAGATTAAATATACCGGATAATTATGATAGTTAGTGGGGCAGTGATGCGGGACTCAATGTGCGAGGAAGAAGGACGAGGGATTCCGAATTCAAATCTCATATTTAATTCAATTTTTTCATCACCTGTATTCGCGTTACTATTTTACTACAGTTTATCCAATAATTTCGCTACAAATGATTAATGTTACTATATTTTCTCAGTTTATATAAATTATTATTGTTTTTACTACAATTTTCTAATAATGTAATACATAGTTGAGGTGCTATCTGTTCAAAAATTTCTAAATTGCTGGTACGACTTCTTTCTCCGAGCGTAAGATTCAACTTTTCATAATCGCAGCGCGCGCATGCACGTATGCGCTTAACGGCACCTTCATTTTCTTCCTCCGACGATTCCTTTTCCTTTATTCGTGTTATTACCAGATTATCGGCCTTCCGCGTGACGACCCGAGGCGAGCCGATATTGTGGTACGCGAGAAACGCCGATAATTATTCCTCCCCGCACTCGATGAGCCCCCACAAAAAAAAAGTCTCACGTTCATCACGATTCATCTTGCAGATCCTGGACGATACGCTTGTTTCGCGACGCGAGCCTGTTTAGCAAGGATGTATCCTTCGAGAGCACGAACGGGCCGATACCCTTCGACACGTCGCATTCCTACGTTGGTACTGTTTTGGGTAAGTCCACTTATATCTCATCGTCTTCACCGATCGGAGGAAGCCTAAGCATAGCTTTTAACAGGTTCTTCGCTATCAGACCGTCAGTTATAATTCAATTAATAAAAGTGTGTTGTATTGGAATTGACGCGATTAAAATCGAATTTCGTGTTTCTTCCGCGTAGTTTGCATAAAAATTTGCACCTCGTTACAACCGAGCTAAATTATTACCTCCCTCTACGTCACAGATGCTATCGTTTTAATGCCGCGGCAATTTTTGTTGAAATTATTTAAGGATGTGTTGGACGTACAATGTCCTACGTCGTTAACAATTTATTTGGCTGACGCCGTAGCTCATGTCACGGCTGTTAATTTAATTTTCAAACGCGCAGTGGTAACGAGTAGTATAAATGACAAAACATGGCGGAAAATGCGTTATCTTTAATCCTTTCTCTTTTTTTTTATCAGTTTATTCTGCAAATTTTTGAAATACAACGTTTGCAATACGCAATTTGCTATTGGGAAATCTATTTTCTCGATGTTTGCTCGTTCTATATTATACAGGAGACCGGATTGTTCGCGTTGATTTAACGATAAGGCACAAAACGCGTGCGTCAAAAGGAACTAATTACGCGCCGGCAGATAATGCCACGACCGAGAGCGGGGAATCTTGTGATTCGAGATTACCGGAATAATCTCAACGATCCGATAATCCCGAAGCTCTTTCTCCCTGTCCCTCGGCGCGTGTCAATGTCACAGAGCGGGCGTGCAGCGAGAGCGCCCGCTGATAGTCATTGCAGCAACCGGATCAATATTTATACACGCTCAGTACGCGCGTACCGGAATTACATTGCGTAAACGAGGCGTATTATCGTCATTAAGCCGCGGGCGGTGCGGCGGCGCGCACGGCGTCGCGGGCGAAAGAGTGTAGTGTCAGCACGTTTGGAGATTAGGCGTGGTATTACACTCCGACGAGCACGCGCGTGTCCGCGGACAAAGTAATTAGCTGGTATCCCTCAACTTCAGCTTCTCGTGTGGATAGCGTGCGGCCGCCCCCGGTCTGCTGCTGCTTCCGAGGCGGTTTCCGCCGCCGCGCCGCGCCGCGCCGCCCCGGTGCAGCACATGTGCGCGTCCGCGTGTTTCGTCGGCTCGGTATATAAGGGCGGCGAGCTTGTTCGGACGCGCCTGCCGCGAGGGTGCCTTGTTTAATCCTTTGATGCACTCGGTGTATTCGCTTTCGCATTACTGACAGGATCCATCCGATTGTAATTGAACACTCTCTAAATTTGTTTTCCCAAATCGGCACGCGGTGGAATCATCGCAAATTGAGCACAAACGCGCGTGTTTTAATTTAATGAAGTGTTCCAAGCGTAAAATATAGCTGAATGCTGTCAGCGAGATTTCGCTAATAACGAATGTATTTATTATGATTGTTATTTATCGTTATTTATTACGAATGTTGTTTTTTCTTTTTTCGAATTTATAACGGGCTGTCGAGTCGAGAGGCGAGCACTTTCGGCTTTTTTTTTTATATATTTGTCACGATAATTCACATATTTAGTTTAATATTAGTTTTTCGAATATAGTATATATGTGTAACATGCGGAGTAACTATTTTAACAAATTAAGCCGCTATGAAACTCCTGCTCGAATCTAAACAAAAAGTAAAGTTCTGTAAATAAAGTTTAATAATTTTTATCGGCTTTTCTATCGGCTTTCCCGCGGAGTTTTCAGCGTATAAACAACGGGAATATCTCAAAACTGGCAAGTTTCGTTCGAAATGGGTTTTTTTATCTTTACTCAGTAGCCTTCCGGGATATCCTTTATATCTTAATAAGCCAATATTCCCAAAACTGCACGCGTGACAGGTAAATTATGCGCGATGCACGGGAGGAGGTGGTTATTTCAATTCCCAAAGTGCATCAGAGGATTAACGTTTTGTTTAACGTCATTGCATAACCGCAGATGGTTTTCCGGCTGAATGCGATTTCAGTAATTCATTGAGCACGCCCTCGTTAGTTCGCGTCGCTAATGTGCCTATAAATAATCGAGTTTGTTCCGTGTTACGCGAGTCACTCCCCGCGCGAGAGATGCACGTCTGGTGAAATAATCCTCCTTGATTGGTCCTTACAAAAACATTACGGTGATTTGTTAGTATCGTGCCTAGTTATATCCGTGTAATTAACTCGGTGTACTCCCCTCGGATGTAGGGCGTCGCGGGAGAAGTTACGATTAGAGATCTTGCGCTCTACTTGACGAGTGTGGGAAGAGAACTTGGCTTGACGCTTCGTGCATCCGTAAATTTGTTTTTTTTTCTTTTTTTTCCGTCTCAACGCAAAGCAGCTTGATAATTAAACTTCGAGGAAAAAAATTGGTTGAAGTAACGTTGACATCAAATTAATCAAAGTAAAAAGCTCTTTTTGCCCGTTTACATTATTAAAACTCGTATCCCCTGTTTTATTAAACTCCTCCGATCGCGTTTTTAATATTTTTTTATTAAACCGTACTTTTCGTAATAAGTAAAAGATGTTTCGGAGCTATTACAGCTTCTTTTATTTCTTATTATTAAGCTTTTTTTTAAATCCTTTATATACCTAATGAGAAACATAATCTGCTGCTAACAATAGAAGTAGTTTGCATTCGCTAAAACTGTTTTGTGTTAGGTAATGTCATCATTTACTTCCTCGGTAGGAGGAGAGACGCTGAAGCTCAGTAAATAATAATAAAGCAATAATAATAGAGAGAGAGTAATAATAACAGGAAAGCTTTTGTGCAAGAAAGACTCGGAAAAAGAGTCGGTTAGATCGATCGGCGACGCTCCGCACGGCCAACCATAGTATCAAATATTCCCCTCGTAACTTTTCGTGACTCTCGTCGCGACCCGCAGCGAAATCGAGAAATAAATTTCGCGTTCGAACGAGCGTATCTCGAAGCGAGTCGCGTGCGCGCCTCGCAGCCGCGCGAACGCATCGGAATGCGCAGCGTGCAACGACGGAAATGCAGGCCGCGCCGTCCTCGATTTCAATTCGAAATTATTTGAGAGCCACGCGCGTGAATCGCGCGAGATACTGTGTTTGGCGCATTGCGAAGAGAGCGAGAGCGAGAGCGGGCCATTGCGCCCGGGATTCTGGACAAAAAAAAAAGAGCTCGGAATTTCGCATGCGAATTCGAAATGGATTCCTCCGCGTCGTTATTACGCGCGTTTCCATTCGCCGCGTATCTGCAACAATAACACGTACAGATACGCTGTACGATTTTTTTTAATCAAGTTGTCACTGTGACTGCGCATTGACGATTTTTCCTTTTTTCAGTCGTTTGGCGAATATTGTTTTATTATCGTTGCGCGGGGCACCGGTGTTTTCCGCGGATCATGGCCAATTGACATTTCCAAATAGCACGTTTACCTTACGCCCGCGTCGCCGCATTAAACTAGAACTCTCATTTTCGTCATAGCCGTCGTCATTGTCGTAGTCGTCCTCGTCGTTTGGAAACGTGCCAGATTCTCCTATTGGAGATACACCGCACGGTTACTGTGCCGGAGGGGTCACGAATAAGAGGGTAGGAGAGGAGATCATAGACTTTCGGTGGGAAATAAACGTATTCCACGGTTGTGACTAGAACATTGGAACCCACCGGATTTTAAGAATAAATTTTGGAAATCTGTTTTTTTTTACAACAAAAATACTGTGACGTCTATTTCTATAAATTTTTATTTTATTTACCCGAAATTGACTCTTCATTAAACCTTTAATTTTAAAATTTAGGAATTAAAGATATCAAGAAATTTCTCTTTTTACTGTTTTGAGCGTCAAAATAGATTGACTTATATAGGAGCTAAGCTAGCAAAATAGGTTTTGTTAGGAACCTTTATTGAACCTTCATCTGCTATCTATAAAAATACTTTCCGTCCAGAAATAGGTGTAACATTATTTGTAATGCTAAACTTATGTAAAAATTTTGAAATAATGAGAAAAATTATATAACTTGTAAAGCTTTTTCTCAGAATATTTCACATTAGCATTAAAATTAAATCTATAGAATTAAAAGTTTAAAAGACGAATTAATAAGTATAATATTATTATAGTAGGTTTTTATTAGCTGTGGAATATTTTAGTGTGTGTGTGTCAAAATAGCGTTAAAATGTTAGAAACATTTGTAGCCTCAAGGTAGTATTGAAATTAAATTTATTAGAATTACACTGAGAAAAAAAGTTGTCAACTATTTAATTTTTCAAAATTTGATTAAACTTTTTTAATTCAAATATTTATGCATTTAAGTTAAATATATAAAGTTAAGTTCAAATATTTTATGTATTTGAGTTAATACATAAGTATTTGAAGAAATTTAATCAATTTAAAAAGTTTTAACAATTTTTTTCTCTGTTTAAAGATTTAAAAAGGAAGTTAATGAGTGTAATATTATTAAAACAGGTTTTTTTTTTAAATTATAAAGTATCTAAATAGGTATACAAACTATCTTTAAGAATGTCAATATCCATAAGAGTATCAAAATCTTGATTTGAGTACGCTCTGGAAGAAAAAGCGCAAGTAAACACTAAATAATCGATAATGTTATTTATACGTTTCCTTTTTTGTCTGTAAAAAGAAGTTATTTTATCTTCTTTTCTTTCCATTGGAAGTATTTTTTTAATACTATCGCATACATATAAGAATTTATATTATCTGTTTTTAATAGATAAATCAAGATATCAGCGCGCGTTTTTAATTTAATCATAGAATGTTAGAATGAATCAAGTTTTTGCTCACGCGTTTAACTTATAAATATCACTTCAGGTACAAATTCATGTTTGGATTAATTTTTGCTTGCGATTTTAAGCTCCAATTGTGGTTAGGATTTAAAAAAAATTGTAGGAGTTAACGGGTTAAGCTAACATAGGTACGGCATTGCCTGAATCGACGATGGTTGATACTAGCGCATCGTCCGAGCCCCGTAAGCGTTTCAGTACGAATCAGACACATACATAGGACAATAGAAGCAGAGAGAGAGAGAGGAGAGAGAGACAGAGAAAGATAGAGAGTGAGAAGGGTCCGCGTGGTATAATTTCGGTATACGGCGAACTAAACGTAACCGCAAGCTCGCGAACGGGCCAGAAACTTGATCGTGAATGCGACCCCGGATCGTGAATCGTGAACGACCCCCGTCGGCCCCGTCGCCGTCGCCGCCGTCGTTTCGATCGGGATTGCGGGGAAGTTGAACTCGGCCGTAATAGCATCTTGCCGTGGGTAATATCCGAACGTCGTAGTCTTCACTTCGACGACTTAGGCCGCGGTTACGGCGTCGTACGCGAGTTTCCGACGAGCATTCTTGCACGCCGACAAATTTCAACCGGGAAATCCGTTGAACTGGTAGACGAGAACTGCATTCATTTATTGTAATTGCATCCGCAAGTTGAGATATAATTACGGCTCCATCGAGTCTACCTGAGTCTACCTGCATTCACTTCAGCATTTGATTATAGCAGCCGTGGTATTAGCCTCATTTCAACTGGATGTATTAATCCGTTTTATTAACTCGGCGGTCGTCAATGTGACACAATTAACTGAGGCGCATCTGAAATTGTGGTTTCACTAAATAATTTGCATTTGCTTCAATGCATATTTTATTCGGCAGAATAATTAATTATTAATTCATTGATTCATTTATTACTTTTATTTATCTTCTTTTATACAAAATGACTGATGAATTCACCGAAGATATAAATTAAACATCGTGCTCTTGTTATTCTTCTTTTAATTTTATTATATTATGTTTAATTAATTCGGCTCATTTCATGATCTCCACTCATTTCTCCAATATTAATCTTTTTAATTATATTATTTAGGATATCGATGTAAACAGATTTAAGATTGAATCTTAAATGACTCTTGGATAACTTACGGATAGTTGAACTAGTACACACGCGGGTTATAGCATAGCGAACGCGCATAGGAATTTGCCGATCAGAACTAATTAAATGTGTCGAGATAAGTGGAGGTAATTACATGCTACGTGATCAGATCTCGCGGAGTTTCCCGGAACTTTGCGTTTCCCCATTGAAATAGTATGGATACATTATGATCCTGATAACGAATGCTTTTTTTCGAAGATAGGCCACACGTAACGTTCTTGCGCGATAGAGATACTCGGCAATTAAAAATTTCGAATATAAATATAAACAGAGAGCAAAATTTTTTCTCGAATAAAAATTTTCGAGTAACTTTTAAATTAACGGAAACGTAATTTGCGAAAAATTTACGAGTAATCTTAATTTTGACAACAACGAAGAATCACCGCGAACAAGGATCTCATTTACAAAACCAGTTCATGACCGAAGGGAATACGGTAGTCCAGAGGTAACCCTGAGTCATCTCGACTTGGTTCACGGTATTTGATTAGTTTCGACGTCTGCTACGAATTCGTCCGGATGAGTTTCAGTCCGGGACGTGCATCCACTATAACCGTAGCCTTAAGGTGCGTTTACACTTTACGCAGGCACCAGCTGTTTCCCCGTGCTCGTAATGGAAACGTTTACACTACTGCAGATGAATTTCTCCTGCGTTGGTGAACCGGATCCTCGTGCAATATTCCCGAGCTCGTTCGTCGCTATAGAATATATATAAAGATATAAAGTAGTATGGCACAAAAATAAAGTATATGATACGGAATGACACAGCGATATACGATTAGAAAATATCAATTGAAAAGCAGGAAAAACCGTTATATAAAATAAAGAAGTAAAATGTAGAGGAGATGAAGTAAGCACCGAGAGAAACATTTTTTAAAATAAAAAATACATTTTCTTAAAAGTGTGTATATTTCGATGCAAGCATTGGTTCGTTCTGTTTAAGTAAACATATTTACTTTTAAGTAAATAGACATATTTATATCTTTATATAATTTTGTATTTTTACATTTTTTTACATTTAAGTAAGGATTTAAAAATGATATTATTAATATATTATATCTAATAATATTATTATACTTAATTAAATTATTTTCTTACAATTAGAATAAAAAATCTGATTTTTTTAAATATAAAAATAGGTTATCAGTTCGTATTTCCTATAACTGCAAGAAAAAATTGCTGGTTAAAAATTTTTTTCTTCATTTTATTTACAGAAATATTTTAATTCAGAAATTTTTAATTTGATTGCAAGTAAATATTAGGACCCATCGAATAACTTTTTGTGTTAGGTAAATTTTTTTGTTTTAAGATATTTTTTTCTCAGTGTGTCAGTGTGAGAGTGTGAGAGGAAAAAAGTATAAGCAAATATCAATTTTAAAAGTTACGTATCGAATCTCTCGATCGACTATATCGTATTGAATTTTTCATTATTTCTCCTGGTTGTTCGCGCACTATATGCAAATTTTACTCTCGAGTCATGATGATGTGGCTTAATATAGCAGCGGTAACCGCAGTGTATGAAATATCGAAATGTCCGGGCTTACTTGATGGGACCATTTAATTCACATCGGAATCCGATGTTTAGATTCCGTATTGAACAGGATTCCTTTACACACAGTTTCGGGATCGACATTCGTGCCATGCTGCGCGTATCTTCTTTGACGATTGCCTGTTTGCTCGTACGCCGGGATGAACGCGAACGAACGAATGGATACGTTCGTTTTCCGCCGTGTCACAGCAAATCAACTTCCATCGTTCGTGCTCGCGTAACATGCCTTTCTAGCGAATTCATTCGGTCACTCGCGCTCTTGAATGCCGCAAACGCACATTTATTGCGAATCAATTCGCTCGCTGATACTCGGCTATTGCTCTCTTGTTTACGCAGCGCGCCGTGCCATGCGAACGCGAATACGTCGGTTTAATCGCGCTTTTACGATATAAGCGCACCTTTACAGCGTATCTTGTTCGCTCGCGCCTGTACATTTCAAACGTGCACCTTTACACCACTGCGCTCCACTCGTGTTTGCCTTTGTAGCAAAACCATTCGCTTGTGTCGCGCAAAATGCATCGAGAAAAAGTCGCTCTAGTTCCCATTCAAACAATTATAAAGTTAATTGAACCAGTTATGAATCGATTCAACGCTAAATTTCGTCGACGCTGAAATATTTCGTCGTATTAATTTGTCAATCATGTTTAATTACTTGTTTGTGCGGCCTGTAGCTATAATGTTTGCTCATTCAGCAGTTCTTTATCGCTGCATTGCAAAATGCATCTTCAAATACTTGGGTAAAAGAGCGTCGATGTAAACGAGAGACGCGACTTTATTAATCCTTCACGGTCGAATGTCGAGCTGCACTTGACACCGAACTTTGATGCACAGGATCCGGCCGTAAGCAATTCGACACCAAAGAGGAACGGACACGTAATTTATTCGCATTTATGCATAAAGCGGTAGGAGCGAGATAACTAACTCGATCTTCCCGATACGCGGGAGCGCAAAGTGGTGAGCCCGTTGATTGCCTTCTTGTACATTCTCTTCCGCGACGACTTTAATTGAGGTAACGCTATTTTCCGCGCAACCGATTACGTCTATCGCGAAATTGAAATTATTTTTGTCGTATCAATTTTCCTTACTTCCGACGCGCTTTGAGGATGTATAGGACATTTCTCAAAATTAAGAAAATTATGAAACAATTTTCTTGTATTGCAAATTAATGATTTAATAACATGCGCTTTCAATTAATTTTCCCAAACTCGATTTTAACAGTTGAAAGTAGTTGCTATTAAATACAAATTTGAATACATTTTTTAAGTAAAACAAACTTTCTTAGTAAAATCAAGATTTATAACTGCTATTAAGTGCTGTGTCAATTGATCATGTACAATGGGATTAATTAAACAATTATAATGAAGTTTAATTTTGCAATTAACATATTTAATTTATTGAATTTTTTATACACGAATTGTTAAACTTTAATAAGATTTCGCTACTGAATCTCACCTGATTTTCATCTGGAATTGTGAAACTGTATTTTAAGATGAAACTTTATTCTCAATATTCTTACTTGATATACTTTTTGATATGAGATTCATGTGATAACTATAAATGCAGATTGTAATACGAATATATCCATGCATAAGTCAACTTCCATTTCCTACCTGTGAAATATTCGCTTCATAAAACAGTCTAGTGACACGATGTATTCAAAATAGCGTATTATTATACATACATATATCGATACCATCATGTCATCATATATCAGAGAGTTGTCACTCTTCTCGAGAATCGATAACAACGAGGTGATTTATTTCCCTGGAAAATCAGGGAAACCGAGAAAATTTCGATGAATGATTGAGATTTTATTATTACTTTTTTTTTGCGATTTTAAGTTAATATCGCTCTTGGAAGTGAAGTGAAATTCATTTCTGTTGTCTGACGTTTGAAAACTCGATACTTTACCGACCTAATTAAACCGACTATTAAATCGTTTCGCTATTAAGGGAGTATTCTATTTTAAAGGATCCAAAAAGGTGTTTTTTTTTCTGGGAATATTTTTAGGGAGGCCAACAATTAATATCAAACTTTGCATACTTTTTTATTACTATTGTCAAATATTTTAATATTTTTGAAATTTAAAATGTGCTACTTTTTCGCATGTTATATACTGATCATTAAAATAGCTTATAAAAAAAATACATAGAGGTAATGGGATAAATGTCTCTTTTGGACATCTGAAATAAAAAAACTTAAAACTTTTTTTATTCAAGAGAAGCGTTGCTATTGTTGGAATTGGAATTAAATAAAATATCTCTAAGTTTGACAGAATAGTAACTTTTGTAAACATTTTTTTATATTTTAAAAATCTTATAATTATTTTTTTTATAAACAGAAATAATGAGTACATAATAATGATTCCATAATAGTTCCAACGAAAAAATACATATAATGTACTTGCGAAAAAATTGATGACGATTTTCCTAATAGTTTCCAAGAAATTTGTCCTACAATCAAAAAACATGGTTTCGAGAAGAACGGTTTTAAAGTTTTAAGTACACTTTATAGCGTGATTTTCATTTCATTATAACTAATCAGCAATTTCAAGTTATATAATAAACACTTTGTTTCCGCGATTAATTCTTGTTTTTCAAGTTTTTCAAGTACTTACGTTTTGGCTTTCTTCGTCGCTTGCAGCGCACGCTGTGTTGCTTGTAAATGAATTTCGTCCTTTTTTTGTCAATGAATATCTTCTCCTTGCAGTCCAGTTTTCCTTCCATTACCTCATTTATAAAATATTTTCAAGATTGCAATGACACGTAATATATGTTGTTCAAAGTTCAGCGACAAACTAATTTAAGAGTCACTTTGAACGATACTTTATATCTCGAGTCTTGTCCCACGCAATGTACAAGTCAAAACAATAAGTGTAAAAATAAGTATGAACAGCATAATATAATTAACATTCAACAACAGTCTAATTTAAACAGACTATAATAGCGTGATAATAATTTCCATATTAACTTCCTTCTCATTCAAATATATACGATAATTAACTGTATGACATTAAGCGCTTCGATTTTGACCTATTATAAGCGCTGCTAGCTTTTTCATCTATAACTTCGTCAAATGATCAAATATCGGCAAAACATTTGAGGAGGAAATGTATTTTAGATTTCATATAATAAAAATATCAAATTTAAAAGTCAATTTTTTAATACCTTTTAAAGAAGAATATTCCCTAAATCGTCTCGTTATTTAAGAAGTTTTTGGCTATACAATACGAGTTAAAAGTTATCGAAATTTAAAAACTGGAGGCTTCTCCAGATTTATTCTTTTTTTATAATTTATATAATAAAAAATGTTGGCCGTAAATGCCTTGAAACTAGTTGTAAAGTAGAACATAATGAAAAATTTAATTTATAATGGTTTTTGCAGCGAAAATTACTATATTTTGCTGCAGTTTTAAATAAATAACTTTTAAACGAGATTAAATAAACAACTTTTAAACGAAGTGGATCTAAATGAATTTTTGCACGAATGTTTATTAGAGTTTTATTATTACATGTAAAAATTTTTATTTAATTGGTAATGCCGCTTCACCATCAAATTTGCAAATAAGTACTGCAAAACGTGATTTTAAATAACGTTTAAACGAAATAACGTTTAAACTAAAAAGTAAATTTTGCTCAAATTTTAAACACTCAAACGTAATTCTAGAATATTCTATGAAATTTTTATATTTTTAGTAATGCTTTTTGAGATACGAGATACCCATACATCTTTAACTGCGAAATATCGCAAAAAACGGAATGAAAAACTGAATTAAACGCGCTTGAAAAATTCCGTGAAATCTAGATTTTGCAAAACAAGACAACAACGACGACGACGACGACGACGACGACGACGACGACGACGACGACAACGAAAGACACATGTTACGAATTACAAGATGTTAAATAGCAATTAGGCTTATCATTATAACTCATGGTATAATTACGACAATCGTTGTACGCTAAATGGCGATATAGTGACTTGATATGGACGACGTTTGCAGCGTTTGTTACCACCCAGCTGTCATTTAATTTATCACGCAACCACGCGATACTCGAAATTAGTAATTAGTGCGCAGAGCGACGCGGCAATTAAATTAACATGACTTTTTGGCGCAATTCGCGTCTCTGTAAACCAGCCCAACAAGCCGCCGCAATCTGCCAGCTGGTTGGCTGTAGAATCGGCCTGATAGCGGGCGCATTGGTGCGGGATAACGCGTATCAACGATAATCCGATTAGCGATTAAACTTACCTAATTGACGGTATACGCGCGTGTAATTACATATCCGGGGACACTCGATTTCCAATTCACGATAATGGAGAGTCGCGGCTAGCGCGGTACCATTAGCAAGTAATCGTCTTGGAAAGTTTGCGGGCGAGCGAACCTGGGTCGGCGCGCGAGCTATTACGCGCTCGATGAAAGTATTTGCCGCATTATGCTCGGAGTCGCACCGCTATATTGCGAAGTACGGGGCACGGTTATCAGGGTAAAGATTATCGGAGCTCGGTATCAGGGTCACAAGTTTATTTTTCTGGAAGCGAAACGGTCGCGGCAAGTTTTTTCTCCTTTTTTTGCGAGCATACGTGTATAATTATTTATATTTCCGCGCGCGTAACATTCTCTGCCTTTTTTTTTACGGTTACGTCGTTACGAAGACATTCAAATTTCCCCAAGAATATCAAATATCGTTTTGCGGCCAATTAAATTGTCGTCAGGTGGAAATTGATCAAAGGCTCCATAGATGGAAAGAAACGCCGGGGTACCAGAAACGTTCCGTTTACGCGGCTCTCGCTCGTTTCTTTGAGAATAAAAAAAAAAAAAAAAAAAAAAAATAAATTTTCAAGTATTTATGTTTATCCGCGTGAAACAAAGGATTGGTGTGAGCACCGTGTCGCGCGAGTTTTGTGATACTTAAAATTCAATTACGAACAAAGCGCGCTCGTTTAAATCCCCGCCAAAGAAATCCCACTCTCGGCCACAAATCCCTTTAATGTTAATGTCTCTCGCGACAAGCCCCGAGTTTCGCAGAAGTTTTCCCACTAAATTTTTTTTATTTTTATTTTTTTACTTTTTCAATATGAAATATCCGTAGTGCGCATCTTGCGAGTGAGAGGTCGAGAGCAGGTCGGACAAATAATACGCTTTTGTAAACGGGGAGAAAATTCAGAACCTGCCCTCTCCCCGTATTTTTTTTTCCGCCGAATAAAAATACGCGATATTGCGAAGTATTTAATATACGTTTACAAAGCATTACGTTTGCAGTACGTTTTAAGCAATTTATACATTTTTTAAATCCGGTCGCTTTTTTCCAAAACATCTCGTTTCGCGAAATCACGCGGATGTAATTTGGAACCGGAGTTGAAAGTTCTTTTTTTTCTTGGTTTTTTGTTTTTTTGGTTTTCTCGACAGTGTTCTTCAAATAGAGCTCTACCTGCGTTCCGCGTTTTATTACCATTCAAATTTTACGGACGATTTAATTACGACGCGAAATTTCAAACGCTTTAAATTTTAAGCACTCTCGGTCGATCTGCTAGGCAGTTAAATATTGGTTAATGCAGTTTCGCGGAACTCGACGCGGAACTTCGTTACGCCGGGTATTAGCGAAATGAACTCAGGACAGCGGCTTGGAATATATACGCGCGGGAGAACGATTCCACGAGCAATTTTTCATTCGTTATTGAGACGTATTTGACACATTGTCGTCGCGCGCTACACGCCGAACGGTTGCGCCGTGCCGCGCGGTGACTTTTCTTCGCGATGGACTTGTATTCGTTGTTGCGACAACGACGGACGGACGGACGAATGGACGAACGCGCGGTGTCCGGGAATCGATCAGGGGCCTTCGAGAAGCGCAAAAATTGCCGGGCCATTTGTCATAGTCGGCGGAATCCCGCGTCGTTTCCCAATAGGCGAAATTTCAAAGTCCGCGAGTAATGTCGGTTCTTCCGCGCTCCTCCGGGGAAAGGGCCGGAAAGTAGGCCAATCCCGTCTTTCCCTCCGCTCAATGTTCCGCGGTAATAGCTATAACGATATTTTGGCGTATTTCGTCTCCCGCGGCGTTCTCTCGGAGAACGCGGTGGTGCTACTCGCATTGCGACCATGCCGGTGAAATGCACTCCGTTCTTTGGTAGCGCGAATGCAGTTGCCGCGATACCGACGGAATGATCATTTGTTTCCACGGAATGTGCGGCAAGTTAAACGGACGATACGTTCGAAATGCTCGTGTTCTCACTCGGCTTTTGTTCTCAAATCGGCTTGGAGCCGGGGAAAAGCCCTCTTGAACGCTCTCCGCGTTGCCGAAAGAACTCTGATTATTGTTGACAGCAAATTTGCCGGAACGTTGAACGGCGAGCCGCTCGCAAACTTCGTTCTCTATAATTGTAAGTCGACGTTGAATGCAGCGTGTGATCTGCAGACGCGATTAGAGGAAAGGGCAACAACGTGATCGTTTTTAATTTACAAAATTAGCCATTTAACGTTGACTGTTTTCTAGATTTTATTTCTTTCAAACCGTTAAATAGAGAACTTTGGCCAAAATGTGAAAACGCAATATAAGCGAAATGAACAGATCTTAGTAGATATTTATTGTGCGATTTTATATATCTTTTCAAGTTCACGAAATTGCGCGCCAAATAACTTTTCGTTCTTAAAACACAGTTCTAAATTGAACAAGAAATAGTAATATAACGTTATTAAATTGAAAATCAATTTAATAATAAATGATTCTAACAAGTATCTAAATGTGAGAACCCTTTCGCTTAAAAAAAAAAGACTGTAAAGAATTTGATGCAAAAAATAATAATTTTAAAAATATTAAAAAAAATTATTTTATTCTATAATTAATATATTTTAGTTTGACGAATTGTATGAATTATTACATTTTTTATATTTCTCCAAAAAGAGATAAAATCGTAAATTAAGTTCTCTTCAAACCTGTTTGTATCTCGTTTATTTCTAATATCTCTATTTTTCCTTTATGAGTTTTATTTATCTGATATTGAATGCTACGTAATATGATCCGAACTTGAGGGTCAAATGGCTGCATTTAGCGCAAAATATCCGATATGAGGGAAAAATCTATGAATTTCATGAAGATACGTCTCGGAACTAATCCTTAATAATAGAATGCGATGCTTTCGTTTCGATTATTTTTTTATATCACCGAATTACAGAAGCAATGAAATAATTTTGCACCATTACGCTTTTCCACAGAATATTTTATAAAATTCGGAATTCTCTTCCGCTCCCGTTTTAATTCTTGTTTTTAAATAACTTGATAATTGTACCTTGATAATTAAATTGCAGAACACTATGTCGAAGTAAAAGAAGTCTATAATTCAAAATATCTAAAAGCGGGATTTCGATTTTTACTTAAACGAAATTTATTTGATTTAATCCGTGCAATTTGCATATCTCTTTACACATTATTAGGTTCTACATGTTAATGCCTTTTTTTTTATTTCAACGTGATCTATCTCGATAAAAAAATCTGTTTGATTAAAATAAAACGTAAATTATACTTCGAATCCGAACAAATATCGAATAAAGTTAACGAGACTCTTGTTTACTGAATAATTATTAAAATCCTTATGCTGAATTACATAACAAAATACATTTTTCTGCCGTTATGTTTGTTTCCAGTAATTAATCTAGCGGACTTTTTTGGATTTAGTCTTGATGTACTGCGTGGACTTTTTTCCGGAACAATCTTTTTGCGAAGTATCGCACGCGAACGAATCACGAATCATGTGCTTGATGAAAGGATACGGTTTACAAAGAATTCTGACGCGGCAACTAGAACGCGAAGGGGTAGCAAGTCACGATCGTAGAATGATGGTTCTACTGGCCAGCAGCCAGTTTGTCCCGACGTATTCATAAGCGGAGCTTCTCGTACTCGAAGAATACGAATTACGGAGACAAAGGGACACAGGCGGAGAATGCGTGCTTTAAAGCTGTGGCTACTGCGGCTAATTAAGTCGAGATTTGGGGGTTGGCCGCTTATTGTCGAGCACCGTAAACTGCACACAAAGAAAATGCAATTTCCGAAATGCGCTTTTCGCAAATTACCGTATGCAAAATTTATGCGTTTAAATGGGCCCTTTCTTTCATGCAATCGTCTTTTTTTCTTTTTTTCTTTTTGTTTTGACAGATGTTCCACGACTCGTTTTTACCGCCGAACCTTTATTCCCGTCTTTGCTTCCATCTCGAAAATGAATTTACTTTTCACAAAGCTTTTAAGTAATAGACAAAGCTAATCTGTCAACTAAAAGCATCTAAAAGCACATGTTTATTCTGAAGAGTAGAAACTGCTTTTAAAACGGAGTAAAAGGAACATTAATATAATGTTACCAATTTTTTTTTTCCTTTGGCCAATTCTTTCAAAACGCATTTATATAATAGAACTTTTAATTGCAGTGGTATTATATTCTTACTTTTATTTCTATGAGATGACTTGGTATACTTTTACGAACATAATAAGTTACGTAACGAGCATTATTGAAGCTTCGGCTTTATACGAACGAGAGCCAAGATGCTTGATAATACTAGTATTATCGATCCGAGATAAGTAGTTGATTCGATTTTTTTGTCTGCCATGTGATGATTCGAGCCAACTTAATGGCAGATAATCCGATAGTCAATTAACAAACTAGCCGGCGTGTGTTCGATATATCGACGGTCTGTGCGCGCTCGAGTTTGTAATTTGCCGCGATGATCAAGAGCGGAATATTTATTATCCTTTCGACGCTCCTGAGTGTCGAGGAAAAACAATAGCTGGTTTCGCCGGAGAAAGAGATCGCATCGCTTTCCGTGATTGCGAGCTGATTAATCGAGACGGCAAGGGTATCGAAAGAATGAACGTCGCTTTTAATCAAGAGAGGGGCAACAAAACACGACTTTATTTCTTTCGAAATTCGTTTTTATAAATAATAGGAAATTGTATATTTATTCATAGCAATACGAATGCGATAATTAATGAGAGATATACATTTTTTATATTTGTCGCATTTGTTATCGGTTATCGGTGAGTTCGAATTGGCCTTCGATTCTATTTTAATTCTACCGAATTAATTATTTGATTATGGTAACAATAAACAATTTAACATTGCATTTACTTTTATATTAATAGTAACAAATAATATTATTATAGTAAAAAAAAACCGTCGAACAAAAAGAATCGTAATTAATTCAGCTGGCAAACAACATTTATTATTTCGAGATGTCTCTTTACTGTAAAATTAATATTTACCTGGTAAGAGATATTGCTTTAAAATTAACGGGAGGAGAATTATATATAAAATGAGAATAAAATTAAAATATCATCTCGACCGTTGTTTATTCATTTCTGTAAATTAATTTTTAATTTATAATTAAAGTTTAAATTGATTACATAAATTGATAAATTATTGTTATATTATAGGTTTTATATAAATATAAATATAATATATGAATATTTTTATATATATTATAGAAATATAAATTTATTGAGAAGAATGTAGATGTAGCTCAATTATTTCGCGAATCGCGCACAAAGGTTCGATTGTAAATAGCTATTAATGATATGTTTTCGCGAAACGGCAAAACCGGCTGATAAATTGAGACTTATTTTACGCTCGCTGCAGTTCTATCTGTTGGAAAATCGACAATCGAGGTTGGTTCGCAAATCAACAAGAGCGCAAGTTACTCGGCATATCTACATACGTACAGGAACACGTAATTTAGCGCTGGTGCGCCGCGAGAGAAAAAGGTCGGTAATTATTCCGTGCGATTAGCTCGCAATAGGTCAATCGAGGGTTAACCAACGCTCATTAGACTAAGTATCGCGATCTCCACGGCGAAATAGATACTACCATCGATTACGACGTTAATGCTGCAAGACATTGCAAAGAAATATCTTCGATATGCGCGAGGATATCTAGCGCGCGAGTGTGTAGTATCGCGAAACTATTAATTTTGCATGATCCTATTATCTTACTTGCTGGAATTAATTGCCTTCTGTTTTTTCTCTCTCTCTCTCTCCCCCTTTATTTGAGATTAATAATTAATTCCTAGAAACATGAAAATGGATCGGACAAACGCCGGACTACTACGCTGATAGAGGGGCCGCACCTACGGGATTTTACGCGAAGCATAAATCGGCCGGCAAGAGTAAGACGAGGAAAATTACGACGTGCTTTTCAATCTCAAAGAGATTGCTACGGGAGAATTGGGGATGGTTTAACGAAGAGCTATCCACGGCGTAGTTTCGTAATATATAGCTCGAAAAAGGCTGCCAGATATATAGCGTAATATTTTTAACGCCGTCGGTGATGATTTACGGCGTCATAGATCATCGCTCGACATTGAATCTTTTAACTAGGGAAAAGCTTTTTAACATGAAAAGAGAGATTGAGAAAAATTATACTGGCAAAGCTCACTTTATATTGCATTAGAACTTTTAGTTTAGTAAGATAATAACTATCGTGTTATAATAAATTAATATCAAAAATTGAGATTCAAAGTGAGCGTGAAATCGGTAGTTGCATAATTTACAAAGTAAATTACAAAGTAAATTATGTCGCAATTGCACGCACACTTTGGAAAAAAAAAATTTTCGAAAAAGATGATTCGTTTATTTTAAAATTTCCGTAGCCCCGGTATCTATAACGAGTAAGATGAGCGAAATTATATTATACGTGTAACTAACTTTTATTCAAAGCTGGACTAGATGGACACTGCGCGAAATGGATAAATGACTCGTCTCCTCTTTGTCTCAGTTTTTGCCGGACATTATACGGTGGCGAATAGCCCTCTATGTTGTCCTCGGACTGCGGAACAATTCGGTATTCAAGTACTATTCGCTGCATATTGCTCTGCGAGTGCGAGGAGAGCCGGCAATGAAAGGCCACTTCTCGCGGCCGCGATTTTCACTGCGTATTTCGACGCGGCGGTCACGAGTTTTGAGCGTCTGGCTCGCCCGCAGCTGAAACTGGCCACTCGCATGTATCTTTTTTTTTTACTAAATCGACGAAGAACGCCGGGGTGTCCAGATAATAGAATACAAAGCGCGAAAGAGACAAAGGTAAAAAGCTCTGCCACGCTTTCACAGAAATAACTACGTCATGTGCCAGCGGTAACTTTATACCGCAATAAAAAAAAGCGAATCAGTTCGGTGTCGATCTACGAAAGTAATTTACAAACTTGAACGTAGTTGTTGTTCTTTTCTTTTTTTTGTATAAAAATTGTTTCTTTCACTATTTTCGATAATAGATTAAGGATGTTTTGGCTGTGTAATACGAGCTAAAAGTTATCGAAAATTAAAAACTGGAGGTTGCCCTAGGTTTATTCGTTTTTTCCTAATCAACAACAAAAATTTTGGAAGACGCGAATACCTGAATTTTGGTCCTGAAATTAATTTTAAATAAAGAAACAATGAAAAACTAGATTTTTAATGGTTTTTGCAGAGAAAATTGCTATATTTTGCTGCAGTTTTAAATAAATTAACTTTAAACGAGTAAGCGAATCTAAATGAATTTTTGCACGAATATCTATTAGAGTTTTATTAGTAAAAATGCTGATTTAACTGGTAATGACTTTTCCATCAAATTTATAAATAAATTCTGCAAAACGCGATTTCACAATAACAATAAAGAGTAAACAAAGAATTAAATAACTTTGAAAGCAGTAAGAATAGAATATTCTATGAAATGTTTATATTGTTAACGTTTTAGCGAAGTTTTTGTCACATATTTCGAGAAGATTATCGAGTGGATCGAAAGTTCCGGGGGAGTTTGCGGGATAAGTGCGTAAAAGACCGTTCCCGGTGAAAGCCGGGCAAGACGCTAAGTATCGCGTCAACTCAGATCAATGTGACTGTCGGTCCGCCAACTCGTAATTCGATTGTTGATCGATGAAGCGACGCTCGGTCGCGCTTTCTCGCGCGTATAGCGTTACCGCTCGCCACGATTCGACGGGCGCGTCGAACGCGCTTGCCACGACCGAGCCGATCCGTTAGCCGTTCAGTGACTAAATTGGATTTTTCTACTAACGAGCACGAGGGCTTTTCCTCCGTAAAAGCTCCATCGCAGACCTCCTCGACTAGCTCTCTGCTTCCCCCTCGGCTATCAAGCCTCTGCTCGTCCCGCTCGAGAGCGCATCTTCTCGCCTCATCCCCTTTATCGCCGCACTTTTCCGGATCGCGCAACCCCGCCCTGCCCCGCCCTCGACCCCGTCCCCGTCCCCACGTCCCATGATTTTTCTTTATTTTTTTTTTAAATTTCCTCTCTTTTTTCGCGTTTCTCGTTTCTCCTCCCAGACCCGCCGCTGCCGCTGCCACCGCCGCTGCCGCCGCTGCCTCCCGATTAAAGGCCCTGTGTTTCCATAGATCCGCTCCGCCACTTCTCGGGATTACGCCGGCAGCCAACCGGTTCGCTACCTCTTCGCGAATCCTCCTGCGAGAATTAAGCGTCTCGAGATGCGAGAGAGATGAACGTTTGCATCTTTCTGACGCTGCTTTGTTCTTCGCTCGCCGCCGGCGAGCAATCTCGCTGTATGTACATCTTGCTGCACAAAATATTAATGCTACGCTTCAAACTTTATTTTTTTTTCCTGGCCGATACGCCGTTACTTCATAGTAGCATTTATCGTTTCTTCGACTTTTAACACAACAAAGTCTAAAATATCTATAGTTAGCATGTGCATTAGGTCGTTTGTAACTGTAACACGTACATTTTATGATACGCGGCGCCTGTCAATATCTAATGACTTTTCTTAACTGGCGTCTGTTAGAAAAGTGTTTTGATCGCCTTCGCCAAGCTTGTTAATATCTCCTAACGTCAGACACGACTCGGCACTCTATTCGCAACGATCAGAAGCGAATAGTCGATAGCTACTTTTAAAACGCGACATTTACGTCCAAGTAAAAAGATCGCGACACGGATTCTTTATCACGATTCGCCAAGGGAGAGAGAAAGCGAGTGTCGATTCGGGGCGGTATCAGGTATGAAAAATGCAAGTTTCAGCTTGAATTGATCGGCGACGAGAGGAAGAGTCTATTGAATCGCGCTCTCAAATGTCCGCCGCGCCGCGCCGCGCCGGCGGGGGCGTTTTATCGCGGAGGCACGAAAATCGTCGAACGAGAGCCCGTCGATGAATAAGTATGAACGAAAACACGCTACAATGCGTGATAAAAACGAATTCGAACATGAATAATTCATTAATTATCGACGAGAGCTTTTTTCTTTTGTATCTCGCTCTTTATCGGGTTTTTTTTGTCCTCGACGACCCTGCGACGCGATGCTCGTTCTGCACGCCTCTCTCTCTCTCTCTCTCTCTCTGTTTCCAGCTCACATTCGAAACATCGCCCAGAGGGAATTTTCTTCCGTCTCTCTCATTTTTATATCCACAAACGTACAATCTTCTTCCTTTATCTCTATTCGCTCCGACTCTTCTTGCGATCATTCTGACTTAACTAGTTTCTTCCTTCAAGATTACTCGAAGAGACGACTTTTAGAATCTCACTTTTTTTTTTTGTCAAATCTATCATCTTATCAAAGTCGGAGGAAAATCGTCGTTAATATTATAACCAGGATAAATTTAAAGAAAGTGCTCGTACATAAATGTTTGATTTCTGCTTTATACGTTCGTCTGAATTCGTCTATATTAGGGCTGATTTAATAAACACACCGTTTCTGCCACTTTCATTTGGTTTTTATGATTTTTCTTTGGGACTCGGAGTCGAAAGAAGAATTACTACGGACATTTCATTTGTCAAATATGTAGGATATTCGCAGATTACTCTTTAAATATTCCGTAGTCTGTCAGCACTGATTAAATGAGTTAACTGTCATCGTTCGAGTTAAACGCTTTTTCTTCCGCCCCCCAGCGCCCGGCACCACCGCGCGGGTTCTTTCTCCCTTCTGTCTCTCTATCTACGTGTCCAATCTCTCTCCTCCTCTCAAAGTCATTTCGACTTAACCAGCTTCATCCCCCAGGATTACTTTCAGAAGTCGATTCTCCTCCTCGAGAGAGAGGAGGAATGTTTTTCTCCCGCGTCCCGCGTCGACGCGTAAAACCGTGTAAACGTGTAACGAGGGAATTTGACTATCGCGCGCGGCCTCGCTGAATAATATTTCGCGTATATACGTTGGACGCCGCGTCGCGATGAATAATTGATAAATTGCCGGGGTACAACGCTACGCCGGAACAACACCATTGCACGTTATGTACAATGCAGCGTGTCGGCGACGGACTGTAACGCGAGCTTAACACCGCGATTCCTATCGAGCGCGCTCAAGGCGTTAATCTGATCAACGTGTATGACGCGTTGTGCCGCATGGACGATTTGAACGATTCGAGGGACGTCGCCAATATAGAATTCGAACTAAAAACCGTCAAATCAGTTGCGTCCAGCTGCGTGCAATTTGTTTCCCTAAATTTAGCGAGAGTCGATTCGATTTTACGGAATACACACGGAGAGCACGGTTTTGCTCAAGTTTATCTAAAAATTTAGCTACATACAGATTTAAAAGTAATTTTGTTGCACCATTAAAATAATTACGAATGTTTGCGCATGATGAGCAATGCTGCAAAAATTTTGTAGTTACTACTGGTATCAAAAACTTAGTTATATTTAACGAACCATTTGGTTATAGTTGTATAAAAACACTTGTTTGGTTAAGTTACTGATTGTTTGATCAAAACAATTACATGTAGTAATTATAACTTTAAAATTCATTTGATTATTATTTAACTGAACGTTTCGCTGATATTTCCCTCAGTGTCTTGTCCCACTTTTCCCTATTTAAAAATTTAGCTGGATGCAGATCTGAAAATAATTTTATTAGATTATTAAAATAATGTTGGACCATTCAAACTGGTTGGTAGCTGGTCAAAACCTTGTCTTGCAACGTGAGGAGAAATGCCCCTTTTCAATTTTTTAAAGATAAAGTTTGTAATTCTCTGAAGATTTTGTTTAATGATAGTTATATTGAAAGATTGATATCCAAAGAATATTTAAGAAGTAAAGGTGATTCGTCGATTATAAAAACCTAGTTTTTATTCATCATCGAACCGTTAACTGCATCGTCTTAATTGCTCCACCTTGCCCTACTCGAGCAAAACAGTTCCTTTCGCGCACGAATCAAAATCTTGCATCGTCGTCGCGTTTAATTGCGCGCTCCACTTTTCCCTATTTATTCCCGCGGTATCTCTCGCGGTCCAGCGTATTTATATCAATTTTTCTTTGTTTCCCGCCCGACGTCGACGTGGAAGATCTACTTTATCCGCTTTACGCCTGTCCAAACTGTCGCGTCGGGATGAGACTCGATTAAACTGCGGGGCGCAGATTCCTCCCTCCTTTCCTTTCTTTTTTTGTCTCGAGCGGCCGGCAGCCCGGTGGTTCTGGACAAAAGCTATCAAAAGGATGCACCGTTGGCGGTCATACGCGGACAGTTTTATAATCCCCGTACTTTTGTTTGTCCAACCTTCGTGTTGCTTCCTGCCCTTATTGCACGCCGCTTTCCCAACGTCCGGTCCACTTCAGCATTCAGTATTTTCCATCTCGCAATCGGTAGTCTCTCTCTTGAATATGTTTATTAATTGCTACGTTCTCTGTATTTATCTCTCTTTCGTTTCCTTCCTTTTCTTTTTTTGCATGGGTCGCAAAAACGTTCTTTTAACTTTCATACTTTTTCGCTCTTCGTATAATAATAGCTAAGCTGCCGCTCTGCCGTTATCGCCGTTAATCACGAATATATACTATATGATATGATAATCATATCGTTAGTCTGCGTTTGCCACGTAATTTATTAATTACGGTGCAATTACGGGTAAATTTAATTCTTCACCTTTATTCCGTTTTTTATATCGCGGGGAAAAATATCTCTCCAACCCTCCTTTTATACTTTTTCTGCTTTCCAGCTTTTTTATCTTGCTCTCATTGCCGCTCTAATCGTTTAAAAAGTCATTATCGTTTGCATGTAATCAGTATTTCCCTAATGTATTTATTAATTACCAAGCAATTATCACGTTTTCCTCACCTTTATCTTCATTTGCCCTTCGTCGTCGAGGACAGAATATTTCTCCACAACCTCGTTCTCTTTTTTTCTTCTCTTTATCTTTGATATTTCCTCCCTTTACTCGCGCATCAGCACGATCGCACTCGCGTGCAATTAGTATTTTCTTAGCGTATTTGTTAATTACCATGCAATTATCGCGTTTTTCCCGTTTATCCTTATCCGTTCTTTGCCCGTTTTACAGGAAAAAATGTATATCCTCTTTCGTCCGTTTGCTCCCTTCATCTATTTGAGAGATCACGCTCGCTCGTTTGCTCGCTCGCTGGAAATTAAGTCGTGCTCTTCGCTTTGAGCGCTCAAACGTGAAGAAAGCCGACGAAACGCTTTAAAAAAACGCGAATACTGTAGACTACTATCTACTGCCTACTACTCCGTGATCCACACTCCTTTTCCCCGTTGTAATGCGTTTATAGTAAAATAAGCAGCGCGAGATTGTAATTATGATCACGTCTTTTAAAGGGATAAAAGGCGCCTTTACATTTTTCGAGTTTTATTTATGCTAACAAATGCATTTCGAGATATTTGGCGAAAACACGATTGCGTATTTCCATTGCGTATTGCAGCGTCGAAGATTTACAAAAATGATTTCGTGAACTCTTTTTGTTAAAACTTTATAACGGTTTCAATTACACACGGAGAAGCGGTATTCCTATATATATATATATATATTGCTAGAATTAAATTATTTCTTTAAGAAATGTTCGAGATTTATATATATAGATCGTAATCTGAACAGTATCCGCAGAGCGGAAGATTTGACCTCGACCTGCCGTCAAAGCCGCGGCGGTGGCGGCGGTTCGAATTTAATCTGACGATAGCCTAGTTTTTCCCCGCGTTTCTCTTACGCGTTTACTTTTCCTCCTCTTTCCCCTCGTTCCCAAGGTTCACTATTGAGCCTCTCGCGGGAGGTCCACTTTCCGCTGGCGATCTCTCGTCGGAAGAGGAAAAGGAAGAGGAAGAGAGGAGACGCCGCCGCACATCGATTACGTTTCCCAACTCGTCCGCGGGGAATCGCCGTTCACGGTTAAGCTATCGCGCGAAATGGGATCGAATTAGCCGAGGAAGCTCCGTAGATTGGAAGAGAAGAATCCCCGCGTTTTTCTTGAAAAACGGATCGCGGAATTTCACCTGGATCTGAAATTCCGCTAGGCATCCCGACATCGCGCTGCTGTCTCTTCTTCGGCTCTAATCGACGACGTTCTTGCGGTTCGGAAAAAGGAGCAATCGTCTTCGCAGCAAATGCCTGAGAATCACTGGCTGGTATTTCAGCCACGAATTTTTCAGCGGTACGAGGTGGATTTCAGCTTAGTAAAAATGACAAGGCTTTTAATCCTTCGAGAAGATTGCGAGGATACAAATTGATAACGAGACTCTTTTTATGTTATTCAACTTTAAATGCAATTTAATTTGAGGGAGTTTTCGTGATATTGTGTTGCAAAAATATATAATATTATACACAATTGTACATCGATTTAGTATTACAAAATGGAAAAGAAGTCATCACGATTCATATTTTTACTGACAAAAATTAATCATAGAAATCATAATGAAAAATATTCAGAGAACCTGAAAGCTGTGTACCTCATGTATATATAAAAGTGAATTTACGATGAAATAGAGTAACATCTCAATATTAAATCTTGTTCTCGTCTACGTTTGCTTGATTTTAAATTTAAGTGAGAATAAATTTTATATTAAGGTCACATTTGAAGATAAATAACGTGTCGGATATTGAAAATTTAGCAAGTTTATTGTTTAATTTATTTCTTTTATAAATAAAATTCAATCTGCGAATTAGAAAATAAAATAAGAATTATTAACAGTAACGTGCATACTACTGAAGTTTTAAATTGAGTTAAATTGAATCTAGTTTGAATTTTTTATTAGCGAAATCGTATTTTATTTGACATCTTATTCTTTACATTATTTAAATTGCATTTAGTTTCATACTTCTATATATTTTTGATCCGAATTAAAATTTGTCCTAAAACATGTTTATGAATCTTCTCGACAAATCGGTATTTCAGCACCCTCATATTGAAAGTTGCAATACGTTTAAAAGAGAAAGTAAAAAAAGTGATATGCTTATGATAAATGATAAATTAACTTCTTATAACGTTTGACGTGTTTGTATCCTGTTTTTATTCACGCGCAAGTTGTTTCCTTTTGCGTACGGCAGCTAAATTGCCCCGCGATATAAAACCTCTCTGCTGATTGTCCCTTTTATCGGAGCGGATAGGGTATCGATTACCATGAAGGGTGAATTTACGGATCGACCGCGGCGCGCCAACAAGCAAAGGGATCCAAACAATTACTTGTAGGAAGTAACACGCGGCCGTAAATTTCTCCGACTTCGCGATAGCACTTGAGTCGATTTATCTTTCCTCCACCGATAGTCCGGAATATCGTCTATGATTGACGATTGGAATTCCTAGAATCTACCCACGTTTTACCCGGGGAAACTCGCTTCGAAGCCAAGAGACTCGATTCTCGGAGGTCGTGATTTTCCCGGGGCGTCTTCCACTCAAGTTTCCTCGCCGTTCCTCAATCTGCAACGTCTTTACAAAATTGTACCGGAAGCGAGGTACACGCATATTGAGCGACAGTTCCAGTATACACTGCTTTTTCCAGACGAATTCCAATCTTTCCAAGTTATTGTCGATATACCTGATCTGTCCTCTGCACTCTCCTGTCATAGGGAGAAGAGTAGGAAATAAAGTAGAATGAAATATGGTTGATCTTGGATCGAACTCTGCCTAAACTTTGGAATTTAAACGTATTACGAAAGGAGAGCGTCAATGTCTTAAGAGACTAATATATTTACTTAAAATGGAGTTTCATTTAGAAATTGAATCGTTTGATAATATTATTTGACCGCCGGTTCGATTAATCCATATTATTTGCACAAGATTTGCACGTATTTTATGCTTAAATTACGCAAGGCTACGTCGGGCATTAGCGACAGCGATAAAGCAAATAGAAGGAATTTCTTGCTCGTCGCTGTGACGGCAAACTTCGATTTCAAGAATTTTCCACGGAAATCTGTCGTTTCGTTCAGGAAGTTGAACCGCCCGGATGGAATTTGCACGGCGCGAAGCGAAACGAAACGAAGTTATGGCTCGTCCCCGGATCCTAAATACCCGGCAATCCTTTCTAATTCCGCCCGAAAAGTTACCATACCGAAACCTCTTCTCCCACTCTTTCGCCGTGCGGCCCGCCTCCGCTAAACTTGGGCGAAGTCGCAAAAATTTCATAAGAAATAATGAAAGCACGGCGACACGGAGAACGAAGGCTTCTGCAAATATAATTAACCCCGACGGTAACTTTATATGCACCGTGGGAACGCCGAGTCTCCTGCCGCTGCGATTCTCCCTTGTATTTTCGCAGATTTAAAAGGTATGTCTGCGGGGTCATACCGCCGGACATTCAACGCAAATCCGTCTCTCTGCGGAAACTGTTAATAATAAGGTTAGCAATCTCAATTCTTGAGAGTTTTATTAAAATACGGCGCAGATTGTCGCGAAAATACTATTAACGTGCGCATATCTCGGAAAATATTATTAACGTGTACTCGAATTTGTAGGACGATTTGTCTTTTGTACTAATAACATGAAAGACAATTGAAACGATCTTTTACTTATGATATAATAAATTAAAATATTCGTTAAGAGTTAAAAAGGAAATTTATAATGCTGTATAAATTTTGTTCAAATTTAAATTATAATTATGTAAAACACGTACCAATTATAAGCTGAATTTTGTCCTTTTTTTGCGATATATATATCAATGTAGGTTCGCGTACTTTTTGCGAGACTTTCAGCGAATTTCACTGGAAAATATGTAAAGTGTATGTTTATTTGAGTAAATGCGTCCGTATATTTTAATTTAGTTTCACGTACCCATGCATCTCATATTTTCTCAATTTTTTCAATTTTCTTTGTATTTCGGGTGGGTTTTGTAGCAGCAGCACTGTTAGCGCTTCGTTCCTTGTGTATTAGTACACTAAAAAAAAGTTGTTAACTTGACTAAATTTTTTAATTTGATTAAATTTTTTCAGTTGAAGTATTAATGTCTTTAAGTCAAAATTGAATTGAAAAAATTTAATCAAATTAATGATTCTTTTTTTCATATATTTTTTTGTTACTGTGATTCTGTTATAATTTGTAGATACACAATAAATTAAAAATTAAGTTAAATTACATGTAGAGTCGAATTTTAGGCAGAAAACATGAAAGTATTTATAATATAATTGTTAGTATTTATTAAAATTAAAATGTATAGATTATATTATCTATTTTTTTATAAACTCTCTAAATCTCGTAGAGTGAAAAATCACTCGAAAATTTCACAAACTCATTTTTCACTTTTTTCAGATTGGCGTTTCATTCTACGAGAGTTATAAAGTACACAATATTAAATATTTATATTATGACACAGTAATTACTACCTGTGATTTTAAATATTTTATGATAAAAAAAGATGTTAAAAAATTGTCTGTTATATGATGATTGAATTTGTATGATGCAAATGATCCCTTTTCTCCGATAAATTCGATTACTGGCTTTTTATTAACCAGCGTCACGCGTCCCGTTCTCTTTACAGAGGATGAAAGCGCCGTGGTGCAGGGCGTCGTTACGCAAGACGGTCTCTTCGACGGCAGTGTCGTGACCAGATTCGAGGAGTACTACATCGAGCCGACGAGCAGGTATTTGAATAAAAATGAAGACACGTCGCCGCCCTATCACAGCATAGCTTATCGCACCTCCGACGTTACCACCCCGCCACATCCATTACCCTGTGCCAGTCATCAGCTGCATCAAGAGGGGTCTCTTCGTGATTCCTTCGATAGGTGAGTTCTATCTTTCTCGAATCGCTAAGCGACGATCCTTGATAGACAAGGATGTAAATCGTATAATGTTCGTAATCGTTTCGAAATTCACAGACAATTTTTTTCACGATATCTGCTCCGTATATTTTTTTTGTCAAACCAAATGTCGATCTTCAGTTTGACGTTGACGTAAAAAATGATATTTGTGAAACTTTTACAATTTTACATAACAGATTCAAGACTCGAATTGCGACGGTATAATCTTTTTGTCGATAAACGTGCATTCATATTTAAAATAATTTTTTAGAATTGCATGTTAAGTTGATTTAAAATTTTTTTGATATTAAGTTATCACATGGCAAGTTTGGATATGATCATATCGAGATCATTTTTCCCACGTGCAAAGCATTTTATATATAATTCGATACATATGATTAACTCAAATAATGTAACCGATATAATGACGGTGCCTTTATTAAGACATACTTCCAAGCGCTTATGTTCTCTCGTATATTCTCTATTTTATGAAAATACATTCACGAAGAAAATGTTAAAAGAGCACATATTGTTGGCAAACGCGGTATAATTTAGACACGTGTAAAGGAAATTCCCGCCGGCCGGGATTATCATATATTATGCGTTCCATGTCAGTCTTCATATGGCGGACTTTAAATGTAAATTTAAACTTCGCGATGTCTGTTTCTCCAGATATAGGTACAACAATTCTCAAGCATTCTACGAGCCCCTGCTCGGCGAGCATGTTGCTCTCTACTCGAGGGAAAACAATGCGAGGGTGTTAACGATGGAAACGAATAATGACGTCGAGTATACGGACGCGTGAGTATCTTGCATTTCTCGTCGAAAAGATTGCAAATCTTTTTTTTTTCCTGATTAATTGCGCGCAAATAAATCCAGCTTATCGTACGCTACGTTATTTTAGACTACATCGTATCGCCATAAAAAGTTTTATCTTCAAATATTCGTTTACGGAGCACGAAGGATGAAAGAACTTAAAAATACAAATTATAAAATAATGAAGGGAAAATAAGATACTGCAACGTAATGTAAAGATGCATTTAGGTACTTCGTTTTTCTACAAAAGGAACTGATTCAAGGTTTGATAATGAAGTGAAGTAACTGTATTTTATATGGCCTACCTAAACTTTGCGATTTTTTCTAATTTTTTGCTGAGTCTAAAATTAAAAATTGATTGTCAGATTGAAAATAGGAAACATTTCTAACCATTAATTTAAAATATGGGACAGTTAATGTGGCTGACGAGAAGACTTTTAGAAAAAGTGTCATTTAGGTAATAGTAGGTACATATGTACTCAATATAACTCAATTATATGTTTTCTTCTTTTTCTTAAAAAGCGTTAGAAAAATAGATAATAAAGTGAATAAACAATCTATTAAGTAAATAATTGATTTATCTTAACTTTTTCCCCTTAAAACCATGTTTTATGAATCGGAGTTTAGTAGGTGAGTTAAAATTTATAATCCGAAGTAATAAAAGTAGTGAAAAAGTATTACAATCGATGCATGTGTATTCATTATTTATCTATTAAGCATATTGGTTCTACCTCAAAGAATTATCTTTCTTTGACTATAAACAGAGTGCTACGACGAAATATAAATTAAATACTGCGCGTTATAAAGTATAAATATACAAATATAATAATGAACTGCGAAGACGAATAACCATCACTTGGTGGTTATAGAAAGCAGTAACTTTCCTACGAAATATAAGATCATAGAAAACATAATCAATAAAATTCTACTTTTGATCTCACTATCAACAACAGTATTCACAAACTGTTGCAAACAAGTGACGTTGACAGCCTATACGACAGACTAGCGTTATTTGTTCAATTCATCGTGTAACTAGTTAGAAACGGCAAGTAGGCCATGTAGGGTACATTTACCTCATTTAAAAATGACTGACTTGACGGTTTTACTCTAACGCGGAATATCAGTCGATCTTGTCTTCTGGGTCAATTCGCGTGTCAATTGTTGGCGTGGTGTCAGCAAACTGAGCGTCACGAAAGTTGAAATAGAATTTGGAGGAGAGCGGAGTTTAGGAAGCCCTAGGTACACGAGAGAGGAGCGCGCGGCGGCGTTTTTCATCGCGCAATAAAAGCGACCTTATTTCTCGCCTCCGCAGCGCGAGCGGCAGAGATCGGATCGCGAGGCATCTGCACAAGCGTGCGACGGTAGATCCTCGGAAAACTACCTGCATGCTCTACTTGCAAGCGGACCATCAGTTTTTCGCGCGATACGGCACGGAGGAAGCCTGTATCGAGGTGATGACGAGACACGTGCAGAGAGTCAACTCCATCTACAAACACACAGGTGGGTGTTCTTCCTTACGGCGATATACCGCGCGCGCGGTATGAGAGATGATCTAACAGTCTTCGCCACGAGAATTGGGAAAACGGACGTGGCGAAGGCCGAGGGGGGGGGGGGATTGGATGGGGAGGAAAGGAGTCCGGAAAATTGAAAACTACTTGAGGAACGCGAAAAACGTCAGGGGAATCTAATTTAAAATAGCCAGGGAATATCGAGGACTTGAAGAAAAAGCGAAGAAATTCAGAGACTTTCGAGGAATGTCGGGAAACTTCGGGAATTATGAAAATTTTCTGGAATTTTACAATTTCTGGACGTGGTTGATGATAATAGAACGGGAAAGAATCGTTTGTTTGATTTTTATTAGTCAATACTTAAACTTAGTTCGTAGTTTAACATCGCGTAATTAAGCGTTATATTTACACGGAAAATATACGATGAAAATAGTAGATTTTCTTCGTATGTAAGTGTGCATGTGCACGCCAATTTTATTTTGTTTTACTCGTTTACAGTTCTGGTCTCTTGTGATAAAGATGATAGAATTATAGACGAAGCTTGAAATTGTGAGACCGCTGAAAAAGCAAATAATTATCAAATAATTAGAGGAAGTGGAGCAAAACAGAGTTTTCGAATATTATCTATGTGTGCAAACCAGTTTAATGTTACTTTAATTTTATTTTAATTTAATATTTAATTTGAGAAGTATCGATTTTATTAAATATAAAATATAATAAATCTTAACTTAATGGAAAATGTAATTAAAAAAAAAAAAATATATCAATTTTTTTCGACATAAGAAAAAAGGTGTTTCACACATTGCAGGCGTTTAATACAATAGATATATGATAAAGGGACGAAATATGAACAATAAAATATGTCGATAATTTATTTTAGGGTCTTCTTAAAGTTCATTATTTTTACAGTGCTCGATCTCAACAGGATTAATGTAAATTTAATTATAACATAACATACTAGTGAAGATATAAGTAAAAATTTATTTGAGGTGTTTTCTGAACGTTTCAACTTGCGGATCTGTGTATCACTTGTTTACTTAAAAGTTAACAAAAATATAAATATGTAATATAAATAAAATTCTAAATATTATTTCAAAATTAATACGAGATATATTTCGACGCTTTTTGCGCAAAATGTGAATTTAAACTATCGATAAATATTTTGTTTTTCAATATTGTAAAATACACCAGTCTGCTTATTTATACATACGGTATTTTCATTATCGTACTGTTCCATTATGTACGAGTGTTACACACACTGAGTTCTACATTACATGCGAATTACTCTGTTTGAGTAACAGAGAACCGTAATCACATGGGAGTCGTTAAGAGTGGTGAGGCGCAAGAAACTAGAATAATACACGAATTTAAGTGAATTATTTAGTTTTGATGAATATGCAATTTAAGAAACAAGCAGCGTTTGAGCAGCGTTACCGTCTGTTTTCAGACTTTAATCAAGACGGACGGCCGGATAACATCAGCTTCATGATCAAACGCGTCAAGGTGCACAGCGAGGACGCGTTGAGAGACCCTCATTATCGTTTTCCAGGCAATTACGGAGTGGAGAAATATTTAGAGCTCTTTTCAGGTAAAGATCTCATTGTCGCTCTTGGTTAATAAACCGCAATGTGGCGGTAATGTCAATACGTCAATATCCGAACGAGGGAATTGCTGAGCTGATAATACGTTGATGTTTGCCTTGTTATAGAGGAGGATTACGATGCATTCTGTCTGGCTTACATGTTCACGTATCGGGATTTTGAGATGGGAACTCTGGGTTTGGCGTGGACAGGCGATCTCAAGAATGCCGGCGGCGTGTGCGAGAAGAACGGGGTATGCTCAGACGAAAAGTATTAATAAATCTTCGTGAAAAAAATGCCGATTATATTTTTTTAAATAAATTTATAAATAGTATGGAAGTAACTAAATTTTTAAGAATTAATTGGATTAGATTAAACTCGAAAAAAAAAAAATTTCTAGTTAAGTGTGTCGATCAACTATTAAATTCGAAGCGTAATCCCATCCACGCGCGACGATCAGCCGATTTACTCCGATGAAAAGTTTTTTTTTTTTTCTTTTTTTCTATCGCGTGACTTCTCCTTTCGCGACCGTTGAAGCGCAAATCGTCGTGAATACACGAAGTTTAAATGACAAATAATCGTCGAAATAACGTTGCAGCATTACCGTGGCAGCATGAAGTCATTGAACACCGGCATAGTGACCTTATTAAATTACGGGAAGCACGTACCGCCTGCGGTCTCTCACGTTACTTTGGCACACGAGATCGGCCACAACTTTGGTTCTCCGGTACGTATATACTTCCGTTAGTCGTTGAGAACGGCGCGTGTTCCACATTCCGCGGCCTTGTTATACGATGTTATCCCGTCAATAAACGAATGACGCGCACGCCATACATTTCATTGTCTCTTCACGTCCAGCACGATCCGGAACAATGTACACCGGGCGGCGAGGACGGTAACTTTATAATGTTCGCCCGTGCTACCAGCGGCGACAAGCGTAACAACAACCGCTTCAGCCCGTGCAGCCTGAACGCCATAAATCCCGTGCTCAACAGCAAGGCACGTTCGCCAAAGGGATGCTTCACCGGTGAGTTTTATGCCGCGGGAGCAACGGCGCGGTGCGGCGGACACGATACATCGCGACGTCCGTCGTGGCGAAACCAACTTGATCAAACCAGCTCCCCATCTGCTCATCCAATTATTCCAACCTCGTTTGCGCTAACCCTGACGGTACTCTGCATTGTTTATTGTAGAACCGCAAGTATCGCTGTGCGGCAACGGCGTGGTGGAGGAGGGCGAGGAGTGCGACTGCGGCTGGGAGGAGGATTGCAGGGACTCGTGCTGCTTTCCCCAGCGCCGTTATCCGCCGCCCGAGGAAACCCCGTGCACGCTCACACCGCGCTCGGTGTGCAGTCCTAGTCAAGTATGTATGACGCTTGTAAAAAATGCGAGCTGGACTGTATTGTCGAGGGAATTTTAGGACGACTTTCCTTCCTCAAAGTTTAACCCGACGCTTCTGTAGCCGCGCTTGCGCTTTTTCAATCTTGAATATTAAATGCTGAGTGTTCAAGTGTGTAAATTTTTCAAGTGCCCGCTTGTCCAACTATGTATTTAAACGTTTTGCTTAGTTGTTTAAATATTCAAAGACCAGAATACACACGTAAATTTTATGTATTTAAATGCGTCATATCTTAATTAATTTTTAATAAAGTCATCTTTAATATTTGATCAAATTTCTGCTGCCCGATTAAACATATTTAACACAATCAACAATGTATTTAATAATTGGTGCAGTATTTCATATTTTATACAAAAGATATTGAGAGTCGTTGGTGCGAATTTCATTTATCGTTTATTGTTCGTTTATTTTGCTAAAACGTTAATTAATTTAAGCGGTATTCTATGAAATTTACTTTAGGCGATTTACTCACAGATAATGCATAATGTAATTACGGAAAGCACATCGTGCGTATGACATGATGTAATTTCGACGGCTCTATTTGCTTTCCTTTTCAGGGTCCGTGCTGTACCGGCGAGTGTAATCTCCGTTTCGGAGACAAATGCAGAGACGACAACGGCTGTCGCGACGCGAGCTTCTGCGACGGTCGTTCTCCGTATTGCCCGCCATCCATCAACAAGCCTAATAAGACCATCTGTAACCGCGAACTGGTTTGCTTCATGGGGGTAGATATTAGTCTCATTAAAAACTGTACACGTGCTCTCTTATTAAATGAACCAATATGATAAGTCTCACGTGCGCGAAACTTGTGTTTCAACAGGAGTGCACTGGCAGCATTTGCTTGGCATACGGACTGGAATCTTGCCAATGCATACCAGGCCCGAACGATCCGCCAACGAAGGCTTGCGAGTTATGTTGTCGACTTCCCGGGGAAAATCAACCGTGCCTGTACGTTTATCTCGCATTATTCCGACGATCGATTTGCGCATTCGTTGAATTCAACAAATTTTTCTTTTTTGATTTTTTTTTGCAGATCGTCTTCGGATTGGAACGCCCCACCGTACGATATTCCCGACATGTACTCGAAGCCTGGAACTCCGTGTAATGATTATAACGGCTACTGCGATGTCTTTCAAAAATGTCGTGAGGTAAGTAGAACTTGGTCACTGAGAGGATAGCTAGTAGAAGCGGCGTTAATTAAAATATTTTATTCAGGTCGATCCAAGCGGCCCATTAGCAACTTTAAGGAAGCTCTTATTATCCGACGAGAGCCTCGCCACTTTCAGACGGTGGGTCGCTGAACATTGGTATGCAGCCGCTCTGATAGTTTTAGCGGCGATATCGTTGCTGGTACGTGTAACATTATCCACATTAACATTTTCTCTTGAATTAATGTATTTTATAATTATTTATTTTCAAAATTAAAATTTAGATTTCCAATTTTTTGTTCTTTTATTGTCTTGATTTTTGTTATATTTCTAATTAATGATTAGTTGGATGACATTGTTACATTAAATAAATTTATAGAGAACAAATGTGTTTTTTAAAAGATACGCGCGAGAAAACAGTTATTTTATGTATTTATATATGTTAAAAATGTTCACTATCAGAAATGGCTAAGGAAAAGAGAAAAGTACAATGAGAGTAAGTGTAGGGATATATGTACAGTAAACTATTGCAATCTAATAATGTTTATTGCAAAATAATTAAATTAATTGCTTCTTATAAAAATTTTTTGTACCTTCTTCTGCAGTGCGTACATTTGGTTAAAGTATTGCGTAGAAGTAAAACTTCTTGTAGTTGCTAGACAGTAAGATTTAAAATCTTGAATAAAGTGGTAATTTGATTTTTTTTGTAAATTATATATTTTTTATTACTAAAAATATGTACGCGTATAAAGAAGTATACAGAATTAAAGAAGTATGTATTTATACGATGATTTTACTTTTCGTATTTCTCTAAATTATTATCAATGAGAAGATAAATAAAATAAAAGTTAATTTATGAAAATGTAAAGAGATTTCTTTCTCCTTTTTTAGGTGGCCAGCATGAGATTATTAGGCAAGCGACCGGACTTGAAGCTAAAGTCTGTCACAATAATTCACAGTTCTACGACGGAAACGGTACGACTTCCGCCGGAAGGTACGGAAGGAGTGACGGTGCATCCACCGGCGGTACGTGCCAAACTTCCTCTTAGCAGAAAGGTCAGAGAAAAGAGGTGTCATCGCAAACATAAAGACAGTCATGCCGACAAGTCCAATAATAAGGTAAAATTATTGATATATAATTAATATATAATTTTCATCAGAAAATTAGAAAATAATTTATTGTTTAATTTAATTATTCAAATTAATATATTAATATATTAATTTGATATTTATATTTTCAAGTTTAAGTTCTTAAATTAAATAAGTCTTTTTTGTTTCTATTTAAAGGACGCTAAAAAGAAGCAGCAAAATCAACCAACAAAAAGATCGTCTACCGGGCAGGTGGATGATTTTGCGCGAAAGAGACCGGCCGAAGTTTTGGCTGCTGTAACACAAGAAAACAAACGGAAGAAGATCACATCGGTTAGGGATAAAGGACAAGGTGCCAGCAATAATCCAGCCGGCGGCAGCAGCGGCGATAATGACAAAAGAAAGCGTAAAAAGCAACATAGAAAGGAGGTAATCGACTATTCGGCAATTCAAGCGGATAAGGAACCAGAAACGAACGCAGATCCTAAGAGTAAAGTGCGCTCCTGGTTATTGGCATCTTCTCAGTGTCGACCGGAAACCGGTGCCCGTACCAATATCAACGGTTTGCCGAAAAGTAAGTCGACCCCGGTGGGTCTGACGGCCAGCGGAGGGGCGATTGGATCCAGAGTACCAGTGTCTAGGCAACAGGCGTTGACGTCCGTACGACGTCCTGGCGCGGAAGTTGGAAGGGTGGAACTGAAGAATTCGTCGAATTCCCTCGCCAGGAAAGAACGGGCAAGACTCCAAGTGGTGTACAAGCCGCCGTTCCGGTTCAGCGTGAAACTACGCAAATCTGACAAGGTGGCGCAGGCACCAGCCGCGGCTGTGAATCACACGAATGCGAATAGTAGAACGACGAAGCTGCCGAGAACCGGGGTGCTTCTGCGAACGGCTAAGAGGAAAGATCGAGTCAGGATAGGCAGAGCGCGACAGATCGCTCCTACTGGTATCGGAAACAGCAGTGGTGATCTGCCGGAACCAGCTAACTCCGACCTGCACACAGTACCTTCTGATTTAGAAGTACTGCTGTCCGAGAGTGAGTTTCTCTTCTCGGACACGTGACCATGGATTTCATGGATAATGAACGTGTTCGTTTCGAGTCGCTACGCGGCTAAGTAGCTCTTGCACATTTTCATTCCTTATATTTGTGCGCGAGAATAGATAATACTTAGGATACGCGGAATGATAAATAGTTCGCGTTGAATCGCTAACTCGTGCGTGGAAGAATCCCGTCCGAGAATGTGGAAGGGAAGACTTGTTTAGTTGATTTTGTTGCCTGACTGTCGAATGACTGTATCTGTGTTCGTTTTTTTTTTTAACTGTTCGCTGACTGCTCTGTATACACGTTGAAAAGACGTGCTTCATTGATTCTCATTTTCTTCCTTTCCGCACTTCTAGAGTGGAGCGATAACGTGGCGACCGATCATACGTTTGTGAACGTTCATGCGCTATCATCGCTGATGCGATGAACGTTTCTTACGCGCGATTGCGATGAACGGAATTTGCGCTTCGATGACGAACGTATGGGGTGTGCCAGCGTTAGTTTTTGACGATCAAGCCAGTTTTCTTCTTCCAAAGAAAGGGGCCAAATCCACCATTTAAAAGTGCGACTGGTGTGAACGCCGCAAATATATAGATATTGATCTACTCGTCTAATATTTCCCGGAACTATGCTATGTGAAAGCAGATTACGATTCGTTTTTCGATGGTAGCTTTAAATTTTCAGGGATCAGTGCGCAACATTAATCTCAAAATGCAACGCAGTATTTTGGGGCGTCGAAAGTAATGCTTTATCTTTAAAGTCTCTTTACACTGTGCCTGTGCTGTTACTCTGTACCCTCTTTTCTGACGCTTAGGGAAAATCACGTCTAAGAATGGCGTAGTTTTCATTTAAATGGCGATATATTATCGGTCGCGTGAGAGGATGACAAAAGGTGAATTGCGTCGACAGCCTTGATTGACTAACTTTTATTAGTCGCTCCCTTTGAGATTATAGCCCTAGTTATAATGTAATCGTAACAGATACTATGTTACAGTCGTTGCTATGATACGGCTATAAAATACTCTATATTTTAATCCTAGCTGTAACATAGCTATTACATACTTTATATTATGACCCTAGTTATAATATAGCTAAAGTATATTATAATGTATTGTATAACATATAATTTGCAACATACAACAAACTTTCGCTGAGACCGTGAACATGTTCGGACGTATTTTCTACGGAAAAACATTTCTTGTGTGACTTATGTTCCATTTGTTACATTTACTTGTGTTACAAACAAATCGGATTTAAAAGTTGTGAATTCACATGTTTTAGTTAAAAAATTCACGAGTTACTTGAAGAAATTGAGCTATGTTACAAAGCTATCAAGCTGTTTTTAATTTTCTTGTAACTGCACTCTGTAAGCAGAATGCTGTAATTCTAACCAGATACGTACAAGTTTCTTGCAAGAATTTATCTTGCAGAATCTTTCGGAAGAGAAAGGAAACAGATTATAATGTTCTAATGGCAGATCTGTCAAAATCTGTTGCAAGATTTACAGTAGTTTTGCGGCAGATTGCTATTAGAGATTGTCTTTCTGTTTTATTTTCTTTGAAAGATAGAGACAAGACAAATAAGTATCTTTTTTATATCTTTGATTTTTCGGATAAACCCTTACTTAAAATATTGAAGTATTCTACATTTACAAGATCTCGGCAAACAATTTATGTTATCAAAAAATTGTGTAATTAATGCATGATGAAATTCCGTGGAAATGAGTTTTGCGAAAAAAGATCATACATTTAGATGATGAATTACACAAATCTTTGTGCTTGGACTGCTTCTTTTTCTTCTTCTTCGCGTGCCATACGCTTGTCAGTGTATAGTTACTTTCAGTGATTTGCCTTTGCTTTCTGAGATGTGACAATCACTTCTAAATTAATTAAAAACCAATTGAATTATATTATTCTGAGTGGATTTGAATCCGAATCATTGGCATGTAGAACAAACAACTCTTTATGCTACATCGTCATAGACTGAACGGTTTTATATAAGATAGAATAGATATAACGATATATAGCGATATAAACAATTACATGAGATAGTGAAAAATTAAAGAGTATTTTTTGTTAATATGAAATATTATCACAAGAACAGGAACTAATACACAACGTAAAAATAACACGTTCACAGTCTCAGTGAGACATGTTGCAAATTATATGTTGTAAAACGTATTATAAATTTGCAACATTATACCTTTAGCTATGATATAATTAATATCTAACTGTATATTATAGCTACTGTTGTAATGTATTGTGTTGGCCACAGCATTTATTCGTAGCTAGGGCTATGGTATCGACGCAGAGGAACAAAATTTAGCATACCACGATCAAAGCTGATCTGACGTTAATAGGAATGTCAGGCAGTTTTAAACAGATCGTCGGGAGGGTTCTCTTATTACTTCGCCGCCCGATCTGCCTGTAACGTTAAAGTAACGTTATTATTCACTCGTGGTTCCTATTGTCGACAATTCCTAATCACATCTCGTGAAGCATCCTGTCGGATATATTATACTTTGCATTTTTAGTACGTCCGCGAGAATCGCGAGACGAGACGGATATTGCTTATATTTTTAAGATTGTACAAAATATCTTCAGTGGCACCCGTTACGCCAAGTTTTGGCAATTTCCGTTGCTCGTGGTTATTCAGTGGAGAACATGCTGTTTCTCCTATTTCATATTCAATCTTCAAATCCGATATCTGGTGCTATCATTTGGTACTTACGTCTCTTATATGCCTGATCGCATTTGAGTGTAACTTCCACTTGTAAATATGCTTTACCGCTCAGACATTCCTGTTTGCTTTGCAAAAGTTAAGGCGATTAATAAGAATCGGTAAGATAATTGTTTTTTCATAGTTGAAAAGAGCTTTTTGTGGAGACTAACTCATCAACTACGAATTGATGATTCTCACGCACTACCCCCAAAATATCCATGTAATACAATCAAATGTGTCAAATTCATTGAATTTGATATTCAAAGTAGAAGAAAATGTGTCAAATTCAATCAATATTCAAAGTAGAAGAAAATATTTTTAACTACAAAATTAATTGGAGAAGAAAATACTGTATGATAACAATTAATTTGTAATGAAATATTAATGTGAAAAAAAATGTTCTTGTCGTATTCTTGCTTTACATTACGTGTATTTTAAAATCCATACCTTTACAAAATGGATTTTTATCGATTCTGATTAATTGACGTTCTTTTGCAAACCATTGTCAAATGTGTTGCCGAGTTTAAGTTCCTTGCGCTCGCGGTATGTGCACTCGAATTATAAAACGTGTCTCGATACAGAGTATTAGCGCGTTTGCGTTTCATAAATCAGCTTCATGTGTGCATTCCCCTCGAGTGTGTCGCCGCGAACCTTTGAGCTGCCACGATTTCACTCACGGCGACAAACCGCGATAGCCGGCTCGGTTAATCGTTATGAAATCGACTAAACTAGCTCTTATTAGCCAACACGTATGAGTACGGTTAATGCATCCTCTTTAAGATCCGTTTACGATCGTCGACTTCTCATATTATCAGCCTGAGGCGCCGAGACATGTGAGGAGTCGCTCTGTATAATAAAGTAACAAAGTTTGATCGATACGGACTCGATACTCAAGGATAATAACATTAATAATATTAATACGCTCGTTGGCGGCATTCGTTTTTATATCATTCCTTAACAAGAAGTATTATTCAGTGGGAGAACGAGAAAGAGGTAGAGATAACGTAAAAATAACTAGCTACACTTTACGTATAGATTACTAAACGATGTAAACAGGGTCTGATAGGTTTCTTTTAATTTAATTGAAGCTGTTTAACTAAAATTATTAACATCGCTGTGCATAACTTTATGTAAGCAAGTCGTATTTTATTTGAAACTTATTGTTAACATTGAAACTTATTAATTAAATTAAATTAAATTAATAGAATTTTGTTTTTTAATTTTTTAAAGGACATATCAATTATACATAATTGATTTTTAATCTGCAATGTTGTAACAAATTAAAATTTATACTCAGCGTTACGTTTCATATTTATATTGATATGCGTTTGTTAAAAATAATTGGAAGCCTAATTTGTTAAGTGAGATATTTCGACTCTAAAGCTTATTAGAACATTTACAATTATTACATATATAAGTAAACTAATCTTCGCAAAAAATTATACTTTGTCTAACTTGTGGTAATTATACTTGGCCGACGTATTTTATACATTCCTAAGTTTGCAAATGCGAAGCTGGTGTTCATAGTAACAATTTGCGAGAGAGATCCGTTTGTGTATGTGTGCGTGTACATACACACTCCCGTAAATGTACTTAATTCATAAGAACATGTGATGTTATACTTTTACATGAATCCATAGACAGAATTGTTTAACTCGTAAGGAAGCGTGCTTTTATTTTTAAGACCGAGCTGTGTTATATCTTCTCTTGATTTAACCGGGAATTGAAATTGATTTTTATTTCGGTGAATTAAATTCTCGATGCTACACCGTGATAAGAAATAAAAAACGGAAATTTAATCTATTTTGTAAAATTGGATACGTTTTGTAAAAAAAAGGAATTTATCTTAACATAATTTTCTTAATTTTAAGTAAAAAGTTATTTTCGATTCAGAATTAAAATATTTGAAAATTGATACACATTGAGAAGGGATAGGGAATGGAAAGGATGGAGAAATTAGCTTTTGCCCAGAGCGTCTGTAGCATTTAAATCCACTGAAATTTCATTTTCAATTGCCGAATATTTAACCAATTATGAGCCATGTCGCGCGATTCGCTTTGTTGTGCCTAGTCGCTGCGCAGAAATCGCTACGAATTCGCGTGCGTGCGCGGCGAGCGTTTAATATCCGTATTAATCTGGACACTCGTTAACTTCGTTCGTACTCCGTTGTGTCTATATGCATCTATACACATATATATATACACATATATTGTGATACATACTTATATATGTCGTACAAGTAAGTAGTACTCCGCTTTGATCGTACGATTTGCGTTATAATCTAAAAAAAAAAAGGAAGCAAAGGACGGAAAAAGAACGAAGGCAAGAAAGTGTAGCTCGAACGTAGAATCAGCAGGTAGACGGCAGAAATGTTCGGATATTCGGATTCTAATGTGTAGATGATAAAACGTAGCTGTTACCCTTGTGTAGTCTGTCTACTGAGAGACTTATAGTTGCGGCGAAGTGAATCAAATTTGTAAACGCGTATTATAATGCGATCAACAGTTTTTTTACGATTTTAAGAATTCGGCGAGCGCGATTGGGCACGCATACATACGAGAAAAACTTTGCGCCACTTAGAATTAATTCTGCGGTGAATCTCGATTAGCGCGATTAGAGATTTAGCGATTGAGAAAATAATCAATTTATAGCGAAATCAAAGCAAAATGTTCACTGAGAAACGTGAATAAGTTTAAAGAGGAGAGTAGATATCAGTCTTATCACGTGATATCATCTATAATATTTTTGCATTGGTGCACGTTTTAGCATAGAAATTTAAATGCAACTTTTTATTTTGTTTTTAACAAATTGAATTATGATTAACCGCTATATTTTATTCGCTTAATACTGCTAAATTTAGAAAGAAATAATTATAGATATACTATTAAGAAAGAGAGAACTATTAAGAAAATCAAAAATTGTTTACGAAGCGTACATTAAGGAGAAAAGATTGGCGTTAAAAGGAATTCTGATTTCTATTCGAATTTCCTAAGTGAATAAGAACAGAACAGAATAACGAAGTTAAAGTTTTTAATGGAAATTAGATTCCTTCTAACTCCGTTTATTTTACAGAACAAGATCGATCTACTTTTGTAAAAGGATAGCAGCTTTCGTAAGCTTCAAAATTCGATTATTGACGAGATCGAAGACTGTTATGCGAATTATCTTTAGGAGGGAAAATTGTTGGCGTTGCCGTATCGGCGTAATTTAATTTTTTCGTACATATGCGTGTTCATCGTACGATCTGAGAAAGCATCCGTAGTTCAGTAGTTGTAGCTGAACACACTATTTTTGATCCGTGAGTGATGGATAGGAAACTGTGGCGACTAGTGAGCCACCGAACAAATTAATTGCTCTTATACTTACAATTAATGCCGTAGTCATTCCAGTTAAGCTCGAATGCTTCTTGTTCCATTTAATAAGTAGCCGTGGCGAGGGGTGATGGGATCGCACGTGTCCCCCCGCATGCCAAATGATACAACACACAACACTCGGATCCGAACAAAGTCGAGGGCACAAGTGGTCTCGATCCGAACCTATTCGGAATATTTGATACGTCCGAGAGGCGAGACTGTTATTATTTTAACTCTTATCGCGTACCACATAAACTTATAATTGATATAAGAATGGGCTGCTGTATTTTTACACGGACTTTGTACAAATATAACGGAGGAGTTCTCGCTGAGAGTCCCCGCGTTGGGGAGATATGTACATACCTGTATACCAATAAATACTAGACGAAATGTGAAACAAGGAAGAAGCTACGACCGTGCAAAAAACAAGCATGCATTTATATAGTATGAGAAAACGCGAAGGTATATTTGCATTTAAAAGAATCTCCTATTAGAATATGTTTGTCCTAATTTATAGAAAAATGAAAGAGAAAGACTAACGTGTTAATTTTAGAAGTTAAATGGACTTTTGGAATTCTTGGTTTTCGCACTCGTTATTGCGCGGTCGTAAGTTTCACTTTATTAATATTATTTCATTACCTTTTTAAATATGTGATTTTATTAAGTGAATTTTTTGAGATTTATGTTAATAAAGTTAGATCACAGTGGATTGGACATTTAATTTAATTGTAAATCATTTTAATTTTTTATTTGTTATTTATTATTATAAGTTATTGATTTTATTGTTACGTATTTATACATTTTTCTATTGAAATTTTGTCTAAAAGATTTCATACTTATAACGCATATTTTTTTAAAGAATCTTGTTAGTGTCAGGTATATCAGTCGCAAATTTGTATCATTCAGCACAGTGTCTGGTGTTCTGAGCATCAGTTATCTTCTTTCTTATAATCTTGTTAGCATTATTATCGTTAAACTATTTTATACCTGTTGTCAGTCAACTGATTTTCTTTTTTATCGTGTGCACAATTTTCAGATTGCAAAATTTTCCGTTCCAAAATATTCATAGCATATTCAATTCTGTTATTTGTTATAATTTCTTTTAATTCCTTTCCATATTGAATTTCTATAATAAAATTATATGTTTGTTAAATTTTAATTTCTAGTGTTTTCAGAATTGTCAACATATTTGAATAATATGTTGAAACTAAAATGGTATAAATATGGATAATTACGGATATGTTCTATAATTTAAATTTACAAATATTAATGAAATATTGAATGTTAGTTCAAGTTTACTTTTTGCTTGTCGTGCGTTATTGTCTTCTCTTTGTTTCTCGAGATCTTTTTTCCATTCTTCGGTTAAATATCGCTTAAACGCGGCATCATCTGCTTCATCTCTCGCTTTGCGTTCAGCTTTCCTTCTTGCCTTCAAATCGTAGAAAGATTTGTGACATTTTTTAAATTTCTATCCTTATTATATAATTTTTGCATTCGTGCAAAAAACAAACGCGATTTTTCATTGCATTGCCAATTACAAACAACGAATGGTTAAAAAATTATTCTATAATTATTATTTTTGAGAAAAGATTCGGTTTAACTTGCAACTTAATAATAATTTCACGAGCGGATTATAATACTTAAATAATTTAATAACATTACTATTTCTTGAAAGGATTCAGCAATAACACATTGCTTCTTTGCAGGTCTGACCGATTCTTTTTTCCACTTGCTCCTCTGCTCTTCCCGATACAATTCGTCAGCGATTTCTTGCCTTTTTTTTTCTTTACACACATTGACTAACAGTTTTTTCGTTACTTGTTCTATCGCTACATCTCTCGCCGCGCGAAGTTCTATCTACACTACGAAAAACAAACATCACTAAAATTTTGATGTAAAATTTAGTTAAATCTTATATTTTCAGACGAAACCTGATTTTACCTCCATACCGAGCTGCTTCTTTTGTCGAGCTTCCTTTTCCGCGATTACGCGAGCTATTTTTTTATCCTCATCTTTTAACGCGTTCTTATATTTCTTTTCCCATGCGTTCTTAGCCGCCAAAGACGCGGTCATCTCTGCATTCAGAATAATCGCGTCTTCTCTTTTTTCCTTTATCTTCGCATCTTTCTCCTGTATCTTCCGTATTGCTCGTTCCATCATCTTGCGATCCTGCTCTTTCTCTGCACTTATTTCCCGTTGAACTCGTCGCTGGTTGTCCGCCAATTGATTTTGCAGCTCATCGCGCAAGTTCTGCTTTTTTCTTTCACTCTCGGCTCTTTGCAGTTTGTCGATGATTTTGTCTTCGTGCCAGAGCTTTAATAGCTCTGCTTGATTCGCTTCTAAACGAACCTTTTCCTCTATCATACGCGATCGGGCTTCGTCTACCGCACAACTCGATGGCAACCGAGCCGAGGATTTTACTATATCAGATTTTAGCGCGCGTTTTACTTCTTCGGCTGTAATTTAGGACGAAAAATATCATTTTTATATACGGTATCTCACTAAGATGAAAATCTTCTGTAGCGTAATCTGATATAAGAAAAAGATATAAAACTATTTTTATTTATATAAATAATTTCTTCATATAAATTTCCCACCCAAAGTCGAGTATAACTTGGACAATTTTGACAATTTTTTTTAAAACTTTTATTTGAAGAATTTATAAGAAATACCGAACGTCTTCTTTTCTTACAATTTTTCATGTATGTAAATTCTGAAGATGTAGAAATATGGAAGTTCAGAGAAAACTTTTTATCAGGAAATTTATAAATCTTTACTTTTACGCCGCGACAGTTCGGCAGCCAGATTGTGCGCCACTTCAATCTCCTCTTGTTTTGCTTTAACAACTGCTCGGGTACGTGACAATTCCTCCGCCAAGATAGCTTCTCGTTGCTCGGCCTGTGAACGACGCCGTGCTATTTTCTTGTCGCATCGCTTCACCATCGATGCTCGTCTCTCCCCCAACGTAGCTTCCTTTTCGTCCTGTATCCTTTTCTCGAGCGTCTTTATCAAGTACCATTCTCTATGAATTTTCACCATCTTTACGTTTCGATGTAGCGATGTGATTTCTTCGGACGCGCAGTGAATGGCATACGGCGTAAACTTCATGATAGTCGATCAATTTCAAGCAGTTTGATATTATATCTTTTATAAATAATAATTTTAGAATATACATATGTTCTAAGATAATAATTCAGGAACGAGTGATAGAAAAAAATAATCGATTAGATGCGAAATATGTTTCTTGAACTCATGTCCAAATTTATTTTATTTTTTAATTAAAGATTTTGGTTTACTTTATACTTTGACTAGGGGTGTACGGGTACTCGAAATTACGAGTATCTGAGCTTCGGGTTGGATCAAGATTTTTTTTTCGGGACCGGGTTGGGACTCAAAAGTTTGTAAAATTCCGAAACTTACGGGTACCCGAAATCGAGTCGGGACCCGAAATTGAGTCGGGAACCGAAATTCTGAAATTCTGTCAAAACTCGAAATCGAGACGAAATCTCAAAATTTTGTAAATTTTGAGTACTCGGATCTAAAATCGGGTCGAGAAGCGGTCATAGATCTAAAAATACCTTATACACTGACGTGAGAAAAAAAATACTAAATTTTAATAATTATTTGTTCGAACATTGCCTCAATAAAATTTTTGCCGAACGTAAATATATATTTATTTAGTATAAGGAGTAACCACTAATTTAATTATCATTTTTTATTGAGTAAATACTTATGTTCTATAAGTAAATATTTTATGGGCAGTATTCAAATTTAGTAATTTAATATAAACGAAATGCCTTACGTAAATTTAGTAATTTTTTACTAAATTTACGTAAGGCATCTTTTTTACTAAAGACGCACTTCCTATTTTCGACGGAAACAGGGCCACTTTCTGTTTCCTGTTTTTAAAATGTTTTTTTTTTAAATATTGTTTGGCTCATTTATGCTTCGTTAAAAAAAGTTTCTTTAACGTTTAATACACGTTTTCTTTAAATGTTTAAAAAATGTTTTTATAATATTAAAAAAACATTCTTTTAATGTTAAAATAAACATTTTTTTAATGAAAAAAGGGGCACTTAATCCATTATTTTTAACGTTTTTATAATTGCTTTTAAAAATGAGTGTTGATTGAAATGTTAAATGCTTGTTAGCATTAGTATTATTAAATTAATTCTCGATTTAATGTAGTGATATTACTATTTTTGTTCATTTAAAAAGTGTGTTTTAAGGATCCTCCGAACGATCCTGCGAAAAAATTTATCGACGTGTAATTTGGCACATTTGTGAAAAATGTATATAAAATTACACAAGAAATATCAAAGGATTAAAGATCCTAAATATCGATTGTATTGCAGAATAAATTAATTTTCGGATTGGTTTGACGGATTATAATTTTTTTGTAGAATAAAAGTACGCATAAAAAAATTTAGATAGGATAGATTTTACGAGAAAATCGAAAGAAAGAAGAGAAGGAAAAGCCTGAGAATGGCCATGCCCACGATTTAGCAGATTTAGCTGATATATATTTTATTAAAAAGAACAGCCGTTAGTATCATGCCTATTAGCTGATATGATTTTTCGAGACACCATGCGCCATCTCTACAACGTGAACATATATTACGATGCCAATGTATGTACATACGTATGTATGTACAGTCGGTCAATACCTCAGAAAGCACGTCAATCGCGTCTGTTGGCACACCTGGCGAAGGGATGAGTGCCGAGCGCGCGTACACGAACTTTAAATTTTTTCTACCCTAACGGCTTACGAGCGATTCATTGAGTCGCAATTTATATGAGCGCAATCTGGACGAGACACAAATACTGAAATGTGAGGGCGAATAAACAATAGATACAAATGAATTGACTCACCGTTCGCCGCTGGTCGCTCCGTCCAGCTCCGTCTCGAAGTCTCAGCCGCCGCTTTCGAAGATCCAAGATCCTCCTCCTCTCGATTCATACTTGGCACAAACGCGCGACACTTGGTTCGTTTTCGGCACTCCCGGTACTCACGTCCGTCGAAAACTCGAGATACGGGATACGGGGCAACGGAGAAGACGCGATTAAACGGGCGACGCGATTTCGCGTCGTCCCGACCGATCGTCTATTGCCGTCTAAATGATACGGAGAATCCAAGATTCACGACGATTCGTCTCGATTCATACTTGCCACGAACGCTCAAGCCTTCGTTTTCGGAACTCTCGAAACCCTTCCGGTGCTCACGCGTGTCGGAAACTCGGAATAAGAGGCAACGAAGAAACTGCGAAACACGATTGAACGCGACACGACTTCGCATCGTGCATTAGACACGACGGATGTCGGTACGAACGTCGACATTTCACTTGCGGTAGTCCACGACACTCTCGAAACACTCGCTCGCATCAAACACTCGTACGGGATGACGAGGATGTGAGTTGGAATGCGCTGCGACGCACCGCGACCTTCCGCCGTACTCTCTAACCGACCGACTGCTGGCACTGCGTACTGCGTAGCGGCGTGACTGGCGCGTGATCATCCCCATTCCCCCACTCCCTACTCCCCCACGCGCCTGCGCGCCGCTGCGCCGCTACCGTCACCACTACGCAGTCTATGCACTAGCAGCAGTCGGTTGGTTAGGGAAGACGGCGGAAGGTTATGGCGCGTCGCGGCGCATTTCAACTCGCATCCTCGTCGACCCGTAGGAGTTTTTGACGCGAGCGATTGTTTCGAAAGTGTCGTGAAGCAGTGAAGTGTCGGGCATTCGTGCCGGCATCGCCATTGGAATCCCCGGCCAGGATCTGATTACAGCGATAACGAAACATTCGTACTTAGATTCTTGTGAAGTCTGATACTCAGGGCCTGAAAGAGGAAGAAGTGCCGGCGTCCGTCGTGTCGGATGCATGGTGCGAAGTCGTGTCGCGTTCAATCGTGTTTCGCATTTTCTCCGTTGTCTGGTATCCTGAATTTCCGACGCACGTGAAGGGTTTTGAGAGTTCCGAGATCGAAAGATCGCGCGTTCGTGCCAAGTTTGAATCGAGACAAATCATATATTGTGAGGAGGATCTTTGACGGACTCAAACATTCGAGAGCTGCGGCCAAGACCATCGATGGAGGGCAAGCACGCTAGGGTATGCGTTTTTCCTAGCTACAATTGTTCGTTAAAATAAATTTATATTGATAATAACTGATTTGATAAAATAATGCAGCAAGTTATAAACGTAACTGAGTATGCAATGGCATTGCAAAGATTGAAAGAAGCTTTGGAAAAGGATAAAGTAGTTATCAAACTTTCTTCAATGGGATACAAATCTTCCGTGTTTTATTATGGATTCTAGTGAACCAATTAAAGCATTTAAATTTTATAGAAGCAGAGTTAAAAGAATTGCAATTGTCACAAGAAGAGGTATAATATTACTTTTAATATTGATATTCATTTAATTTTATCTTAAATATTTTTGTGAATTATTTTCATATTTGTTTCATTATTTTATAGTGCGACTTGAAGAATTAGTTGCATATTTGTTTCATTATTTTATAGTGCGACTTGAAGAATTAGTTGCAAAACTGGAAGAGACTTTGGCTTAAAAAGATGATGCGGATCTTGAAGAAATAACAAAATAAACGAACGAACTTGAACAAGCGAGCTTGAAATTGTTTGAAATGGTGTATAAAAGGGTACTTATGTGAAAAATTAATGAGCATAAATTATAATGCTCTATATAATTCAGAGATTATTATTTAAGTATGTTGCTTTTACAGATGGCAGCAGAAAAAAAAGTCAAAATCAATCACAGCAAGAACCTGAGGGTGAAAGGAAGGAGGAGACAAATTAATTCTATTTAGATAACTCACGTTCTATGAAGAAGATAAACAAATTCACATTTGCATACATTTGTATTAGCATCTGTTGCTGTTCCATAAGCTCAAAGAAACCATTTATTTTAGAAAAAAGAAATTAAATTTCGATATTTTGTGCGATAGTAACAGATTAAAAATAAAGTATTTAAACATGAAAAAAGCTGTTTTCTTTGTCATTTTTAGTGATTATATAATAAATTTTGTGGTATTTATATAAAGATATTACTTATTATTATGTACATAGTCGAACACTAGTATAATGTAACTTCAATGTAAAATGATCATTTTTTATGCAGCATATAAAACATGTGCAGAATGTCAAAATTCCGTTATAATAATTATTATACAATAATTTGTACTAAAAAATAAGATGGAATGATTTGTTAACAAACTTATTACTGTAGAATGCTTCATAGCATGTTCAGTGAATCAGTGTGAAATGAGAATATAGAATTGACAGAGTGAGATGAGTGTTCCTGTGCAAAACAAACTTTGTAAACAGTACATAATACATAGAATTATCATAAAGAATATTGTCATAAGATAAATAATACGATGAAATTACTTATTTGATTTTTTTTATTTAAATATCTTAAATAAGAGAATATAATATATATATGTACAGTTAAAAGTATATCGAATGAATACCGATTGTTATTGTTTATTATAATTATAAAATAATATATTTAATTAATTATTTAATTATTTTTTATTATTTTTATACATGCTGATGAGTCAGTATCTTCATGCTTGGAAGACAAGTATTTGACTCATAGATATTCTTGACGCATCAGTATATAAAAGTACAACTGCATTCTTCTAAGATTTAAAGAAATGTAAACAATGTATACAAGATACTATATAAAAGTTTTGTTAGTTATTGTTACGTTATATTAATTTAGTATATGTATAATGGTTAATCTTAGAAGGTTCATGTTTGACATTTGAATTTATTACAAAACAGCCAGATGGCGCTAGTCGAACAATCATGCGCATTTGTGCAAGGGCAGCTACTCCGATATTGCTCCATGATTGCTCATTACCATGATGGAAGGATAACATGGTGTGTGCAGTTCGCGCGTGTCTCTCTCTAAAAATTAGCCCTCTTCGTCTATCGGTGGGCTATAGTTAATAAGACAGGCAACTGTGAAAAACAAAATTATTTAGCGTCAGCCTGTTGGTATGCTGAGTCATCTATCCTTGTTTCATGCACTTATTCAAGTATCTGCTTCTCTTTCTATCGGGAACAGTTATGCACGTGAAGTGTTACACTAATTTTTGACCGAAGATTCGATTCATTCGGTTAGTTTCCTCCATTTCCTTTTCATCGTAAGAACACGTGTGAAAGAAATAGGAAACAGCGTAAGAGTGTGCAAGAAATTGACAAGCTTTTAATATGTTGTAATACAGATAAAAATGTGGGACACGTATTTTTATATGTATAACAACGGGCCCATATAATTGTCAAGAGGATAAAACACACTCTTGAAATAAATTGATTTTTTAATTTCTGAATTAAAAAATCTTAATATTTAAGTAATACCATCGAAATGGTAAAAAATATAAAAAAAAGTTTTAAATAAAAGTTTTATATATTTCTATGTATTTTATAACACTTTGTTTAGATTTTTTTTAATGTTATTTTTCTCGAAATTTTCCTTCTCTTCTAAATTTCTGAAAAATTTAAAATTTACTTTATATCAAAACTTATAGCATATTTAACAACAAATTCAAACATGTATGGTGAAGTTATAGTTCGAAGACACATTTTTCAGAAATAAACTAAAAATATCTATATTGCTATACACGCGCCCCATCCATATCTGCTTTATGGCGTCTATTGTTAATATATATTTATTTTTTTAATAACTACAAAATTTTTCGTATTATTATATTTTTATATGTTTTTTAGGTTTAATTTTATTGTTTTTTATTTTTTATTTATTTATTTATTTACTTATTTAATTTTTACCTATTTACTTTTTATTGCTAAAAATCTATACAATAATGAGGACGCTCAGAATTTAACTGAACAAAAATAACTGTATTTGCTTGTCTTATTATTAAGTTTTTCCAATTTAATATTTAATTTTGATATAACAACAAACTTGTTCAATTGTAAAATATTAAAAAATATCACTTACATGCAAATCACACCTTCCTTCTGACGTATGTAAATCGAGCCATGAAAATATACATACAAGGATAGAAAGAGAAACTAACATGTGTGAAACAAAGAAGGTAGATCCAGCATACCAACAGGCTGACACTAAATAATTTTACTTTTCACAGTTGCCTGTCTTATTAACTATAGCCCTTGCAGAGCAAAAGTGGGCGTGGTTTAGCCGAACTGCACACACCATGCTATCCCTTCCACCATGCTCATTACCTTACCGGAATCGTGCATCACTGGTGCATCACAGCAGCGGTGGATGCTAGGCGGCAAGTTTCGTGTGTGTTTTCAGTTAATATCAATAAACCGTCACCACGTCTTTCCAATTCGCATCTTTTGGGTAAGTATACCACTTACATGAGCCGCGGTAATGTACTGATTTCATGCCCATACCGAAAATACTGCGATATTTATGTACGAATATCGCGTGTGCGTTGCTTAGGTTATGCGGAGGCGTCATATTGATTTTTGTTCGGTTTCGTTTCTTCAGATATTAAGTATTTCAGATAAATAAATGCTAGTATAGGTCCGCCATGTGTCAAATATGTAAATGTACACTTTACTTTACAAATTATTTAATAATCTATTGAAGGCAACATAATATAACTTACACATGTATGTATTTTTATACAGAATATGGAGGTACAGAATTAGGGCCGGTTAACATCAATTAACTTGAAAAAAACGGTTGATTAAATTTTACAAGTTACCAATTGCGGAACTTATTCTTTAATATTTTTATATTATGCTTTAAATTGATACTTAAATATTAAAAACACTAAATTGTTAATTTAAAGTATTATATTTTACATAGATAAATTATAATTTGTAGAAAGTGGACAAGGAAAACAAAATATACTCAGTTTTATGTTTTTGCAGTTAGTTATTTAATCGGTTTATCAAGAAATCAGTCCTTAGCTCATTTACATCAATGTAGATTAATTCTAATCTTAATTTAATTTAATTTCTATCTTTTTTTAATTCTTAGAACTAGAAAAAGATAAAAAACAAGATAAGATGAAAATAAATTTGCATTAAAGAAAGTGGATATACTATCAAATTACTAAATACTAAATATTAAAATTTTATCAACTAACTTTGGAGTTACAAACACAAAAGAAGAATTTTTGTTTATATAATTTTATGAAAAATATATTTTAATAAAATTTTAAAGTTTAGTGAAGTGAGATAGATTTAATGAATAATAGTATATTCTGCCATTGGAAATAGAAATTATATTTTTAGAAAAAAAGATTTCTAATGAAGAATATAAATGATGCAAGTGCAACTGTTTATATGTATTTTCTAGATTAGGATTTATTTAAAATTATTTGTACAAAATTACACATAATGTATAATATTGCTGTACACATGTTTAAAATTATTATTAATATATTACTTTCTGTTGCAGAAACAATATGGTACGAGGTCGTGGAGGGATGATCAGAGGTGGTCGAGGTGGTATGGGGCGTGGAATGGGCTTTCCACGAAAGCAGTTTCTACCACGACATCCATTTGATTATACATTATGCGAGGCAGCTTTCCCACGTGTTAAGCCTGCACCAGATGAATCAGATTTCCAGTCGGCTCTTGTAAAGAAAAATGCTGATATGTGTCCTACGCCAAAGGAACAAACTTCCATCTTAAACCTTGTAACTAAGCTGCAAAGTGTTCTTGATAATCTGATTGTTGCACCAGGAACCTTCGAAGCTTGCGTAAGTATACATGCTTCCATTGTATAATCGTTAATTGAGTTTTAGCTATTTCTGTTTAATATCTCTTATATCATACATTTATACATCGATACAATATTTGCTATTTTCTTTTAATGTAGCAATTGGAAGAAGTAAGACAAGTTGGCAGTTTTAAGAAAGGTACCATGATAAAGGGCCATAACGTCGCCGACATTGTTGTCATTCTCAAAACTTTGCCGACGAAAACTGCGGTTGAGGCTCTCGGAAACAAAGTCAATAACGATCTGAAAACCGTGAACCCAAAGGAAATGTTCAGACTTATGCAGACGGAGCGTGGATTCGATATTGCTAACAACGAAGCTACCGTGCGCGTATTAATAACCACATTACACCAAAATCTACGCAAGTTGGAATCGGAACAACATCTGGATGTTAAAATTTGTCAAGGTGATTTTTGCGTTTACCAGCAAAGATCTTACTATTGTTAGAGAAAATGTGTGAAAATATGTATAATATTTCTTGTAGGACATCTCGCTGCTATTAGACATTCTCGTTGGTTCGAAGAAAACGCTCATCATTCTAGCATTAAGGTTTTAATTCGATTACTTCGTGATCTTAGAAGTAAATTTGAAGGTCTGGAGCCATTATCGCCGTGGATGCTGGATCTGTTGGCACATAATGCCATAATGAATAATCCTAGCAGACAAGCATTACCGATAAACCAGGCTTACAAGAGAGTGCTACAGTTGCTCGCTTCTGGACTGTTTCTTCCAGGTTCAGCAGGTATATTAGAAATTGATTTGTTCTTATAATTAAAAGTCTTTGATAGTTATCATCGGGAATGACGTCATGAATAAGGAAACATGCGTTACATAATTCTTTCGCAATTGTGCGATTGATGAGTTGCAAGAATAATTTGCGTTCTAATTCCAAATAGCTGACGTACATATCGATTTTTTATAATTTTGCGAGAATTGTTATATAAATTATAACAACATTTTTCAGGTATTTCTGATCCGTGCGAGGGTGGCAATATACGCGTGCATACAGCATTGACGCTCGAACAACAGGATCTTGTATGCCTCACTGCCCAGACACTGCTGCGTGTATTGGCTCATGGTGGTTACAGACCATTGCTGGAAGGCTCCAATAAACTCGCAGTAGAGATGAGCGTGTGGGCAGGAGGCGTAGTGGCAAGCCCGTTAGATAAAGCATACGAGCCACCAACGGAGCAAGAGCAGCAGGAAGATATGGACGAGAGTAACGAGGAGATGATCACCGAGAGCGTTTAGGATTTGCTAAAATGGGAACGTTTTCTGAGTTCCTCTTTTTGTACGAAGCGCTCCTACTTTCTTGACGGCGTTTCTTATAAAACGTATTATATTTATATGTATTGCACACACACATTTTAATGATAATTGAATAATTCCGTTGACGATCTGTGAAATTATACTTTTTTATATGGTGTTGATATTCGCACCATGGGCAATCTGGCAATGGAAGTATGTCCACAGTATGTGAGTCCGAATTAAAATAAAGTATAGATGTAGTGCACTCTATCAGTTTAAATTATTTGTTCTACTCCTATAAGTTCTTTCTGCACGTATAACACTTTAAGCATCTACGTTTTTTTTTTCTACAACTATTGTATAAATGCCATGGAGAGATTCCATCACTAAAGATTAGTTTTGTGTAAATTTTTTTTATCGAAAAATGTATTCGATTTTTTTAAACATTTCGTCAATAACTATTGCAAGGATACTGTGTAAATGTGGTTGAGAAATTAGCCGTTCCTTTATACTTCGAATATGCTTCACGTACTGTCTATGACACATTAGACCTCAGTATGCGCACATATGAAATATGCTTATATTTCGTTATTCTCTTGCAATTTGGCAGTGATATGCACGTTTCTTAAGCGTGTAACGAAGTGATAGAAAATATCAGTCTTCATTTAGAACCTAGTGCAGGCAAGGATCATTCTCTGCGTTTCTAGCAACCCGCGCGCAATTAACTATACGGGAACTGGCTCCCGGTCGGACAGGCACCTTGAAGAGCTTGCCCTGCGGCATGCACACGCAGACTTTGTACTGCTCTTGGCTCTCGACAGGGCTCTGCAGAAACATCGGCGCTACCGGGATATTCTCCATGTCGATGGAGATGCCGTCCTTTGCGTCCAGCACTACGCTGCCGTTCACGCTTTTCAAGAAGATGTCGAGATCGGCGCTCCACACGATGTCTTTACTCTCCATGCGTACGCCCTCCGCGCCATGCAACGAGACCTCATCCTCGGACTTGATCGCCAGGCTCTCGTTAACCGGCGACGTGATTCGATGGGTTTCAGCGATCCTTACGTTGATTGTCTCCACGCCGTTCGGCAGACCGAAGTTCGGGAAATCTGTGGTGAAGTAGATCGCGCCAGTACGCGGGTCCTTCACCTCGAACGACTCCACCTGCGACATGGTGGTACCGTTTGGTAAAACGCCCAGCTTCGAGTGCGGATGCGCTTCGTGAATGCGTCCACGGCTTTTCACATCGACGCGAATTCCAGCCTCGTCGCCGGATAATTCCATTGCCTCGTCACCGTAACTTTGGCAGATACCCGATTGCAGGGATATCTTTAGAAAACGAAGAAACGTATAAGATTACGAAGATATACTGATGTATCTATTTATCAAATCTTTATTTTATAGTCTTTTCTATATTCTAGTCTACATATTTCTTGAAATATGTAAATATGTATGTATATACCTTGTCCAAATCTGTTCTTCCGTAAAACTTCACTAGATTCTCGTCTGGTATTACTTCCATAGCTTCCATTCCCTGACTTATGCGTAAAACAGCGATGACAGTGATGTTTAGAAAAAGATTGCAGAGGCCGATTATTGCCAGGATCAAAGTCAACGTCCAAAGACAGTAACGTCTCTTGGTGGATTTTTCGCCTGTCAACGACATGCCGTACGAAGAAGCGATTGTCCTGTTAACATCGCCCAAGCAGAATATTAATCATTCAAAATCGTTTTAATTTGATCCAGGTGAAACTGCATATTTTTTATTAATTGCATTTAATCGGTTTCTAATTAATTCTGATTATTTCCTTTTTTTTTCTGTTTAATTAGTAACATTAATTATACACATGTTTAGATAATATCAGGAAAAGCAAAATCATTAAAGCAATTAACGCAGGTATAATCAAGTAAATTTTTCTTTAACGAAAAACTTAATAAAGTGAATTGTTTTATGACAAATATCTTTTTTTAGAAAAATACTTGCATTGGACAGGAGTTACATGTAATTTAATGTACGATCACTTTTTTATTTACCTCACATGCATGCTGCCGCAACTATTTTGGCGAATTATGCCCTTAATCAGAGGCCCGTCACTGTTGGACAGATTGTCGTCAGCCTTCGATATCGATGGTGAACCGGTATCATTTCCGCATACATCTAAAAGAGCCGACATCGGACGTCCTTCCGTCTACCTGTCGGAAAGTCAATGTCGACAGGTTGTTATAAGAGTTGTTCATGAAGTAAGAGTATACTTCATGGAGTTGTTACAGAAAAATCAGATGACTAGAAAAATGTTGTATATACGCAAAAATAGAATATGTAGAATATATAATAAATATAGCCAAAAATTATTGATTTTGCTAATTAAGGAAAAATATTTTAGAAGGAGAAAAATGTAAAATCATACAGATGTATTCGTGACATTTGATTTTATTGACTTACGTTACTACAAATTGCAATGCACCTATACAGATGCATTGCAATTTGTAGCAATGTACGCTCGCACAGCACGTATAACGATTTGTACCTCGTGTCTTCATCTCGATAGTCTTAATTAAAACCGTAGAATCAGTTTCGCGTTTTGTTACCAAAAAATTACTCTCATTGAGAGATCTTTGCACTAAACGGCGAGCTCCTCCACTGAATGTATTTATCCTGCTACGAGACGTGTAGTCGACCGCTTTATGAGCGGTTTCCTTACCTCGACTGGGACCAGCAGCGTTGCGGGAGGCGGTGGCCTCTTCAGATAAACGAAAATAGACGACCGCGTTACGTTCTGCACTTTCGTGGATTTCCTGACGACCGGGAGCGATGGAAGTAGGTGAAGATACACCGGTCGGCGCTTGCGCGTCCAGGGATCAATGTCGAGTATCCTCAGGAATTCTACCTTGCGCGCATCCACCTCAGAGAATTTGTACATTCGCGCTTGTTTTTGACAAATGCAAGAAATAGAGATCGAAAGTCGCAGTCAAATAGAGCCAGTCCACGAAATAAAAATTACCTTTATCTTCTTTTATTTATACGCATATATTGTTAGGATGTAGACATAATATGGGAGTTTTTTAGCAAACAAAAATGAATTGATATGGATAGAAATAAATTTGCGTAAAAAAATTATTTTGTAATCCATTATTATTGAACATGAGCAAAATATATAATTAAATGTTTTTTTTCTATACTAATAATTATTTCATACAGATATAACTTTAATTAAACAAAAGTTGAAAATGCACTATGAAATAATGTAGAATGTATATTAATTGGTAAGAGAAAAAAATTTTTATGTTAAATTTTATGTTAATATTGTACAATGAGTGAATACAAAACGTTGGAAACGTAATGTAATGAGAACAATAACGTGCATTTTATATGTAAGAAATATTTGAGTGATATTACTTATTATGTTTCTGTGAAGGTATGAACAAATTCACCATTAACTGCACAAATTAAATACATGTATTAATGTATGAAGTATATAGAATTAATACAACAAATAACTTGTAAGATTATGAAAAGGTCATAAAAAACCTTATATAGATTATTTGCCTTATATCTATTGTGTATCTCCGTACTGATATATAATAATAACTTAATATGCTATTTATAAATAGTTTTCCATTAGAATTCTGTGTAGTATCTTCTTACTATAAAGCTCCATTGAGTGCCACGTACAAAAGAAAAAAAAAACAACATTTGTAGTTGCCGCACAGATTTATATGTTAGATTTTACTTCTTGTATTTTTGTAATAATTGCTTTTAGAACTTTTATACTGAAAATATCCGATGATGAAGTAAAAAAAGAATTAAATGCACTGGCAAGAAATCAATGAATGTCACAATATAAGTAGATATTAAGAGCAGCAGGCAAACAGAACTAAGAATGTCCACGAAACAACAACTAGCTTTAGTTTTCTTTTATTTTTTATATAAATTGATAAGATGTGGTCATATACCAATAAAATCGGATTTTCAATAAAAAAGTTTCCCAGCAAGCAAAAATGAATTGAAATAGATAGAAATAAATTTATTCTGACATTTTCGAATATGTGCTTCAGATTTTTCAAATTTGTTTGAATCCAAAAATAATATAAATTTGACATGATAAAAGATCATTTCTCGTATTTCAATAAATTGAAAAATAATATAATGGAAACGTGGATCCACACGAATTCAAAATAATGAATAGTTTATTTTATGTTTCCATTTACTTTAATCCAAAAATAATGAAGACATGAGTACATCCGAATTCAAAATGATAAATAACGCATTTCATATTTTAATCAATTTGAATTCATTTAAATTCAAAAATATTTGTAGACTTTAAAACGCGAATTAACATAAGTAATATGCACTTTTTAATTTAGTTAGATTTATTTCCATTTGCTGAGTTTCTTTTTAAACTATGAACAAATTGAAGTGTCGTGTAAATTAAAAATTTTCTGGCCACGCGGTTCTTTCTATCCAGGGAATGTAATAGTAGACTCGAGTATATACGCCAGGTATAATGCCACAGTCTCGTCCGAGACTGGTGACCCCAACCACGTTGTACAAACAATAATATTCCTCGTGAAGGAGGGTAAGTGGTCCTCCGCTATCACCCTTAAACAACATCAAATATATTCAGTTAATTTGTGTGTGTTTATAAATTTTTTTGTTATAAAAATGTTATAGGAGAGTGTTTCCAAATGCGCACTACTTAAGCTATTTTTTATTATATTTTGCATTTGGTGTGTTAGATGAACATTAAACTTGGAAATTGTAACTTGATGTATCAGGCATCTATTATTAACATTAAATCTTTCAGTACAAACAAATTAAAAATTAGATAATAGTTACAAACATGATTTTAATATACTCAAATTAAAATAAACTGTTTATTAAGAAGGATGAATCATGCAACTTGTGGTGCAAATATATTACCGGACATGTATCTATTCCAACTTCTCCCGCACAAATTTGCCAGTCGTCGACGATTCCTGATGGAAGCTCAACGGAACTGGTGCCGTCGAAATAAGTCGCGTTACAAGACGCATGGGAGACCAATTTGAGAGTCATTTTTAATAAGTCGTCTGAATTTTCCTCATCAACTGAGAAATTAAACGATACAATGCTTTTATTAATTTCATATTTACATGCATATATTCATATTTTTTTTTGATGACAATAAATTTAAATGTTTAAAAATATACAAAAGTGAACAATAATCTTATGCAATATCGCATTTCAATTTTCTTTCAGTATTTTATTTAATTTTATTCCGAGAATTTAATTTTGTTTTTTTATTTAAAAATTACTCGTACGTCGTTCGATAGCGTTTAAAACTAAAAAAATTTATATATATTGTAAAAGATTTAGCTTCTTCTTAATTAGAGAACTAGCACTCAGTTAAAGGTATACAAGATTTGTAATTAGTTTCTAAAAATTTTAAAGAAATACTGTCTTTGTAATTACGTCCAACTTGACCCCATCCAGTGGCGATTGCATAGTCATTCCCATCTATATCAGGCCAAACTACCGGAAGACACGCCGGTCTGACATACGCAGTGTAGTTAGCTTCCTCCTCCAGACGCAGTATAGCTATGTCATGATACTCCAACGGACGTTTATAGTCAGGATGCCTTATCCTTTCCGCGATTGCGATAGTCTGCGGCATCGCATCGTCATACTCGTCAATGAGATTCAGATCGCCGATACGTACCCAAGTTGCATTTCCCCTTTTTGAAACAAAACGAGATTTACTGTAGTTATAATTATAATTTATTAAGCAAAATTGACTTTTTACTTAATTTCCAACAATAATATTATAAATTCAAATTCTTCAAAAAGAATTTTAAACAAGTTTTTGATGATGGTCATTCTCAGGTGCAGTTTTTATCAGTTACTGAAACATAAGTAAACTATAACTTTTTTGAAGTATTTTAATTGTATCTCAATTATTTATTTAATTATAAAGAATTTATTACTTTTGTTTTTCTTTATTTCGAAATAACTCGCAATGAAAGCGTTTTTCATATGGTTTGATCAAAATTCAGAAGGCAGAAATTTTATAATAAAATGTCATTTTTCATTTCAAATTTCTATAAAAGCAACCTCTTGTAATCATTTTCTCTTTTAATTTTCGAGTATAAATTAGACAAATGAAAGAAGACAAGCTGGAAATTTACCAATCCGATGCCCAAGTGCAGTGGGCTGCTGTAAGAACAATCTTGGAGGAAATTAAGCTACCGCCGCAAAACCATTGGATATCATCAGGACCGCCGAAGCCGACAGCCGCCATGAACGGAAATTCTTTCGGATCGGCTTTAACGCCACCAACACCACCCCTACCCCAAGGAAACATTGTTTTCGGGCATCCGAATTCATCCGCGTATTCTTCACATTCTGAAGAAAAGAAATCATTTAGACGATTGTGGAGAATAGAAAAAAAAACTAGAGACACAAAATTTATGTCTCAACTGATCTAAATTTCTTGTTTGACAAATTGTGTGTTTTTATCTTGTTTTTCAAGATCTCATAAATAAAAATCCACTTTACGTGTTTACGTTATAATTTTACAGGAATTATGTGTAAAATGGTATGATAAAATATATGTTAATTTTTCACTCAAATTTATTGAGAATGTCTGTATGCTGACTTACAATTAGTACTGATACGCTGATTATATCTGTAGAAGGTGTGCATTCATTTAAGAGATGTTTATGCGTATTGTAAGACATGTTCTTACGTAAGACATGTTCTTACGTAAGACATGTTCTTACGTAAAGAATTCCAGTGATTCTTCTCTGTTATCAGAAAATAGATTGGAGAAGAATTGTTATTTACTCTTTTTTGCTATTTTTCCCGATGATTCAAATATCATAGGCTGTGATGTAGTCGTTCGTTCGGTATGTTCCGGTTGTGGCTCCGGTTCGTTGATCACAGAATTTGTTGTTGGGCAACATACTATGTTGTCGAGAGGCCCGCAGGTCTGATTTATCATTTTACTGTTTGAAAATTTCTGATCAACTTGAGGGCAATCATTTATATGTTTGCACACGCCTGCAGAATTGTTGCTCACGCATGACTCTGAAAGATACAAAAAACGTATTTAATGTAGTTATAAATTATTGCTAAAGATAAAATTACAGATGACTGTGCAAAAATATTTTTTCCTCGATTTGATTTTGAATTTAAAAGTTTAAGTAAAGTTTCTTCAATGTAACTTCAAGCTTAATTATTTATTAGTTTTAAGAAGATAAAAGAAAAAGACATCAGGTGGAATAATTTTGAAGCCTTATATATAAATTATTATTAAATCTGATTGAAAGGCATTTCATATAGTAAGTATATTTTATAATAGTTCAAAATTTCATTTCTTTTTATATGACTTGAAGTTAATGGTCTTATAAAATCAATTTAAAAATTAATTTTGATACATTAAAAGTTATATAATTAAAAATTAACTAATTTAATCTGGACGTAAAGGAGAAGAAGGTATTATGGCTACTGTCGACAATATGGCTATCCCTATTATCTCCGTTATTAGATGATGTAATATTTTCTTAAATATTTATTCGTTTAGTAACTCGCCGTTTATTAGTGATGCTAATATGCCAATACATAGTAACTGACAATTTGTAATGTCTCAAGTAAGATGCACATCGTAAACATCCATATTACATAGCCACAGCTCATATATAGCATGACTTTATTTGTCGAATTTATACATACATTACGACATACATTTATAAATTCAATAGTAATTAAAATTGACATTCAAGATTTTTAAGTTTAATTAAAGTTAAAAAATTAATGTATAACATACTTTTAAAAATGACGTAGAGAGTATGCATCTATAAAAATTTGTACTACCAGCACAACTAAAATTCAGCTTTTATAAATACGTAACAAATACTAGTGACCAGTGACCATCCTACAATGTCTAAATTGACTGTAACAAAGTAATTTTAACGATTTTTCTTAGAATGCAACGTGATTTATACGCGATATTATGATATTTTGTTATCCCAGATATATTCTACGACCACTGCGCGCCGTCCTTCCTCTATAACAGTGGTTTTTAACCGGTGGTGTGCGCACCCCTAGAAATGCGGGAAAGCATTTCTAGGGATGCAAGAGACGTTTTTAGATTTTCAAAAGTAACAACCGTCTAATCGCTAAAAAGAAACTACAATAAAACTATAATATAAGAAAAACAACAACGGCGTAGCTACTAATTTTGAATTTCAAATAGTTTTATGTTTACATGTAAATGTTTTTTACACAATGTGCATATATGTATATTTTTGTATTTTTTTTAGTAAATAATTTGTTTTGCAATAAATTTATTTTTTATGTTCTAAGAAAACTTATTTTTCAAGGAGGTGCAAAAATGTATTTTTTGATTGAAAAGAGTGCGGCTCATTAAAAAGGTTAAGAACCACTGCTCTATAATATGAATCATCAAACAAATTTATTATTTTATTTATTAATTAAGTTTATATAAAAGAATAAGGTATTATTATAGATACATTTTTTAAATAAACTTTTTACACAGATTTTACTATCAGAAAAAAGTTAATAAATTAAAGATTGTATCTTCAAAATAATAAGTTGACGTTGAAAATTAAATAATATAAAATCAGTTAAGTTAAGTTAATAGTTATTAACTTCATAACTTTATTATTTTACTTTCAACTTTACATTTAGTTGTAACCTAATACTGTATCAAATTACTTATATTTAATGTTCAATACTTGTTTGATGTAAATGAGTTATTTGGATGACGTTTACAATAAATATTTATTTGAATCAATCTTAAAATAATATTTTTTTATCAATGTACGACACATGGTTTTGACGCAATCATTCACCGAAGAACGCGCTCTACATATTTGTTTAAAACAAAAATTTACGTTTTGTTTTTAGGGAGGAGAACCAATACTCACCTCCGACATTCTGTCCGTATGTCGCCGACGGGATCGACACCAATATCAGCAGTAATAATGATGAGGTGAACGGTGCCATTTTTGATTTGCCTTGGTCACAGTCTTCTCGTCTAATCTGGAGACTGACCACGATAAAATATATATTTCGTCTTAATACGTCTGTTTTATACTTTTTTTGATCCCCACCTAGATCACTTATTTATCCAAACGTGGAGATGATCAACCAAGATTTTCTCATAATGCATTTCGCGATAAATCAGCCGATTCCGTACGTGACTCGTAGGAAAAGTTGAAAAGGCCTTTTAAAGGCGGATGATTAAAGCCCATTATACAATAGCAATAACGTAGTTGTAAGAGAATGAATAACTTTTCATTTCTTATGTTACAACCTTATGGCTTTATATATGTTTACGGTTCTTGTAGAATGGGTTTTTAAATGAACGGTTGTCGCGTGTTGCAAAGAATCTGTATCAGGAATTGAAATCTTCGTGATTCCCGTACGATTTCGAATCGAAATTGTTGTAAATCCTGTAATTTTGTTTTTGCGAATGTAGGGTAAGGTTGCCGAAAGTGCACCACTTTTGACATAAAGACTTATAACTAAGAAACTATGAGGAATATTTTTAATTTTCTTACGTCATAATAAAGTACAAGATTTCTCCTTTTGTATTTATTTTTTTTTTTAATTTTATGTATTGTCATAAATTTTTAAATGATGATTTTTAAGAAGCCTTCAAATAGACAATTGGTCTTCTAAATTGCATCACAGGTTTATATTACTTTCTAGAGCAAAGCGACAATTTTTCTACTAGATTCTTTCTTCTCAAACCAAAATGTGTTAGATAAGCATAATTTTATTAATATTGGAGATAAATACCGTAAACTAAATATAATTTCCGTCAATGTCATTACTTCGATAATTTTTCAATAATATTGCAATAACATTGTTACATTATGGCAATATTGTTATAACGTATTCTTGTATAATTATTATATTTAATTTTATATATATAGCGACACAATCAAAGCAATGATGTGATTTAAGAAACTACAAGACATAGTGTGATTTAGGAGACTAAAGCATTTTGTAAAACCTTATTTATTTAATTTACAAATAAGAGTACAAAGTTATTTAAACTTTGTTAATATAATTTTAATAATATTGTGATTATTACAAATTATCAAAAGGCTCGACCCGAAAGGAGGGTCAAAATTCCCACCTCAATGGATTTATCTGAAATTTGACCCATCTTTTTGCCATTAAAAAAAATTAAGTTTCCCAAATTTTCAAGTCCCAAACTTTTTCCTGTTATCCATAATCTTAAAAAAAAAAATGTTTTTTTGGTAAATAATTATTTTCTCTGCGAGTTTTTAATGAATCGATTTAAAATTTTAATTGGTAGTAGATATTATTCAGATACATAATTACAAATTTTTGTTTTCTATTTTGACAAAATTTTAATTTTACAAGTCAAAAAAAGATTTGAAATTGTAATATCTTGTCTCTCGTAAGACTTGCTATCTCTCTATTTTAATCATAGTTACAAAGTTGCATTTTTATGCAAACTATCTTCTTGATTTATTTCAGAAATTTTTTTATGAGAATATTCTTAAATACCCCAAAAACCGCTTTTTTATTTTTTTCGGTTATTTTTTGTAGTTACTTTTGCTTTTAAAGACTATTTTGTGGCTCTTTCCAATAACTTTTCTATTCTCCACGAGAACAGAGTCCATCATCAAGCATCATTAATTAATAACTTCAAAAATATCTCATTTTCACTTGTTTTTGTCATTTTCGTGTAATTTAAGCGTAGTTTTTTAATCGATCTATGACCAAATCGATTTGCTATTTCTTATGTAACTAGATAATTTTTGCTATTACTCATCATAATCGAAAATGCCATCAAAATTTTTTTAATCTTAAGAACAACATATTTCAATAGGTTTCCACGGTGCCATTCTAGCAAACACAAAATTAGCGTCGTATCGTTAGTTGTAATTTCGCATTCAGCAATGTTACATAACACACTTTATATATTACATTTACATTGTTGAGTGAGAAATTATATTAACATTTACATAACGATATTTATATTTGCTGGAAATGCTTTCAGTGCATAAAATTCTTTTTTTTTCAGTAAAAAGTATCTAGTTTGGAAAATACAAAACAATTACAATTCAAATTAATTTCAGCTTTTAAAATAAGAGGAATTATTTATTTGCTGTCTGCAATCTCATTATGAAATATTTTTTCAACAATTTTAAAAATTATACCATTAATATGTTGTTAAGTTTATTTGTTTAATTACAATATACAGAAACTACAAATATCTATTTAATTCGTATTTCATTATCCATGTTTTTCATATTTTTTCATAATTTCTCACATTTATGTAAATATCTTGAGTATTATATAATCTTAAACGGATGATCTCTTCTTTATTAAAAGCTTAATTTTTAAAAGCTTAAAAGATATGAACACACAGGTTCTTTTATTAGTTACGTAACAGTTTTATGTATTTATTATTTTGTATTTTATTAATTGCAAAATACTGAATACAAAAAACAAAGCAAAATACAAAAAACTGTTACGTAACTAATAAAGAACCTGTGTGTTTAAATCTTTTAATCCAATTAAAGCGTACACACTATACTGGATTCGATATTTTGCTACACATGGGTGTACGTTACCGGACAATTTTCAATTCCGTATATCTCGATATCTAATGCATAGAATTTGAACAATTATTTTTTTAATCGATACGCCAGAAGGTCGAGAAGAAGAATAAATAGGTGCGAGAATTGAGAAATTGAATATATTTGAAATATTAAGAAGAAATAGAAACGTACTCGCGAAAAAACGGTTTTTTTTTTAAATTCGTAGTTTTGAAAGGAAAACCATTAGAGAAATTTTTCCAACAAATTTTAAGCTGATTACTACAGTGTCAGATTTCAATTAAAGAAAATTTGGTAAATAAAATGAATAAAATAATTGATTTGAAAAATAAATTCTTTGATTAAAGTTTAAAAAGAATTGTCTTTGTAATTTAAAAAGAATTTTTACTTTGAAGTGTAAATAGATAGTAAATAGATAGTAAAAAAATGTAGCGTTTAAATTAATCTAGAATTATAATACTTTAGGAAAGAATGCAAGAGGTCTCTTATCGAAAAGAAATAATATATTTGTTAAAACAGCCGTGCAATGAGAATATTGTGATAGTAGCGCCATCAAAATGTATGTTATAATTTTGATAATGTATTTGAAGAATACGTAGACGCGTCAAATTGCAATGCATGTACATGTATTGTGACCAATAAATCACGAATGGATATAATTCATTTATTTTCCTTTTTCTACAAAGAAGGCTTTATTGCAGCTAGACGATTTATAATTCGTGATTTTAATCAAAATTGCTGCTATTTTTATAGTTTATTTCTACGAATGTATATAAAGTCAGGAAAATCTACGAAATCAAAATTAGTTTTAGTTTTTTTTTTATTTTTACACATATTTATACTTTGTTAGGATGTAGTTATATAATGTCCGCTAAAGTTGGATTTTCAATAAGGGTTTGCATCAGGAATGAATAAAATTTTGTGTAAAATAAAAAAGAAATGTATTTAACATTTGGGAAAATAGATACATTTTAATTAAACAATATTTTAAAAATCTTATGGCCACGCGGTTTTTCTTATCCAGGGAACGTAATGATAGACTCGAGTATAGACGCCAGGTATGATGCTACCGCAGGTTCGTCCGAGACTCGTGATCCCAATCACGGCGTGAAGCTTACATCGGTCAGCAATTATGACAGCAAGTGGACCTCCGCTATCACCCTTAAACAACAACAAATATAATTAATTAATTTGTATGGGTTTGTAAATATTCTCGTTATAAAAATGATATAAAAGAGTGTTGCCAAATGCGCACTACTTAAGCTACTTTTTATTATATTTTGTAATTGTAACTAGATGTTTCATGCATCTATTATTACATGTTAAATCTTTCAGTAATAACAACACATTAAAAACTAGGTAATAGTTATGAAAACGATTTTAATAGACTAAAATTGAAATAAAATTTTTATTAAGAAGGATGTAACATACAACTTTTTGTGCAAATGTATTACCTCACATGTATCTATTCCAACTTCTCCCGCGCATATTTGCCAGGTGTCGACAATTCCTAATGGGAGCTCAACAGAGCTGGTGCCGTCGAAGTAACTCGCGTTGCAAGACGCATGGGAGATCAATTTGAGCTTCATCTTTAATAAGTCGTCTGAACGTTCCTCATCAGCTAAAGAGTTAAACGATATAATGTTATAATTAATTTCATATCTACATATACATATATTTTTTTTCAATTTTTATAACAATAAAAATTGCATATTTAAAAATATACAGAAGTAAACAATAATTTTATGTAATATCATATTTCAAGTTTATTACAGTGATGTATTTAATATTATTCTAAGAATTTAATTTTGTTTCTTTTCATTTAAAAATTACTTATGCGTCATTTGACATTGATCAAAACTAAAAAATTAATTTATGTATCAAAGATATAACTCCCTCATAATTAGAGAACTAGCACTCATTTAAATATAAATATATAAGATTTGTAATTAGTTTCTAAAAATTTTAAAGAAATACTTTGTAATTACGTCCAACTTGACCCCATCCGGTTGCAATTGCCTCGGCGTTCCGATATACGTCAGGCCAACCTGACGGAAGACAAGCTGGTCTGACATACTTAGTATAGTTAGCTTCCTCCTTCAGACGCAGTATAGCTATATCGTGATATTGCAAAGGGCGTTTATAGTCGGGATGTCTTATCCTTTCCGCGATTGCGATAGTCTGCGGCTTTGCATCGTCATACTTGTCAATAAGATTCAGATCGCCGAGACGTACCCAGGTTGCATTTCCCCTTTTTGAAACAAAACGAGATTTGTTATAGTTATAATTATTATTTATTAACACATGTTAAAGTTAAGTCAATAACAAGAGAAAACAGCGATTTTTTACTTAATTTCCAACAATAATAAGATAAATTCAAATTCTTTGAAAAGAATTTTAAGCAAGCTTTTGATGATGGTCATTCTCAAATGCAGTTTTTTATCAATTAATATTTATATCTTAATAATAATAGCTAAAATTAAATGTTCAAAAATATGCTGAAGTAAACTATAATTTTATTTAAGTATTTTATTTCGATTACTTATTTAATTGTAGTCTGAGAATTTATTACTTTTGTTTTTCTTCATTTCGAAATCACTCGTAATGAAAGCATTTTTTATATGGTTTGATTAAAATTCAGAAAGCAGCAATTTTATAATGAATATTATTTTTTATTTTAAATTTTTATAAAAGCAATTTTGTGTAATAATTTTTTCATTAATTTTTAAGCGTAAGTTAGACGAATGAAGAAAGACGAGCCGAAAGTTACCACTGCGGTGCCCAAGTGCAGTGGGCTGCTGTGAGGACAATCTTGGAAGAAATTAAGCTACCGCCGCAAAACCATTGGATATCATCAGCACCGCCGAAGCCGACAGCCGCCATGAACGGAAATTCTTTCGGATCGGCTTTAACGCCACCATAACCCGCCCGGAAAGGGCATCCAGGATTATAAGCAAATCGTGTACATTCTGAAGAGATAAATATATTAAGACGATTTTGGAGGATACAAAACTTAAAACACTAAATTTATATCTCAATTTATATCTCAATTGATCTTTATCTTTCTGTTTGTCAATGTATGTTTTCTCATCTTGTTTTACAAGATCTAATTAATATGAATAAAGTTCCACTTTACGAGTTTAAGTTATAATTTTACAAAAATGTATATGCAAAGTAGCATAACAAAAAGTATGTTAATTTTCCACTCGAGTTTACTGAGAATGTCTATATACTGATTTAGCACTGATGCATTCTGATTGTATCAATAAAAGGTGTGCATTCATTTAAGAGATGTTTAAGCGTATTATAAGACATATTCTAAAGAATTCTAAGACGTAAATAATTCTAAGATGAGATATGGACCAATTTGGTTTTATTAAATTTAGTTTCGACAAGTAATGAAAGAGTAATGAAAGAGTTTCAGCGATTTTTATCTCTTATTAGAGAATAGATTGGAAAGAAATTCCTATTCACCTTTTTCTTCTTCTTTTTCTGGTAATTTCGATATCATAGGCTGTGATGTAGTTGTTTGTTTAGTAAGTTCTGAATGTGATGCCGGTATTGATTGAGTGACCACAGAATTTGTTGTTGGGCAACATACCATAAAGTCGAGAGTTTCGCAGGTATGACTGAGTACTTTGCTAGTTATATATTGCTGAAAAACTTGCGGGCAATCATCTATATGTCTGCATACGCCTGAAGAATTGTTGACCACGCATAACCACTCTGAAAGATACGAAAAAGGCATTTAATGCAGTTATGAGTAATTGCTAAAGATAAAATTACAGATGACTGTGCAAAGATATTTTTTCCTCGATTTGAATTTGTGTCTAAAAATTGAGGTCCTTAATGTGACTCCAAGTATAATTATTTATTAGCTTTAAAACGATAAAAAAAAGACATTAAGTTAGAATAAGTTTGTAACCTTACATATATTATTATTAAATTTGATTGAAAGGTATTTAATATATGTACATTTTATAATAGTTCAAAAATTCATTTCTTTTTATATGGCTTGAAGTTAATGATTTATAAAATCAATTTAAGAATTGATTTAGATATGTGAAAAGTATATAAATAAGAATTAACTAATTTTTCATCTTGACCTAGAGAAGAAGAAGGTATTACGGTTACTGTCGACAATATGACTACCTCTATTATTTTTGTTATTAAGTGATATATTCTAACAATTGCTTATGGAGTTATTTAACATTTTATTCGGCTGTACACATTTCGAGTTGTATAAAATTAAAACATTAACATGGAATTTTGTTAATATGGTGTTATAAGTAAAATTTTTACATTGAAATGTTTCTTCAATAAAGTGACTATCATTTTAGAAGGTGATATTCAGAAATATTTAAAATTTTATTTTTTGCTTGTTGTTTAATGTTAAACAGGGATAAAATAATATTTCTAATGAAATTTCTAACGGTATTTTTAAAGTTTCCAAACGCAGAAAAATTCTAAATTAGGAAAATTTGAAACAATGGAAAATTAAAAATATATAATTTTGTAATAAGGTACCGTATTTTTTTTAAACTAAAGTAATTTTTAAAAATTATTTTTACGGATAGCCATATTACAACCATTTTTTTTCTTCCACCGATTATGCAGTGCATTAGATATTTATAAATCACGTCTTAAATAATAAATATTTCATTGAGTTTAGAATCTGACAAACAACACTTTGACGTATGTAATTGTTCAAGTTTCAATAAAAAATATTAATTATAAACAAAGTTATGCAATAAAACGAAATTTGGTGTCATATTATCTTCTTCTCCTTTAACATTTAACGTTTAATGTTTAATAGTTTAATATAAATAAGTTATTTGGACAATGTTAACAATAAATATTTATTTGAATCAATCTTGAAATAATATTTTTTTATCAGTGTACGACACATGGTTTTCACGCAATCTTTTGCCGAAGAACGTACTCTACATATTCGTTTAAAATAATAATTTGCGTTTCTTTTTAGGGAGATTAATCAATACTCACCTCCAACACCCTGTTCGTACGTCACTAGAATCGACAGTAACATCAACAGTAATAACGATGAAACAATCGGTGCCATTCTTGATCAGTTGGTCACGCGGTCTTTTCGTCTAATCTCGAAGACTCACCATGATAAAATATATATTTTGTTTAATACGTTTGTGCTTCATATGTTTCAGTTTTTCCCGAGCCACACCCAGCTCACTCATCTGACCTATCGTGATGATGATGAACAACTAGATCACTTTTATAATAAGCAACTCGCGATAAATTAATCGGTTTCGTTCGCGTGTTCGAGGAAGAAGGAAATATGGCGCTCTAATGACGGATAATTAAAGCTCATTTTACAATAGTAACGTAAAGCTGTAAAGTCGTAAAGCGTGATTGTAAGAACTTATAAGCAAGTAAATAACTTTCATTTCTTACCTTACAACTTCACGGCTTTATGTTTACTGCTGTTGTAGAGAGAAGAAAAAATAAGAGAAAAGAAGAAGAGAATTATCAGGAGTTTTACAGATGATCAGATCTCGCAAGTAGCAAGGAATTTGTATCAGGAATAGAAATCTTTGTGATTCCCATACGATTTCGGATCAAAATTGCAGCAATTCCTGTAATTTTGATTTTGCAAATGTATATTTTCCATGCAAATTATCATGCACACTGCCGTTGTCACAGAAAATGGCATTAAATGTTATTCTTGTCTAAATCACTTTAACATTTGAATTTAACTGAAATTCAATTGTTTGCTGAGCTTCTCCCAAACAATGAACACATTTAGGTGTCGTATAAATTAAAAATTTTCCGGCCACGCTGTTCTTTCTATCCAGGGAATGTAATAGTAAACTCGAGTGAAAACGTCAGGTATGATGCTGCCGCAGATTTGTCCGAGACTGTGGATCCCAATCACGTAGTGCGAACATTCATGGTCCCCGAAAATGAAGGCAAGTGGTCCTCCGCTATCAACCTTAAACAATAACAAATATATTAAATTAATTTTTCTGTGTTTGTAAATATTCTTGTTATAAAAATGATATAGGGGAGTGTTGCCAAATGCGCGTTACTTAAGTTATTTTTTATTACATTTTGTGTTGTTTTAAAAAGTTTAATAAACATTAAACTTTGAAATTGTAACTTAATGTCTCAGTTGTTATTACTCGTGAAATCTTTTAGTAATTACACATTAAAAACTAGGTAATAGTTACAAAAACGATTTTAGTAGAAAAATAAAATAAAATTTTTATTGAGAAAGATGAAACATGCAAATTTTTGTGCAAATGTATCACCTCACATGTTTCTGCCTCAACTTGCCTAGCACATATTTGCCATTCGTCGACGATTCCTAATGGGAGTTCAACAGAGCGGCTGCCGCCGAAGTAACTCTCGTTGCACAACCTATGGGAGACCAGTTTGAGCCTTATCTTTAATAAGTTGTCTGAACCTTTGTCATCAGCTGAAGAATTAAACGATACAATGCTTTTATTAATTTCATATCCACATATATGCATATATATTTTACTGATGACAATAAATTTGAAAATTTAAAAATTTACAAAAGTAAATAATAATATTATACAATATCACATTGCAATTTTATTTCAGTATTTTATTTAATTTCATTCCAAGAATTTTGTTTCTCTTCATTTAAAAATCACTCGTGCGTCGTTTGACATCGATCAAAACTAAAAGAATTTATGTATAAAAGACGTGGCTCCCTCATAATTAGAGAACTAGCACTCATTTAAAAATAAATATATAAGATTTGTAATTAGTTTCTAAAAATTTTAAAGAAATACTGTCTTTGTAATTACGTCCAACTTGACCCCATCCGGCTGCAAATACCCTGTACATCCGACGTATTTCAGACCAATTTACCGGAAGACAAGCTGGTCTGACATACTTAGTAAAGTTAGCTTCCTCCTTCAGACGCAGTATAGCTATGTCATGATACTGCAACGGGCGTTTATAATCGGGATGTCTTATCCTTTCCGCGATTGCGATAGTCTGCGGCATCGCATCGTCATACTCGTCAATGAGATTCAGATCGCCGATACGTACCCAGGTTGCATTTCCCCTTTTTAAAATAAAACAAGATTTATTATAATTATAATTATAATTTATTAATACATGTCAAAATTTAGTCCATAATGAGAGAAAAAAGCGACTTTTTACTTAATTTCCAACAAGGATAGAATAAATTCAAAGTCTTCGAGAAGTATTTATGGAAGTTTTTGATGATGGCCATTCTAAGATGTAGTTTTTTATCAATTAATTTTTATATTTTAATAATAATTGTTGAAATTGAATATTTAAAAATATGAAACTTAAGTTTCCGCATATTTTTGTAAACTATAATTTTATTTAAATATTTTAATTTTATTTCAATTACTTATTTAATTGTAGTTTGAAAATTTATCACTTTTGTTTTTCTTTATTTTAAAATCACTCATAATAATTTTGATATGGTTTGATCAAAATTCAGAAGGTAGAAATTTTATAATAAAATGTCATTTTTCATTTCAAATTTCTATAAAAGCAATCTCTTATAATCATTTTCTCTTTTAATTTTCGAGTATAAATTAGACAAATGAAAGAAGACAAGCCGGAAATTTACCAATCCGGTACCCAAGTGCAGTGGGCTGCTGTCAAGACAATCTTGGAGGAAATTAAACTACCGCCGCAAAACCATCGAATATTATTAGGATCACCGAAACCGATAGTCGCCATAAATCGAAAATCTTTCTCAGCGCCTCCCCACCTATCCTTATGAAACAATATTCTGCATCCAAGTTCATGTGCGTATTCTTCACATTCTAAAGAGAAGAAATCATTAAGAAGATTTTGGTGGATACAAAAAAAATTTTAGACACTAAACTTATGTCTTAACTAATCTTAATCGTCTTATTTAATAAATTATGTCTTGTTAAAGAAAAACAAAAGTTTTTCAAGATCTCGTTAATATGAATAAAATTCCATTTTACGTTATAATTTTACAGAAATATATATGCAAAGTAGTATGATAAAAAATATGTTACTTTTTCGCTCGAGTTTATTGAGAATGTCTATATGCTGACTTAGCTCTGATACGCTGATTATATTAGTAGAAGTTGTGTGCATTTATTTAAGTGATGTTTATGAGTATTATAAGACATGTTCTAACGTAAAGAATTCTAAAATGAGATGTAGACCAATTCAGTTTCATTAAACTTAGTTTTGATAAGTATTAAAAGTGTTCCAGTCATTCTTATCTCTTATCAGAGGATAGATTGCGAAGAAATTTCTATTTACTTGTTTTTGCTACTTTTCCATGTGATTCCAATATCATAGGCTGCGATGTAGTCGTTTGTTGAGTAAGTTCTGATTGTGACGCCGCTATTAGTTCGGTGACCACGGGATCTGTTGTTGGGCAACATACTATACGGTCGAGAGCTTCGCAGGTCTGATTGACCATTCTACCATGTGAATATTCCTGATAAACTTGTGGGCAATCATTTATATGCTTGCATAAGCCTGCAGAATTGTTGATTACGCATGACCACTCTGAAAGATACAAAAGACGCATTTAATGTAGCTATAAGTTATTACAAAAAATAAAATTGTAGACGACTGTGCAAAGATGTTTTTTCCTCGACTTAAATTTGCGTCTAAAAGTTTAAGTCCTCAATGTGACTCCAAGCTTAATTATTGATTAGTTTTAAAAAGATAAAAAGAAGACATTAGTTGTAATAATTTTGAAGTCTTATATATAAATTATTAATGAAGTTGATTGAAAAGCATTTTATACAGTATATTTGATAATAGTTCAAAATTTTATTTTTTTCTATATGACTTGAAGTTAACGGTTTATAAAACAAATTTAAAAATTAATTTAGATACATTAAAAGTTATGTAATTAAAAATTAACTAATTTAATCTGGACGTAAAGGAGAAGAAGTTATTATAGCTGTTGTCGACAATACAGCTATTCCTATTATCTCTGTAATTAAGTGATGTATTGTAACAATTGCTTATGGAGTTATTTGTTTAGAAACCCGCCGTTTTTTAATGATGCTAATATGCCAATAGATAGTAACTGACAATTGTTATAATGCATTTTTACTTTTAAGCACTTCTAATTGTTTTCAACGTACACATTGAATCTTTAATTACACATACTTCATTATTAAACTTGAGTGTATTATAACACAGAGTTGCGTACACTTGTGTTTTTTGTTATTTATCTTTTTATTCGGCTGCACATTTTAAGTTACTATACAAAATTATAGCAATAACATCGAATTTTGTTAATATGATTTTTTAAACAAAATTCTTACATTAAAATATTTTATCGATAAATCGATTGTCGTTCTAGAAAATGGTATAAACAAAACATAATATAGAGATATAATTTTATACTTGTCGTTTTATGTGAAATGTGGATAAAATGTTTTTTTTAATGAAATTTCTGATATTCCTAATAATTCTGAACGCAGGAAAATTCTAAATCAGGAAAATTCTAAGCAATGGAAAATTAAAGATACATAATTTTATAACAAGGTACTGTATTTCTATTAAACTAATTTTTATAAATTAATTTTATAAATAGCCATATTACAACCACTTTTATTCATTTAATACTATTTTGCTTTCAACTTTACATTTAGTTCTAACTTAATACTGTATCAAATCAATATTACTTAACGTTTAATATTTACTTATTTGATGTAAATGAGTTATTTGGATGAAATAAATAAATAAATATTTATTTAAATCAAACTTGAAATAATATTTTTTTATCAGTGTACATACAACACATGGTTTTGATGCAACATTTTACCAAAGAAGACGCTCTACGTATTTGTTTAAAACAAGAATTTGCGTTTCTTTTTTAAGAAGGAGAATCAATACTCACCCCCGACATTCTGTCCGTATGTCGCCGACAGAATCGACACCAGTACCAACAGTATTAATGATGAAATAAACAGTGCCATGCTTGATCAGCCTTGATCACGCAATCTTCTCGTCTAACTTAGAAGACACGGTACGATAAAAGATATACCTTGCTTAATACGTTTGTTTTTATGTTTCAGTTTTTTCCGAGCCACACCCAGTTCTCTCATCCGTTCTACCGTGATGATGATGAACAACTAGATCATTTTCGTAATAAACAACTTGCGATAGATTCCATTCGCGTCTTCGAGGAAGAAGAAAAAGCGTTTTAATAACGGACAATTAAAGCCCATTTTACAATAGTAACGATAAGCTGAAAAGTCATAAAGCGTAATACAAGCTTATAAGGGAATGAATAACTGACATTTCTTACGTTACAACTTTACGGCTTTATGTTTACGGCTATTATAGAATGGGTTTTACAGATCAGTTGTCGCGTGCCGTAAGCGATATCTGTAACAGAAAATGAAATCTCCGTGATTTCTGTACAATTTCGAAATTGCTGTAGTTTCTGTAATTTGTTTTTACGAATGTATACAAAGCAAGGAAAATCTACGAAAATTAGCTTCAGTTTTTCTTTTATTTTTACACATATTTATACATTGTTAGAATGTAGTTATATAATGTCCGCTATCGAATTTTCAATAAGAGTTTGCATTAGGAATAAATAAACTTTTGTGTCGTAAAAAAGAAAGGTATTTAACACTTGAGAAAATGGATACACTTTAATTAAACAAAATTTATAAAAAATTTTACGGCCACGGGGTTGATGATCATACGTCAACCAAACATGATTAGAAAAAAAATACGTTAATTGAACATGAATTGAAAAAAACACGTCAACCGGATCATAGATTTAAAAAAATACGTTAACCGGACATGGATTAAAAAAATACGTCAACAGGACATAGATTGAAAATCATTCGTCATTTGGACATAAATTGAAAATTGTACGTCAATCGAATATGGATTAAAAAAAATATTTGTATTTGAAATACAACGACTTTAATTCATTTGGATTTATCTCCGTTTATTGAGTTTCTTTCCAAACTATGAACAAATTTAGATGTCGAATAAATTAAAAATTTTCTGGCCATGCGGTTCTTTCTATCCAGGGAATATAATGGTATACTCGAGTATATACGCCAGGTATAATGCTGCCGCAAAGTCTTCCGAGACTGGTGACCCCAACCACGTTGTGCAAACATTGATAGTGATCGTTAATGAGGGCAAGTGGTCCTCCGCTATCACCCTTAAACGACAACAAATATATTCAATTAATTTGTGGTTGTAAATATTCTTGTTATGAAAATGATATAGGAGAAGTAGTGCCAAATGAGCACTACTTAAGTTATTTTTCATTATATTTTGTATTTGGTGTTGTTTTAGATGAACAGTAAACATCAAAATTGTAACTTGGTGTTTCAGGCGCCTATTATTACACGTTAAATCTTTCAGTAATAACAAATTAAAAACTAAGTTATAGTTGGAAACTATTTTAATAGACTCAAATTAAAATAAAATTTTTATCGAAAAAGATGAAACATGCAATTTTTGGTGCAAATGTATTACCTCACATGTATCTACCCCGACTTGTCCAGCACATATTTGCCATTCATCGACGATTCCTGATGGGAGTTCAGCAGAGTTGGTACCGTCGAAGTAACTCGCGTTGCAAGATGCGTGGGAAACTAAATTGAGCGTCATCTTTAATAAGTCCTCTGAACGTTCCTCATCAGCTGAAGAATTAAACGGTACAATGCTTTTATTAATTTCATATCTACATATGTGTACATTTTTTTGATAAAAATAAATTTGAATACTTAAAAATATACAGAAGTGAACAATAATCTTATGCAATATCACATTTTAATTTAATTTTAGTAGTTTATTTAATTTTATTCCGAGAATTTTGTTTCTCTTCATTTAAAAATCACTCGTGCGTCGTTTGACATCGATTAAAACTAAAAAAGAGTTTGTATATAAAAGATATAACTTCCTCATACTTAGAGAACTGGCACTCATTTAAAGGTATATATACAAAATTAGTAATTAATTCTTAGAAATTTTAAAGAACTACTGTCTTTGTAATTACGTCCAACTTGACCCCATCCAGTGGCAATTGCCCTGTCATTCCGACGAACATCACGCCAAAGAAACGGAAGACAAGCTGGTCTGACATAATCAGTATAGTTAGCTTCCTCCTTCAGACGCAGTATAGCTATATCGTGATATTGCAAAGGGCGTTTATAGTCGGGATGTCTTATCCTTTCCGCTATTGCGATAGTCTGCGGCATCGCATCGTCATACTCGTCAATGAGATTCAGATCGCCGATACGTACCCAGGTTGCATTTCCCCTTTTTGAAACAAAACGAGATTTATTATAGTTATAATTATAATCTATCAATACATGTTAAGTCAATAGACGAGAGAAGAAAGTGATTTTTTACTTAATTTCCTACAATGATAGGATAATTTCAAATTCTTTGAGAAGAATTTTTAAGAAAGTTTTTGATGATGGTCATTCTCAGATGCAGTTCTTTATAAATTAATATGTATATTTCAATGATAATTGCTAAAATTAAAAATTTATTACTTATTTAAAAATATGCTGAAATTTAAGTAAACTGTAATTTTATTTAAGTATTTAAGTATTTTAACCCTTAAACACGTAAGTGGATCTGAGAGATCCCATATGAAGCTTTAAATGCTTGCTATGTGAAGACGGAATGACATAGGAGGTTTGGGCCAAGACGTAAAAAAAGTTTGAAATCTCCTCTTTTGATTGATATGGTTGATCAACTTTTCTGGTCAACTAGAATTTGAACGGCACTGCAGCAAAGTTTTGTTAGGGTCAATGCGACCATATAGTGTGTAAGTGAAACTTTTTTTGTATTTTACATAAAAAAGCTGGACAAAATACGTTCGAACAAGTTGGTTTGCAGATATTACTCGCATATACTCTGTTTAAAGTTGGAATACTATAAAATGCTGTAGAAAATGGAGTTTTTCCAAAATATATCATAAAACACATCAATTTTCAATTTTAGACACGATTTAATCAAAAATACCTCATATTCGCCTTGTTATATAAGTTACATTTTTTAATAGAAATGACAATAATATAATTTTTTTTTGAAAGTATGAATCTTTAGCTTTAAAACGCCGTATTGTAAAGTTTTTCAAAGTTTTTTGTTGCAAAGATATGATTTTTTTTTTAAGTGGATTTTTAGATGTTCAAAAATACTTCTTATTCTCCATGTTACATAATTATACTTTTTAAAAGAAATGACTTTTATTTTATTTTGAAAGTGTGACTCTTTAGCTTTAAAACGCCATATTTGAAAGTCCTTTAACGTTTTTTGTCGCGAAGATATGATTTTTTGAAGAAAAGTGGATTTTTGACCAATTTCTTATTTTTGCTTAATGGTTTTTCTTTTATAACTTCACAATAAATTATTTTTTGGCAATGCCAATTGTGCAGTTACACTCCTGAGATTTTGAACTTTCGTTTTAAAAAAAATTGTAGAAAGATATTGATTGTAATCAAAGTTATAGCTTCTCAAATTTGAAAAAGTCTCCCAGACCCAAAAATGTGTTTCCGTATTTTACAGAATCGGTGTGTTTAAAAGTTAATTTTATTTCAATTACTTATTTAATTGTAGTCTGAGAATTTATTACTTCTGTTTTCCATTATTTTGAAATTACGTAATAAAAGCATTTTGATATGATTTGATCAAAATTCAGAAAGCAGCAATTTTAAAATAAAGACTAATTTTTATTTTAAATTTCTATGAAAGCAGTCTTTTGTAATCATTTGCTTTATTAATTTTTGAGCATAAGACAAATAAAAGAAGACAAGCCGAAATTTACCAATTTGGTGCCCAAGTGCAGTGGGCTGCTGTGAGAACAATCTTAGAGGAAATTAAGCTACCGCCGCAAAACCATTGGATATCATCAGAACCGCCGAAACCGACAGCCGCCATGAACGGAAATTCTTTTGGATCGGCTTTCTCGCCACCAATACCGGCTGATATTGGGCATTTGAATTCATCTGCGTATTCTTCACATTCTGAAGAGAAGAAATGATTAAGACGATTGTGGAGGATACAAAAAAAGCTCGAGACACAAAATTTATATCTCAACTGACCTTAATCTTCTTGTTTGACAAATTATGTTTTATTATCAAGATTCTTGTTAATACGAATAAAATTCCTCTTTACGTGTTTACGTCATAATTTTACAGAAATATATGCGAGAATAGCATGATAAAAAATATTTTAATTTTCCAGTCGAGTTTATGACGAGAATGTCTATATATTGACTTAGCACTGATACACTGATTATATCAGTAGAAGGTGTGCATTCATTTAAGAGATGTTTATGCGTTTTATAAAACATGTTCTTATGTAAAAAATTCCAAGATGAGATGTGAACTAATTTAGTTTCATTAAACTTAGTTTCGATAAGTGTTGAAAGTGTTTCAGTGATACCTTTTAACAGAGAATAGATTGAAAAGGAATTTCTATTTACTTGTTTTTGCTACTTTGCCCGGTGATTTCAAAATCATAGGCTGCGATGTAGTCGTTCGTTTAGTAAGTTCTGGTTGTGGCGCCGATATGGATTTAGTGATCACAGGATTTGTTATTGGGCAACATACTATGAGGTCGAGAGACTCGCAGGTGTGATTGATCATTTTACCGTCTTTATGTTCCTGATCAACTTGTGGGCAATCATCTATATGTCTGCACACGCCAGTAGAATTGTCAATCACGCATATCCACTCTGAAAGATACAAAAGACGCATTTAATGTAGTTATAAGTTATTGCTAAAGGTAGCATTACGTGTAACTGTGCTAAGATATTTTTTCCTCGATTTGAGTTTGCATCTAAAATTTTTAGTTTTCAATGTGATTTCAAGCTTAATTATTTAGCTTTAAGACGATAAAAAGAAAAAACATTAAGTTGGAATAATTTTGAAGTCTTATATATAAATTATTATTAAATCTAATTGAAAGCTATTTTATATATGTATATTTTATAATAGTTCAAAAATTAATTTCTTTTCATTACTTACTTAATGTTAATGATTTATAAAATAAATTGAGATATGTTAAAAGTTATATGAATAAGAATTAACTAATTTAATTTTGATGTAATTAAAAGTTAATTTTACAAAACATTATTTATATTACATTAGAAAATTGTAATTTTTAAACGTTAGATTACTTAAAATAATTAGAGAACAAGAGAGGATTGTGGAATACCTTTCTGTGTATTGACAATAATTCAGTAAATATAACGCAACACATTTCTAATCAACGCCAGTATATTTGCCATAGACTTCTATCCATCCCCCTATAGGTAAAAGTTCATTGTGCATATAGAACAAACATAAGTAACGAAGGAAAAAAATGATGTGTTTGTGGAATAGCAGAGTAGTAGTGGAATACTAACAACTACATCATGATAAGCACTTTTCTTTACAAAAAAAACATAAATTAATAATGTTTCGTAAATTTTACATAAAAATAAGTGCCATAAAAAAAGATTTTACGTACATTTTGTAAAATATCCTTTATTTGAAAAACTTTCTTTAAATAGTTTTTTGGCTTACAAATTTTTTAAAAGAAAACTTAAAATATTTTACAAAAATTCTTTTGCTTCTAATAAACATTATACAATACCTACAATAAGATTATTGTAATATTGCAAGAGAGATGTACATGGCAGACGTCAATATTCCACAGTTACAGCCCGTACTTTATTTGTTGAATTTATACATCATACATTATGACATACATTTATAAATTTAATAATATTTGATATTCACATTTAAGATCTTTAAGTTAGATTAAAGTTGAAAAATTAATATATAACATACTTTTCAAAACTATGTTGAGAGTATACATTTATAAAAATTTCTACTACCAACAAATTTGAAATTTTGTTTTTGTAAATACAGACACTGAGAAAAATTTCGATCAGATTTATCTCGTTAAAAAGTAAGAAATGGATATATCCGATTATTTAGATCGAAATATCCGAAAATAAACAGATAATCTGTCGAATAGTCACTTAATTTTTAAACAGATTATCCGTTTATTTCTGCATATTCCGATCTAAATAATCGGAAATATTCGTTTGTTATTTTTTAACAGGATAATCCGATCGTTATTTTTCGAACATTTTTCTCAGTGCAATAGTTTCGACGCAATTTTTTACCAAAGAACGCGTTCTACGTATTCGTTTAAAACAAGAATTTGCGTTTTTTTAGGGAGGAGAACCAGTACTCACCTCCGACACTATTCTGTCCGTACGTCATCGACAGGACCGACACCAACACGAACGGTGATAACGATGAGACGATCGATGCCATCCTTGACCAGCCTTGATTACGCGGTCTTCTCGTCTAACCTCGAAGACTCATCGCGATAAAATATATATCTCTTTAATACGTCTGTTCTTTATGTTTCCGCTTTTTCTGATCCCCACTTAGCTCACTTATTCGTTTCACCGTGGAGATGGTAAATCAAGGTCTTCTCGTAATGCATCTCGCGGTAAATCAGCCGATTCCATTCGCGACTCCTGGAAGAAGTTAGAAAGGAGCTCTAAAGACAAATGATTAAAGCCCATTTTACAATAGCCGTAACGTGGTTGTAATAGAATAAATAACTATTCATTTTTTATATTACGACCTTACGGCGTTAACGGTTATTATAGAATGGGTTTTATAGATGAGCAGTTGTCGCTTGCCGCAACAGATCTGTCTGCGTGATTCTCATTCAATTTCGATGAAAATCGCTACAAATTCAGTAATTTCGTTTTTGCGAATGTATATCTTCTATGCAATTTATAATGCGCTGCCGTTATTACAAGGAATGATATTGGAAGGATATTTTTGCTTAAATTAATATGAGTTTGAATGAGATGCTTAATGAATGTTGCAATGTTATAAGTAGAGATTGGGAGTCATAGGCAAATAGAGCCAGGTAAGATCACAAAATAAAAATTGTCTTTAATTATCTTTTAATTTTACACATAAATTGTTAGGATGTTGTTATTTACATTTAGTGCGCTAAAATTGGATTTTGGACAAAAGCTTGCATTAAGAATGAGCTTTTTTGTTGTATAAAAAAAAAACGTATTTAATATTTGAAAAAATACATACATTTCAATTAAACAATATCTTTAAAATTTTCCGGCCACGCATATCTTTCTATCCAAGGAATGTAATGATAGACTCGAGTGTAGACGCCAGGTTTGCTGCCGCAGAGTCGTCCGAGGCTGTTGATCCCAATCACGTTGTGCATACATTTATAGTCCGTGTTAACGACGGCAAGTGGTCCTCCGCTATCACCCTTAATCAACAACAAATATATTCAATTAATTTGTCTGTGTTTGTAAATTTTTTTATAAAAAATTATTTATTCTTGATATAAAAATGATATAGAGGAGTGTTGCCAAATTGCACTACTTAAGCTATTTTTTATTACATTTTGTATTTGGTGTTTGTTTTAGATGAACATTAAACTTTAAAATTGTAACTTGATTTTTCAGGCATTTATTGATACACTTTAAATCTTTCAGTAATAACAAATTCAAAATTAGGTAATAGTCACAAAAACAATTTTAATAGACTCAAGTTAAAATAAAGTTTTTATTGAGAAAGATGAAACATGCAACTTTTGGTGCAAATGTATTACCTCACATTTTCTACCAGTATCTTCCCAGATTTTTCCCGCACATATTTGCCAGTTGTCGACGATTCCTGATGGGAGCTCAACGGAGCTGCCGTCGAAGTAACTCGCGTTGCAAGACGCATAGGAGATCATTTTGGGCGTCATCTTTATTAAATAATCATAAACTTCGTCATTAGCTGAAGAATTAAAGAATAATGCTTTTATTAATTTCATATCTACATATATGCATATTTCTTTGATGACAATAAAATTGAATATTCGAAAATGTATAGATGTGAACGGTAATCTTATGCAATATCACATATCAATTTTATTTTAGTAGTTTATTTCATTTTGAGAATTTCTGAGAATTTAATTTTGTTTCTCTTCATTTAAAAATCACTCGTACATCTTTATCATTGATTAAAACTAAAACATAATTTATATATAAAAGATGTAGCTCCCTCATAATTAAAAAACTAGCAGTCATATAAAGATATCTATACAAGATTTATAATTAGGTTTTAGAAATTTTAAAGAACTACCGTGTTAGTAATTACGTCTTTTTGAAATCCATCCGGTTGCTCTTGTCTGAGAATACCGACTTAAGTCAGGCCAATGTACCGGAAGACAAGCTGGTCTGACATGGGCAGTATAGTTAGCTTCCTCCTTTAGACGCAGTATAGCTATGTCATGATATTGCGACGGGTGTTTATAGTCGGGATGTCTTATCCTTTCTGCGATTGCCATAGCCTGCGGCATCGCGTTGTCATTAATCCGCATAAAATTTAAATCGCCAAGACGTACCCAGGTTGCATTTCCCCTTTGAAACAAAATAAGATTTATTATAATTAGCATAATTTATTAACACATGTCAAACTTCAGTCAAAGCGAGAAAAAGAAAGCAATTTTTTAAGTAATTTCCAACAATGATAAGATAAATTCAAATTTTTTGAAAAGAATTTTAAGGAAGTTTTTGATGATGGTCGTTCTTAGTTGCAGTTTTTTCATGATTTAATTTTCACATTTTAATGTTAATTGCTAAAATTGAATCTTTAAAAATATACTGAAATTTAAGTAAACCGTAATCTTATTTAAGTATTTTAATTTTATTTCAATTAGTTACTTAATTGCAATCTGAGAATTTATTGCTCTTATTTTTCTATATTTTAAAATCACTCGTCATAAAAGCGTTTCGATATAATTTAATCAAAATTTAGAAAGCATTAATTTTATAATGAATACAATTTTTCATTTTAAATTTCTATAAAAGCAATCTCTTGTAATAATTTTCTTCATTAGTTTTCGAGCGCAAGTTAGACGAATGAAGAAAGAAAAGCCGAAATTTACCAATTAGATGTCCAAGTGCAGTGGGCTGCTGTCAGGACAATCTTGGAGGAAATTAAGCTACCGCCGCAAAGCCATTGGATATTATTAGAACTGCCGAAACCGACGGTCGCCATATGCGGAAAATTTGTCAAAGTTACTCTCTCGCCATTTTGATCAAATAATATTGGGCATCCGAAATTATTCGCGTACTCTGCGCATTCTGAAGAGAAGAAATACAAAACTCGAGACACCAAATTTATATCTCAACTGACCCTAATCATCTTGTTTGATAAAGTACGTCTTCTTATTTTGCTTTTCAAGATCTCGTTAATATGAATAAAATTTTACTTTGCGGATTTACGTTATAAATTTGCAAAAATGTATATGTACAAAATAGCATGCAAAAAATAATTTTCCACTTGAGTTTACTGAGAATGTCTATATGTTGACTTAGCACGGTACGCTGATTATATTATATCAGTAGAAGGCGTGCATTCATTTAAGCGATGTTTAAGCGATGCGTATTATAAGACTTACGTAAAGAATTCCAAGATGAGATGCGGACCAATTTTGTTTTGTTAAACTTAGGTTCGATAAGTATTGACAGTGTTCCAGCGATTCTTATCTCTTATCAAAGAATAGATTTAAAAAAAAATTCTATTTACTTGCTAGTGCTACTTCTCCTGGTGATCCCAATATCATAGGCTGCGATGTATTCGTGCGTTTAGTAAGTTCTGGTTGTGGCGCCAATGTTGATTCGGTGATCACAGGATTTGTTGTTGGGCAACATACTATATGGTCGAAAGATTCGCAGGTCAGATTGATCATTTTACCGGCTGACAATTCCTGAAAAACTTGCGGGCAATCATTTATATGTCTGCATACGCCTGGCGAATTGTTGACTACGCATGGCCAATCTGAACGATACAAATGGCGCATGTAATGTAGTTATGAGTTATTGCTAAAGATAAAATTACAGATGACTGTGCAAAGATATTTTTTTCTTGATTTGAATGTGCGTCTAAAAGTTAAAGTTTTTAATGTGTCTTTAAGCTTTGTTATTTATTAACGCGCTTTAACATGATAAAAGAAAATGACATCAGTTGGAATAATTTTGAAACTTTATATATTATTAAAGCTGATTGAAAGGCATTTTATGTATGTATGTATTATAATAATTCAATATTTTATTTCTTTTTATATGACTTAAAGTTAATGGTTTATAAAATTAATTTAAATTTATTTTAGATACGTTCAAAGTTACATGAATAAGAACTAAATAATTTAATCTTTCTATAATTAAAAGTCAATTTTAAACAGCATTATTCATATTAAACTAGGAAAGTGTAATTTTTTAAAGTTAGTTTACTTAAAATAATTAAAGAAAAGGTGGGTATTGTGAAATAAAACAAGAATTTGCGTTTTTTAGCGAGAAGAACCAACACTCACCTCCGATACCATTCTGTCCATACGTCGCCGACAGAATCGACACCAATACCGGCAGTAATAACGATGAGACGATCGGTGACATTCTTGATCAGCCTTGGTCACGCGGTCTTCTCGTTTAATATCGAAGACTTGTTGTGATAAAAGATATACCCCGTTTCACACGTCTGCTCTATACGTTTCTGCTTTTTTCCGATCCCCACCCAGCTCATTCATTCCTCCTACTGTGTAGATGGTGAACCAAGGTCTTCTCATAATGCATCTTGCGATAAATCAGCCGATTCCATTCGCGACTCGTGGAAGAAGTTGGAAAGGGTCTCTAACGACGAATGATTAAAGCTTACTATACAATAGCCGTAACGTGATTGTAAGAGGATGAATAACTTTTTATTTTTTATGTTATAACTTTATGGCTTTATGTTTACGGCTATTGTAAAACAGGTTTTACAAATGAGCAGTTGTCGTGTGCCGCAACAAAACTGAATCAAGTATTGAAATCTCCATGATTTCCATGCGACTTTGAATTGAAATCGCTGCAAATCCTGTTATTTCGGTTTTGTAAATTTATTGTACATCTTTCGTGCAAATTATAATATACGCTGCTGTCGTTACAAGAACGGTATTGAAAAGATATTTTTACTTAAATCAATATGACTTTGAATTTAATAGGAATTTATTTATTAGATTCTTAGGTCCATAAATACTCAATAAATGTCGCAATGTAAACAGAGATTGGGAGTCACAATCAAATAGAGCCAGGAAAATTCGCGCAATAAATATTAACTTCAGTCTTCTTTTATTTTTATACTATACATGTATTGCTAGGATGTAGTTAGGTTCGCTAAAATCAGATTTTCTGTTGCACATATAGTTGCACATTCATACAGTTAGTAACTGTACGAATTTTTGTGTCATATAAGAAAGAAATTTAACACTTGAGAAAATGGATACATTTAAATTAAACAATATCTTCAAAATATTCCGGCCACGCGGTTCTTTCTATCCAAGGCATGTAGTGATAGACTCGAGTGAAGACGCCAGGTATACCGTTACCGCAGAGTCGTCCGAAACTGTTGATTCCAATCACGCTGTGCATACATTTATAGTCCGTGTTAACGACGGCAAGTGGTCCTCCGCTATCACTCTTAATCAACAACAAATATATTCAATTAATTTGTCTGTGTTTATAAATTTTTTTGTTATAAAAATTATATAAGGGAGTATTGCCAAATGCGCACTACTTAAGCTATTTTTTATTATATTTTTATTATATAATTTGGTGCTGTTTTAAGTTTTTAATATTAAATTTTGAAATTGTAACTTGATGTTTCTAGCCTCTATTATTACACGTTAAATCTTTCAGTAATAACAAATTAGATAATAGTTAGAAAACAATTTTAATCCGTTGAAATCATACTTCCACGTAATAACATAACGGTTACATGGAGTCCACTGGATCCCCTGCACAAAATCAGTCGTCATTTGCAAGCTTTTTGATATTTCATCGCAAAAATTTTACTAAACATACCTTGAGGTTTCTTGTTTATTAGCCAATACTTTTTTAAATTAAAATTTGACATAATGAAAAAATTCAAATAAAAAAGAACTGCAAAATTTGACTTTTTTTTACAAAAATATTCATAAAACTTTGAATTTTTGAGATAATTCAACAAAAATTTAGAGGTGTATTCTCAATATATTATACTTTCAAATAAAAATTAATTTCATAGAAGGTTTTGAAAAAAGTACATTTATTTGGAAGTTTAAAGTGCTTGACAAAAATTGTAAAATCAAAGAATTGAGTTACAAGACGCAAAACAGAGTAAATAAATTACTCTACGTACTCTTAAAGTTAGTGTGGGGTTTTTTGGACCCCTTGTGACCGTAACAGGTTAATAAACTTAAAATAAAATTTTTATTAAGAAGAATAAATCATGCAATTTTTGGTGCAAATGTATTACCTCACATTTTTGATTCGCTGTTAAACATATTTGCCAGTTGTCGACAATTCCTGATGGGAGATAAACGGAGCTGCTACCGTTGAAGTAACTCGCATTGCAAGACGCATAGGAGACCTTATTGGGCGTCATCTTTATTAAATAATCATAAACTTCGACATCACCTAAAGAATTAAAGAACAATGCTTTTATTAACTTTTATCTACATATATGCTTTTTTTGATGACAATAAAATTTAGTATTTAAAAATTTACAGAAATGAACAATAATCTTATGCAATATCACATTTTAATTTAATTTTAGTAGCTTATTTAATTTTCTTTTGAGAATTTAATTTTTTCTTTATTTAAAAATTACTCGTGCCTCGTTTAACATCATACAAAAAAGAATTTATATATAAAAGATATAATTCTTTCATAATTAGAGAACTAACACTCATTTAAGAGTATATATACAAGATTTGTAATTACTTTTTAGAAATTTTGAAAGAACTTTTGTGTTTGTAATTACGTTTATTTTGAATCCATCCCGTTACGGCTGCCTGGGAATATCGATTTACATCAGGCCAATCTACTGGAAGACAAGCTGGTCTGACATAATCAGTATAGTTCGCGTTCTCCTTCAGACGCAGTATAGCTATGTCATGATACTGCAACGGACATTTATAGTCGGGATGTGTTATTCTTTCCGCGATAGCGATAGTCTGCGCAATCGCCTCGCCAGACTTCTGAATGAGATTTAGATGGTCGAGACGTATCCAGGTTGCATTCCCCCTTTTTGAAACAAAACGAGATTTATTATAGTTAAAATTATTATTTATTAACACATGTCAAAATTAAATTAATAACGAGAGAAAAAGCGACTTTTTATTTAATTTCCTGCAATGATAAAATAAATTCAAATTCTTCGAGCAGAATTTTAAGCAAGTTTTTGATGATGGTCATTCTCAGATGCAATTTTTTTATCAATTAATATTCATATTTTAATCATAACTGTTGAAATGGAATATTTCCAAATATGCTAAAACTTAAGTTTAACTATAATTTTATTTAAATGTTTTAATTTTAATTCAATTACTTATTTAATTGTAGTCTCAGAACTTACTACTAATTTTGTTTTTTTTTTTATTTTAAAAGCACTCGTAATAAAAGTGTTTTTATATGATTTGATCAAAATTCAGAAAGCAGCAATTTTATAATGTAGGTGATTTTTCATTTTAAATTTCTATAAAAACAGTTTTTTTGTAATTATTTTCTTTATTAATTTTCGAACGTAAGTTAGACGAATGAAGAAAGACAAGCTAAAATTTACCAATCCGGTGTCCAAGTGCAGTGGGCTGCTGTCAGGACAATCTTGGAGGAAATTAAGCTACCAGCGCAAAACCATCGGATATTGTTGGGACCGCCAAAACCGATGGTCACCATATACGGAAGATTTTTTAGAGAGACTCTGTTGCCACTTTTATTAAATGTTATTGGGCATCCGAAATCATCCGCGTATTCTGCGCATTCTAAAGAGAAGAAAACATTTAAACAATTTTAAAGGATACAAAACTCGAGACCAAATCTAAATCTCAACCTAATCTCAGTTTAATCTTCTTGTTTGACAAATTATGTCTCCTTATTTTGTTTTTAAGATTTTATTAATGTGAATAAAATTTCACTTTACAAACTTATTTTATAATTAACAAAAATGTATATGCAAAGTATCATAATAAAAAATGTGTTAATTTTTCACTCGAATTTACTTCGAATGTTTATTTGCTGACTTAGCACTGATACGCTAATTATACATGTAGTGGTAGAAGGTGTGCATTTATTTAAAGGATGTTTATGCGTATTATAAAACATGTTCTTATGTAAAGAATTCTAAGATAAAATATGAAAATATTTAGTTTCATTAAACTTAGTTTTAATAAGTATTGAAAGTATTCCAGGGATTCTTATCTTTTATCACAAAATAGATTGAAAAGGTACTTTACTTACTTGTTTTTGATACAATTCCCGGTGATCCCAATATCATAGGCCGTGATGTATTTGTTTGTTTAGTAAGTTTTGGTTGTGGCGCTGATATTGGTTCGGTGACTACAGGATTTGTTGTTGGACAACATACTATAAGATCGAGAGATTCGCAGGTCAGATTGATCATTTTACCGGCTGATAATTCTTGAGATACTTGCGGGCAATCATTTATATGTCTGCATACGCCTGGAGAATTGTTGACCACGCATGACCACTCTAGAAAGTACAAAAAACGCATTTAATTTAGTTATGAGTTATTTGCTAAAGATAAAATTACAGATGACTGTGCAAAGATACTTCTTCCTCGATTTGAATTTTTGTCTAAAAGTTAAAGTATTTAATGTAACTTGAAAAAAAAGACGTAAGTTAGAATAATTTTAAAGAATTCTATATAAATTAATATTAAAGCTACTTGATAGGCATTTTATATATGTATGTTTTATAATTTAAAATTTTGTTTTTTTTTATATGACTTAAAGTTAATGGTTTATAAAATTAATTTAAAAATTAATTTAGATATGTTACAAGTTATCTGAATAAAAACTAACTAATTTAATCTCAACGTAATTAAAAGTTAATTTTAAGAAGCATTATTTATATTAAATTAGAAATTCGTAATTTTTTAAAGTTAGATTTCTTAAAACAATTATAATTAACAGAAAAGGTGGGGAATGTGAAATATAACAAGAATTTGCATTTTTTAGCGAGAAGAACCAATACTCACCTGCGACACCCTGTTCGTATGTCACCGACAGGATCGACAGCAACACTAGCAGTAATAACGATGAGACGATCGAAGCCATTTTTGATTAGTCTTGGTTATGCGGTCTTCTCGTGTAATCTCGAAGACTCACCGCGATAAAATATATATCTCGTTTAATACGTCTGTTCTTTATGTTTCCGCTTTTTCTGGTCCCCACCCAGCTCATTCATTCGTCCCACTGCGGAGATGGTGAATCAAGGTCTTCTCGTCTAATGTACCTTACGATAAGTCAGCTGATTCGCGACTCGTAGAAGAAGTTGGAAAGGCGCTCTAACGACGGATGATTAAAGCCCATTATACAATAGCCGTAACGTGGTTGTAAGAGAATGAATAACTTTTCATTGCTTATGTTACAACCTTATGGCTTTATGTTTACGACTATTGTAAATTGGGTTTTCGACGAGCAGTTGTTCCGTCCTTTCTCTATAATATAAATCATCAAACAAATTTAATATTTTATTTGTTAATTAATTTTATATAAAAGAATAAAGAATTATTGTGGATATTTTTTCTTTTATAATTTTTCTTACACAGATTTTATTGTAAGAGAATAAGTTAATAAATTAAAGTTAAAAATTAAATCAGTTAAAATTACTTAAATTAAGTTACTAACATTTAACTTTATAATTAGTTGGAACCCAACATTATACCAAATTGATAATATTTAAAATTTAATATTTACTTGTTTGATGTAAAAAAAATTATTTTGTTGGTACTAATAATAAATACTTATTTGCAATCAAGTAATCTTTCTTTATTAGTGTAGAGCATATGGTTTTGAAACGATCTTGTATCGAAGAACGTACGTGCTTCATGAACCCGTTTAAGACAGGAATTCGTGTATTTTTAGCAAGCAAAACCAGTACTCACCTCCGACATTCTGTCCGTGTGTCGCCGATAGGATCGACTAACAATAACGATGAGACGATCGGCACGCTCGCTGGCATCCTTGATCAGCCTTGATCATGCGGACTACTCGTCTAATTGTCGCGATGGAAGTTATACTTTGTCTAACACAACCATTCCATACGTTTCCGCTTTTACCAATCTCTACCCAGCTCACTCATTCCTCCCACCGTAGAGATGTTGAATCTTGAAGTTATCTCGTAATGCACTTCGCGATAAATCAACCGATTCCATTTGCGATTTTGTGGATAAAGTCGGAAAGGTGCTTTAAAGACGGATGATTAACGTAACGTTGTAAGCAAATGAATAATTTTTTATTTCTTATGTTACAACCTTATGGCTTTGTACGGCTATTGTAGAATGGATTTTACAGATAAACACTTGTCGCCTATCAAAAGAAATCTGGATCAGGAATTAAAATCTCCGTGATTTCCATACGATTTCGAATTGAAATTGCAAATCCTGTTACTTTGTTTTTGCAAATATATTGTAACGACCACAAATTATAATGTGTACTGCCGCCGTTACAAAAACAGTGTGTTAAAAAGATATTTTTGCCTAAATCAAAACAATTTTTAATATAACGGGAATTTATTTGTTAAATCCTTAGATCCGTAGATACTCCATGAATGTCGCAATATAAGTAGAGATTGCGGGCCACAAACAAATAAAGCCAGGAAAATTTACGCAATAAAAATTAGCTCCAGTTTTCTTTTATTTTTATATTACACATACATTATTAGGATGTAGTTAGATTCGCTAAAATCGGATTTTCAGTAACGGTTTGCATTAGGAATGAACAAACTTTTGTGTAGTATAAAAAAAGAAACGTATTTAATACTTGAAAAAATGGATACATTTGAATTACACAAGGTCTTAAAAATCTTCCGGCCACGCGGTTCTTTCTATCCAGGGAATATAATGGTACACTCGTGTGTAGACGCCAGGTATGATGCTGGCACATAATCGTCCGAGACTGGTGACCCCTATCACGTTGTACATACATTGATGGTCCGTGTTAAAGACGACGAGTGGTCCTCCGCTATCACCCTTAAACAACAAATAAATTTAATTAATTTGTTTGCGTTTATAAATATTCTCGTCATAAAAATGATGTTGAAGAATATTGGCAACCACTTAAAACATTTTTTTATTACATTTCGCATTTGGTGTTGTTTTGCATGCAAATTAAAGTTCACAAAAAAATTGTTTCAAGCATCTATTATTGCACGTAAATTTTTCAGTGTTAACAAATTAATTTCCCGTACAGCACGTAATATTGCAATCTAACAACAATATTGCTGCAATATTGCTGTAATATTACAATATTGCTGTAATATTACTGCGATATTGTAATATTGTCGCTATATTGTTGCAATATTACGTACTGTGCGGGTTGTTATAAGTTTTTCTGTAACATGTTGCAAAAGGTATTATATAGAAAATTGGTAGCATAAAGTGCACTTGTAATCTCTTGATTTGTATCGTTTTTAAAAATATCAAATTTATAAATTAAAAAGTAATTAAAAGTATGAGAAATTAATAATTTATTGTCATTAATAATTTATTGAAGAAGCGATCAAATATTTCGTAATTAATAAATAACGATATTTAAGTAATAAGAATACTAAAATAAAACTGACTTAAAAATATTTTTCTTTGTAATTAATGTATTTTTATTTATTGCAATTATTAGTTTCATCATTATCATTCATTTCACATTATTATTTATTATTTATGTATATTATTTTCTTTCTTATTTACTTTTTATTTTTAGTATTAAATATCAATTCTTGCATGTATAAAATATGAATTTAAAATATTGCAGAGATGCGTTTTAAGTGATGGTACGCATTCAACAATTTTCTCCTAAAAAGCTCCTTTTTTCCAGTATTAAACCTTTAATTTCTTGCAGAGAAATGGAATTTGAAAAAAGCAATTGTAATAGTTACGAAAAGACTAATAAACTAATATGTTACAAAAACCATTTTAACAGACTCAAATAAAATTTTCATTGAGAGGCATCAAACATGCAACTTTTGGCAAATGTATTACCTGACATGTATCTTTCCCGACTTCTCCCGCGCATATTTGCCAGTCGTTGTCGATTCCTAATGGGATCTCCACGGAGCTAGTGCCGTCGCAGTAACTCGCGTTGCATGGCTCGTGGGAGACCAATTTGAGCGTTACTTTTAACAGATGATCTGAACCTTCCTCATCAGCTGAAGAATTAAAAGATATATTGCACTTAATAATTTTATATCTACATATATACATATACATTTTTTCAGTGACAATAAAATTAAATATTTAAAAATATACAAAAGTGAACAATAATCTTATGCAATATGGCATTTCAATTTTATTTCAGTATTTTATTCAATTTTATTCCGAGAATTTAATTTCGTTTCTCTTTATTTAAAAATCACTCGTTTGACAAAGCTAAAATAAAATTAAAAATATATATATGTATAGAAGATACAGTTCCCTCATAATTAAAAAATTAGTACGTATTTATAAATATATATACACAATTAGTTATCAGTTTTTCAAAATTTTAAAGGTATTCTGTCTTTCTAATTACTCTTAGTTTGACCCCATCCAGTAGCGACTGCCTTATCATTCTGACCCACGTCAGGCCAATCTACCGGAAGACACGCCGGCCTGACATATGCATTGTAGGTAGCGTCCTCCTTCAGACGCAGTATAGCTATGTCATGATATTGCAGCGGGCGTTTATAGTCAGGATGTTTTATCCTTTCCTCGATTGCGATGGTCTGCGTCATCGCGCTGTCATTGGTATGCACGAGATTCAGATCGCCGAGACGTACCCAGCTTACATTTCCTCTTTTGGAAACAAAACGAGATTTATTATAGTTATAATTATTATTTATTAACACATGTCAAAGTTTAATTAATAACGCAAGAAAAAAGCGACTTATTTATTAATTACCAACAATGGTACGATAACTTTAAATTCATTGAGAAGAAACTTGAGAAAGTTGATGGTGGTTATTAGTTGCATTTTTTTGTCAATTAACATTCATATTTCGATAAAAATATCTGTAATTTATATTTAGAAGTGCTGAATCTTAATTGAACAATAATTTTATTTAAATATTTTAATTTTGTTTTAATGGCTTATTTAATTACTTTCTGAGAATTTATTAATTTTATTCATCTTTGTTTCAAAATCACTCGTCAATAGCACTTTGATATGGTTTGATCAAAATTTAAAAAGCAAAAATATTTATAGTTACAATGACATGAAAGCTATTTTTTATTTTAGATTTCTATAAAACCAATCTTGCAATCAGTTTCTTCATCAATTTTCTAGCGTAAGTTAAACGAATGAAGAAAGACGAAGACAAAAGTTACAATTCTGGTGTCCAAATGCAGTGGGCTGCTGTCAGGACAATCTTAGCGGAAATTAGGCTACCTCCGCAAAACCATTGGATGTTATTGCGATCGCCAAATCCGACGGCCGCCATATGTGGAAATTCTTTCGGATCGGCTTTCTTACCACCAACTACTAATTTGTGCGTTTTCAAGGCGCATAGCGATATGTTGATTGGCTTGTGATTCACTGTCGGCGTCGGAGGTAATACGAGACCGTAGACAGCTTCCGCATTTTTTGCGCATTCTGAAGAGAAGAAAACATTAAGACGATTTGAAAGACTCAAAACTCGAGATAACAAATTTATATCTCAACCGATCTTAGTCTTTTCATTTGACAAATCATGTTTTCTTATTTTGCAAAATCTCATTAATATGAATAAAATTTCACCTTACGTGCTTTCGTTATAACTTCACAGAAATGTTTATGCAAAGTGACATATAATAAAAAATATTTTAACTATTTCCACACGAGTTTATTATGAATGTCTATATTGCTAATTTAGCACTATTAAGCTGATTATATCAGTAGAAGATGTGCATTCATTTAAAAGATGCGTTTTATAAGACATGTTCTTACGTCAAAAATTCTAAGCTGAGATGTAGACCAATTTAATTTCATTAAACTTAGTTTCGATAAGTATTGAAGGTGTTGTAACAATTCTTATCATTTATTAGAAAATAGATTGAAAAAAAATTTCTATTTACTTGCTCGTGCTACAGATCCTCTTGATCCCACTGTCAAAGGCCGCGATATATTCATTCGTATAATAGTTTCTGATTGTTGCGCCGGTGTTGGTTTGGTGACCTCAGGATTTGTTATTGGGCAACATACTATCGGGTTAAAATCTAATTCTCCGCAGGTCTGACTGGGCATTTTGCCGGCTAACGATTCCTGATAAACTGGCGGGCAATCATCAATAAGTTTGCACACGCCCGCAGAATTGTTGATTACGCACGACTCTGAAAAATATAAAAATACAAAATGTTCAAAGTTCTTTAAATCGCTGTAACTCAAAGAAAATTATCCGACTATGCTGAAATCTTATAATGCATCTCTGTAGTAAAATTACATCAGATGAAACACATCGACTTTTTTTACTTGGAGACTGCGTAATATCTTGCGTGAACCAAATGAGCTTTTTTTGAAAAACAGAAAAAAATTAAAAAAAAACTTAATAATATCAGTAAATTATCATTCAAATATTAAAACAATATTATCTGATGAAAACTGTTAGTGAAGTATGCGCGCAATGAAAGATATTATAAGTTAGATTTGGAATTTTAAATATTTATTTTTTTTTTAATCAAATTATAAATATCGATTTGTGATGAATATCAAAAGAAAAAAATTCTAGTAAAAAATGTAATTTACTTACTCAAATAGTACACAAATGCGTTTGACCAAATTGTAAAAGCGAATGCTGCGTAATTAAATTAGAAATTTGTAATTTTTTAAAGTTATATTACTTAAAATAATTACAATATGGATTATCAAACAAATTTAATATTTTATTTGTTAATTAAGTTTATACAAAATAACAAAAAAATGTTGCAAAATTTTTTCTTGTATAACTTTTTTACATAGATTTTAATGTTAGAAAATAATTAATAAATTAAAATTGAAAGTTAAATCATTTGCAATTAATTGAGTTAAGTTATTAACATTTACCTTTATTATTTTACTTTCAACTTTATAATTAGTTATTGCCCAATACTGTATCAAATTTATAATATTTAATATTTAACATTTATTTGTTTGAAGTAAATAAGTTATTTAAATAATACTAACAACAAATATTTATTTAAATCAAGTAATCTCTTTTTATTAGTATACCGCACGTAGTTTTGACATGATCTTTTGCCGAAGAACGTGTTCGACGCACTTGATCAAAACAAGAATTAGCGTCTTTTATCAAGGAAAACCAATACTCACGTCCGACGTCCTGTCCGTAGGTCACCGACAGGATCGACACCAACACTAACTGTAATAATGATGAGAGAATCGGCGGCATCTTCGATCAACCTTGGTCACGCAATTTTCTCGTCTGATCTTGAAGACTCGTCGCGATGGAAGGCATACCTCGTCTGACACATCTGCTCTATACGTTTCTGCTTTTTCTGATCCACACCCAGCTCGCTCATCCATCCCACCCTGGAGATGAGAATCACGAGGTCATTTTCGTAACGCACCTCACGATAAATCAACCGATTCTATTTTCGACTTCGTGGAAGAAGTTGGAGAGATGGTTTAACGACGGATGATTAAAGCCCATTGTACAATAGCCGTCACGTAGTTGTAAGTGAATAAATAACTTTTAATTTCTTATGTTATAACCTTATAACTTTATGTTTATGGCTATTGTAGAGAAAAGAGAAAAGAGAGGAGAGAAGAAGAGAATTATTGCTGAGCTTTATAGAGGAGCAGTTGTTGCGTGCCACAAGAAATCTGTAACAGAAATTGAAATCTCTGTGTTTCCGTACGTTTTCGAATCAAAATTGCTGTAATTTTTATAATTTTGTTTTTGCGAATGTATATTTTCCATGCAAATGGAATCATCATGTGCGCAACCGTTGTTACAAGGTTTACATTGGAAAGATATTTTTGCCTAAATCACTATTATAATTTTGAATTTAACGGGAATTTAATTGTTAAATTCTTTGATTCATAGATACGCAATAAATATCGCAATTTTGACCGTGTACTCATGTCAAATCATTATATTTATGTCTCATACAAGAATTGCTCCTTGTTTAGATAATCTGTGGAATTATTCTTGCAATGTTTATATTTTTCTTTAAATAATTGTAAATAAGACCTAGAGATTTCTTGTTTATACATAAACAAAATTATGTATTAACAGTAATTAAACCAATTAATATTAATTGGAAATAATCTTATTAATTCAATATGTTATACTTTTGTCTTAATAAAACTACAATAATATTTGTCTTATTAATGTTATTATTGAATTAATAACATTATTTTTAATTTGATTTATCTAATTGAGCTGTTAATACAATATCATTTTTCATACATTTATATACTTTCATATATATGTAATAATCTCATAAATGTATTGTGTATTTATAGTATACGTCATATTGCCTTCATGTAACTAGAATAAAATCAAAAACTGCGTAAATAGGAGCAAGCTTTACACAATATCTTTAACGTTAATTTGACATTAAACTCACAAGAAATGACTTATTGCAGATATAAAAACAAGAAAAAAAATATTTTTTGTCTTGTTAACAGAATACATCTTAGAAATCGATATTGAAAATCTTGGAATTGTGCACACTGAGGAAAAATATGCTGTACTAAGAATTAAAACGTAGTTTGATAGGTGCTCATTATCAAGCTATTAGAAACCCGTTGATGATTACATGATTTTCGATACGTCAGATACCCAACTTAATACGCGGAATAAATCTGATTAGATCCATTACGATCGACATCACGGCGATGCCAAAGGCCCATTGGGTTTGATAAGATTAATTACGTTTTGAGCAAAACATGTACATACATCCTGGAAGGTAGCCTTTGTCCGAATATTATCTGTAGGAGGTGGAGATGACAACATAAAACTATTAACAGTTTAATGAAACATTAATTACATTTTGCAGTAAACAAATTCATAGCTTCACAGGAAATGTACAAAAGAGAAATATTTTTCTGAATAAATTAAAGTGTTAAATATGCTAAAGTTATTCCATGCTTTCTGGAAAGATGTGTCATACTGCGGAAAAATGTATGAATGTGCAAGTAGCACGTGCTTTAATAAGAATAATAAAATGGTTTCTAAATTAATTAAATAGGATTTGTATGCGCCCTTTTTGATTAATTCAAAGTCAACTTTTCTTTTAAGAAAAGTCGTATATCTATACGATTAATAAAATTCTTGCAAATTGCAACTCAGGTTGAATAACAAAACTTTGTAATTTTTACTTATCTTTATATTTATAAAAAATTGAGTAAAGATTTATTTATCAAATATGAAATAATTTTGTATAAAAAGTTATAATATAAATATAATATGAAAGAATAAACACATTTGTCACAAATGCAATGTTCTATTTCAGTAGCTATACAAGAAACCGTTTCCAGATTCATAATTTAAATTAAACGATATATTAAAAGTCTTCCGGCCACGCGGTTCTTTCTATCCAGGGAATGTAATGGTACACTCGAGTATAGACGCCAGGTATGCTGCCGCAGAGTCGTCCGAAACTGGTGATCCCAATCACGTTGTACATACATTCATGGTCCGTGTTAAAGACGGTGAGTGGTCCTCCGCTATCACCCTTAAACAACAAGTAAATTTAATTAATTTATCTAGATTTGTAAATATTCTTGTAAATATTCTCATAAAAATAATGTTCCTAAATGTGTTAAGCTTTCTTTTATGAAAGTATAATAATTCAAAATAAAATTGCATAATTATTCTATTCATCAATCAATTATATGAGATGATGACAAATTTACATGAGATAAAGCTGATTTTTTAAAATGACGACCCCTTTTACGAAGAGAGTAAGGCGAGGCGGCCGACCGGCGTAGCGTCTGACCTTGTGCGGTCATCAACCCGAGTGGGGGGTCATTAACCGACGGCGTGCACGTGCGCCTCGACTAGAGTGAATGACCGAACGACCGAAGAGAGTGGGGAGGGGGCCCAGACAGCACGCGGCGTGGCGCGTATCTTACGGGACCATGCGCGGTCAACAACCCGAGTCGGACTTTAACAAGGATAGCGTGCGCCTCGAACTTTGGGCCTCGGGTAATATGGAGTCTCTCTCGCTGCACAAGACCACCGCGTCTCTTGATCAACGACTAAGGAGATTTTGCATCGCGCCGTAGTACAAACTCTCGTAACTCATTTACAGAGTTGAGTAATTAAAAAATTAAAAGTTAAATAATGAAGTTAGTAACTTTTAACTTAACTCAGTTAATTTTAAATGATTTAATTTTGAATTGTAATTAGTTATTTTTGAAATACATGGACTTTATTTTATTAACTTTTTACTAAAGTTAAAAATTTATTTGTATAAAAAAAGGTTATAAAAAAAAAATTTTAAAAAAAGGAAAAACAAAGAAAAGAAAGAAAGAGTTTTTGAACCATTGAAAGTTTATAGAAACATTGTGTGGATAATATTGTATGAAAGTTACAAAAGATTTCTGCAATGTTACTATAAGCTTGCGGTAACTTTGAAATGTACGCAATTTTAAACCTGAAAATTTTCATGACGTTTTGGACTATTTGAGAGCGTCTATTTATTTTACTTGTAGAAGAAACAGAATGCAATGTCAGTAATTTTTTCTTCTGCCAACTGCATTATTTTTACTTGTAATAACCAAACTTATTTTTGAACAGAGGGTGAATCATCTTTCTTGATACTGGAAACCACAAGGTTGTCATGCACAATGTTGCCCGTAAACGCGAAACAAGTGAGCTTCGAATATAAGTCGAGCGCTCTCACAAATATGTAATTCTTAATCCAAGAATAACAAGCTTTCAAATAATATGATTCAGCTTGTCGTGGGAACAATATGATATTGGAAACAAGAATACGATTTTAAGAATAAAATATACTTTGCACAGATCTATTTATTATTGATGCAAGTAAACAATTGTAATTAAAAAAAGCATTTTATACTTAAATAAAAACAAATAGCATTTAAGAATAAAAATATACGTGAATTAAAAATTTATTTTTTATGTGTTCTTCTTTCTAGTATTGAAGCTAGTCGCATCTTTGGTTTCTTGCAGAAAAATGGAATTGGAAAGAAGCAATTGTATATTATTAATTACGAAAACAATTTTAATAGACTTGCATTAAAGTAATATTTTTATTGAGAGGGATAAAATATGCAACTTTTGGTGCAAATGTATTACCTGACATGTATCTTTCCCGGTTTCTCCCGCGCATATTTGCCAGTTATCGACGATCCCTAATGGGAGTTGCGTGGAGTTGTCTTCGAAGTAACTCGCGTTGCAAGATACATGGGGAACCAATTTGAGCGATACTTTTAATAGTCTGTCTGAACCTTCGTCCTCAGCTGAAGAATACAATACTCTTATTAATTTCTTGTCTACATATACTAAATGTTTTTTCAATGACAATGAAATTGAATATTAAAAAATTTTATCTCAGTTTATTTCGAGAATTTAGTTTCGTTTTTCTTCATTACAAAATTACTCGTGACTACTTATTTAGCATAGTCGATTAACATAGCTCGATCAAAATAAAAAAATATATATGTATAAATGATAAAGCTTCTTTATAATTAGAGAAATCGCACGTATTTATAATTATATGTACAAGGTGTGTAATTATCAGTTTTTATAATTTTGAAGATTTTTTGTCTTTGTAATTACCCCAGTCGGTTTTACCCCATCCAGTGGCGACTGCCACGTCATTCTGTCCTACGTCAGGCCAATCTACCGGAAGACACGCAGGTCTGACATACGCATTGTAGGTAGCGTCCTCCTCCAGACGCAGTAGAGCTATGTTATGATATTGCAGCGGGCGTTTATAGTCAGGATGTATTATCTTTTCCTTGATTGCAATAGTCTGCGATATCGCGTAGTCATTCGTCTGAACGAGATTCACATCGCCAAGACGTACCCAGGTTGCATTTCCTCTTTTGGAAACAAAACGAGATTTATTATAGTTATAATTATTATTTATTAACACATGTCAAAGTTTAATAACGAGAGAAAAAAGCAACTTTTTATTTAAGTTCCATCACTAGTAGGATAAATTCAAATTCTTCGAGAAACTTAAAAAAGTTTTTACAATGGTCATTCTCAAATGCTTATAATAAAATATAATTTTTTTATATAATAAAATTATATAATATTCATCATTTTAATGATAATTACTAAAATTGAATATTTAAAAATAGACTAAAACTTAAGTAAACTATAATCTTATTTAAGTATTTTAATCTTATTTTAATATATTATTTAATTGTTGCCTGAGAATTTATTAATTTTGTTTATTTTTATTTCAAAATCACTCGTAAAAATAGCACTTTGACATGGTTCGATTAAAATTCAAAGCAGAAATGCTTATAATTAAAATGACAAGAAGTCATTCTTTATTTTAGATTTCTATATAAGCAATCGTGCGATCACTTTCTTCATGAAGTTTTATGCGTAAAGTTAGACAAATAAGGGAAGACAAAAAAAAATTTACAATTGCGATGGTCCAGCGCAGGACGCTCCTGTCAGGACAATCCTGGCGGAAATTAGACTACCGCCGCATCGCCATTCGATATTATTGCGATCGCCAAAACCAACGGCCGCCATATGCGGAAATTCTTTCAGATCGGCTGTCCTGCCACCGATTATCAGTTTGCGCGTTGTCAAGGCACATAGCGATACGTTGATGGGCTTTCGATCTAATGTCGGCGTCGGTGGTAGTACTAAACCATACACGGCTTTTGCATTTTCCGCGCATCCTAAAAAGAAGAAAACAACAAAGTTTTAGAGGACACAAAACTCGAGACATCAAGATATCATTAATATGAATAAAATTTCACTTTACGTGTTTACGTTATAATTTTGCAAGAATGTTTATGCAAACCGGCAAGATAAAATATATTTTAACTATTTTCCACTCCCTTCCAGATTACTGAGAATGTCGTTATTGATGATTTAGTAATAATAAACTGATTAAGTATATCTATTGATTATATCAGTAGAAGATGTGCATTTACTTAAGAGATGTTTTTGTTTATTATAAGACGTGTTCTTATGTAAAGAATTCTAAGGTGAGTGGTGGATTAATATAGTTTCATTAAACTTAGTTTCGATAACTATTGAAGATGTTTCAGCAATTCTTATCTTTTATAAGAGAATAAAATGGAAAGTTTATGTTTTACTTGCTCGTGCTACAGATCCCCTTGAACTCGATGTATTCGTTCGAGTTGTAGGTTTTGGTTGTGGCGCCGGTGTAGTGACCGCCGGTGTATTTGTTGTTGGGCAACACATTATCGGATCAAAACCAAAATATCCGCAGATCTGTCTGAACGTTTTACCAGCTAACAATTCCTGATAAACTTGCGGGCAATCATCTAAAAGTCTGCACACGCCCGTAGAATTGTTGCTTACACATGACTCTGAAAAATACAAAAGAAGTATTTAACGTAGTTATAAGTTTTTATTAAAAATAAAAATTGGAGATGATTATTCAAAGATATTTTTTTCTCGATTCAAATTTGCATCTAAAGACTCGAGACTTCAGTGAGACTTCAAGCTTAATTATTTATTAGGTTTAAGATGCTTAAAGAGGAAAAGAAATCAGTTGGAATAATTATAAAGTTTTAGTAAGTATATATAATTTATATTATTATTTAGGTTGATTAGGTCTCTTTATATATACATATATATTATATATTTGTTATATAATTCAACATATATATTATATAATTCAAGTTTCAATTTTATTTTACATTACTTTTCGCTTGAGTACTTTAAAAAAATTGAGAAGTCTGACATGTAAATTATCTCCAAAAAAGGAATAAAATTTGTTTTTTAAACTTGTCAACAACGTTATTCACACATTTATACATTATAATGAATTAAATAAAACGGATTTTTTTTTAATGACAGAGATATTTCTCACAGCATCGAGCAATTGCCATTAAATCATTATGCCAAATACTAATTTGTATGACAGAATATACTCATTAAGAATAAAAATAATCATTAAAAAAAAATTTATTTGTGTTAAAAATTACATCAGTAAAAATTAACTAATTTTATCTTGACTTAATTAAAAGGTAAATTTAATTAAAATTAAGTTTTAGAAAGCAGTACTCATAATATTAAATTAGAAATTTGTAATTTTTTAAAGTTAGAATATTTAAAACAGTTATAATATGGATCATCAAATAATTTTAGTATTTTATTTGTTAACTTATTTGTTAAGTTTATATAAAATAATAGAAAAATTGAGAAAAAAAATTTTTTTTTATAACTTTTTTACATAGATTTTAACGTTAGAAGAAAGTTGATAAATTAAAGTTTGAGTTAGAAAATAATAAGTTAAAGTTAAAAATTAAATCATTAAAAATTAACTGAGTTAATTATTATAATAACATTCAACTTTATTATTTTACTTTCAATTATATAATTAGTCGCAACCCAATACTGAATAAAATCAATAATTCAAACATTTAATATTTACTTATTTGATGTAAATAAATTATTTGGATGATACTAACAACAATATTTATTTGAATCAAGTAATCTGCTTTTTTAGAATATACAGTATGTCGTTTTGAGGCGACCTTTTGTCGAAGAACGCACTTGACGCAATCGTCCAGAACCAGAAATCGCGTATTTTTAGCAAGCAGCACCAATACTCACCTCCGACATTCTGTTCGCGCGTCACTGATAGGATCGATACCAACACTAACAATAACAACGATGACACGATCGGCACGCTCGCTGGCATCCTCGATCAGCTTTGATCATGCAGTCTTCTCGTCTGATCTCGAAGAGATCATCGCCATGGACACTCGTCGCGATGGAAGATGTACTTTGTCTAACCCGTCCTTTCCATACGTTTCAGGTTTTTCCGGTCCCCACCCAGTTCATTCATTCCTTCTACTGTAGAGATGATGAACCATAAGGTTATCTCGTAATGCACCTCGCGATAAATCAGTTGATTCGTGACTTTGTGGAAGAAGTAGGATAGGCGCACAACAGACAAACGTTTAAAGCCCATTCTACAATAACATAACATGATTGTAAGTGAATGAATAACTTTTTATTTCTTGTGTTACAACGTTATGTTTACGGCTTTATTTTTACGGCTATTGTAAAATAAGTTTTACAAATGAACAGTTATCGTATGCCGCGAGGAATTTGTAACAGGAATTGAAATCTCCGCGATTTCCGTTCGATTTCGAATCGAAATCGCTGCAATTTTTGTAATTTTGTTTTCGCAAATGTATATATTTTCCATGCAAATTATAATGTGCGCTGCCGTCTTTACGGTATTGAAAAGTTATTTTTGTCTAAATCACTTTAACATTTAAATTTAATAGAAATTTAATTGTTGAATTATTAGATCCATAGATACTCAGTCGTAATATAAATAGAGATTGGGAGTGCAAATAGAACCAGGATAATCCACGCAATCAGAATTAGCTTCAGTTTTCTCTTATTTTGTACAGATATTATTAGGATGTTATTATATAATGTCCGCTAAAATTGGATTTTTAATAAGGGTTTGCATTAGAAATAAACGAATAACTTTTGTGTCTTATAAAAAAGAAATAAATTTAATACTTAAAGAAATGGATACATTTAATTTAAAGAAGTCAAATAGACATATTTAAATTAAGTAACATCTTAAAAATCTTCCGGCTACGCGGTTCTTTCTATCCATGGAATGTATTGGTAGACCGTGGAAACGACCGAAATAGTCCCACTATCATACAGAAAATGCCGATCCCGATCAGGCTTAACGTACGTTCTTGGTCCTTGACGGTGAATATTTCTCTTGGAAGACTATAATAAATCTTAAACAACAAGTAAATACAATTAATTTATATGGGTTTATAAATATTCTCGTTATAAAAATAATACAGGGGAATGTTGCCAAATGCGTAACATTTAAATTATTTTGTATTATATTTCGCGTATGGTGCAGTTTTGGATGCAAATTAAAATTTGAAATTATAACTTGATGTTTCAGATATCTATTATTATATTAAACATTTGAATAATAATAAATTAATTTAATTTCCTCGAGATTACCACTTAGACTAAGACGTTTCCGGTACATTTTGTTATCTTGATTTAATCTGGTACGTTTTTATAAGCGGATGTCGCAGATTCATACTCGATAAGATTCTAATTATTAATTAATTTGATGCGTCAAGTTTGTGATAAAATTTGTAATATAATTGTTTGTTGTTATAGATTTTAAGATTTGTATTGAAGAAGACGGTTTATTAAATGTCGGATCGTTTGATTTATTTTGGTTTTTTATTTATTAGTTTTTGTTTTGGCATACGGTTCCAGCACGGTTCTTAAGCTCGTTTTGTCTATTTTGAATTGTTATTCAGAGGAAACCTAACTTTTATTTTTTTTTAATTTTTTAAATTAACTTAATTAATTATTTTTTTTATTACACATTGTGAAAAGTGTGATTTAAAAAACCAGTCGTCTAAAAAACGTATCTGTGATATTTTATATTGTCGTATCTTTTAAATTGTCTTCGAAAATATCGAATTGATGAATTAAAGTAATTAAAAATATTAGGAATCATACTAATTCATGCGTATTAATAATTTTTTAAACCACACAAAACAGGCACGCTCTACGCGCGCCCTACAGAATTTTTGATATTATATAATGTTATGCAAATTACAAATTTAATATTACACTGTTAATTCATACACCCCTCAACACACATAGTTAAAATACGCGATCTTCGCAATGACATCCGTTCACGAAGTAAGTGCTAAATGAGAACCAGTCAGCATATCGGAAAAGCAACAATAATAATTTGAATATCGATGCATTGCACTTTTTCAAATAAAAAAAAAAGATAAAATAAACTAGTAAAAGCAAGCAAGTATTCAATAATTAATAAATAACAATATTGAAAAGGTAAGAATACTGAAATAAAACTGCCCTGAAATTATTTGTGTAATTTACATATTTTTAATAATATATAATTATTATTAATTTTACTATTATCATTTATATTATTATTATTTGTATTGCAGTAAAATTTGTCACAATACGAGTTAAGAAACTTGATAAAGCTTATAAAATATCAATTTAATTTTTACAATAATTGTAAATATAATAAATGTGTAATATTCTACAACAAGTTTTCTTTTATGAAAGTATAATAATTCAAAATAAAATTATTTTATGATCAGTTATATAATATGATGAAAATTTACATCAGATAAATCTGATTTTTTAAAATGACAATAGTATGCACAAAACAAGATAAAATTTGTTAAATTTTTATTTTTGTTATTTTTTTCTTATTTACTTTTTATTTTTGTCACAAAATGTTGGATCAAGTGTTGCTTATATGAAATAAAAATGTAAAATATAGAAGAGGTACATTTTAGGAGACGGTACGCATTCAATAACTTTCCCCCAAAGTTTTTTCTTTCCAGTATTAAAGCTAGCCGAACCTTTGGTCTTTCGCAGAGAAATGGAATTGGAAAGAAGCAATTGTAAACTATTAGTTACAAAAACAATTCTAATAGACTCATACTAAAATAACATTTTTATTGAGAAGGATGAAACATGCAACATTTGTTGCAAATGTATTACCATATTTTCGTCTCCCAAGATTTTTTTGACGCATAATTGATCTTCTTTGATGATCTCTAATCCGTAGTAGAAGGTACTCTCTTTGTAAGACCCGTTAGGAAATAAAGTGAACGTCGTCTTTAATGATAGATTGTTTAAATGTTCGACATCATCTAAAGAATTAAACAATGTTCTTATTAATTTTATGTCTACATATAAATATTTTTTTACTCAATGACAATAAAATTAAATATTAAAAAATTTTATTTTGAGAATTTAGTTTCGTTTTTCTTCATTACGAAATTACTCGTGACTACGTCATTTAACATAGCTCGATCAAAATAAAAAAAATTTATATGTATAAATGATATATTTCCTTTATAATTAGAACAATTGCACGCATTTGTAATTATATATACAAGGTGTGTAATTATCAATTTAAGTAATTTTGAAAATTTTTTATCTTTGTAATTACTCCAACTGACTCGACTCCATCCAGTGGCAACTGCCTTGTATTAATAAAAATTAACTAATTTAATCTTGACGTTATTAAAAGTTAAAGTAAATTAAAAGTTAATTTGAAAACCATTAATCATATTAAATTAGAGATTCGTAATTTTTTAAAGTTAGATTACTGAAAACAACCACAATATATATATACAATATATATATATATATATATATATATATATATATGTTGTCAAACTAATTTAGTCTTCTATTTATTAATTATATAAAGTAAAGAAATTGCGGAAATTTTTACTTTTATAACTTTTTTACATAAATTTTAACGTTAGAAAAAAGTTAATAAATTAAAATTTGTATTACAAAATAAAAAGTTAAAAGTTAAATCATTTGCAATTAATTGAGTTAAGTTATTAACATTTAACTTTATTATTTTGCTTTTAACTTTATAATTTGTTGTGACCCAATACTGCGTTAAATTAATGATATTTAACATTCAACATTTATTTTTTTTTTTATGTAAGTTATTTGAATAATACTAACAACAAATATTTATTTAAATTAATTATAATTTTTTTTTACAGTATATAATATGTGATTTTGAGGCGATTTTTGTCGAAGGATGCAATCGTTCAAAACAAGAAATCACGTATTTTTAGCAAGCAGCACCAATACTCACCCGCAACTTTCTGCATGTGTTCGCGCGCCACTAATAGGATCAATAATAACACTAACAAAAAAACCAATGACATAATCCGTACGCTCACTGGCACACTTACTGGCATCTTTGATCAGCTTTGATTACGAAGTCTTCTCATCTGATGTCGAAGAGATTGTCGCGATGGACACTCGTCGCGATGGAAGATAAATTTTGTCTAACATGTCCTTTCTACTTTTTTCGATCCCCACCTAGCTCACTTATTCCTCCCACTGTGGAAATGGTGAACCATCATGTTATTTCGTAATGCACCTCACGATAATTCAGCGGATTCCATTCATGGAAAGTTGCGTTGCAACTTCGTAGAAGATGTAGAAAAGACGCTTTAAAGACAGACGATTAAAGCCCATTCTGCAATAGTGTAACATGATTGTAAGTGAATGAATAACTTTTTATTTCTTACGTTACAACCTTATGACTTTATGTTTACGGCTATTGTAGAATGAGCTTTAATCATCCGTGAGCTTTACTGATGAGCAGTTGTCGCATGCCGCAAGAAATTCGTAACAGAAATTGAAATCTCCATGATTTCCGTACGATTTCGAATCACTGCAATTTCTGTAATTTTGTTTTTGCGTCTGTAAATCTTTCATGAAAATTATCAAGTGCGCTGCCGTCTTTACAAGGAACGGTATTTGAAAGTTATTTTTGCCTAAATTACTTTAACATTTAAATTTAATTGAAATTTAATAGTTCAATCATTAGATCCATCGATACTCGATGAATGTTGCAATTATAAGTATAAGAGATTGGGAGCCACAAGCAAATAGAACCAGAAAAATTCACGCAATCAGAATTAGCTTCAGTTTTCTTTTATTTTTGCACAGATATTATTAGGATGTTGTTACGTAATGTCCGCTAAAATCGGATTTTCAATAAGGGTGTGCATTAGGAATAAACGAATTTTTGTATTGTATAAAAAAGAAATGTATTTAATGTTTAAAAAAATGGATACTTTAAATTTAAAGAAGTGAAGTAGACACATTTAAATTAAATAACATCTTAAAAGTCTTCCGGCCACGCGGTTCTTTCTATCCAGGGAATGTAATGGTACACTCGAGTATAGACGCCAGGTATGATGCTGCCGCAGAGTCGTCCGAGACTAGTGACTCCAATCACGTTGTACATACAATAATGGTCCGTGTTAAAAACGGAGAGTGGTCCTCCGCTATCACCCTTAAACAGCAAGTAAATTCAATTAATTTGTCTGCGTTTATAAATATTCTCGTCGTAAAAATGATATTGGGGAATGTTATCAAGCACTTAAATATGTTTTGATTATATTTTGCATTTGATGTTGTTTTGGATGCAAATTAAGATTTGAAAAAGGAAACTTGAGGCATTTCAGGCGTTTCAGGCATTTATTATTGTACGTTAAATTTTTCAGTACTAATAAATTAATTTGTTATAAGTTTTTCTCTAATTTCTTGTGAAAAGTATTATTTAGAAAATCGATCGCATAAAGTACACTTGTGATCTCTTGAATCGTCTTTAAAAATATCGAATTTAAGTAATTAAAATAATTAAAAATATTAGGAAATATTAATACATTTTTATTAATATTTTATCAAAAAAGCAATCAGGTATTTTATTATTATCACTCATCTTAGATTAGTATCATTTGCATTATAGTAAAATTTGTGATGGTACGAGTTAGGAAACTTGATGAAATTTATAAAATATTAATTTTTACATTAATTGTAAAAATATGTAAATATAACAAATGTAAAATATTCTTCAACAATCTTTTTTTTATAAAAATATATTAATTTAAAATAAAATTGTATAATTGTTTTAGGACTAATTACATAAGTTGATGAACAATTTACATCAGATAAACCTGATTTTTTAAAATAGCATGTACAAAATGAGATAAAACTCGTAAAATTTTTGTTTATATTATTTTTTTCTTATTTAATTTTTATTTTTGTCACTAAATGTTGCTCATATGAAATAAAAATATAAAATACTGAAGAGGTACGTTTTAGGAAACAGTACGCGTTCAATAAAACTTTCCTCTAATGTTTTTGCTTTCCGAAAGTATTAAAGCTAGCCGAACCTTCGATCTCTTGCAGAGAAATGGAATTGAAAAGAAGCAATTGCAAACTATTAATTACAAAAACAATTCTAATAGATTCACAATAAAATAATATTTTTATTGAGAAGGATAAAACATGCAACTTTTGGCAAATGTATTACCTGACATGTATCTTTCCCGACTTCTCCCGCGCATATTTGCCAGTCGTTGTCGATTCCAAATGGGAGCTCCACGGAGTTGCCGCCGTCAAAGAAACTCGCGTTGCAAGACGCATGGGAGACCAATTTGAGCGTCACTTTTAATAGATTGTCTGAACCTGTGTCTTCAGCTGAAAAATTGAACGATACAATTTTTTTATTAATTTTATGTCTTTATGTATCTGTATATATATATATATATATATATATATATATATATTTCTTCAATGACAATAAAATTGAATATTGGAAAATTTTCTGAAATGAACATTAATCTTACGCAATTTTTACAATTTTATTTTAGTGTTTTATCTAATCTCATTTCAATTTTAGCTTTTTAAAGATATTTACTCCAATCGACTAGACCCCATCCTGTGGCGATTGCCTTGTCATTCCGACCCACGTCAGGCCAATCTACCGGAAGACACGCCGGTCTGACATATGCATTGAAGGTAGCGTCTTCCTCTAATCGTAGTATAGCTATGTCGTGATATTGCGACGGGCGTTTATAATCAGGATGTCTTATCCTTTCCTCGACTGCGATAGTCTGCGGCATCGCATTGTCATTCGTCTGAACGAGATTCAAATCGCCAACACGTACCCAGTTTGCACTTCCCCTTTTTAAAACAACACGAGATTTATTATAGTTATAATTATAATTTAGTAACACGTGTCAAAGTTTAGTCAATAACGAAAGAAAAAAGCAAATTTTTAATTAATTTCCAACAATGGTAGGATAAATTCCAATTCTTCGAGAAACTTAAAAAAGTTTTTGACGATGATCATTCTCAAATGCAGATTTTTATCTATTAATATTCATACTTTAATAATAATACTAAAATTAATTATTTAAAATATACTGGAACTTAAGTAAACTATAATCTTATTTAAATATTGTATTTTAATTTAATTTTAATATCTTGTTTAATTGCTTCCTGAGAATTTATTAATTATGTTTCTTTCCATTCCAAAATCACTCATAAAAGTAGCGCTTTGACATTGTTCGATAATATTCAAAAAGCAGAAATGCTTATAATTAAAATGACAAAAAGCCATTCTTCTTTTTAGATTTCTATATAAGCAATCACTTTCTTCATGAAGTTTTGAGCGTAAATTAGACAAATAAAGGAAAACAAAGCCTAAATTTACCAGTCCGATGTCCAAGTGCAGTGCGCTGCTGTCAAGACAATCCTGGCGGAAATTAAGCTACCGCCGCAAAGCCATTGGATATTATTGTAAGGACCGAAACCTACGGCCGTCATATGCGGAAATTCTTTTGCATCAGCTTTTTTGCCACCGACTATCAGTTTGCGCCCATCCAAAACGCATAGCGATGTGTTGACGGGCTTTCGGTTTAATGTCGGCGTCGGTGGTAGTACTAAACCATACACGGCTTTTGCATTTTCCGCGCATCCTGAAGAGAAGAAAACAATAAGGTTTTGGAGGACACAAAACTTGAGATACCAAATTTATATCTTAGTCTTAGTCTTTTTATTTGACAAATCATATTTTTTTATCTTGCTTTTTAAGATCTCATTAATTTGAATGAACTTTTATTTTACCTGTTTACGTTATAGTTTCACAGAAATGTTTAAACTGGCATGATAAAAAATATTTTAACTATCCATTCGAGTTTACTGAGGATGTCTATATTAGAGCTTTATATTATTAAAGTAGCGCAATTCTTTTATCTTAAGCGATGCCGACTTCAACCACCATGATGGAATGATGGACCTAATAGTTTTTCATCCAATGAGCGTTCAGTGATTTTAGTTTTCACACTTTTCAGCCAATCAGCATTAGGTCCAAAAAGCAGATGGTTGCGCTACTCTTATAATATAAAGCTTTAGTCTATATAACCAATTTAGCACTAATAAGTGGAATTAGTACATCTACTATTTATATGTATTAGTAGAAGCTGTACATTCATTTAAGAGTTGTTTTTGCGTATTATAAGACATGTTCTTACTTAAAATAATTCCAAAGTGAGATGTGGACAAATTTGGTTTCATAAATATTGAAGATGTTCCAGTGATACTTATTACTTATAAGACAATAGATTGGAAAGAAGTTTCTACTTACTTGCTCGTGCTACGGATCCTCTTGATTCCAATGTTAAAGGCCGCGATGTATTTCTTCGTTTTGTAGGTTCTGGTGACGCCGGTGTTGGCTTGGTGACCTGAGAATTTGTTGTTGGGCAACACACTATCGGATCAAAACCTAAAAATCCGCATGTCTTACTGGGCATTCTACCAGCTAACAATTCTTGATAAACTGGCGGGCAATCATCTACAATTTTGCACACACCCGCAGAATTATTGATCACGCATGACTCTAAAAAATACGAAAAACGCATTTAACTTAGTTAGTACGACTCTAGTCTTCAGTGAGACTTTAAGCTTAATTATTTATTAGCTTTAATATGCTTAAGAAAGAAGAGAAACCAGTTGGAATAATTTTAAAGCCTTAGTATGTATACATAAATTATTATTTAGACTGATTGAAATATTATATATATATATATATATATATATATATATATATATATATATATATATATATATATTAGTAATGATTCAAGATATTAATTTTGTTCGTATTACTTTTTCCTTAAGTACTATAAAGAAATTGAAAAGTCTAACATGTAAACTATCTCCAGAAGAGTTACGAAATTTTCTTTTTGATTTTGCCAACAACGTTATTTGTACGCATATATGCATCATAACAAATTAAAAATTAAATGCAGACTTGTTTCTTAATGACAGAGATAGCTCTTAGCATCAAGAAATTGCCATTAAATCATAATGTCAAATACTAATTTATATGACATGATATATCTATTAAGAATAAAAGTAATCGTTAATGGTCGAGAATTATCAATAATTAAATAATTATTTAATTCTTTCGCGTTTCAAGAACAAATTAAATAAATTTGATATATGTAAAATAATATATTTATGATTACAATTGTTTTGTAAATGCATAATTATTTATAATTGAAGAGAGAGAGAAGGAGGAGGGGAGGAGAGAAAAATCTGTTGCTAAAATAGATTTTTTTTAGTACATACACTGAGTGAAAAATTGCTTGATTTAAATAAATATTTATTTGTATTATTTCAATAACTATTTTATATCAAACTTGTATTTTATATCAAATCAGCGTTAGATATGTGAAAATATTTTTTGAATTAAATTAAGTTAAAATTAACGGTTTATAATATTAATATAGTTAAAATGTTAAAAATTGCATAAACAATAAGCTAGCCTGCTTAATTTTGACGTACTTAAATTTGCGTTACGATCAAATTAACGTTAAATTAAATTAAATGTTAATTCTGAAATGCATTATTCATATTAAATTAGAAATTTGTAATTTTTTTGAAATTGAATTATTGAAAACAATTTATAATATGGATTATTAAACTAATTTAATATTTTATTTGTAAATTAAATTTATATAAAAAGACAAAGAAATATATTTTATAACAAAAAAATAGAGAAATGTATTTCATTTATAATTCTTTTTACATAGATTTTAACGTAACAAAGAAGTTAATAAATTAAAGTTTGTGTTTCAAAAATAATTAGTTAAAGTTAAAAATTAAATCATTTAAGATTAACTACGTCAAATTAAAAGTTATTAACTTTTATATAACTTTTTAACTTTATTATTTTACTTTCAACTTTATATTTAGTTGTAACCTAATACTGTATCAAATCCATAATATTTAACATTTAATATTTACTTGTTTGATTTAAATAAGTTATTCAAATAATACTAACAATAAATATTTATTGTATTTAAATCAAGTAATCTCTTTTATCAATCTACAGTACGTGGTTTTGAGGCAACTTTTTGCCGAAGAATGCGCTCGACGCATTCGTTCAAAACAAGAATTCGCATATTTTTAGCAAGCAGAACCAATACTCACCTCCGACATCTTGTCCGTGCGTCGTCGACAGGATCGACACTAACACTAACGGTAATAACGATGAAACGATCGGCACGCTCGCTGGCATCCTCGATCACAGCCTTGATCGCGCAGTCTTTTCGTCTGATCTCGAAGACTCGTCGCGATGGAAGATATACTTCGTCTAACACGTCCATTCCACATGCGTTTCCGTTTTTTCCGATCCCCACCCAGCTCACTCATCCGTCCCACCGTGGTGATGATGAACCACGAGGTCATTCTCGTCATGCACCTCGCGATAAATCAGACGACTTCATTCGCATCTTTGAGGAAGAAGTTGGAAAAGCGTTCTAACGGATGATTAACAGACGATTAGTTGTCGCGTGTCGCAAGCAATCTATAACAAGAATTGAAATCTCCGTGATTCCCGTGCAATTTCAATGAAAATCGCTGCAATTCTTATAATTTTGTTTTTGTAAATGCATATTTTTCATGTAAATTATATCTTGTGCTCTGCCGTCGTCACAGAGATTGAAAAGTTATTTTTGCGTTTTTAAATCATTTTGCGTACTTGAATTTAATGGAATTGATAAATTCTTAACACTATAGATATTCAATGAATATACGTGAATTTGTGTGTGTATTTATGTGAAATCATTATTTATGTCTTACAAAAGTCGCTCCTTATTCCGATCTATCGAATGCTTGCAAAATTCTATATTTTCCATTAAATAATTGTAAATAAGACCTAGAGCTTTCTCGTTCGTACACGAAAAAAACATTCTATTAACAGTAATTAACATTTAATAATAGTTAATTAAAAATATTTTTATTAATTCAATGCGTTATACTTTTGTCTTAATAAAACAAATATTTGTTTCTTTAATGCTATTATTGAATTATCAAGATTATTTCTAATGTGATCTATCTAATATAAATGAGCTGTTTATACAATACCATTTTTCATGCATTTACAATAATCTCTTATAAATGTATTCATCATATGAATTATGTATTATCTTTTATGCAACTGGAATAAAATCGAAAGCTGCGTAGATAGGGACAAACTTTAAATAGTGTCTTTAACGTCATTTTGACGTCAAACTGACCATAGATGATGTCAGTTTACAGGATATAAAAACGAGAAAAATAAACTTTTTTATTCCTTGTTAACAGAACGCATATGAGAAATCTATATTAATCCTTATATCTTATTACGAAGAATTTCTTATTATTTTACGTCACGTATAATGGTTTTCTTACAATTCTTACATTTATGGGAAACATTATAATACGTTAATTTCCTCAAAGGAATCTCGATGCAAAGTACAAGAATAGTAGAACAGTGATTGTCTTATTTACTTTAGAGACAAGGGAGTGAGATCGATCGAGTTGTAATGCAAAAGTAAAGTGCGGATTTTTTGGAAGCTTTCAAGTTAAATCTTTGAAGCTTTCTACATCTCATTGCGATTAATTATTTGTTCCTTTTACGATATCATTATTTCTTACATAGGTTACACATTACCAAGCTATTAGAAACCAGATGATGATTGCACGTTTTTCGATATGTCAGACGCTGAATTTAATACACGGAACAAAATCGATTCGATTCATCACGATCGACATCACGGCGCTGCCAAAGGCCCGATGGGTTTGATAAGACCAGTTTCATTACAAGCGAACCACGTGTGCATACATCCAGGGATGTAGCCTTTGTCCGAGTGTTATCTGCAGGAGATTGATGTGATTGAATACAACTATTAACGGTTCAATGATACGTTAATTATATTTTGCGGTAAATAAATTTATGACTTGACAGAAAATGTACGAAAGAGAAATATTTTTATGAATGAATCAAAGTGTTAAATATGCTAAATTTATTCTATGCGTTCAAGAAGGATGTTTCATACTGTGGAAGGATGAGCGAATGTGCAAGTAGCACGTGTTTGAGTAATAATAATGAGATGGTTTCTGAATTAAATAACTGGAATTTCTAAGCACGATTTCTGATTAATTCAAAGTCGACTTTTCTTATATAAGATTAGCAAAATTCTTGCAAATTGCGTCTTAGAGTGAATGATAAAACTTTGCAATTTTTACTTATCTCTGTTTTATAAAAAGTTAAAAATTAATTTATCAAATATAAAATAATTTTGTATCACAAAATATCAAAAAATGCAATATTGAAGATTAAACACAGTTGCTACAAATGTAATGATCTATTAATTTTAGCCACTGTACAAGAAACTGTTTTCAGATTCATATTTTCAAAATTTATATAAATATATCTTTTTTATTGAATTAAAAATACAGTGGAGCCTTCCATATCTGAAATAATAGGGAGACAAAATTGTTCGAATAAGAGAATTTTTGGATAATAGAATAAATACATTTTTATTTATTATTAAATTTTATTTAAACAGAAACTTAAATTTTTAACAAAAGGGACTTCATATAGTCAAAAAATACTTAAATTTTTTACGTAAAGAAAACAAAATTAATTTCACAACATGTTATAACATTCAAATAGAACGTTTGAATATTGAGTATTCGGATAATGGAACTTCGGATATGGCAGGCTCTACTGTAATAAGTTAACATTTCATTCAACTGACGCATGAAAAGAAGCTTATCCCAGCGTGAGTATGATATGCGGTTAAAGTAGGAATACAAGTTTTCCTATGAAGCAGCTAGTTATTAAGGTACAATATCTACTTATTGGAAACAGACGTAAATATTTTACGAATCGCGCCAGAAGGAATCCAGCGGATACGTCATTGTTCGTAGCTGCGGTAATATTATTAATGACAGCTCAATGCACGGATCGCCAATCGTTGATAAACGACTTCATCATGCGCAAGCCGCATGCACTTCGTTACGCGTTATCCATTGTACTTAAGGCGAGAATTCGCTATTAAGGCCTTTGTTCGAAGAAGGTGTCGATACGCCGAATGTATTGGATTCGCAATATGCCCAGAGAGCTTGCAATCGCTTTGTTCGTCACAATCTTGTTCAGGAATTCCGTGGCGCGAAAAAGTGACGAAAGTTAGTGATAGCTTGTCTGCTTCGTTATATTCGCGATCGGATTCGAAGAAATTGTTTATTTAGAATGTACACACACTCATCATCTCAATGTATCCTAATTCTTTGTCAAATTTTGTTGAGGCAGAAATTAAAGAGAGAATTCATAGTGGTGACTGTATAACTTTTAGTATTAAAGCTCGTAGTAATTATACAATAAATATGAGATTAATAGACTAATTAGATGTTTATTTAAATAAAATAAAATTTGGTGACTAAAGAATGAAGGTAGCATTTAATTCAAAGACTTATATTAATTTTTTGTTTGCGTAAATTTCCATAGTTAATCACAGAAAAAATTAAAGTTGATTTTTTTTTTAATTTTATGGAAGACCTGATATGTAAAGAATTTTTTTTGAAATTTATTTTTACAAAGTTGAAAGCTGTGAAAATTTACAAAAAACGAAAGATTATAAGTCTCTGATTTAAGCGTTGACTTCATGTTTTGTTATATATCAGAATCGAATCTTCCATACAACTTTAAAAAAAAAGACAAGTTTAATTTTATTTGTTATTTAAAAATAAATCATTATTATTACACAATTTGCATTGCAAGTCTATATAGCTTCAGCGAAATATGTAATGTTTGTTAAATCGATATCGTTAAGTGTTTTTAGAACCTCTCATTGTGAATATTCGCTTTGAAATTACAAGAAACACGCGTAACTTTAGACGAACAACATTCGCGTAAATAGATGCGCATCTCGTGGAGACGCGTGATTAAGTAATCATGACGTTTGATAATAAATCGATGAGCTATGCATTTTGCCGGCCACAGAATTGCGCGTGTAAATGAGTAATGAAGTAATTTCTATACATTAATTCCCATAATTCCTACACATCGTAATTGTACCATAAATTGTCGATTGCAACGGTCATCCCTGTCCATTTTTAACTACAATTGTTATTCACATAATTGTATTTTTCCTCTTTAGAATGTAAGGAATACGCCAATCTGGTTTACGAGACCGAGAACTCGCCGATTTTGCGCATCAATGCCGGCTCGAATAAAGTTTCCCGATGCGCCATCATTGAGACACCTCTAATCATCGGCGGAGTCCAAGCGAAACATGCGGAATTTCCGCACATGGTAAGAATAAACACATTTATTGCTGTGATTGCAAAAATAATTAGAAAAATATACATAATGTCGCCAATGTAATAAACATGTTGCAAAAACATCAGTAGATAAAGAAAATTATCTTCAAAATTTTGATCACTTAAAAACTCATAAAAAACAATATCATTAATTGTTATGTGATATAAAATATATGCTTCTTGTAATTAAATTATGTAATTACAAATACGTAGAAAAAATATGAAATTTAATATGTGTAAAATATATTTTATAAAAATTGTGTGCCTTCTATTTTTGAAAATAGAGAATTTTAAATATTAAATATTATTTTTTATTAAATAATTTAATAAGTATACATTTTGTTTAATAATTTTTACTTTGTAATTGTGACATACGCGGTGTGCTTTGCATTCGCTTTTATTTGCTTTCTTAAAATGTGCGATGTTTGAAAAACCCATGTGATAAGTATAATAGATTTCCATGTATTGCTTTGGTCATGAAAGTAATTATCGGAACAGTATTTTTCATATCATAGGCAGTGATCGGTTATGGCAAAAGCGACATATCCTGGCAATGCGGAGGAAGTATCATTTCCGAGAATTTTATTCTGACAGCTGCGCACTGTATGGAATCTCCGGACAAGTAATGCAATAGCAACAGCTGAGTTACAATTATTCTGTTGCATCTTTCGCCATCATTACACTAATGATTTTGTCATAATTTTGGACATCGAATACATAGAAAATTAAATAATTAAAATTGACAACAGTCACAGTAGATCTGAATACTCAAATAATAAAAAATTACATTATAAACATAAATAATATTTAAACTAAAGAAATTTAATTAAATTGAAGAATTTAGTCAAGTTAACAATTTTTTTCTTAATGTAATATTATCTATATGCTTCTCAGGGGTCCCGCAAGTAAAGTGCGAGCCGGATTAATTGACCTAACGAATCCGGGCGATTCTATGCAGGAGAGAGATGTCGCGGAAAGAATTACCTATCCGGATTACAAGGCATCAATTAGATATCACGACATAGCGTTACTGAAGCTCGATCGTCCATTAGAATTGAATCCTCGAGTGAGACCTACGTGCCTTGAAGTAAACTCCCAGATACCAGGCAAAAGCGCTATCGCTTCTGGATTTGGGAAAACATCCTACGGTTAGTCCAAGTCTCTCATCTTATTATTTTACATTATTTTTTTGCGTATTGAGAGATATAAAGTGACATAATGTATAGAGTCCAATATCGGTAGCAACAAATTGATGAAAGTCCAGTTAAACTACATTTCGGAAGATAAATGTAAAGAAGCTTACGCTGAAGATCTTGGCACTCGACGATTACCCGATGGCTTGATATCGAGCTTACTTTGCGCCGGCATAATGGAGGGAGGAAAAGACACATGCCAGGTGTGAAGAATTGCTTAAAATTATTTTTGAGCCAATTATTTTTTAACATAATAGTTTGAAAAATATCTTTTGTATTCTTTAAATTAGTAATTTTACATCTATTTCTTCATTTATCTTCGGACAGTTTGACTTTCAAAGTCCACAAGATTAATTAAAAAAAAATTGTATATATAAAAGATTTAAAAAATAGAGACAGGTAATTAAACATTATAAATCAGATGCAAATAATATGTTCGCTTTAACTGCATTTGGTAAATTTTACTTACTTAAATACAATCACATATTTGAAAGATTATATATTTAAAGGATTGAGAAAGAATTGGAATAGAGTCTAATGTAATATTATTTGCAGGGCGATAGTGGTGGTCCGTTACAAAGAATTCTTTCGGAACCATACTGCATGTACAGCGTCGTGGGTGTGACGAGCTTCGGCAAGTTTTGCGCCTTCAAAGACTCGCCCGCGATATACACCCGAGTCAGTTCTTATCTCGATTGGATTGAGAGTACGGTTTGGCCGTAAAAATCGAACACGGAAGCGTATCGATAAACGGAACGCGCGATCTTTCAAATTGAATTCGATTGGTTTCAAATGGCAAAAATAATCATGTGTAAAGTTATATCAAGATGGTGAGAATTGAGGAATAATTGAAATAAAAGAATTACAGACAAAATCGTCACATAATCATTACTGTAACTTTTATTACAAAAGAGATAATAGTTGTTCATCGGTATTTACAATACACGGTACCCAAATCAATATATAGTACGTACGATCCAGTTTAAGGAACATCTGCAACTTATTTATTTACACAGGGGATATATTCTAATTAATAATAACCAACAATGATAAAATGTATACAATATCTAATGAATAATACGCTCTGTAAAAATAGAATGATATTCAACCCCACACAATTCGGATAAAAGGAGATAAAAACGACACAACTATAACTTTAACAGGTGTTATAGTATGTCCAGTATATATATATTGGGAGATACATAAAAACTATTAATAAATATTACAAGTGGCAAGTAAGAATACGGAACAGAGAACGAGGACTCACAACGCGATAAAAAAATCTACAGAGATGCGATCTGCTTATTAGAAGAAATATCTCGGTAATCGTCTAGTAAGATAAGAGATGCTTAAAACTTCCATCGAGACGTAATTAAAAACCGTAATGAGTGCGCATATTATTTACATTATGTATGATTTAAGTTATCAGTCTTACGGCTCTCGAAAGGAAATTACGTGTATAAGTATGTACACGCGCGAGCGCGAAGTCTCGTTTTACTCATCAGCGATCGACGGACGCGAACTCGATTTGTAGCGGCAGTACCGGTGCACAAACTGGCTTCTTTGCGACAAACTACCAATCATCCCACGTATTTCCGGTACATCTGTTTGCAAAGCTTCTTTTAATACTCCGCATCGAAGCGCGAAGAGATGAAAGAAGCGAAGAAAATAGGAAGAGCGAAGGAAGAATCAAAGAGAAGAAAAGGAAAGATAACGCATAAGAGAAGTAACGGAGGTGTTCGTTCATCAGAAGATTTGACGTTAAAAGACTCGCTGAGAAAGCGTAACGCGATAGTGGAGTATCAATCTTTATCCACTTTGAAGAAGAGAACTTTGAAAAATTCCGAAGAGCAGAGAAAGCTGTTCCTTTTAAGATATTGCTAGCAGGATCCAATTTACAGAACGCGTAGATCGGCGCCTGCAAATCATCGGGTAAAATCTCTGCTGTCTCTCGTAGCCGTATGCCGACGTTTCTTCCAGCAATTCTGCAAACTCAAAGCACTCTCTTATTCACCGCGAAAGCATAACTCAGATCGCTGAGCATTCGAACGTTGCTTTCGTTCAACAACGCGGGTGGCATTGTATTTTCATGCGCGTCAGCCACACACTAACTAGAGAGACATGCATTTAATTTCAAACGAGAGACTTTTGAAGGAGCACAGGCACCCAACTGGCAGCGCTTTGAGCGTGCTAGGGAAGAGTGTCAGAAGTGACTTCAAAGAAACCTCGATACTCTACACATAAGGAAGCTTGCTAGATGCAAGATAAGAAACGATCGGTAAGAGATGCCTGGTGCCACAAAGTATCACGTCTGAAGGTTCAGTGCGTGCGTTCACAGCATTAAATGCTCCGCTCCTCCGTTCCGAGTTTTCGCGAAAGTAACGTTCGAATGTTCCCAGTGAGCACGTTGACCATCGACTCGACAATATCTGAACGAGGCTGATGAACGTTTCAACAATCGAAACAGTATACACAAGTCTTCTTCAGATTCACGTCTCAGAGAAAAATATCGAGCATATGCTAATTCGAGACTCATACACACATTTCTCATAGAACTTCTCTTTTTGGTATTCACGAATTAATGACCGATTATTACGTGTGCTACGGTGTCTGTTTGTAAATCGAGTCGCTCGCCGCTCTTTATCGCGGCTCATTCGTTTGCTCTATTTATTTTTAAGCCCACTTGTTTAAGCGCGCCGCTGCAAGCAAACAGATGATCCGCGAAACGCATGTGTACATACGAGTATCGCGTATACGCCTACTTCAGTATACATGTACATATAAGACATAAATCTTCGTTAAAAAAATCTTTGCGAGTGGTGAAAGCCAAAGATAGTTAAAGTGCATATACAGTTGCGCTTTACATTATAATAGTTCAACATTTCACAAGACACATATCTAGTATCGTTTATCCGCTCGATTTGGATATTCTCATGACTGCGCGAAATTTTGTGTTTACCATGCGAAGCTATTTTATCCTCTAATCGCGAAACGATCGAAGGAGGAACTATAAAGGAAATGGCATATAGCACCGGTTAGAAAATAAACCTGCCATTAACGATTTATTATTTGAGCGTTTTCCGCTGATAACATCGATTGCGAGCGGTATTCGCCTTCTACTACAAATGCTCAGTTGTTAGTTCACGACATAACTTTTCATCGATTCGATAACGATGATACCATTGCCCAAATAACATATAGTAATAGATTTAAAGAACATATAAACGGACGTTTGCAAAAATCACGTACGTTTTCACGTGTTTGCATTGCCTGAGCGATGAAATGTGCTACACGTGCCATAAGACAAATCTCTATAATTCCTTAAGGCACCCTAAGGCACATCGTAATGTAATTTTATTACAGTAATCTTGAAACTGTTATTTACACCGAAAAAAAAGATTTGTATGTTTGAGTAAATATACTTATTATTTTAATATCATATTTCCTTGACTTAAATTAATATTAGTCAGTATAAATTAATTTTTTTTTAATTAAAAAATATTTCTTTAAATCAAGAAAATGATGTTAAAATAAATATATTTACTTGAACATAAAACATTTTCTTTCAGTGTGCACTGAGACTTGACGAGACCTACAGTCTTCAGTGTTCCGTTATGCTCGTAAAAAATAATTGACACACTCGGTCGACGGTTTATGTTCCGCAGAAAGGATCGTGTCAAGAGTGCTGGAGAGGAAGAAATGGAAGATAGAGAGAAAGAAAAAAAAAGAAAGGGATATAGAGGAAGAAGTGTACAAAGGAAGAAATGGAGAAAGCTTACAGAACTCTAACAATGGCCGATATGACGAGACCAGCGAGACATGGATCGACTCGAGAATGGAAGCTCAAACCCCGACGGACTCCTGTCCGAACAGGCGGGCCGAAAATCCCAGGAATGAGGAAGCGGAAGAGGAAGAAGAGGACGTTCGAGAAGATAACGTGCGACGACGATGTTCATGCTGGTGGCTGCTGGCGTTACAGCTGCGGAGGTGAACGCTGGATAATCTCGATGAACCGATCGTACGATGAGCGGATGCTGGGATCTGAAACAATAACAATATATGATAAGATAATACGTATAATATTATCGTTCGACTGGAGTGATAAATATCAAAGCCGGAAGTGCTCGATCGAAAATAAATTAAAATGGATAGAAATGAATTTATTTTTAGATTTATTTTCGAGTTCGCGCTTCAGACCTTTTGAATCCAAAAATAATATGAACTCAACATGATGAATGGCTCATTTCGTATTTCAATCAATTTGAGTCCACTTAAATCTAAAAATACTCAGGGACTCTTAAGCGCGAACTCGGATAAATTAAAATAGATTGTAATTTTCAATTCATTTGAATTTGTTTTTGTTTGCTTGAATGTGCATCATTAAAAAATTTGCGACAAAAAGTAAATATGGTATTGGAATAGTAAAATGATAAATGTGCTCAAACCCTCAGTTCTATATTGAATTTTAATAGAAATAAAGTACGATTAATCTCAACAAAATACGATTAATCAAAGCATAGTATTTTTAATAATCTGCATCTATGATTAAAATTCTGCAATTATAAAATAAGATTAAATAGGGAATTAATTATATATTACAAATTGTGGTAAGTTCAATCGATCCAAACGTTCGCAATTGAAATGCACAGCGTGTCGTTGCATCGAGTTTTGAGAATTGATTAATCGTTTAGATTTCTATCAGAGATGTTCATTTTAATTTATGTAATATTGAATTACAGTTACATATGCTAAGTAGACGTATTTAAAAGATTTAATATTCTTTTTACTCTGTCGGCACAGACCGAACACGATTGAAAGCTCTTTGGGTTTCGGCGACGGAGTTGAAACGCGTCGGAGTGGTCTCGGCGACCGCCGACTGTGATTTCCAGGGAGGGGCGAGCATTTAACAATGCTCGGCAATTAAGACGGCTGCCTTTTTCTCAGCGACACGGAATGCGCGTGTCGCGCGCGTAGGTATATATTACATATGCGGGAACGCGCGCAAACACCGCGCGAACAAGCGAGCAACCGCTCGAGGTTGTCGAGAAGCCGAGATTACCCCGGTCCGTCCCACGCGTCTAGACGTCTTAAAGCTTTTTCCTTTTTTTTCCCTTTTTTTCGTCTTTTCCTCTCCCTCTCTCTTTCTCGCTCTCGGTGCTCAAGGCGTGGCACCACACGGCGTGACCGCGGCGCGGCACGAACGCGCGGTATACGATCCTGCACCACTACTTCTCGCAACCACGCCTCGAATAATGTCTACAGGATATCTCAGGAGTCGCGCACTTCCTCTGCACCGGAGATACAATTCATAGCTAAACTGTCTCAATGCCGAGAAACGTGCAGATAAAAAGAGCTCGCTCGCGAGAGTTCAATCCTCTGATGCACTTCGAGAATTAAAGCGACTCCTGCAGCTCCGCTTATCATGCACATGCGACTACAGTGATATCAAATTACCGAGAAATTATATGCTGGCTTATATTTATCGTATCGCGCGTTGTACCCCCGAGACCAATGTGTACAGCTTTTAGTTGTTATTATCAGAAATTGCGTCGTGTACAAAATTTTTAACAAGGTGATAATTGGATGCTGCATCTGAGGGTTAAAGAGGCCATCGGATCGTTTGGCATCAAAAGAGTCGTAAATCCTACCGGATGTTGTCAAGCGATGCCAGATACTGTTCGAAAATAAGAACTGCAGTGTGGATTGTAATTACAATAAAAAAAACTTTTATGTTTAAGTAAATAAATTTACTGTAACATCATTTTCTTGATTTAAAAAATATCAATCTAATTGTAAGAGCTGTGCTTGAATCCGAAAGTGACGGCACACAGTTCAAAAGAATCAGAAATCATAAAATCACATAAAAAACATTTTAGCTCTAGGATCCTGCTATGAAATTACAGTATACATAGGCCTCCTCATCTCATCTTTAATTTGTATTGTACATAAAATGCGATCTAGGTTTGATTATTAATTATTTAAAAAATATTTTCCAAATTTAAAAATAAATTATTTTATACTAGCTAATATTTACTTGGATCGATCGAGAAAATAATGTTAAAATAAATACGTTTACTTGAATACATAAAACATTTTATTTTCAGTGAAGGAAAAAATTTATTTGCAGTGACATCTTTAAGAAGAAATCAAATATCACAACTGAATAATTAACAAGTGCTATTTTAAAAATACCTAAGTGTAGTAATAAATTATATTAATAAGAAGTAATAAATGTAATTAAGCTAATAAGTGTTAAAAATAGCTAACGGTAAAAAGAGAAAGGCGAGAGACAGTGCTAACGTAGCGAGTCAAATTTTTAAGAGCAGGTTTCCACGCGGGAAATATTTTTATTCATATTCATTGAGAAATCTAGAGTAGTGCCTGTATTCGAGGTACCTTTACTTATATTCACAGGGATAATGAATGATATTGTCGAGGTAAACCACGTCTTTTAAAATATGTCATTGATATATTTTAATTCTCAAATTTCTTTATAACTTGTACGAAAAATGTAATTCAACGTTTCAATAAAAAGAAAATATTTTAATAATTCTAAAATAATCGAAAATATCTCTGAGATTTAAATTTACACATGAAACCTCTCTGATATATTTTGTTAGCCCAAAATGTGCGAATATTTAAGATCAGAATTTTACGGAAAAACCGATGCAGATCATCAATGAAATAAAAGTCGTATTCGCAGAAAAATCTTAATACGTTTACAAAATAAAATTTCAGAGTTATTCGTCGACCAGACTTCTTCAATCGTAAAATTATTGTATTCGACGATTACATTGAGAAAAAAGTTTTTAAATTACAATAAATATTTATTCAAACAGTACCAGTAAAATATTTACTTACGGTACATAAGTATTTACTCTATAAAAAAAAATAATATATTTAAATTAAATTAGTGAATTTTATACAAAATAAATATATATTTATGTTTAGTAAATATTTCATCAGTACTATTCCAATAAATGTTTATTAAAATGTAATAATTCGTCCTTCAGTGCACCAGTTACATCTGGAAAAGCACCGTAATTCTTCGCGGTTTTCTTACGCAGTTATTCTCTCCGTTCGTCACAATGCCTGAAAACACAGGCATTAAAGTCACCTGTTCCTTTCGTTGCCAAACAGAATCGTCCGCGGGAAAGCGCGTTGCGCCACAAATATAGATCGATTTAGCGGCAAAGTGGGTTAACGCGTTCGCACCAGGGTCGAGTTTTGCAAAACTCGAACGGAGCCGTCGAACGAGTCGAACCAAACGCAAATCTGTCTCTTTGACACGTCTCGCGTACCTCGACAGATAAGGGTCGAGGACATTTCGCGCTTGGAAAAGATCCGTTTTGTTTGTTATACTTGTAACAGCGCGCACGAAACGAGGTGCTGATGGGCAAGTGTGTCAAGGACGCGTCGTGTCCTTTTTGGCCGTGAAAACGATCTGCAAACCTTGTCAACTAGAACTTGTCAAGCCTCGAACGCGGTGATACGCGGTGATCTGCGAGCGACTGCCAGATCTTTGCGCCTCGAATGCAAGAGTGCAAGAGTATCCTTGGAACATCGTTAAACGAATCGCGGCGTGCCTTTCAGAAAAACACAGTAATGTTTGTACTACTGGCACACGAGGGAGAAGAAAACGCGAACAGGGTGAATGAATGTATGTGTAAATATGTACAGACACGCTGCCCCCAGAAGAAGCGATTAAAAGTTATCGCCCCAACGATACCACGTGGGCCGGTCTCCCCTTCATTCACTCGTGACTTCAGTGTTATTTATATAACATTTATCGAAAGATTAATACTCGGCTCGCTTATTGGACGCATCCAGCTTGATTCTCTCGAATTCGTAACACACATCTTTAACACTTTGTGTTTTGGCGAAAAGATCTTTCCGCCTTTCCACGAGTTTAATTTTTGATACGGAATGCATCGGAGGCCTGGGACTTAAATCGTTAAAAGTTCATTGAAAAGTAAATAAATAAAAGGGGTGAATTTTATTCGACTTTTGTTCTAACCGATTACACAAACAGCTTCATTCTCCGTTCGTCTTCAAGAGCCGAGGAGGAAATTTCGTACGAAGAAATAGCTTTTTTATTTTCGCGCTCGCGATACAATCCTACAATTTTTTTTATACCCTATGCATCATACGATGGATCTATAAGGCGACGACACGAGAGGGCAGAGGGCAGAGGGAGGGAAGACCGAGTGATGAAAGGAGGATGCGGGAGGGAATGAAATCGGCGTGTCATGCCGTCGCGTGGTAACAACCTTTCGTTAAGGCGATTAGAGTCGCGCGACTCTCATCGTCGGCGGGACCGTTATCGTGCTTGTCTCGCACACGACGACGTCGCCAGTCGACTATAGTTATTTATAGAGAGAAAGTCCGAAGCGGCTCGGGCGGCGAGAAAGGCCGTTCGAAATTTTGCGAGGTGCCGCGATTTCGCGATCGCGCCGCCCGATCGATCGATCGAGACGCGCGATTGCGAAACCGCCGGAATGATAACGCGGTGGAAGGCGCTTCGCTCTGCTTGGAGCTTTCGGCTATTCTCGAGTAGAAACTCTCGTTGCGTTTGTCGGATAATAATAGCTCGTGAGATCGTGGTACTATTCCGTTTGTACGCGCACGACGTAAATAGATAGAACTGTCGGCGTAAGTTCAGAGAGTGGAACCAATGAATCTTTACTTTCTAATATCGTAATGTTTTTTTCTTCTTTAAAATGTTTGAAAAAAAAATATATATACGTATATAATTAGACTAATATTTTAACTCGGAAGTTTCTATTCATATTTCATGTTACATCAAGAGAATTTAAAAAGAGAAGTTAAATTTTTCCTTCGTTATAGAAGAAAAAAGACTTTAAAGATATATGGGTCACATCGAAACATTATCAAAAGTATAAAAATTTCATAGAATATTCTAGTGTTACGTTTGAGCATCTGTGTAAAATTTGAGCACAATTCAGCAAATGGTTTAAAAGTTATTTAATTTTTATTTACTCTTGATTCTTATGTAATCATGTTTTGCGTATTTGATTGCAAATTTGATGGGGAAGTTATTCATTATAACGTATAATTTTTTTTATTATTTATTGTGTCTTTTTTTAAAATATACTTTTCCACGTTTGTTGAACTTTGAACAAGTAACGTTCTCGTAAGTGTGAAACACACTACATTAAAATTCAAGTGCGTATTATATTTAAGAGGCCACGTGCCGCGAAATATCTCGCTGATATTACTGCTTAATTAAAATTCAAATATGATACATCAGTATAGATAAAACTGCATGACTTTGCTTTTTATCAATTTATAAAAATAATACGTCCCATTTTAAGCATGTGGAGTGTAAAGATACGAATACTCGAATAGATCCGTTCAGCGACGAGCATGACAGTGAAAGTTGCCGAGAAATCAAATTTGCGAAACGTGTTAGGAAACTCGATACGTCCGAGAATTCGAAGAATTTCTATTCCAGCGAAATAATTAAAAAAAAATCTATAAGAAGTTATAAAAATTAAAGGAAGAAATATAATGCATGTGTGAATATGCGCTGTCCTAAGTATAACACAGATAATAATTTTAGAAAAACTGCCATGTGCGTCACGCAGTTTTATCGCGAACGTTTGGTGCTTATTCAGAACACTCGCTTAAGCATTTGTTCTATCGCCCGTTTCTTCCAGGTCATCGCGAAAAGAAGCGCTAAAACTCGCGACGTACTCTTACACGAAATAAAAAAAGATAAGAGGAGAATCGGAGCTTACCGTGCAGATTGCGTTATCCGACGCTCAGAGTCGTCCGGCACCATCGCTCGCGCTATCAGCCTCCCCGATTGTTTTTCTCCCGCACGCGTGTTCTTGTTTCCTCGTTCTCAATTCGGATCGTCGCACAGCTTCTCTCCTCGCGTCCTCGCGTTTATTCCTCCTCGTTCCCACGTCCCTGGCGACTCACGTGCCTCGCGAGATGCCACCGGCTCGCGGTCCCGCGTGATCTACGTCTCGGCGAAGTTGCCGAGGTGAGAAAAACTGGAGGAATTTGTACAGCTTCGTACATGACTTTGATATTGAGACGAGGGGGGGCCACGACCTCCTCACCAGTAGGGCGCGTCGTTGGCCAGGTGCTGCCAGGATGCGAACTCGCTCCAGGTACGCATGTTCAATCTGGTAGCATCCGCGACCTGCGGCATGCCGTCCCTCTCGTTACCATTGGTGAGCACCTCGCATTTCTTCGTCTGGATGTTGTCGTATCGCGCGGCTGACACTCTGGGCTGAAGTATTAATATTTGGTATTAATGTTTCTCAATCCTTTGGAATGCGCATTATAGCAATGAATTTCAATAAAAATTCGGAACTTATTTAATCCATCAATTTACATACGAGAAAAAGGAAGCAAAAACTTTTACAAGACAAACAGATAAAACCAAAATTTAATAACTCTGAGTAATGCGTAAAGTACATAGTCGTCTTTCAGACATGTATGTACGTCTTAGAGAGCATCTAAACCATGAATATCCTTGAAACTCAATGAAACGTGACGAATCGCCTCTATACCTAGCAAATATTTGATGAAGATCCAAAGATCCTTGCATGTAAATAAAATCACGTAATTTTTACGAAATATGTCAATCCGTCAATCAAGGAACACCGGGTGAACCGTTACAAGGACTGCAAATAGAAGTGACGTCGCGGATACACATTTAATATTGAGAGATTAAATAATCTCTTTTTAAAATGCTTACCTCCTGCTTTTTGCGAACCAGATAGTTTTTGCCCTCGTTGTTGTCCCACGACTCCTTGTCGTCGGTGCGATATCTGACGCAGAACTCGATGACATTCGACGCTACCGGCAAGGTGAGCCGGAAACGGAAGGTGTCGTAGAGGATGAGGGGACCCGGCGAACCCGGTTGCGCCACGTACGTGCAGTGCACGTCTTCGTGGGTCGCCCAACTGTCGCTGGTGACCCTCACCACGACCTCCTTGTCGTAGGCCAGATTCCGTACCTTCACCGTGCCCACCAGGCACTGCTCGGACTCGCGCACGATCACGTTCTCCAGACTGACGTTGTCCTGATCGAGCTTACGCCGAAAAGCGAGGTAATCGCTAGCCGGCTGCGGAAAGGTGACCTGCCACGGAGGCGTGCTATCCTGCGCTGCTTCCTGACTCAGATTCTTCGACATGTTGAACAGACCACCGGTCAAGCCGGCCACGTAAGCCGTGCTCCACAGTGGTGGTACGTTGCTCGGTTCCGACATCACGCGAACCTAGGTATCAAAATCGGACGAAATATTGAAATATCGAATGATAAGATAAATTAAAGGAAAAATAAGTTAATTGGACTTGCGCGGAATGTTAATCCGACTGTTGGATTATGTAATATAATGATGATTAATATACCACGCGCGATTCTCTTTGTTTGGATAGTAAAATAAAGACGCGAGTTATTATTAAAAAGTTACTGTGAATTATTGACATTCTTGTTAACTTAGTATCATTAGCAATTAAGTCCGGATTTGTGGCTTCGATTAGATATTAACTGCATAATTATTATTTAATTTTAACAATCATAAACGTCTTTCAAACGTCTTGGCATATTAGGTAGATGTAAATTATATGCCTCTTGGCATTCACTTTTGACTTGAATCCAGCTCGCACGCTCGTAATACACTTTAGCAATATACACAAAGTATAAATTGTCAAGAAACATACGTGACTACTATCGCACATGTGAAATATGATCAAGCAGCAACATTGTGTTTAAAAATATGTTTAAAATATTTGGAAACCACTTTTTTTAATATTTAAAAATAATGGGTTGAGTCCCCTTTATTTCATTTAAAAAATAGTTATTGTATGAATAGGTAATTTTAACGTTTAACAAACGTTTATTTCAACACTTGAAAAAAAATTTTCCAAACGTTAAAAATTATCCTCTTGTTAAAATAAACTCTTTTTTTTTAATGAAATAAAGGGGAGTTAAACCATTATTTTTAACATATTTAAAAATAATTTTCATATGTTGTAAAAATATTTTTAAAAATTTTGTTTGCCACTTAGGCACGATTCGTGGGCCTCAAACTAGATATTATCGCGCTACTTCGGTAAAAATAATTTCAAACAAAATTTAAAAGTACAAAGTAAAGAACGTTGTTTGATTCATCGCTGATAGTATTGGTTTTATCTATCTTCGTCGTTATTTGCTTTTCAAAAGTAAACTAATACTGCGTATTCCAACTTGCGAACGAATGATGGTTGAAATTTTCTGACCTTTGATTCATGATACAGCAAATGATTTAGCTATTAACATTATGAGTTCTTTTTTTATACTTATCGAAGAAGCGATGCATCGCTCCGCGAGTGTTGTAATGGGTAAGATAAAATCAAATTTATCTGTCATACACATATATCAAGACCACTTTTGTGTCATATAATTTATCTCGACGGAAAAAAAGGGGAAAAATTGTAGAAGTACCTGTGTGAGAGGGCGGCCGCGATCGTCAGCGAACACCACCCGTTTCTTTTGCTTGCCATCGTTGTTTCGCAGTGAATCCAGGGATAAGGATCCCGAAGAGAGGCACGGCCTAATTCTGGGCGGCATCGATCGGCTGGTGATCGTGGGCGCCGTGACTACCAAGGGGCCGTACAGCAAGGAGCTGTACACCGGGGGGCTGTGCAGAATCAGTTCGGCCGGCATCGCTATCGAACACATTTAGACCTGTGAAAGAAAAATGTCCATTTTTTGCAATTGTCGTACATACACAAACAATCTTGATATTAGTAAATATTATTCTTATATCCAAAAGTAGAGGAAATGGTGGAATAACGTTTCATTTTCTTAAAATAACTCATAATTATTAGATATCAACGTGACATAGTTTTTATGGACACAAGTTTGTTAGATATCAGATTGTACCAATTATCTTACAGGTAAAAGTTCATTGAGTATATAAAAAGAATTTTAGTAATTTACAATTTGATAAAGAAAAAGATGCGTTTGTGAGATAGAAAGGGGATTATGACATACGACTATAATGTCATAAAAGGCACTTTTGTTTATAAAAGATTGCAGATTAATCCTTCGTAGATTTTACACAAAAAAATGTCACAAAACAAATAGGAGTTTCATAAATATGTATTTTAGAAAATATATTTTTACCTGCAAAAAAGGAATTTCGAGCGATATTCTCTTTTGCATACATGCTAATTATACTTTCATGAATAAAATTGTAAAACTGCAGAGGTGACAGTCGCTACACACGAAAGATCGGACGGGATTGAAAATGTATTGCTTAATAATTCTTTTAATGGCACTCTGGCGCCTGCAATTTATTGACGTCGAGACACCGTTAACGTTAATTTCGTCACGTCGTGGGCGAAATCTACGAACGATATAGCATTTAAAATTGTAAGGCTCGTTTCTCGTCTGCCAGAAATTTCAACTGCTTGGATCATCCTCAGATCACGTGGATCCGCATGGAGTCATTAAAAGTATTTATATAGTTATATCAATGCCAATTAGTTGCCAATACGCGCGACACTTTTATATTTATCGACTAATCGCATTCTTTACAGTGAAAAAAGTTATAATATCTTTACATTAGCAACAAAAATACCTTTATACCTTAAGAATTTTTTGTGATAAGCGCACATAATTCATTAACGTATTTTGCTGAATTATCAATTATTATCTTGTACGTCATTCGTGGTCAGACACGATGCCAATCATTTATTCGTATGCATTGTGTCTTGCAAAATGATCTATCTTATGTGTTACGTACACACATTTTTGTTCTAAGATAAAATATGATATCATTAGTTAAAAAATGAACAGCACGAGTGATTAAAGGTTATCATAATCCGGCGACATAAGTAAGATTTATTGCATCTTATTAAAATGTTTTTAAATAAAAATGATATAGAGGATGTAATAAAGATTATCTAGATTTTCCTTTCAGGAATATTTAACAGATATTCATCACTTGTCAAAATTTCAAAAAAATGTATAAAATAATTTTATATAAGAATTTGCTTGGTATTTTTATTAATTAAATATTAGAAAGATATAATCAAACCATGTGTTTTCCAAAGATAGAATGACGCTTACGATTTCTGTCTCGTAGAGAGGCAAAATATTCAAAAAATTGTACGAGTTTAATTTTCACTCTGTTAGAGCGACGTTTTACTCTACGACATTTAGAGAGTACGCTTTTGTGCGCTAGCGCACATGTACTATACTATACGCGTAATCAAGTTACTCGCGGGGTAGAATTACGACTCTCAGATGCGGTGAACCGGCGAGCCGCTCTTCCTTTTCTGGGGACTGGTTCCGGGTGAACCAGGCCTCGAGACGCAATACGCATGCAGAATAGGTACCAGACCGAAACCAAACGGCAGAGAATCGGCAGACCATGAATCGCATGGACGCGTTTTAAATCTCAGCACGACGTTATCTCCTCAATTATAGGTATAACATAGTTTCCAACAAGTTGCAAATACTGTTAGCAGAACTAAATGCATCTTCGCTAAACACTTTGTAGGAGTAGTGCAATATATATATATATTTTTTTTTGATAGAGCAAGAAAGGTGCGGCTCACTTGAACTAAATCGACCGAGTAAAGCTACAAAGTCATAACTAACAAGTGATCGGAGTAATTGAAGAGGTTTAACTGCGGCGATTTATGTGTACACTTGGAAGCTATATAAATAATATGCGGCTAATTAATGTAACATAACGCTTATTAACTTATTATTATTGGACATTTAAACGTAAGCGACATGACCTTTAAGTCTTCATTGTATGTTTGATAAAAGTATAATAAAAGTATAATATGCAGGTAATCAATGTAATTATAATATATTGAGTACTGCACAAAATTTTTAAAAATTCTTGCTTTAATTCAGACAAGCTTGGTCTAGTCAGGAAGCATTGAATGACTCATCTACAAGTATCTAAAACAAAGATTTTCTAAGATAGAGAAAATTTAAACCAAAAATTAAGTTAATAAATTAGAAGCTAGATATTGCACAAGGAAAACTTACAAAACTTAGGTACTGTACGGTTCACGAGATCATTTGACATGTGTATAAGTAAGGATTGAGGTCATCGCATAGTGCCATTCTCATTCTTCTCATTTAACAATGATTTAACAAGGACATGCTGTTTGGTCTAACGATTTACACAAAAAATCTTATCGTTTCTTGTTACAACTCTCATTATCGTTTCCCTGTAATTTTCCATTATAATGCGCTTTATCTAACCGATAACATGTATCGTCAAAAATCAATGAACAATATAATAGGATAAAATAACAACTCGGTTATGTAATTAGCCATTTTTATGTACAAGCGGGAACATGATAAGAGAATATTTGTTTGCACAATGATATTCTTGCGAATAATGGTGAAAATTTATTATCATCTCGCAACAGCAACATGTAAACATGGACTAAAGAATTTAAGAATTACTTTATTTTATTGTCTAAAATTCTCATGGATTTTTAATTAATGATCAAGATTTATCTCACAGAACCTCGTCAGTCCGTTGATTATCGCCCGTTGGCGGATAAATCTTCAACATGCCTCGTTGCACTTCCTATTCATCGATTCGGCGACTGATCGGCATGTTGCACTTTTCTCTTCGGGTATACTGCCGCATGCTCGGGCACGATATATTCGGCTGCGGTATTTTTACCGTTCCCGAAGAGATCACAGGATGAGCAGGCTTTAAACTCAGAGACTTAATTCGCAATGCGACTCGCCTCGTTACATCTCTATTCACGACTCTACAACGCTTTCCCGAGATAAAAGCATGTCGCATGCTTCAACATGATAAATTCATCCGCGATTTTTATTGCGAACGCGAGAAGAAACATCTCATCGCGCTCTTAACGAAGTAATGATCGGGTCAGCTGTCGTCCATTAATTGTCGTAAACAGTTAGGTAAACGTTATATAATGAACGATAGAAAAGATGACGTTTATTGAAATGTTTTTTGTTGCAACGTCTTCAGTATATCGCGAAGCACTTTTTTATGAACGTTTCTAAAATAATAATAAATAATTGTTGCGTTATAAATTTTCATAAAAATGATGCACGAGTCATTAATTAATACATTCATATGCATGATTTAATATAATGTGCATTTATATCATTGTATGTGTGTATATGTGCGCGCGCGTGGATATTTGAAATGTATTGGAAATTGGTTATCAGCAACGATAATTAAACGTAAAACTCTTTTCTGCTGGTAGCACGAGTGACAAAAAGAAACGGTCATACACGTGTCGACGACAGAAGTTTATCGTCTGGCCTCTTCTGTTTACAGATGTAAGGCCATGAAAAGGAATACGCGAGACGATCACAGCAAATATCCGACATGTGCAAGTTCGATATGCGATCGAACGCAGTTGTGAAGGAAAACTTTTTTGCGCTTTAATTGGTAAGTTGACGCAATATCACATATCTATCATTCATAATTTTTATAATATTTTTTATACGTCAAAAATAAACATTTATCTGTAAATAATCTCTCTGCTAACAACAAGATTAACAATTGGTGATTATGGTTACGCATCCTGTTAGTTATTACAATATTTTATAATTGTGACATTATAATTGTGACATTATTTTATTATACAAATAATTTTAGTACATAATTCATAATTCATATAACATCGCCTTGTACCCAGACATAATAGCACATCATTTTAGCAAATTGGACGGATAAGACTATCGATAACGTTAATATGATCAGTACTTGTTAAGTCAGCTAAATACAATTAGATGTATTTAACTTCTATGTCCTCTATATGTTGTATTATTATTTGCATAAGACAAACATGCGCTTGGGTCATCTTACATTTATGTCATACTTATCTTTATTTTTTTCATACTTCAATCTCGTTACTGGAATGTATTGGAATGTATGTGAACATATTTTGTATTTGATAATTTGGAAGAACAGTTTATTTTTATATTCATATATATATATATATATATATATATCGCATTATTTCTTTAAAACATACGAAGAAAATATTATAAAACGTGTTTGTGTGTGTGTAACTTAATCCTGTAAGCTTTGTGTACAAAAAATCTTTCTAATACTTGATGAAAACATGTCTAAAGTACAGTACATTTATGTAATAAAATCATAATTATGACAATGCTCTTTTTCATTAGCGAATGAATAATACTATCTGGTTGGAAGACGATGAGGAAAATTACGCAGTCGAACTATTTCAGATAATCTCGCGGCCAAATTTAGATTGTCGCGAAACGCGGCCTTGGATCTGATCCAATCCAGTCCGTACTCTTTAAGGTAGATATAAATTCGCGTACACCGTCAAAGAGCGGAAAGGCGAGCTTCTTAGCCCAATTGTAAATTGAAATAGAAAACCTTAACCTCGCGTAGGGGTCACGAAACTTGCCAATTCATAAGCTGCAAGCTATGAAAATTAACTTTAAAGAATGAGGAATTGAAAGGAATATAATGAATTCCTGTGGATGTCTTTAGTTATACTTCTCTTCTCCACCTGTCTCTCTTTCTCTCTCTTGTTCAAATATTTTTACAATATATTTATAATAATTATTATATTTTAAACACACATTTTTTATTCTACTTGCATTTATATTATGCAACTTTTTTATTATAATACGCATATATTGTTTAAATTGTGGTTTATTAATTTTTATATATTCAATAAGAAGCTACGAAACAGACAACGCAGGTTCACTGGATAACAAATATTTTTTAATAAGTAATAGATGTGGTATGTATTAAAAAAAATTTGTTACGTTCACAATCACAATTTAAAGAACGTTATAATCTTATTATAAGGTCATGACCAGAGATATCTATGGTCACTTTGAGGTTTGCTCACCAATGCAACTTGACTCTCGGAGACTGCATTGGCGCCATGTGGTGACTACAGACAGCTCCGACGTCGAATCATTTGTCGTAGAATGTAATGCTCTATGACAGGTAAATTATCAAGCATGTATGGAATGTATTATAACATTTGAATTTGTAAAACTAACAACTTATCAAGCAGATGCACCTTATACTCTTTGATATTAAATTATTCTAGTAAAATGTCTACAGAGAAAAGAGAAAAGATGAGAGTAAGAAAGTGTAAAGGTGAAATGTATGTATGAATAGTAAAGCTATACTAGAAACAAAATAAGATTTAAAAAACCTTTTGTACACATATAATTTTTAAACTTTCTTACAATTTTTTTGCTAAAAATGATTAAAGATTTCATTAAAATTAATAAAACATTTAATGTTAAAACTTGAAAAGTTGTGACAAATACCAAGAAATTTTTTTTAAGATATATGGAGAAATATGTAGTATACATTGATAACACCATATGTCGAGAATATCATGAAACATTAAACAGACTGTAGAAGGACAGTGATAATTTTTAATGATTTTATCAATTGCGGAAGTCAAGTATTATAAAAAATATATATCTTTTCAACGATTTTTCCAACTAAAAAAAAATGCAAAATCTGTCTTGTAAAGTTTTATAGGTAATTTGAAATATCTATGTACTATTTATAATATGTCTGTCTCGTTAAATAGATAATCATTCAGAAAACAATAAATACAGGGTATCAATAAAGTCTGTCTCCACCTCTTATATTTTCGGAATCGATTCAAAATTATGAAAAATCACAAAATACATGTTCGATTATTTCAAGGAACTATTCTACCTTTCCAATCCTTTTAAAAGAGCAATTTCTCGAATGAATCAAACACGTATTTTGCAGTTTTTCATAATATGAAATATTCCATTCCTACAATATGTAATAGTATTGACGAGTAAAGAATGCGGAAAGATCAGGATAAATTATATAATATGATCGTGAAAGTCAAAATATCGCATCACGTCTGCTTACATCGCTTTAATCGATAAGATATTAATTTTAAATAAAGCTGCGCATATGTTGATCTTAGTAGTCTTTTATAACCCATAGTTTTCTTTATCGCTAGCGAAAAGATACAGAAATGATGTTTTATTACGTAATGCTTATAATATATGTACATAATAATTTTAAAAATATATACAATATCATTAATATTATATACGCAAAAATTTATTAATAAATAAAGTAGAATAATTAATAAAAAAATAATTAAATATTTATTAAAATTGGAAGGATTAAAAGATAAGACTTCGTACGATGATTTCGTACTTCAATATTTCATAAAGAAACTTTAATACCTACATTGCTACTTAATATATTACAACTTAAATATTTTTTCTCTATTTTTTTTTTACTGTAATTTTCTCTAACTTTTAATTTCTAATTTTACTTCCAATTGTTTATTTTATAATTATTAATCTTTTAAATTAAAGTCTATAGAACCATACACGTCTATACAACTTATAATTTTATTTATTTTTATATGTTATATATCATATATATATGATATATATATATATGAGGATAATAAAATATAAATGTTTGTAAATGATTCATATTGTGCACAAATTAAGAATGGTATAACAGTGTCAATTCTCAAGTGCAATGATAGAATTCTGGGGAAATACTATGAAACAGCACTTGACAAAATACTTGTACGATAGATGTCTGGTTAATCGGTCGTCGCTATCAATCGTCGGTGTTTAACTATATCAAGAAGCAATAAGGCTATCTGACTGCAGGGAATTAGTATTGCTGAGATAATAGAACGGTCAGAAGGTGTCAAACGTTACGCGGAACGTCACGTATTATCGCTCGTGTTTCTAAACATTTTCTTATAAACAGTGTTTAATTTACGATTTAATCCACCGATTTTATATATATGTTTTTTTCGGCACTTTGGAAAAATGGGTCTGTCATGTTGGACATTATTTTCTCTATCTTAAAGTATTAAAAAAATTTGAAAAAGTTTATAGAACATCTGTTAACATTATAGTTGACAATTTCGTAATTATTTTAATAAAAATAATTTATTAAATAGTTTTCTTTTTAAAAAGCTTTAAACATGACCGAAGAAAAAAGTTAGGAGTTGTCGTTTTATGTCGGACGCACGCATACAGGCAAAGGGTTTATTTATCACGTTAATTTATTCTGTTACTTTTACAGTTGTTGCATATACATAATCGATAATTGAACTAGAATCTTCAATAGCATAACTGTTTAATAATTACTGTTCTTACATTGCAAAACTTGGATTTCTATTGCAATAAAATTTCATACTAAATTAATAATTAGACAAAACGTATCAAAAAAAATAAAATAAAAGATATATTTGTAAATAATATACATAAGAAAAACATTATTGCTTCGTGTACTTTTGTTCATTTTGAAACAATTTGATTTTCATTTATAATAAATCTGTCCAATTGTAACTCTACATGTCAACGATTCAAAGTTACGAAGCTTGAAATAAATAATTCTGCGTTATGTACATGCAATAATATTTTATTCTTCAAATTTTAAACACCGATTGTTTTACACGTTATATGCCTGTGTGTAAACATAGACAGTTATCCAGTAGATAATTTACTACATAGTTTATCCGAAGATGAAACAACCGATCAAGTAAATTGTAACATAAGTTACAGTAGTCTCTAAATTTCGTAGAGTATAAATAACTCGAAAAATTGCACTGGCTCAATTGACGTTCCACTCTATGAGATTTAAAGAGTAGGACCGGTTCGTTTTGTAATTTAATCATATACTATATTATGTTTTTTTGTCGACAATCCGGCAGATATCTTTAAATCAAACAAGAAAATTTAATTGCGCGTGCAGTGCGAAAACACACCGATATCAGTTTCGACAGTTTTACCGGCGTAGCGTGACTTTTGTTTGTCAGTCCGTAATGCGCGATATTGCCCCGATATTCTTAAACCAATTACCTCGCGCCGCACAAGACACACATTCTTTATCGTTGAGGAAAAAAAAGACGAGGGCACGTTTGACTGATATAGCATTAAATATGCACTTGCGCGACTGAGGTGATGGTAAATGACGCTCTCAATGACGTTGTCGGAGGCAACGTTTGACAAGGTGGGTGTATATACACTGTCATCGCACACGAGTCGATGCACGGCAGCCGCCTCGATTTTACTTCCCATGAATATAAATCCACAAATAGGTCAGCGCGTCTGTCGCATGAATCAGTTGGCGAAAATAAAGACGGAATGACGATGGTGAATGGATATGTAATTTTTCACGTGGGTGCGCTATAAATTCCGCGAAACCGATCCAAAATACTAATCTCCTCGCTAAGAAAACATATAAAAATAGGGCGAATGCATTCGAAGAATTCTGCAAAACCACGTGACGAGAATTTTATTTCCGATTATAATTGTAAATTTTTTTGTGTTCTGGTAAAGAAATGTTATGACGCTTTGTAAGGACGTACGAGTATAGAAAATTGTAAAAACAATAACTTATAATGTGAGTAACATATTAATTAATCTTTTGATGACAAAGTAATCGAGTTTTTAATAATGAAATTCATGAATGAGATTAAATTTGAAGAGAAATGATTAATTGACGGAGCTAGCTCTTAGTTAATTATGTTTCTTCCACTCGAATTGACACTCGGTTGATACCGTATCTAACTTCACATTCTAATTATAATTGTTGATCCGCGTAAAATACGAAAGAATTAGGGTTATCTGAAAGAAGAGACAAATGACGCCGAAACAATGGTGTCAAAACCTTTGCGCATGCCTGACCTATGATAATCTCGCTATCATGTTACTCAATCTGCGCATTAAAGAATACCCATAAGAATGTAAGCGATGTACACGAGAACGTAAATACTATAATGGATAACCCTGAATCGCTACTCTTTGTTATTTTCTGAATTTCCAGACGCTCTAATGTTGATCCACTTTTTACGAAGCATTCCAAAAACAAGTTCTAATAATAGAGTGAACATTAACACGCACACATCTACGAAATCTCGTAGAAGTTTATAAGCAAAATTATCGACTTCTCTGTCTTTGTGCAATTTTGACGTTTCTTTTATTTTTTATAAAGGAAAATAAATAAAATTTTAAAAAGCGTATTCATAAATAAAAATTAATGAGAAGTTCTTTGTATAAAAATTAAATTTTTATAATATAGAGAACGCTATCTCAATTAATGCAATCTACTTTTTTTTTAATTTTTAAGTTTATATATTAACATAACATCGATGCTGGAAAGAAAATGAATTTTTTATTTCGCAAAACTTCTACTCGTGACACGTGTCATATTCGCTCATCACACTTGACATATCGGTGAGTGAATGAGTCTACTTAGCAACACGCGATAAAACTTGTGATTACGACTTGGATTTACCTTGTACAAATGTTGTAAGCGTTGCTGAAAGCTATCTTTGAACGTAAAAATAACCGCCGATCGTAAAGAGTAAAATGACGAACGGAGGAGACCGTTCTTCAACCGGTTTTAGCGTTTCATGTGCATGTGACACGAAACGAGCGTAAACCGGGCTTGGTAGAGAGCCGGAAGGACCGGTCGCTGGAATTCGAGTAGCTTCATTCAAATTCGAAACCCGGCCAGACTCCTTAGCGCGCGGCGGTACTACAAATAGCTCGGAGATGATCATGAGGCGAGCATTCTATTTTTTGGACGCTTTACAATCGTTTCGTCTTGGGATTCCCATTTGTAAGGATAAACACACGCGGACAAGTGATTGTTAAGCATTAATTATCGATTATCTATAAAGTTCAACGGAATTGCCGATAGTAACGTTCTAATTTCGAATCGCTGCCGCATGTCACCAGACATCCACGCGACGAACACGTGAAAGAAATCTTTTACAAGCGACGGAACCGTATCTGGTACCAATTCGACGAACCGTATCTTGTACTTTTGGAGTCGAACGACTCCGTATCCTGTACTTAGCGTGGCAGTATTTCCCTCTTTTTCTCTCCTTTTTATTTTCTTTCACTCGGACGAAGGCGCCGTTGAGGTCGGACCTTTCTGGCCTTATCGCCCCCGGTATTCTGGTTCGAAGCAGTAATGATAACCGACATACATATATTCTCGGCTCTCTCTTGCTCCTTCTAGCTTGGCTCTAACGCCCTCGCGAAATGGTCGATCGCGGAATCTTACCGAGCAAAGTTTAACTCGCCGCCGAAACCACGCGACGTTAGAGGCGCGATAATTTTAATGCACATCCACGTTATCGTTAAATAGATTTAGATTTAGTATCAGAAGCACATTGACTCGCTCTTCAAATAGAAACATAGAGATTTTGCACGGTTTCTCCCCGTAATTTTTGTACTTGTACTTTTTACTCTGCTACGTGATCTAAAAACAATGTTACAATTTTATGGTCTTGCATAACTTAAAAATTTGTAAGTTTGTCTTTTAAAGATTGATGCGTTTCGGTCACACTGAAAAAAAAGATTCTTAAATTTTAATAAATATTTATTAACACTAATAAAATATTCACTTACAATATGTAAATAATTACTCTATAAAAAAATGATATTCAAATTAAATTACTGGTTTTTATACTAAATAAATACATATTTACATTTGGTAAATATTTCATTAATTCAAATAAATATTCATTAAAATTTAATAATTTTTTCATAATTTTAGAAATTGTGTTCAGGATTTAATTAGTAATAATTTTAGAAATTGTTTACAAAGAGTATTCCAAGTAATACAGTTTCTTTTTAATAAATACATATATAATTAACATATTGAATATAGTTTCGGTTTTTGTAGTTTAATTTTTAATATTCGTTATTTATTGTAGTATTTCGATTAATGTAATTTTCTTTTTTTGTGTGTGATGTGACGGAGAGATATCTTCAACAATTTTTTAATTTTAACAAGAAATAAATAAATGTTAAAAAAACATATGAATTATCGTCTAACAATTAGATATGAATTAATTGATATCTACATGTGCAAATTTCATGTAATTTAATAATGGATTACTATATTTTAATAAAATAAAAAAAAACCTTTATACCGTGCACAAAAGAAACGAAAGAACTCGATGAGTTTCAAGTATCAGAGTTCCACGTCTACTTAATTAAACGATGGCGTCTTAATTTCTTCCGTGATATCTGATGTAATATCATTCGAGAGTCACGTGCTCCCAGGTTGACTTCTTTTTACAACTACGTGAAATCAGTAGACGGATTGGTAGACGCAGATAATGTATCGTATTAACTCATCCGTTGTGTCTAAAACTTCGTTTCGTTCACTTTTTCAATGATATCGTACTTGCTCATTAATGCACGTATTGATGTTACGTAAGAAAGGGAGTACGTTTCCGTACGTTACTACGAGATATAAGATATACTTCTACACGGATTAGCGTGTAAATTCAGATTTCTCTGCTGCACAGAAAAAAAGTTAGCATAAACTGAAAAATTCATTGTTTTGTCCCTTAAAAAGAGAACTGAGACGTGTTTTAACTTAATTACTATATTGATAACTAATGATATTTCATCTCTGATGAATAATATTTTAACATTTCCTAAAGTTTTATCAAATTTTTTCAAGATTTTATATTCTCATTTATATTTCTCTTAAAAAAAAGAACTGATAAAGTGTTTCAACAAACTGATTACTATATCGGTGACTGTTGATTACTATTTAGTTAACTGACTGATTTAGTAATCAATTTATTTTAAACTTTAAAAAATTTCGCTATTTTTGGAATATTCTTATCTTTATGTAAATAAATCATGTCTGTTTAAGATTATCAAATTCTTTTAAGAAGATTTCATACCCTTGTTTACGTATGAAACAATGTCTCGTTCATTTCGTACTAATTTTTTTTCCGTATATTCAAATATATTCTAGTCTTTCAAAGTTTTCCTTCGCTTTCCCGCTGGATATTCGCTCGATGCACCCTTAATCGGAAAGTTCTCGAGAATCGGCCTCGGACTTTCCCCGGAAATTGCTGCTTTGCTGCACACACGCTGGGATATCGTGTAGGTGTGTTAAAGGGTCGATTAACCAGGAAAAATTCCGGCTTTTGTACCAGCACGAAACGCACGACTACACACGACTACACGCGTGAATGTCGTTCAGCAAGCCGCCAAGCTGGTTTCGAGAGAATATCCGGGCGACTTGCGTTCGATATATAACGCACTTCTCTGAAAAGATCCGACACGAGAGATTTTCAGGAATAATTTCACGATCCGTATCTCCGTCTATTAAAATTTATTAAGATATTTTGCTCTATCGTTGAACATTTAATTAATGAAATAATTAAATTACTGAAATTGTGAGGAAATTAAACGAGATGGAACAAGGCGTCTTCGCTTTAATCAATCACACCTTTGGCAATAAATAATTTTATCACGTCCGGTTAAATTAATTTTACGATGCAGCTTGCTGATTAATTGCAAAACAAAATTTTTTTAATTATGTATATATTGCTAAATGTATCACGCGTTCATAGCGAAGTAAAAATAGAATTAGTTAACGTGGACAAGCTAATTCGGTAACGATACGACATAACATGTAACACGTGTGTAAATTAAGCTATTTGTCAGGAAACGACATTATCTTAGGTCTTGTTTATAAACAAAGAATCTCCTTCGTGAAACGATAGCACATGTCGAAAGATATGTTTTATTTGACCTGTAAATGAACTTCGAAAATATATAAATAATTATTTACATGTTACTTAACACGAGTATATATATATTGGTTGAGATTCACACGTTATCTCTCGTTCCAGTTCCAATCTCTCGTCTGCAGTATCACGCCGGTTTCACGATAAAATATGTGACACGCTCCTCATTAGTATCATACAATTATACGATTATTTTTTGCAAACCGAAATACTATACAACGATAACAAAGAATCATAAGTTCATTTGTAGACTATCACAAAGAGATTTGCCCTCGGTATTTTCCACTGACGGTAACGACTGGCTCATGTCGGAGGTCGAAACATGATCTGAATTTTGAATCTCATTCTCGTGTGTCATCATTATTCTTACGTGCATTGTATACGTGTGTTAAAAAGAATCTTTTAAAACTTGCGATGAACTCTGACTTATGATAAAAAAAAATTAAAATTCTATTGGCATCATCCCAAATTTAAATTTACTTAAATATAAAGTTTCTATTAAAATTGAACCTCTATAAAAGCGCGTTCGCGCAAATCTGCAATGCTTTTATTTTTATTAACTTGTTTTTTTAAATAAATTAAATCAGATCTGTAATTCCGAGTTACTTCTCAGCATCGTACATTTAACGTGATTCTATCTAATTCTCAGTTCACGTGTTTGTGTTCTGTATCACGTGGTTGGAATCGGATCGTAGAATGACAAGAAAGTGTCGAAGGTAAACAAACGTCTTTTAGACAGTTACAGATGTCCATCAGTCACAAATACTCGCAAGATGAAATTCACGATTATGAGTAACTCCTGGTTGCAAGGAAAATGTCCAGACTTGTTGCAGATGCGAATTCGGAGTAGCGCGTCCGTTCAATGCATTCGCGACTACTGTGTCTGCAACGTACACTCGAAACCGGTGTAACTTCGATAAGATTTCTAATATTATGGAAATTCTTCATGCCAAGTACGGAAAATCGTAACTCAAGTCAATGAAAACATGCTTTTATTTTAGAATAAATCGAATAAACACGGGGGAAAGAAAGATTATATTATTTCCACGGCGACATATTGAAATTCAAAATTATTAAGATATCGGTTTCGATATTAATTTTAACTAATTTTAATTTAATTTAATTTTAATTTTTGTATTCTCTTCATACGTTAAGCACAATGAGTATATCACGTTTTAAAAATATTGCAGTTTTGCTCTGCGATACAAAACAAAGAGTGAGAAATTTCGCGAATACATCAAATGCCAAGATTAAAAGATTATTATAGCTACAATTGTAATAAAAATGTATACTCAAAAAAATGTTTATTTTCAAGTAAATATTTCTTTGATATTATTTTTTTAATTAAAAGAATATTTCTAAAAGTTTAAAAATAAGATATTTTATGCTAATATTTATTTAAATCAAATAAAATGATATGATCGAAAGAATCTCTTTGTGGGTGATATGAAAAACGTAAATATGTGTGAATGTGTGCATGTGGAGTTGTGAGTAAATAAAAATACCATACTTATGTCTGCATTAAAAATTAAGAATAATAAATTGACGATTTCAGTAAAAGAAATTTCTGTTTTATTGTTAGCAAACGTTGTGATCATTTGTGAAATATGTAAAGATTTCTTGCAGTTACTTATTTAGTTAATTATGTTATCAAATTACCGTAATTTTTTTAATATTAATTATAAACTACTGAAAGTTTGTCATTTTATCAAATATACAGTATTTAATAACGCAATGCAAGAATTATATTTTTGTTTTACAATACCACAATAATGTAGTAAAAGAAATGTAGCAATTGGATAATTTAAATCTTAAAAAAGAAACAGAGAGGAGAAGGAGGAGAGAGAGAAAGATAGCTCTGCTCAAACTAACAGATAATTATATTTACAAAGTGATTTTAATTAATGATAAAATTGTGCTAACAACATATTGATATTAGATTACTTTTAAATATATTTAAAAAAAGCATCAAGACGAAATTAAAATAATAGAAAAAAAATCAATCTTTTTTGCATCTTATGCACACTTTACTCAACGACTGCAAATGAACGTCTGCGTTCAATTAAACGAGAAAACATATGAGAAGGCTTTCTTCAATTAATAAGAGGAGAAGATGGTATTATAGTGAGTATTACGGCCTTGTAAGTATTACGACTGCTCGTAATGTCTTCGTGAATAGCCGGCAAGAATTCTAGTAATTACTTATGGAATCATTTGTTTAATAGCTCACCAAATGCAGTGGCACTTATATAGCCGACATTTGTGACAAAATATTAAATTTTTATTTCTGAACATTTCGGAACTTTTTAAAGATATTACAGCATTTAATTACCTATACTTCATTATTTTTAAACTCGGACGTAGTGGCATACAAATACTTGAGTTTTTCTGATTATTTAAATTTTTTTTTTTGGGCTATATACATTTTTCTGAGTCATTCAAATTGTTAAACAACAGTATATAATTTTACTAATGTAACGTGCTTAAACTTCTGGTGATTCAAAAGGCGTAATATGGTCTCTATTTTAAAGTTTTTATGTTGAAGAAATTATTCAATAAGTTTATAGTTCTACTGCCAATCTATTACATTTAGTTTACATTACATTTTATTTTCTATATTGCAGTCTATACGTGGATAGACTATACGTACATATATTTGTATATATTGTACAATCAAGGTTGAGTAATAATTAGTTAAAAAATTAAAAATTAATACTAAAATAAAAAAGTTAACAATTTTTAACTTAACTTAGTTAATTTTAAATGATTTAATTTTTAACTTTAACTAATTATTTTTGAAACACGTAAATTTATTGATTTTTTCTGAGATAAAACTTTATAATTTATGTAAAAAAAATATTAAAAAATTTCCATAAAAAAACATTATTTCTCTATTATTTTACATATAAACTTAATTTACAAATAAAATATTAAATTTCTTTAATGATCCATATTATAATTGTTATGAGTAATCTAACTTTATATACATAAAAAATTGCAAATTCCTAATTGAATATGAATAAAATGTTTAAAAGTAACTTTTAATTTAATTTAATCTTAACTTTTAACTCAGTCAGTTTTTTGTTCATTTAACTTTTAATCTAACTAAACAAATTTTAAAAGCCATTAAGTTTAACTTAAATCAGTTTGAAAAAAATATGTTAACTTACCCAACCCTGCTTATAACGTTTCTTAATAATTTTAGTTCATTTTGAGTAAATATGTAATTTTATAACAAAACATTAATTTTTTTTAAAAAGTAAATTTTAAAAATGTATTTTTGTGAGGGAAACAAACGTATTGTCACTTCTGTTTCACTTCTACCCATTATGCAATGTCACATGTTTATAAATAACAATACAATGTCACATGTTTTAGATAATAAATATTTTATAACTTGTGTCTAAAATTGATTAAGCAACACATTAAGGCTTCAATTAAAAATATTGATTATTAACAAAGTTGTTGCAAAATATAAATGACGAAGGGGAAGCTGTATTATCACTTTCTCCTTAAACTTAAATTGAAAATTAGTAGCAAGCGCACATTCCTAAGCGACCTTCCTAAGATTTATATTAATCGCTCTCTCGCGCATGTCAACAAACAAACCGACGTAAAAGTGTGAGTTACTTACTAGTTTCTCGCAGTAAGGACAGGCTCCTCAGACGTGACGAGGAGCGGATTTAAATAACTCTCACGGGCTGTCCGCTCCGCTTTCTCGACGATCCGGTAGTGACGTATTCCTTCTTCCTTTTTACGCGCTAACCTCTTCTCCAATCCGCGTTTTACTCCGCGGAACTTCAGGACCGACGACCAAGTTGTCAATTGCAGTTTTCCTTTCGGGAAAGGGGCTTTTCCTATCTCATAGGATCATACGTAACATAACCATCAATCGAGTACCATCACGATCGAGAGTCTGTATTGCACATTGGGTACGACCGAACGGATGGTGACCTCGTGTAAAAGACGCCGGTCGTCGCGGTCCGTTTAAAGGCTCGAACGGTTCTCTCCTCCACACGTGATAACAGCCACTGTGTAGCGCATCGCGCGCGTGCCGATCACCGACTCCGGCGTGCACGACCGACAACGGCGGTCTTATCTCACCGTCTCGCCATATGCCGCGACAATCGGACGGACCCGCGATAACGCACGCGAGTGCGAATAAGGGAGGAAGAGGGAGGGAGAAAGAGAGAGAAGAGGAAGAAGAAGAAAGAGAGAGTGCAACCCTACGACTCGGCCGGCGCGCCGATGATCGCGCGCGGTACCGTTCTACGTTACACCACGTTCGACACGCGTTTGAAGCGCAGAGTTTTGAAAGCGGCCGCGAACCGGCCGGCGCGCGTCGCGACGGCGAGCGCTGCGCATGCGCGCGCGCTGCGCTTCGCGTGACATTCACGTGATCGCGACACATACGCGAATCGGAGTCGCGCGCGTGCCGCGTGCTCCGTGCGCATTCCTCGCCTTGCAGCCGTCTGACCACTCGTCGAGCCTCGGCTGATCGACTGATTCTCTCGTGCAATTGCACGCTTTATTAGCTTATACACATTTACAGTGAATATAAAAAAAAATTATTAATCAATACAATCCGCACTCTCTTCCCTTTCGAGATAATAATGTAGATTTTTATTGAGAAAATTCCCCTCATTCTCATTTTGATGACGCAGCGTCTAACGCGAGGAACACGCGATTTCCGACGTGGCGCCAGTACCTCGTTGACCTTGCGTGACTTTTTTTTTAAGAAAAAAAAAATTACTTCAACGTCTGTCGCAAACTCCCCACCTCCCATCCGTATCAGACGCGATGCACGTGCTCAATGCAACTATTACAGGCGCCGGAGAAAATCTCGCCAGCACGTGTGACTCTTTTATCAACTCACCCGGTGTTAGATTTAAGAGACTCTCGGGACTAAGAGACTAGGGCTTCCGCGGAATTTACCGTGTACGCAGAGTAGAGAGAAACGCTTGTGTATATTAATAACGCACTCAGTACAAAGCGGCATGCGTAACACCGTAATAAAACAGGTGTCATTGACGCACCTGACGGTCTGAGCTGAACACGTGATGACTGGCAGGAACTGCATATTTTTAGTATATCTGAGACGATTATCAGTGATGCATTATAAATGTTTTTTCTCTTTCTCTCTTTGCACATTCCGCGAGACCATCGGAGTTTCTTGAAAACGAGCGAATTAACATTCGCAATCTTTTTAAACGTTCCGCGATGGTATGCGACTTTACTCCACTTTCGGCAGAGCGAAGCGACAATACTTCGCAACTGACAGATCATGCATCGAGCGATCGTAAAATAAACAAGCCGTGGAAGAGAATGTTACAATCATCGTCGGTATTTTCTTCTTTCTTTCGCTTTTTTCCCTCCAACGGGATACGAGATAAATAAGCAAAAAAAGATATCGCGGTGGGAGATTAAATAGTCGCGCCATTCGTCGAAATGTGTCGATTCATCGAACGATATCCGCGCAACCGGCGCGCAATGCAGGATTTCAAGATGTTCCTGCCCATTATTCTGATTCGTGCTTAAAATTTATGATATTTTAAAAGTATTATTGTAGTGAATACTTATTTATGATAATTTTACATGACAATTTTATTTGTAACAGCTTAATTATTGATCAATTTGAAAAAAAAACTAAATATAACGATTTAATGAAAATGTAGAATAATCAAATGTAGAATTATCATCACAAATATTGCTGTTATAAATAAATAAAATGCGAGCGCAAAGATGTGTGATGAAAGAAGTTTGATTAAATTGTTAATTTTCATAAAAATTGCCAATTTTTGCAACTTTTTTAAATTGCAAATAAAACCATATTAAAATTACACAATTTTTAGATCAATCTTAGAAGACTTATATCCGAAAGTATAGTAAATATTAATAATAACATTATGACATAATAAAAGAAATCCATCCATTATAAATAAGCTCAATATGTAACGAGTAAGAAAGTTTTCTTCTAACTTTCCAGGTTATTTATATATATATATATATATATATATATATATATATATATATATATATATATATATATATATATAATTTAGTTTATAACAGTACTAAACAAAGTGAAGAAATATATACGTGCTCCTTAAAAATAAGCGCCATATTGCGAGAAATATTAAATGTTTCGTGTTTATATTGCTTAGTAATTAAATTATGCTGATACTAATTGAGATATAATCATAATTAACTATATTTAATAATTTTTTAATTGAAATAAAGTCAAACAATATATTTATTCAAAATTATTTTAATTTTTGAATATACTTTTCTGAGATTCCTACGCTGTGCGGCGCGACACGTGTTGCGTTAACAAAATTTCTGAAACATCCGATACGTGTAATTTTCCGCGACCGCTCGTAAAGATGTACACATGAACGGGCGTACGGACACGAGTGATCAGCAATTGGTCGCCGCAATTTAATTTTTGTAAATTCTGGATGATCATATATATATATATATCAGCTGAGCCGGACTTGTTTTTGCTACGAGCGATATCCTCGATATCTCTGAAAAAAACGCACGGAACGATACCCTTTTATAGCTTAGCGTCGCGAAAAAACGCGTGGAAAAATCATGGGGACGGGGGTTTCCGCAAGGGCTCCTTGTGTAATTAAGAAAAAAGAAAAGAAAAGAAAAGAGAGATACTCGCAGCTGGTGCACGCTATAAACACGTGCCGCCTCGCGATCGGATATTCTTATGCAAATTGCCGCAACACGCTCAGACGTATTACGTATTGCATTGATTATAAATTGTAATAGCGCATATTCATTAACCACAGAGTTGCATTCCGCGACTGACTAATCTCTCTCCTCTCGTCAACTTCGTCGCGAGAAAAAAGCTAAAAATACAATCTATTTATTTAATATCGGATATACGAATTTCGTGCGACGTAAAGCACTCTCCTCTCATCCTCAGCTATAAAAAATATTTCAATAATATCGAATAGAAATGGAGCAATAATATGAGTAATAAGCGTGGGCGTTCACGATTTCTCTCGCGAACGTATCGTAATTGTACTACATGAGCTTCGGTAATTTATCTACCACATAATAAAGCGTATAATCGGATTTGTCGTCACATCAATGTCGACGTTTCATTGTACATTTTCGTAGTGTTTGAGCACGTATGTACATTTCTATAGTGTAAAATCGAAAAATTTCCGCGAATGATGTAACATGTATGAATGACGGCTCATAACGACGCTGTCGTTATGAGCCGTCATAAACGACTCGTAGTTGTAAAGCCGCGGCGCTATGATACCGTGGCTCAAAAATCTATATTGAAAAAAAAAAAGAAAAAAGTATAGGCAACAGATAAACGGAGAGATACGTGCGCAGAGACACGATCTTGAGGATTAAATTGTTTACAGTTGCTTTTATAATCGTACGTCGCGATTGTCGACGGCTGTAACATGCGCGTCAGTCACTTGTATCTTAAAGAGATTCATTGAACGATTGCATGTCGGCAATCTTGCAAGCATTGCAAGATAAAATAAGATCTTTACAATTGGTCGAAAACGAAGTGATCTATAAAATTCGGTGTTTAGACCTGATCTCGCAACAGAGGCAAAAATTTGTAAAATGCAAAGAAAAAGAAAGGAAGACGTGTCTCTTACGCATGTGTATTAGCTCCAAAGATATTCAAACAAGGAGAAGAAATAAAACAGAAGACAATTCACATATTAACAATTAAAGAAAATCATTTTTTTATAAGTCTCTCGTTCTCTTACAATTAGAACACAGTGGTAATATGTATATGCACTTCAGTATTACTCCGGCTTTGTTGCATATCTGCCTTACATGAAAATATCGCAATCAATTTTAAGAACAGATACAACAGAGCGAAGAAGTCATTGGCTGCTAGTCCATGTCTAGTACAGTCACAGACAATCGGTAGCGCTTGGCTTAAAGTGAACATCGTACATAAAACACAGAAAAAAAAGATCACCATCACCGAGAATAAGTGTTAAGACTATAGCAATTGTGGCTGTAAATGGTGTTCATTTTCCGCTATCTACACACAATTGTATTATTCTTATGCATATTTTATATATTTGCGTAGTTTTTTCTCTTTATAACTATGACGAAATAATTTCAAAAGTGTCGTGAACGAGGACGTTAAAGACGGCGTTTTAATGAGATCAAGAAATTGTCTTCGAGATTTTCCTTCAAGGTCGCATTTAAAAAAAGTTGTCCTTTAAACAGCATTACGTATCCCGAAGTCAAATTAATTCAACTATATTTGGTACTTTATAAATAGTCAATCACTGTCATGATGATTTGCAGCTAATGCGTCACTCGGCGTCGGGAATACGATTTTTCTTTTTAACGATTCGTAATATCCCGATACCATTTTTTTTCGAAAACAGATCGTTAATAAAATAGCTATTATATCATCTTGGTAAAAAAAAGACTATACAGTTTGAAAGCTATCAAATTATAGGAACCCCATTGATTATGTTTACGAACTATAAGAGAGTAAATTAATCAAATATTTACATTATGTAATACTTATATACCGAAGTTATAAGTTTATACATATCGCAAGTAAAGTCCGAAATGCAAAAGATTTGTGTCTGTAACTAAATAGAAAAACTTCGTACTACTTGAAGAGAGTAATACAACATATATAACGGACATAAATGTAGTTCTCTCAGTTGATTTGCGGTTGTCAAAATAAAACCGTAAAATTATATTTATAATGCAAAAAATGTTACAATAATTGTAAATATATTATCATTCCGTATTAAAAAAAACATTTGTTTGTACATATAAATATATATTTCATCACATTGCAGACTTTACCCATAATGAACATATCAAATAGATTAATTTACAAGCTACTATATATTCATGTATGAGAGACGGTGAGTAAATTACATTCCCCTTCGATTTTATATACTTTCAAGATCAAAATTTGCTTTCATCTTTGCCTTTTTTTAAATTGAAACAGGTATTGATATAAATAAATTTTTTCATATGTATACAAATGTATACGAGTATGTTGTGATCACTTTTAATACTGACTAATCCTAGGAACACACTCTAGTCGACACATCAAATTTGATGTAAGAGATGCACACTGTATCAGTATGAATATATACATAATTAATATTGTATCTCTTTTCATCATCTGACGATTGGATTGATCTCGAATATTACGTTTAAATGCTAGAAATAAGCTATTACAACGTCATCTTTTTTGTAGTAAGACTGGATATTATTTTGGAATAAAATATTCTGCATATTTCGATCACATACGTACGCACACACATACTGTTATTTTCTGTAAATTCTATTTTAGTCAGTTTAAAAATGGAAGAACTGATGTTAGACGAATCAAGTTCGAAGCAAGTTTAAATTTTATGTCCGCGACAATGCGCCGCATGCCCTCGACCTCTGACAGCAACAGAGGCTGCGCAATCGCGCCGCAGGACCCGGCTCTTCCGATCACCGTTCCTCAACGCCATCGCTGCCGCCGCTTTCCTGTTGAGGCCTCGCAATTTGGTACGTGATAAGATATTCTGGATATGCTTGTTCACCTCTGTAGACAACGTATTCGGGGAATACCAAACCGCCCTGCGACGGCCTACCCATTACACTATGGTGGCCGGGAGGGGCATGTGCCATTTTCATTGCCGAAAATTGTAGAAACGACTTACCAAGCGTAACTCTACAGAGCAGTAAGTGTCTAAAAAATTAGAAACAAACATTTTAATAGTACACAATAAAGTTATTAAACTTTTAAAAATAAAAAAAGAAGTGCATAAATTTAATGTATGTTAATGGTGAAAGCTGCTATCGATAGACCTTTAATCTTTTAGACACCTGCCGTAACAATCTGTACTTCTTATAAACATTTAATTTTCTTCCGCTTACCTGTGGCAAATGTAACAGCTTCTGTCTTTATGTGCGGGGCATCCAGTACCGCCACATATACCGTAGACGTATTGATTACTCTTGCTGCTGTGTTCTGCAAAATATATGCCAGCGCCGAACATTCCGCCGATATATGCGTGCCGCTCATCGAAGCCTTTCTGAACGATAGCATTGATAAATGGACTACCATGGAACAACATTCTTTCGTTCGCCTGTGATACTGTAGAGCTGGAAGTACCCCTAGGTCCGGTACTAGGAGAAGCAGGAGCGGCAGCGCCGACTTCTTCAGCTACTTCTTGTCTTCTATGGGCATAACGCTCCCACAACTTGCGATTCTGAACCTTTTGAATCTGCATAAAATATTTTTAATTACAAAACTGCCAATGTCAAATGTTACATTACTTTTGATGTAAATTAAATACATACTCTGACTATGTTGTATCGAGAGAAGATACCACCGGAATGACCGTTATCCCTATGTTGTCTAATAGTACTTTGCATTTCCTCTTCAACAGCCAAAAATTCTTTGTCTTCTGCTAATAAATCCACTAACAATGTCCCGGGATTTATGGAAGGTTGCCAAAGGGAACCTGCCGCTGTGTTGAGCAGCTTATCCATACCTTTAATTAATTTATGTCTATAACCGTAAGCCGACACTCCAACTTGCTTCAAATCCTCGTGACCCATTTCTGCTAATATATCTAAAGTGATTTGTTCGCGTTCAAATAGTTCAAGTAGATGTTCCAAACCAAGACTTTGCAGAAAACCGGCAACGGTTGTGATAGTATTGTTGTGTTCTTTACACATATCTTTAGATTCTTTCTCGGAGCATGGCTCACTCGGCGGCATTGGACTCAGACACGACGTCGGGCGAGCCAATGGCACGCATAGAATCATGGCTGCACCAGATGGCATAATGACTGTTTCTTGAGTGAGGGGCGGTGGCGGTGTAACAGGAACTGCGCGAAAAGAATAAACATTATAATATATGTATATAAACATATTATCTGAATATATATATATATATATTTTTTTTTTTTAAATCTTTAATTAGTCTATATTTGAATCAAACTGGACAGAAATATAAGTATAAACAATTCTTACCAGATACAATACTGGGTGGTCTACTGTTAATGGAATTGCTACCAGCACTGTTCACTATGTTGCCAGATGGTACCGATGGGACGATTTGCTGAGAAGCCATAGCATCTTGCAATAAACATCTTACATCATCTGCGCTGGCCAAATCCACCGGAGTCTGGCCTTCCTGATTTTTCAGAAAGGGATCGGCACCGTGAGCAAGCAGAAGGGCACACAGTTGCGTTCGACCCTTTTGCGCAGCTTCATGCAGCGGCGTGAATCCCCATTTATCAGTTGCATTCACCACAGTATTGTATTTAATGAGCAAGGCTGCAATGTCCAAGTGACCATAACTCGACGCGTTATGCAGGGGAATAAGACCGCCTTTATCTTGTGCATTTACATCGGCTCCACGCTCAAGCAAGAATTCAGCAACTTCCAAGTTATTGTATCCCGCTATATTAAGAAAAGTACAGTTTACGTATAGAATACACTGATATTTCTATATAAATATTTCTATATAATCTATTTGACTTGTAAAAACTCAAACTAAAATTACATTTAATAATACATCTCACAAATCTGTAGTAAAATAAATAAAAGAAAATACAAAAAAGCTATTTACATATCTTCAAAAAACATATTTTTTAAAAAAGAGAACAAAAAAAAGAAATTATCGATGTTTATGTAATAAAAAAAAAAAAGATACATTACCGGCTAAATGTAATGGAGTACTATTGCGTCCTTGTGCATCTCGACAGTTGATGTTGTCTTGCGTAACCAGTCTCTGAACTCTGGCTAAGTTGCCCTTCTTCGCCGCGTCTAAAAGAGCACTATTTCCGCGTAAGAGATCCGCTACATCTTGATCGCCATCTCTTACCAAGTCTAATGGCGTCGCGCCGTCTCTGTTCTTTTTAGTGGCATCAGCTCCGTGTCTCAGTAGTAATCGAACTATTTCATATTTGCCTTTGGCAGCAGCTTCGTGAAGCGGCGTAAATTTCCATAGATCGGCAACATTCACAGATGCTCCGTGTTTTACTAATAATTCCGTAACCTCGTAATGGCCGTAAGAGCAAGCGTTATGGAGAGGAACCAATCCACTGTATAAAAAATATGCAATATTAGAATATTGAATGCATAGATGAATATTGAATTATAGAATATCTTAAAGAAAGATTAATAAATATTATGTAAATATTAACAATAAGTAATCAATGGATAATTAAATTTATTACATTAATATAATTTTATTACCCTTTGTCTTTGGCATGCACATCTGCGCCATGTGCTAATAGATACTCTACAACCGGCACTCTATTAAAACCCGCTGCAAAGTGCAGCGGAGTCGAGTGTCTCCCGTCCAAATCGCGACAATTCACAGCATGTGGATTGGCTTGCAAAATTCTTTCTACTGCAGCAAGATCGCCCGATTTGCTCGCCTCTAACAGTTGCGCTTCCACATCGTCGGTTCCATTTGGTGGATCTATGTAATTAAACATAAAGACGAAAATGTTCTCCCCCAAAATAAATTGTGAAATCAGATTAAAAGTAACTTACCTTGCAATATTTTCAATACATTCTCGGCGGAAATTTGTGCCGCAGTGTATCCTTGAAGGGATACTATTGAAGGGTCGATATTATACGACAAAAGTATTCTGCAAGCTTGTACATTATCCTCTCTAGCACACCTAGTAAGGAAATAATTAATTGACGTATTATGAACTAATAATATTAAAATTGGCTCACTCATTTCTTACGATGGCGAAATCGAAACGAGTGGTTTTTTCCAGAACAAAGATACCTGTGCAGCGCAGTTTGTCCTAAGCCATCTAGCGCGTTGACTTTCACATTATGCCGCAGCAATATGTCCATCGCATCGTAATGCGAATGGTCAGTCGCTACGTGAAGCGGCGTAAGGAAGTCTTTATTTTTCTCATTCATGGCAGCATTCTTTCGAATCAAGGCCTCGATAACTTGCTTTCGCTTCGGGTATGGGGACGCCACTGCGCAATGCATCGGTGTATCACCGGTATAAGGATGTTTGAAATTAACGATTTCTTGCGACAGATATTTTTTAAGCTTAGTAAGATCTGCCTGCCTGCAGGCGTCCAATAGGCAATGACCTTTATATTCGTCTGTAAGTTATGATTAGACATCGATTGTAGAATATGCATGACTAAAATATTTATGAATCAAATGATAAGAATAGAAAGTACGATAGATTTGCTTAAAACTTACATGCTAGTCTTTCTTGTAATTCGAGGGTCGGCGCCACGTCGATGGCGCTCTTACTATGGCAGTTTAATTGCGTCGGATCCGCGCCCTCGCTCAATAGTAAGGAACAGACCTCTGCTCTAGACTTACTCGCGGCTTCGTGCAACGGAGTGAATGTCCAGAGATCACTAGCGTTAACGGCGGCACCGTGTTTCAGAAGCGCTTCGGTTACTTCAAAGTGACCGTATGAACAAGCGTTATGAAGCGGTACGAGACCTCTGTAAACGAGTCAATTAGGATTTCAATGAATTTCAATTCAATTTCGATATGCCGTTTGACTGAAAGTTATAGCAAATAAAAAAAATAAAGACCAAATACTATGAATCAAATAAGGCAAGGAACTTTATTACAAATTGATTTTATAAAATATAAATTGGATATTTGCGTCTACCAACCCTTTATCCTTGGCATGCACATCCGCGCCATTTTGAAGAAGAATCTGTACAACCCTAGATCTATTATATCCAGCCGCCAAATGTAGCGGCGTAGACCTTCTTCCGTCACTGGCGTGACAATTGACATTAAGAGGATTTAGTAGCTGTAATAATCTTTCTTCATTCCCGGATCTAGCCGCTTCTAAGAGCTCATCTTTTCTATATTCTCCCGTTAGTACCGGTTTTGTAGAGACATCCGCTACTTCTAATGCAGTCTTTCCTTCTGTATTCCTAATGTTTACATCTGCTCCATGCTGTAGCAGAGTAATACATACGTCTATTTTACCCTGTCAAGTACAAATGAAGATGAAAAAGTTAGACACCATTTCCATCTTCAGCCCTTCAGTACTAATGACAAAGTTGTATAAGTGCTATAAAATAAGCACCTTGATCGCCGCCTCATGCAAAGGTGTGAAGTTCCAGTTGTCTCTCGTATTTGGACTTGCTCCTGCCTCTAAAAGTAATCTCACAACGTCGCAATGTCCAAAGGAACATGCATTGTGTAACGGATGCAGACCACCGTCGTCGCGTGCTTGAATCGACGCACCAGCAGAGAGAAGAAATTCTACTACATCCTTTCTACCATATCCTATGAAAAATTTTAAAACATGCAATGTATTTAATATCTTCATAATATATAGTCTTTAATATATAATCCCTTATAATATGTATACCTTTATAATCCTTTATAATATACAGATATATAATATATAATAATTTATGAATGCTCAAACAATATTTTTGAAATGTCAAACCAGACTTGGTTTTAATCAAATGTCAACAAATGCAGCATGCATCGCTTAGTCAACTTTTTCATGCCAAACTTTCTTATGACCAAAATATTTAGAAAAATGTTGGAGTAAGTGCATTAAGTTAGATTACGTTGAAAAATAAATAAATATAATTTATAGTTCTTGATAATAAGATAATATTACACACTTTATATATAATTATGTATCCCAGCAAACAAAAATTAATTCAAATGAATTAAAAATTGCAATTCATTTTAATTCATTTTAGTTTATTTCAGTTCGCGCTTTAGAGTTCCAAAGTATTTTTGGATTCATATAAATTAAAATATGAAATGAGCTCTCTTCATCATGTTGAATTATAATGTATTCATATCCATATCACATCCATATTATTTTTGTATGGATTTGAAAAATCTGAAGCACAAATTTGAAAAAGTTGAAATAAATCCATTTCTATTTCAATTTATTTTCTGGATCAAAAACCTGTAAAATACAAAAGATCCATAAAGTATATAATTAGGAGAAATTAAAGTAACTGGAATTAAAAGTAACATTATATTAAGTAAATTGCAACATCCATATTAACAAATGTTGTAAACAAGATATAAAAAAAGATAGAAAATGGTTATAATGGTCATTACAAACTTCTATTTTTTAAATGCTTTTATCTTGTTCATAGCATTCTTTTATAAGAAATGTTATCCTACTTCTGTTACTTTTAATTCCATTTTCCTATATCAAAATTCATTAAATTTTGACAAGTTATAATAAATTCTAATAATTTTAAAGTTTAAAAGAGTTTCTATTTTTTGTAATACAAGGGTGGATTGAATAGTTTCTAACATGACCTAATAAAACACAAATTTTCAGTGCAAAATAAAATTTATTTTTCAATATACTCTCCTTTTAATACACCACACACGAACTTCACATTTACTTTAATATTTTTTAAACCTTTCATACTTTCAATAAAAAAACTTTTATCCAAAAATAGTTCACAGCACATTGCATTTAAGAATTTGATAAAAATTCTTCCAACTGAGCTATTTTTTTCAAATTTGGGAACAAAAACGTTCAAACTATATTTTTGAAATGTCAAACCAGACTTGTTTTTGATCAACAAATGAAACACTCATCGCTTGGTCAACTTTTTTATGCCAAACTTTCTCATGTCCAAAATATTCAGAAAAATGTTCAAGTAAGTGCATTAAGTTAGAAGATTATATTGAAAAATAAATGATTTTGTTCTGGAAATTCATGTTTTATTGGTCAGGTTAGGTTGGAAACTTTTCAATCCAGCCTCATATGAGGATATATTGAACTAAATTAGTTCATCACAATTAATGTGACAGCAACCTTTTAGATAAAGATTCAAATTATTTATTTCCATCAAGTTTAAACTATTGGCCATAGGTATACATTTACGATAATCCAAAAAATATTACAATTTACAGATAATAAAATGCCAGTTTAAAAGAAGCTAAAATATTGATGTTTCCAAAGGGAGTGTTGTAGAAAGGTCAATAATTCCTTTCAATAATCCATCTAAAATTTTATTTTTTTATCTTGTAAAAATTTCTATCACATTTATCTAGAAAAATTGTGCGTATGTACGCTCTCAACGTGATAATCATCATCGAGTCGACGTCGACAAAATCATCGCACGCAATTACCACTTGACAGCTCTACGAAACGCGATCAGCTGAACACGATTGGCCTGGCTCATTAACCTCCCTCAGCCAGCAACGTCCACGTGTTTACGAGGAACTTTGACATTCGAAGAGGATGTCGATCAGGAGGAAATAAGAGTCTGAACGAGCGCGGAGCGGATATCAAAAAACGAGTCCCGTGTATTCGACTCACCAGCTGCAAAGTGCAGGGGGGTGGACTTGCGTCCGGCAGTGTCGCGGGCGTTGACCGTCTTCGGATTGACCAACGCCTTCACCTTGGCGAGATCGCCGGTCTTGCAGGCCTCAAAGAGCTCGCGTAGCGGGTCGTTGCCGCCGCCTCCGCTGCCGCCGCCCGAGCACGGCAGCGAGTCCGCCGCATTCGACAGTGTCGATCTGCGTCCTGCCATCTCTTCACACCGCCATTTTCACGCTGTCGCGCCGTCCGACGACAGGAGGAGACCCCGCGACGTAGTTGCGACGACGAACAGGCAGGCACATCTCACGAACGTCCGGCTGTAAACGCTGCACCGTACACGCCACAACGGAGACGGACGGACGAAAGGATCGACGGACGGACGAACGGATGGACGGACGTGCGGGTGGGCGGGCGGGCGGGCGAACGGATGGGTTGCTAGGGAAGCAATTGGCCCGCACCAGCGACGTTCCGCGTTTCCGCGACGTAACCGTCGACGAGGTGTCTACGGAAGATTCGCGACCGTAAGCAAACCTCGCGATTATCAGGTGGAACACGTAGATAACTAGAATCTTGACGTTACCGACCTCGTATTCTCGAAGACATGCGAGTGCGCCACCGTCGGTGTCGGCGAGATTTTACGTCGCTATTGGTACACCTGACAAAGAAAGTATCGAGCGCGCGTATGGAAGCGTACACGAACTTTTAATCATTTCTAAGGGCTTTCGCCTTTCGTATAACTGATTGATTCGTCTCATCGGACTGTACCGACAATAATTAATGCGAACGCAATAGAGACAAGGCACGAAATAATAAAACGTGGGGACGAATAAACAGTAGATATAAATGAATTGACTCACCGTTCGCCGCTAGTCGCTCCATGTCCAGTTCGGTCCAGCTCCATTTCGGCCGCAGCTGTCGAACATAGAGTACCAAGATCCTGCTCACGACGATTCGTCTTGATTCACACTTGGCACGAACGCGCGACCCTTTGTTTTCAACATTCCTGTTACTCAAATGCGTCGAAAACTCTGGATACGATGCAATGGAGAAGATACGAAACATGATTGAACGCAACACAACATGAATCGTATCCGATGACGGATGATGGCACGATCGCCCGAAACTTTACTTCATTTTCGATACTCCATGACACGAATCAAGATGAATCGTCATGAGGAAGTATTGTATTTCGTCTTGTATTTCGAATGTTTGAGAACTACGGCTGAGACCGGAACTGGATCGAGCCTGCACGGAGTGACTAGCGACGAACAGTGAGTCAATTCATTTGTATCTACTGTTTATTCGTCCCCACGATTCAGTATTCGTGTTTCGTTCCGGTTGCGTTCGCATAAATCGCAACAAAACAAATCAGTGAATCGGGCGAAAACGTTTTAGAACAGGATTTGAAGTTGACTTTGTATTGTACGCGCGCTCGGCGCTGTCTTTGCCAGGTGTGCCAATAGTCGAGCGATATGCTTTCCGAAGTCTAACCTAACCTAACCTAACCTGACATCGTAGTGTAGTTCAAACTGCGCAGAGTTTACATCGTTAGATTGGCTGACCTGCGTGAATCTGTTAAGTTTGAAATTTTCTCCAGCTCACTCGCGCCAACTCGCGCGCATCAACGAGCTGCTCGATCTCGTAGATTAATTATAGTAGATTTTCAGGCGTCAGACAGGCAGACAGACTTGGACAGACTATACTCGCTACTCATGAAGGTATAACGCGATCGGTTTTCTCATTTTGACGTGGTAGAGCCCCGTGGACCAAGATATCTGGTTATCGCGAACGACGTCAACTGGGAAGCGGAGCAGCAACGGAATCCGACGATGTTCGCTATCGGCGAGATGTCGATGCGATTCGCGTCAGTAAACACCATCGCGGAACATCTACTAAAGGAGCTCGCCAACGTCAATAGCAGGATCGATCTCACGACGAGTGAGATCGTCGAGACGAGGACGACCACCGGGCATGCCCTGGAATGGCGGGGCGCTGTACGAAGAAGGAAGAGTTCAAACTTTAATAGCGACGTACGTCATCGAGAGATTTTATTTGTAATGTATATATACAGTATTATTTTATTCTTATAATGTTTACCAAATGTTAAAAAAAACAGGAATAAAATAATATCTGGGTACGTCCCAGGCGAGAATTTCTAACGGCCGCAGATCTTTCGTAACTTCTGATTGGTTCACAGATATCTTTCGCGGCTTCTGATTGGTTAAAGTCTCTTGCCCCCTGTTATTTTCTCCCGTTTTTCATTACGTAATAGGGGTGGAAGCTGGTATTTTCCATTACCGTTACCCAGGAATCGCAGATGGCGGCTTTTGAACATTCGAAATACAAACACGCTTTTGCACGCACTTACACGGCATGTACGCTTCTGTGCAGCCGTGCTCCGTGCTATCAGAAGCCGCGATATTACAAAATTATATAAAAGTTTTAGAAAAAAACGAGCAACAGTGTTACTCATTACTTTTTATCTCTGATAATTAATAGACTTTAGACTACATGGGTCAGAAGTTACGTTTGGTGAGAAATAACGTTATTTTTTTTTAATGAATAAGTACCAGTTTTGTGTGTTATATATATTGAATATTTTAAAATATTTCTCTTATCTTTGTTTTTGCAGGAGCACTTAAAAATTAATTTTACTACATTTAATATAATTGTATCACAATGTACTCTTTATTATTGATATATAGAATGTTTAATTATAATATTACAGCATATTCGATGTTACAGTTGTATGATGTCAAAGGAGCACCTGTGGTGAAGAAACCGCAACGCAGTAAGACCAATGTAGAAAAAATTTGGAGGTAGTTTTACAATGACAATGTGTTCTACAGAAGTGAAATAAATATTGGATAGATCTGTACAACAGATTTTGTTGGTGAGTCATTTGTTAATTATTCAATCTCTAAACGAAAATGATATAAGCAAGAAAAATATTGAGATAAATGTAAACCTATAAAAATGATAGAAGGATAAACATTTTGTGCACAGAATATCATACAAATATTTCATACTTGAGACTTAATACTCTGGAGATCTAATTATTTTTATTGATTTCTATCATGTAGTGAAACGTATGCAAATATGCTGCTTATTGATTCATTGTCTTGGAAATATATTGAAAATATACATTTTTATTATTTTTTTAAACAATGCACTTCTGTTTTGCATCTCAAAGTGATGTTATATGATAAGTTAATTACTTTAATATTTTGCACGATGTTTTTTTAAGATAGTACTATTATCATCTTTATAGTGGTACTACATTTATGTTTAGAAAGATTATTGCTGGAGATAACTCGGTGGTGTCAGTTACTCTTATTGCTTCATGCAAAACTATCACAATTTTTTTTCAATTTCATATGTCACGCACTAAAATTCTGTCAATCTATTTTTTAGTCAAGAATTTCTTAAATTAATTGTATTTCTGTTTAAAAGCTTTAGACTAACTTTTATTATTAATGGAATCTAATTTGATCTATACCACACATTATTATAATGGAAGATAATTGAAAGAGAAAAATTTTTGAATCATTGGATATTGATAAAAGTTTCTCTAAGTTAACTGTAAATTTGTAAAAATTTAGTTTGCTTTAACAATATAAGTATACAAGCAATGAACTTCAATATACTTAAAGGTTTAATGTGACAACGCAGTTTATATGTACATTACAAAATAAGAACATATTTTTCTATTACTGAAATCTTAATTAGAAATACATTGCTCATCATATCGATTACCATACTTCCTATCCCTTCAAATTAATTTAGTGCTATCTATGATTTTGTTCTGTGTTGCATGCCTTATTTTATTTCATGTTACATATTCTAAGCATAGACGAAATGTCGGAATCACCTTTACACACGTTAGTGTGTTAATTTCATCTGTACCAAATGCTAAGTACTAAGGTGAATAATCACTAAAAAGTCATACCTGTGAATTACAAATGTAAGATAGTTTTACATTTTATATTGTCATGTACTATTCATACATTTTTATTCGTACATAGTTATTGCTATACATTATTCATACGCGGGAAGAATAGTTTTGCTGAAGTAAAAATTTAGTTATAGATCTAGAAATAATTTTTTTTAACAATCAAAACAATCACAGGACATTTAAGCATGAACAAAGCTATAAAATATTTTGACATTTTAGCAACTAATGTATTTGTCCTATTATGATTTTTTTTTCAAATGAAGTAAAAACATTTATTTACATAAAAAACAAAGCAATATGATTTTTTACCAATCTAATAATTATTTTGATCTAACAAAATTAATTTCATATCTGTATCCAATAAATTATTAAACACTTCAGCAAAAGCGCACTTTCCATGTATATTGTTGACCATTACACCTAACAATACGCAAAATTATCAATGTATGTAGACTTCACAATTTGTTTCCTGCGAACATAGCTGAACATTTCATAAAGCTCCTAAATATACGTTTTGGATAATTGTGTGAAATAATTTTTTATATCAAAAGATTTGTAGGATGTTGAGTAAAACATAAAGATATTAACAAGAAATAATTGTCGCTCAATAGCGGAGCGTCTGTATCAGTATATCATATATCAGAATTTTTTTCAGATTTTTAGAATCCAAAAATTTTGAAAAAATCATAATCTTTTGTTTGGATGCCCTTAATAGGATTTTTCCACTGAAGTTTGATGATATGTCTTACATGATCTTGCTTTAAAAGATAGTCTTTCTCGACTTTTAATAGGAGATTGTTGTAAATTGCTTGGTTCAGTAAAATACATATGTTAAATAGCACGAAGAACGTTGTAGAACGTTGACTTTACCGACCGTATTTCCGAGAACTTACGCCGCTCGAACCCGACACTGTCGCCATCGTCAGTCTTCTCGATTGGTTTCGAAACGGAGTTGTCTCGTGACAGTGCAGACGCAGAGTCCGCTTTGTTGGCTATCCTGCGCGAATCAGTTAATAAAGTTTGAAAATTTCGCTAGCTTGCGTGCATCACCGGCTCCTCGATCTCGTAGATTTTCACACGTAAGACAAAGAGACAGGTTATATTTGCTACTCGGGAAGGTATCACGCGATAACGCGATCGCGCTTTACTCCGATTTTGCCGTGGTTAAACTCCGTGGACAAAGATCTGTTTATCATTGCAAACGGCGCCGTAGCTGGGAAGGGGGGCAGCAATGGAATCCGGCGACGAAGATACATTTGCTATCAGCGACGAGGAGATGTCGGTGCAATCTCCGCCAACAAACCCCGTCTAGGAACACCTGCTGAAGGAGCTCACCGACGTCGTGAGCAGAATCGATCTTTTGACGAGAGAGATTGCCGAAACGATGCCGACTACCGAGCGCGTTTTGGGTGCCCTAGGGTCTGGAATGGCGAGTGCTGTACGGTGAAGACGCGAGTTCGAACTCGGATAGCGACGTACGTCATTGCGCGATTTTATTTGTAATATTTATATAGTATTATTTTATTCTTGTTTACCAATTGATAGAAAGAGATCGAACGTTATCTGGGCGCATTAGACGATAGTTTCTAACGACCGCCATAGATCTTCTTTCGCAACTTCTGATTGGTTCACATATATCTTTCGCGGTTTCTGATTGGTTGAGATGTCTTGCCCCCTGTTTTTTCCCCTCTTGTTTTTCATTACGCAGTAGATAGGGGCGGAACCTGGTATTTTCCATTACCGTTTCCTAGGAATTGCAGATGGCGGCTTTTCGACGTTCGAAATGCAAGTTCATTTTTGTACGCATATACACGGCATGTACGCTTCTGTGCGGTCGTGCCCCGTGCTATTAAGAGCCGCGATATTATCAAATTATAAAAAATTATTAGAAAGAACTAACGAGCAACAGCGTTACTTTTTATCCCTGGTAATAGACTTAGATTACATGAGACGGAAGTTATGTTTTGTGAAAAATAATGTTATTTTTTTTTATGAATATCACTTCTGTGTGTTATATGTTTTGTATGTTCTTAAATTTTTCTCTTTGTTTTTGCAGGAGCACTAAAAAATTAATTTTATTGCATTTAATATAATTGTATTGTAATGTACACACTATTGTTGTTATATGGAATGTTTAATTATAATATTACAGCATATTTGATATTACAGTTATGATGTCGAAGGAGCACCTGTGGCGAAGAAACCGCAACGCAGTAAGACCAATGTAGAAAAAATTTGGAGGTAGTTTTACAGTGGCAATGCGTTCTACAGAACAAGTGAAATATTGGATAGATCTGTACAACAGATTTTGTTGGTGAGTTGTTTGTTAATTATTTAATCTCTAAACGAAAATGATATAAGCAAGAAAAATAGTGAGATAAATGTAAAGCTATAAAAATGATTGAAGGATAAACATTTTGTGCACAGAATATCGTACAAATATTTCATACTTGAGACTTAATACTCTGGAGATCCAATTATTTTTATTGATTTTAATCTTGTGGTGAAACATATGCAAATATGCTGTTGATTGATTCATTGTCTTGTAAATATATTGGAAATATACATTTTTATTATTTTTTTGAAACATTGCACTTCTACAAAATGTTTTGCATCTCAAAGTGATGTTATGTGATAAGTTAATTACTTTAATATTTTGCACCATGTTTTTTTAAGGTAGTACTATTACCATCTTTATAGTGGTACCACATTTATGTTTAGAAAGATTATTGCTGGAGATAACTCAGTGGTGTTAGTTACTCTTATTGCTTCATGCAAAACTATCACAAATTTTTTTCAATTTCATATGTCACGCACTAAAATGTTGTCAATCTATTTTTAAGTCTAGAATTTCTTAAATTAATTGTATTTCTGTTTAAAAGCTTTAGACCAACTTTTATTATTAATAGAATTTAATTTGATCTATACCATACATTATTATAATGGAAGGTAATTGAAAGAGAAAAAATTTTGCATCATTGGATATTGATAAAAGTTTCTCTAAGTTAACTGTAAATTTGTAAAAATTTAGTTTGCTTTAACAATATAAGTATGCAAGCAATGAACTTTAATATACTTAAAAGGTTTAATCTGACAATGCAGTTTATATGTAAATTACAAAATAAGAACATCTTTTTCTATTACTGCAATCTTAATTAGAAATGCATTGATCATCATGTCGATTACCATACTTCCTATCCCTTCAAATTAATTTAGTGCTCTCTATGATTTTGTTCTGTGTTGCATGCCTTATTTTATTTCATGTTACATATTCTAAGCATAGATGAAATGTCGGAATCACCTTTACACACGTTAGTGTGTTAATTTCATCTGTACCAAATGCTAAGTACTAAGGTGAATAATCGAACAGTACAAAGTCATACCTGTGACTTACAAATATAAGATAGTTTTACATTTTATATTGTCATATACTATTCATACATTTTTATTCGTACATAGTTATTGCTACATATTGTTTATACGCGGAAAGAATAGTTTCGCTGAATTGAAAATTTAGATATAGATCTGGAAATAATTTTTTTGAGCAATCAAAACAATTATGGGATATTTAAACATGAACAAAGCTACAAAATATTTTGATATTTTAGCAAATAATGTTTTTGTCTTATTATGATTTTTTTTCAAATAAAGCAAAAACTTTTATTTATATAAAAAACAAAGCAACATGATTTTTTACCAATCTAATAATTATTTTGATCTAACAAAATTAATTTCATATCTGTATCCAATAAGTTATTAAACACTTCAGCAAAAGCGCACTTTCCATGTATATTGTTGTCTCTTACACCTAACAATACGCAAAATTATCAATATATTTAGATTTTACAATTTGTTTCCTGCGAACATATCTGAACATTTCATAAAGCCCCTAAATATATGTTTTGGATAATTGTGTGAAATAATTTTTTATGTCAAAATAGATTTGTAGGATGTTGAGTAAAACGTAAAGGTATCAACAAGAGATAATTGTAACTCAATAGCGGAACGTTTGTATCAGTAAATCATATATCAGAATTTTTTTCAGATTTTTAGAGTTCAAAAATTTTGAAAAAATCATAATCTTTTGCTCTTAATAGGATTTTTTCACTGAGGTTTGATATGTTTTACATGATCTTGCTTTATAAGATAGTCTTTCTTGACTTTTAATAAGAGATTGTTGTAAACTGCTTGGTTCAGTAAAATACATATGTTAGATGGAGCACGAAGAACGTTGTAGAACGTTGACTTTACCGACCGTATTTCCGAGAACTTACGCCGCTCGAACCCGACACTGTCGCCATCGTCAGTCTTCTCGATTGATTTCGAAACGGAGTTGTCTCGTGACAGTGCAGACGCAGAGTCCGCTTTGTTGGCTATCCTGCGCGAATCAGTTAATAAAGTTTGAAAATTTCGCTAGCTTGCGTGCATCACCGGCTCCTCGATCTCGTAGATTTTCACACGTAAGACAAAGAGACAGGTTATATTTGCTACTCGGGAAGGTATCACGCGATAACGCGATCGCGCTTTACTCCGATTTTGCCGTGGTTAAACTCCGTGGACAAAGATCTGTTTATCATTGCAAACGGCGCCGTAGCTGGGAAGGGGGGCAGCAATGGAATCCGGCGACGAAGATACATTTGCTATCAGCGACGAGGAGATGTCGGTGCAATCTCCGCCAACAAACCCCGTCTAGGAACACCTGCTGAAGGAGCTCACCGACGTCGTGAGCAGAATCGATCTTTTGACGAGAGAGATTGCCGAAACGATGCCGACTACCGAGCGCGTTTTGGGTGCCCTAGGGTCTGGAATGGCGAGTGCTGTACGGTGAAGACGCGAGTTCGAACTCGGATAGCGACGTACGTCATTGCGCGATTTTATTTGTAATATTTATATAGTATTATTTTATTCTTGTTTACCAATTGATAGAAAGAGATCGAACGTTATCTGGGCGCATTAGACGATAGTTTCTAACGACCGCCATAGATCTTCTTTCGCAACTTCTGATTGGTTCACATATATCTTTCGCGGTTTCTGATTGGTTGAGATGTCTTGCCCCCTGTTTTTTCCCCTCTTGTTTTTCATTACGCAGTAGATAGGGGCGGAACCTGGTATTTTCCATTACCGTTTCCTAGGAATTGCAGATGGCGGCTTTTCGACGTTCGAAATGCAAGTTCATTTTTGTACGCATATACACGGCATGTACGCTTCTGTGCGGTCGTGCACCGTGCTATTAAGAGCCGCGATATTATCAAATTATAAAAAATTATTAGAAAGAACTAACGAGCAACAGCGTTACTTTTTATCCCTGGTAATAGACTTAGATTACATGAGACGGAAGTTATGTTTTGTGAAAAATAATGTTATTTTTTTTTATGAATATTACTTCTGTGTGTTATATGTTTTGTATGTTCTTAAATTTTTCTCTTTGTTTTTGCAGGAGCACTAAAAAATTAATTTTATTGCATTTAATATAATTGTATTGTAATGTACACACTATTGTTGTTATATGGAATGTTTAATTATAATATTACAGCATATTTGATATTACAGTTATGATGTCGAAGGAGCACCTGTGGCGAAGAAACCGCAACGCAGTAAGACCAATGTAGAAAAAATTTGGAGGTAGTTTTACAGTGGCAATGCGTTCTACAGAACAAGTGAAATATTGGATAGATCTGTACAACAGATTTTGTTGGTGAGTTGTTTGTTAATTATTTAATCTCTAAACGAAAATGATATAAGCAAGAAAAATAGTGAGATAAATGTAAAGCTATAAAAATGATTGAAGGATAAACATTTTGTGCACAGAATATCGTACAAATATTTCATACTTGAGACTTAATACTCTGGAGATCCAATTATTTTTATTGATTTTAATCTTGTGGTGAAACATATGCAAATATGCTGTTGATTGATTCATTGTCTTGTAAATATATTGGAAATATACATTTTTATTATTTTTTTGAAACATTGCACTTCTACAAAATGTTTTGCATCTCAAAGTGATGTTATGTGATAAGTTAATTACTTTAATATTTTGCACCATGTTTTTTTAAGGTAGTACTATTACCATCTTTATAGTGGTACCACATTTATGTTTAGAAAGATTATTGCTGGAGATAACTCAGTGGTGTTAGTTACTCTTATTGCTTCATGCAAAACTATCACAAATTTTTTTCAATTTTATATGTCATGCACTAAAAATCTGTCAATCTATTTTTAAGTCAATAATTTCTTAAATTAATTGTATTTCTGTTTAAAAGCTTTAGACCAACTTTTATTATTAATAGAATTTAATTTGATCTATACCATACATTATTATAATGGAAGGTAATTGAAAGAGAAAAAATTTTGCATCATTGGATATTGATAAAAGTTTCTCTAAGTTAACTGTAAATTTGTAAAAATTTAGTTTGCTTTAACAATATAAGTATGCAAGCAATGAACTTTAATATACTTAAAAGGTTTAATCTGACAATGCAGTTTATATGTAAATTACAAAATAAGAACATCTTTTTCTATTACTGCAATCTTAATTAGAAATGCATTGATCATCTTATCGATTACTTCCTATTCCTCCAAATTATTTTTATGCTATCTATGATTTCTTTCTGTGTCGCATGTTTTATTTCATTTTATGTTGCATATTCTAAGCATAGGCGAACTGCCGGGATCATTTTTTTACACATGTTAGTGTGGTAATTTTGTCTACTAAATGCTAAGTAAAGTGAATAATCGAACAGTACAAAGTCATACCTGTGAATTACAAGATAGTTTTATATTTTATATTGTCATATACTATTCATACATTTTTATTCGTACATAGTTATTGCTCTGCATTATTTATACGCGGAAAGAATAGTTTCGCTGAAGTAAAAATTTAGATATAGATCTGGAAATAATTTTTTTGAGCAATCAAAACAATTATGGGATATTTAAACATGAACAAAGCTACAAAATATTTTGATATTTTAGCAAATAATGTATTTGTCTTATTATGATTTTTTTTCAAATAAAGCAAAAACTTTCATTTATATAAAAAACAAAGCAACATGATTTTTTACCAATCTAATAATTATTTTGATCTAATAAAATTAATTTCATATCTGTATCCAATAAATTATTAAACACTTCAGCAAAAGCGCACTTTCCATGTATATTGTTGTCTCTCTTACACCTAACAATACGCAAAATTATCAATGTATGTAGATTTTACAATTTGTTTCCTGTGAACATATCTGAACATTTCATAAAGCCCCTAAATATATGTTTTGGATAATTGTGTGAAATAATTTTTTATGTCAAAATAGATTTGTAGGATGTTGAGTAAAACGTAAAGGTATCAACAAGAGATAATTGTAGCTCAATAGCGGAACGTTTGTATCAGTAAATCATATATCAGAATTTTTTTCAGATTTTTAGAGTTCAAAAATTTTGAAAAAATCATAATCTTTTGCTCTTAATAGGATTTTTTCACTGAGGTTTGATATGTTTTACATGATCTTGCTTTATAAGATAGTCTTTCTTGACTTTTAATAAGAGATTGTTGTAAACTGCTTGGTTCAGTAAAATACATATGTTAGATGGAGCACGAAGAACGTTGTAGAACGTTGACTTTACCGACCGTATTTCCGAGAACTTACGCCGCTCGAACCCGACACTGTCGCCATCGTCAGTCTTCTCGATTGATTTCGAAACGGAGTTGTCTCGTGACAGTGCAGACGCAGAGTCCGCTTTGTTGGCTATCCTGCGCGAATCAGTTAATAAAGTTTGAAAATTTCGCTAGCTTGCGTGCATCACCGGCTCCTCGATCTCGTAGATTTTCACACGTAAGACAAAGAGACAGGTTATATTTGCTACTCGGGAAGGTATCACGCGATAACGCGATCGCGCTTTACTCCAATTTTGCCGTGGTTAAACTCCGTGGACAAAGATCTGTTTATCATTGCAAACGGCGCCGTAGCTGGGAAGGGGGGCAGCAATGGAATCCGGCGACGAAGATACATTTGCTATCAGCGACGAGATGTCGGTGCAATCTCCGCCAACAAACCCCGTCTAGGAACACCTGCAGAAGGAGCTCACCGACGTCGTGAGCAGAATCGATCTTTTGACGAGAGAGATTGCCGAAACGATGGCGACCGCAGAGCGCGTTTTGGGTCCCTGGTGTCTGGAATGGCGAGCGCTGTACGGGGAAGACGCGAGTTCCAACTCGGATAGCGACGTACGTCATCGCGCGATTTTATTTGTAATATTTATGTAGTATTATTTTATTCTTGTTTACCAAATGATAAACAAGATCGAACGTTATCTGGGCGCATTAGACGATGGTTTCTAACGACCGCCATAGATCTTCTTTCGCAACTTCTGATTGGTTCACATATATCTTTCGCGGCTTCTGATTGGTTGAGATGTCTTGCCCCCTGTTTTTTCCCCTCTTGTTTTTCATTACGCAGTAGATAGGGGTGGAACCTGGTATTTTCCATTACCGTTACCTAGGAATTGCAGATGGCGGCTTTTCGACGTTCAAAATGCAAGCTCATTTTTGTACGCATATATACGGCATGTACGCTTCTGTGCGGCCGTGTTTCGTGCTATTAAGAGCCGCGATATTATAAAATTATAAAAAAATATTAGAAAGAACTAACGAGCAATAGCGTTACTCATTACTTTTCATCCTTGGTAATAGACTTTAGACTACATGAGGCGGAAGTTATGTTTGGTGAGAAGTAATGTTATTTTTTGTAATGAATATCACTTCTGTGTGTTTTATATATCGTATGTTCTTAAATTTTTCTCTTTGTTTTTGCAGGCGCATTAAAAAATTAATTTTATTGCATTTAATATAATTGTATTGCAATGTACACTCTATTGTTGATATATAGAATGTTTAATTATAATATTACAGCATATTTGATGTTACAGTTATGATGTCGAAGGAGCACTCGTGGTGAAGAAACCAAAACGCAGTAAGACTGATATAGAAAAAAAATTGGAGGTAGTTTTACAGTAGCAATGCGTTCTGCAGAACAAGTGGATTATTGGGTAGATCTGTACAACAGATCTTATTGGTGAGTTATTTGTCAATTATTCAATCTCTAAACGAAGATGATATAAGCAAGAAAAATATTGAGATAAATGTAAAAATATAAAAATGAAAAAAGGATAAACTTGTTTGTGCACAGAATATCATACAAATATTTCACACTTAATATTGTGAAGATTCAATTATTTTTATGGAGTTCTACTTTTTATTGATACTTCTTTAATGAAACATGCAAATATGCTACTGATTGATTTATTGTCTTGGAAATATATTTGAAATATACATTTTTATTATTTCTTGAAACAATGCAACTCTACAAAATGTTTTGCATTTCAAAGTGATGTAATGTGAAAAGTTAATTACCTTAATATTTTGTACCATGTTTTCTTGAGGCAGTACTATTAAGATCTTTATGGTGGTACTACATTTGTGCTTAGAAAGAGTATTGTGCAGTATTGTGCTGGAGATAACTTGGTGGCATTAGTTAGATACTCTTATTGCTTCATGCAAAACTGTTTATCATAAATTTTTTCAATTTTTTATGTCACTCAGTAAAATTCTGTCAATCTATTTTTAAGTCATGAATTTCTTAAATCACTTATATTTCTGTTTAAAAGCTTTACAACAACTTTTATTATCAATAGAATCTAATTCCATTTATACCATACATTATTACAAAGGAATATAACTGAAACAGTAAAAATTTTTAATGATTAGATATTGATAAAAGTTTCTCTAAGCTGATTGTGAGTTTGTAAAAATTTAGTGTCTTAACAATTTAAGTACGTAATCAATGAACTTTAATATATTCAAAAGGTTTAATATGACAACGCAGTTTATATTTAAATTACAAGAACATATCTTTTTCTTACTGAAATTCCACATTAGAAATGCATTGATCGTCTTATCGATTACTTTCCTATACCTCCAAATTATTTTTATGCTATCTGCGATTTCTTTCTGTGCCTTGTTTTATTTTATGTTGCATATTCTAAGCATAGGCGAACTGCCGGGATCATTTTTTACACATGTTAGTGTGGTAATTTTGTCTCTATTAAATGCTAAGTACTCAGGTGAATAATCAAACAGTATGACTTTATACCTACGAATTACAAAGATAAGATAATTTTTATGTTGTCATATATTATTTATACATTGTTATTTTTATATTGCTACACATTATTCATATGTGAAAAGAATAGTTTCGCTGAAGTAAAAATTTAGCTAGATATAGATTTGGAAATAATTTTTTTGTGCAATTTAAATAATTACAGGACATTTTAAGCATGAACAAAGCTACACAATGTTTTGATATTTTAGCAACTAATTTGTCCTGTTATTAAAGGCTTTTTTTAAATAAAACAAAAATTTAAATGTAAATAAAATACAAACAAATTTTGTATTTTATTTACATAAAATACAAAACATGATTTTTTTGACAATTTAATAATTTTGATCCAACAAAATTAATTTTATATCTGTATCCAAGTTAAATTATTGAACATTTTAGCAAATGTGTACTTTCCGTGTATATTGTTATGTTTCTATATCTAACGATACGCCAAATTATCAATGTATATAGATTTTACAATTCTTTTTCTGCAAACATATCAGAACATCTCATAAATTTCTTTGATATATGTTTTGGATATTTGCGTGAAATAATTTTTTTATGTCTTAAAATAGATTTGTAGGATGTAAAATATAAGGGTATCAACAAGAGATAATTGTAGTTTAATAGCATGTCTATATCAGTATATTGTATATCAAATTTTTTTCAGATTTTTAGAGTCCAAAAATTTTGAAAAAGTAGTATAATCTTTTATTTGAACACTCTTAGGATTTTTCCACTGGGGTTTGATGATGTGTTTCACATGAGCTTGCTTTATAAGATAGTCTTTGTCGACCTCTAATAAGAGATGATTTTAAAACTGCTCGATTCAGTAAAGTACATAAGTCAGATGGAGCACGAAGAACATTGTAGAGCGTTGACTTTACCGACCGTACTTCCGAGAACCTGCGAGTATGCGAGTACGCCGCTCGAACCAGTCACTGTCGCCATCGTCAGTCTTCTCGATTGTTTTCGGAAACGGAGTTGTCTTGTGATAGCGCAGACGCAGAGTCCGCTTCGTTAGGTTGGCTATCCTGCGCGAATCGGTTAATAAAGTTTGAAATTTTTGTTAACTTGCTTGCGTGCATCACCGGCTTCTCGATCTCATAGATTTTCATACGTAAGACAGACAGAGAGACAGGTTATATTCGCTACTCGGGTAGGTATCACGCGATCGCTTTGCTCCGATTTTGCCGTGGTCAAACCGTGGACAAAGATATCTGTTTATTATTGCAAACGACGCCGTAGCCGGGAAGAGGGGCAGCGGGGCAATGGAATCCGACGACGAAGATATATTCGCTATTAGCGACGAGGAGATGTCGGTGCAATCCCCGCCAACAAATCCCGTCGAAGAACACCTTCTGAAGGAGCTCGCCAACGTCAAGAGCAGAATCGATCTCACGACGAGTGAGATTGCCGAAACGAGGGCGACCACCGAGCGCGTTTTGGGTGCTCTTGAATGGCGAGCGCTGTACGGGGAGGACGCGAGTTCCAACTCGGATAGCGACGTACGTCATCGCGCGATTTTGTTTGTAATATATATGTAGTATCATTTTATCTTTGTTTACCAAATGATGAACGAGATAAAATGATATCTGGGTGCATCCCAGATGATAGTTTCTAACGATTGTCGTAGATCTTTCTCAATTTCTGATTGGCTCACATATATCTTTCGCGGCTTCTTATTGGTTAAGATTTTTTTCCCCCTTGCTATTTTCTACTTCTGTTTTTCATTGTACCACTGATAGGGATGGGAAGATTGGGAAGCTGTTATTTTCTATTACTGTTGGCTGTTGTCCAGGTATCACGGATCCTGATAGCTTGGTCGCATGCCGCACACAGCTATGCTCTCATTTATGACGTTGCTGGCACACTTTAGCACACGTACACGGCATGCACGCTTGTGTGCGGCAGTGACCAGAAGCTGTGATCTGCGATTCTTTTTACCTTATCGTTACTTTTATTTTTTTATAATGATAATTTGATAATATTACAATTTTTTATTATAGTAATGACGCTAGAGTTGGAAAATTACTTTTAACAAGTTTCTTGTCATTACCAAGAAAACATTTTTTATATAAAATATGTATAATTATATATTTTTTAAAATGTGGACATATTTGATGTATAATTATATAAATAAAAATTTTACCCGGGTATGCATTACTCATTGAAAAAAAAGTAACTTATCAGTTGACTCATTATGTAAGTAAGAGTAAAGTTAGAAGTTAGTATTTTTTAATGAGCAATGTGTAATGATAATGAGTTGATTGTGACTATTTCCCTGAACTTATTATTAGTACCAAGAAAAATTGTAACATTGTTAACAAATTATAAAACAATAATTATAAAGAGCTAACTTGTTACGAGTAACATTGTTACTTATTGTAACTCATTACTTCCCATTTCTGACAATAGATTTTAGTTAGTGACATGGGTCACTGATAAGATGTTATATTTTTGTTGGTTTTTTTTAGAACTCTAAAAATTCTGACGTAATATATTAATATAGACACTTTGCCATTGAGCTACAATTATCTCTTACTGATACCTTTATATTTTATCTAAACATCCTACAAATCTATTTTGAATTTGAGTTTTTTTTTAATTTTGATTTTTTCTTTTATTTGTATTTTTTTGTTATATGTATGTTTTTAAGTTTTTCTTTTGTTTTTGTTTTTGCAGGAGCACTTAAAAATTAATTTTAGTGGATTTAATGCCATTATATCACAATGTACTCTATTGTTGATATATGGAATATTTAATTATAATATTACAGTATATTTGATATTACAGTTGTATGATGTCGAAGGAGCACCTGTGACAAAGAAACCGAAACACAGTAAGACCAGTGTAGTAAAAAATTTGGAGGTAACTTTACAGTGGCAATGCGTTCTTCAGGACAAGTGGATTATTGGAGTAGATCTATACAATAGATCTAGTTGGTGAGTCATTTGACAATTATGGTATTTGGTCTCTAAACAAAGACAATACAAGTAACAAAAATATTGAGATAAAGATGTATAGCTATAAAAATAAGAGAAGGATGAAGATTTTGCGCACAAAATATTGTACAAATGATCTTTATTCAACAATGTTTTACCTTGTAAGTATAGAAATTCGTAACGTCAAGATATTTTTGCATCATTCAAATTCAATTGAGTTCTGCGATCACGCAGACAAATATTTCACACTTAAAACTCTGGAAATCCAATTATTTTTATCGATTTCTACCGTCTAGCAAAACGTATGCAAATATGCTGCTGATTGATTTAACGTTTTACTTGGAAATATATCGGAAATATACATTTTTATTATTTCTCGAAAACAACGCAACTCTACAAAATGTTTTGCATCTCAAAGTGATGTTATGTGATAAGTTAATTACCTTAATATTTTGCACCATGTTTCCTTGAGGCAGTACTATTACCATTTTTATAGTGGTACTACATTTATGTTTAAAAAGATTATTGTGCAGTTGCCGGGGACAACTCGGTGGCATTAGTTAGATACTCTTATTGCTTTATGCAAAACTGAGGCTATCACAAATTTTTTTCAATTTTCTGTGTCACGTACTAAAATTCTTTCAATCTATTTTTAAGTTAAGAATTTCTTGAGTCAATCGTAATTCTATTTAAAAGCTTTTTAGAACAACTTTTATTATTAATCGAATCTATACCATGATAATCTATACCATAATAATACCATACATTATTATAACGGAAGATAATTGAGAGTGAAAATTTTGAAAGATTGGATACCGATAAAGCTTTCTCCAAGCTGACAACTGTAAATTTGTAAAAATTGAGTATGTTTTAACAATTTAAGTACGCAAGCAACGAACTGTACGTTCATATTTGCAAGACGTTTGCATCATCGTTATTTATCGTTAATATCCATCGCGTTTTTATTCTCCAATGTATTCAATACAACAATTTGATAAACTTTAACATACACACTATCAAAAAGTTCAATATGACAACGCAGTTTATATGTAAATTACAAAACCAGGACATATCTTTCCTTTTCTGAAATTCCATATTAGAAATGCGTTGATCATCATACATCGAATACCGTACTTCCTATTCCTCCAAATTCATTTAGCGCTATCTACGATTTCGTTGTGTGTCGCACGCCTCATTTAATTTGATGTCACATATTCTAAGCATAGACGAAATGCCATGATCACTTTTTACACGTTAGTGTGGTAATCTCGTCTCTACCAAATGCTAAGTACTCCTCGGGTGAATAATCGAACAGTACGAAGTCATACCTGCGAATTAGAAAGATAAGATAAATTTACGTTTTATGTTATACATTATTCATATATTGTTATATATTATTATTGTTACACATTATTCATACGTAGGAAGAATGGTTTTGCTAAAGTAAAAATTTAGTTAGATATAGATCTGGAAATAATTTTTTCGAGCAATCCAAATAATTACATTTAACATGAACAAAGCTACAAATTGTTTTGACATTTTAGCAACTAATTTGATTGTCCTATTATGAAAGATTTTTTTTTTTAATGAAGCAAAAACTTTTATTTACATAGAAAATAAAACGACATGACTTTTTTGCCAACCTAATAATTATTTTGATGTAACAAAATTATTTTCAGATTTGTATCCAAGCTAAATTATTAGGCACTTCAGCAAAAACGTTCTTTCCGTGCATAATTGTTACGTCTCTTACACGCAACAATACATAAAATTATCATCGTACATAAATTTCATGATTCTTTTTCTGCGAATGTACCTGAACATCTCGTAAAGCTCCTCGATCTGCGTTTTGGATAATTGTGTGAAATAGTTTTTTATAACATCTTTCGTTTGGACGCCCTTGGTAGGATTTTTCCACTCAGGTTTGATGATGTGTCCTACATGAGCTTGCTTTATAAGATAATCTTGATCGTCCTTTAACAAGAAAGGGGTGGTTTTAAAACTTTTTGCTCGATTTAGCAAAATACATCTGTCTCATTTAATATTTTGCAAACTAAATATTTTCTTGAATCATAAAACATTCAGAAAATTACTCGTCTAACTGTATCGGCCCTTAAAAGGAAGCCGATGATTAAATCCACTTACATGCAGTGTCTCGAATTTAGCTATCACGTCAAATCGCACTTGGCAGGGCGTGCAGAAGTTCACAACTGGTGTCCAATGCATGTCGAGCTCGTTTCCCGCTCTCCACTGGCATAACAGCCATCGCACAAATTCCTCGAAGAGGGGGTATCTCGGCCCTTGTCTTGTATTTGATTTCGGATCCTGTATTTTACGAAAGATTCATTTTTTAATTTTTTGTTTGACATTAATAATTTTATCGATTGAAATCATCAATATGAATATGTTAATTTGTGTACTATTAGAGAAAGTCGACTTCAAGTTCAACTAATTTTATTTTTTTATTTTTTTTTATTGATTTGCATCTTTTATTTCCATGTTTATAATTCACTAAATTTTATTTTAGGAGAATTAGGATTAACTTGACTAGCATGAGAGAATCTGACTGGTTATTATTTATAAAAATCGTCGAAAGACATTACCCTTGCTCTGTAGTGCCAAACTATGTGTGCACCGAGGTTACTATGAAACGTGTGTGGCAGACTGTGCTCCAATTTGTCTCGATAAGCGCTAAGCAATCTTTCGAAGGGATGCCGCACTATCAGAAAACTGATGCTGTCGTTCAAAAATTTAGCCAACTCTTCCGCGCTGTGCCTAGGATACCTCTGTCTGGCTAGCGAAACCGGCACTGCTTTAGAGGCCTTCAGAAATTGCGGACTATATCTGCAAAGGTAGTGCAATAACGATTATTCATTGATGATTCATCACTGATTTATCATTTGTGATTTTATCAGTGGTACGATCAATTTATAATTAACTCATCCGGTTAGGGTTTTAGCAAATTAACGATTAGAAAATAGAAAAATTTACGATTAGAAATAACGATTAGAAAAATAGAAAATAGGGAAATTCTTTGAGTCCAGGATAGTTAAAGTAATTAAATAGCTATCTTTGTAATATTATCTTTTTGCAAACACATCTTGCAATTTACAGTCTGCAGCAGTACATAAATTGCGCGGTACATACTATATCTTCATCATTTTTGTCGTTTCTGCGAGAAACTTTAGTTACGTAAACAGCGATGGAACTTACCCCGCAAGTAAATTAAAGTTATACATCCATGATGTAGACGCTGCTTTGAAAACGTTACACCATATGAGATGGTACTCCCTATTTACAAGAAACTCCCAGGCGTTCGGCCTGTGAAGCGAGTCGTTGCCAGGGCGATCGAGTCCCTCCTCGGCGCATTTCTCCGCCAGGAATTTCCGCCTAGCTGTTAGACGTTGCTCGGTTTCCGCCGCCGTAATTTGCTCCAATATTTTCTCCTCCGGTGTCAGATTCGCGTCCTACCAAAGTGTATAAAGTTTACGATTCGTAAGAGAAAATCAATGCGAAAGGACGTAATTTGTAATCGATATCCTGTGTTACGCAGCACCATTCTACTGCTCGTTTAATGATGTCGCTTTTAATTAAGGTTCTTTAAAAATACGAAGTGTCGAGAAATATTACTGTCATTTACCATTAACTTGACCTAAATTAATAGTTAGTGGGCGGTTAGATATACCAGAGACCACTTCAATGAACTATAAAATGAGTCGGTGCTGCTGAATTATGAATTGGACACTGACGTAAGAGTTATGTATGTGTAAGATACAAAACGTGTCGAAAATTACTTGCTCGATTATTTTGCGTAATCTTTGTAATGCCGTCGTTGATAAATGACAGAAATGAGAAATTCACGGACGCAAGCTTTTTGCGCACAATTTAATCATTATTACTCTGCCAATTATTTCATTCTCTCTATTATCATTTGCGACGAGTAGCCTCGTTGATGCGTAGGTTCAAGTTATTACGTTATCTACTTAATAATAATAAAAAAGGGGGGGGGGGATTTGTTTGAAAACGTAATGCGCGAACAGAATTATGAATGAACATAAGCTTCTCGTGTAAAAGACGACCTTAACCTTTTATAAAAAGGTAAAAAAGGTGTGTGTGTCTGTGTAATACAAAGATAAAATAAAATCATACTCATGCATATAAAAAAAAACCATTTAAAGTGAAAACTTGATTGACACATGCACCTGGCGTGAAACTCTAGCATGTCTCTTAATAACACTCAATTACAATACAGGTAATTGCGAGATAATGAGTAATAATTATTATATAGCTAATTAAAACTGCACACGTGCGAAAAAGTTAGAGAACCAGTCCATCGATTGAGTCCGAAGAGTCCATGTACGCGGATTATAACACGAATCTTCCTGTCGAGGAAGGACTACGCCGCAACACATATTGACCTCCGGGGCTTGTAAGATTAATCCAATTTCCCAATTTTTGTAATTAGAATTTAAACGCATGTCTATGTGTTTAAATGTATGTTGCATTGCGCTGAATGCGGTCTTGATAAGTGCATGACATAATTGCATTTAAATTGGAGATTGTGTTACTTGTGAACGCATATTTCTCTTTTAAGGCGTGTCTCACGTCGCTTTCAATGTAATTGAAGCTCTTTTCATATTTAATTTCTCTAAAGAAAATGTTCAATTAATTAAAGTACGACTTTCTGATGTGACTTTATGAATAATTAATGAAAGTTAGCTTAAATAGTATTCGTATAGCAAACGTGATGTTTACAGGCGATAAAATAATGCATATATTATATCAATATAGTATACAAAAGATTACCTCTTACCATTTATAAAATAGACGGTAAGAGGTGATATTTTGTATACTATATTGAGACACATCCTTATTAAATTCGTATCTCACTAATAAGAGGCGGTAGACAATTCTATGATCTCATGAATTATCTGTGTATTCGGGAAATTGGTTTCGAGATTCTCATACAGTCTGTGTGTGTGTAGATATATAACTGTATACACACACACACACACACACACACACACACACACACACACACACACACACACACACACTTTGATTTACGTCATCCTTATCAATACTTTATTTTGTGAGGCTCATTCATATTTACATTAAAATTTTTGCAAGAATTCTCTAAGCGGTAGAGATCTTTCAGTAATCCGGTAATTACAAAAGCAAATATATCTTACGTCAACTCCCCCGGGATTGTAAGGATTAGTAATTTAGATTGCTACAGCCTGATTGCGATCGCGACGAAATCCCGCAGGGAGCGAGACCTAAAAGGCGTGAGAGGTAAAAACCGATTTTTTCTTCCCTCAATATTCGCGGCGAAGTCGTTCAGCGTGAAAAAGTCGGCATTGATATAGTATTGTGGTGTGGCGAGCTGGCAAGACCGAATGCAGAACTACCGGCTTCCGCTTATTGATTTCGATGTGGAACGCGTCTTGTGCGACGACGAATGTGGGCCACGAAGGGTGGTGGCGCATCGCGCGCGTTTATGCATTGGCGCATCATGCATACACGTGCCACCTGTGAGGCATTAGGGCGCACATCGTTATTTCTCTTTGTTACATTTCTGCGTTATTTACGTTAAGCAGTTATACCATGTTGTTATACGAGAAGATATATTCCGGTTGGGCAGCTTTCCTAAGTGCAATTAAATGTTAGCTTGTCGCGACTGAAGTATTGTCGTACGAGCGGTGTTGCAGATACTAGAGTCTTCCTTGCCAACATGTTTCCTGTTTCCTTTGTTTTGATATCATGTAACAACCGCCTGTGGCCGTAATATTTTTTTCTCTCTGCTGTTTTCTCTCTGCTGCTTGCAGTTATTTTTGGCCATTATTACATTTTTGCTCGGTGCATTAAGGCGTTACAAATAATTACAGTCTTTTGGATAAAAACGTCTCTTTTGTTTAAACGCGTTGAAATAAAAATTGTATTTTCGCTTTTAATTATCGTTAGCTCTCCATCTCTGTTACTGTTTTATTTCTGACAAAATTCAATCCACATTGGATTTTTGCGTCTCTGATTGTGAAACGTTATACTCCACGCTCTGATTCAAATCTTATTATTCTGCAAGAGAATAACTTTGTTAATAAAGATAATTCATGTTTTTGAAAAAAAGTTATGCGTTGCGATAGAAGTTTTTGTCTCGCGATTTTCCATTGTGTCGATATTAATTTTTTCCAATGGAAAACTTTTTGGCTTAAACACCCGAGATTTCATAGCAAAAATATGAAGTGCTATGCGTGTGTGATGACCATAACTTATCATACGAATGCCCCGACATGTAGAAACCTTTTTGGCGTTATACATTATCTTAATCGGATAATCTCGCTGAGCCAGAAAAATATAATACTTTGAACTTATATAGATTTCTCGTTTTGTCTTTGGATGATTTAAATCTTTGTTATTAGGTATCGTTAATAAAAAAAAAAAACATTCACTGTAAAAATTCAGTTCAATTATTTACAAATCTATTGTATGATTTTGAAAAAATTTTAAATTATGCAGTTATACAAAATCTCGAAATTATGCCATTACATTTAAGGTTTTTTATTTTGTTCGGAATTTTTGATATTTTACGATAAGAAAAAGAAAAAGAGACAAACTTCTTTTTGCTTTTTATACAATTTTTTAGCTATTTTTGTGGGGAGGGATAACAAATTTATCTTTGATAGTTTCAGGAGCTTTGTATGTTGCGATGACATATTCAAATCGATGCTAACGTCTTTCTATTGAAACGTTTTATTCTTATTGATACGTATGCATTTGTACGATTGTCTGATAAATTTCATAGCAAAAGGGTCAATGGATACATGTTGGTTCCCAACTCGCAAAATGATTACGTTCGAAAGTAACTTTAACTACTTTTTTGGATATTTAAATGGGCCATATCAGGCGGGCACTGATCTATGTACCGCATTGCGCCTGGAAATGTGCCAATCTATGGTCGTTATGCTTTACGTAAGGCAAACGTTTTCGGTTTCCCAAGAATCAGGGGGAAGAATTCTGCGTTCCCTCGAAATTAACTTTTTTTTTTTTATGTGACCTCTTTCACGTCAGGAACGTATAACAAGCTTTCTTAGAATAGCACATTTATAACATGTTTAACGAGATAAATGTTTGTTTAAACATTGGCAACTTAAAAATGGAACTCGGCGCGCAATTATTGGAAGAAGAGTTAAAATTGAGATTAATCAGCATTGCGACTTTCGTTGAATAACGTTGAAAATTGGCGCAAGTTCAATTATATGCTCGAATTGGAAACTTTAAATGACTTTGGAGAATGCAATTGAAGCTATTGAATGTGAAACGTCATGCTAATGTTGAATGATCGACGATGGCAAACGTTCGGTTTTCGAGCTCCATAAATTGTACTCGAATTATTCGAAACAATGTAGAGCAGATTTCTAGGGTGCTTAAAGACCCGGAGAAATATTACTGGTAAAACCACTACGAGAGATATAACTCACCTCCAGCGAATTCCCGTGCTGCAGAGTGTTAGTGCCATCCTGACCTGACAGTGCTAGGACGATAAGCGCCAGGACACCGGCGGCAAAAATAGCACGGCGAATTCCTGCCAAGACGCGACGACGTGGGGTCATCTTCTCCCGGAGAACGTGTTTCCGTCTGTACTCATATCGGACTGAAACACGTTTAGAGCGTTACCATACGGCGCCTCTTAAATAATGAATCGCTATAATTAATCAGTGATCCGCCGGGCCATTACGTTAATTGCGTTGTCTGTCGATCTCTCGCCATACCGATACTTCGGATCTTGCTAACGAGGACGAGATTGGGTGATAAACTAAACCGTTCCGTGAATGTGAACGTAAACGCTTTAGAATGTTCCAAGCCCCAGGTATTATGTTCCGTCAGAAATTATTCAGCACACCCCGCGATTTATAGCTCTCCGAGCGTCTGATAGTTTGGGAGCCGGTGAACACTTTGTTGTATCATTTCAGCAAACTTGATTTGTCAATTTTATCGTTATTTTTATTATTTTATCATTACAGCAGTCATAGCAGCAAAGCTGATATTTTTTTTCTTATTGTTTATGATATAAAAAATAATAAAATGACAGTCTGTCAGTGTACTTTCGGGACGATACAATCTGTCATCCCCTCAAATACGTCAAGAAAATAGGATACAATTTACGGAACACGTTAAAAAATGATACAATTGTGTAAAAAAAATACAATACAATTTTATTTCAGCAAAGTTGAAATTTAGTACAATAATAGTTATATTATTTTTTTAAATAATCAAACAAAAATCAGCTTTGCTGCTATAATGTATATTACTTATTTTTTGTATTTTTTATGTATATTTTTTATTTTTTACGAAATAAAATGGCTTTTGTAGGCTTCTGTCCCGGAAGAGTGACGGCAGACTTCCGTTTTAACAATCTCAAGTATAAAAAAAGACGATAAAATTGATTAACGAAGTTTGCTGAAATAAAACGCAAAAAATGTTCACTGGCTCCCGGACTGTAACGGCATATGTCGCTATCATAGTCTGGGAGCCAGTGAACATTGTTTGTTCTAGCGAAGCAATCGTTTTAAATTCGAGGTAGTGTAAATAATCTTTTATTTAACGACAAAATAGACGACGATAGAATTAATGACTCGTGTGGTTTGTTGTCTCGCAAATATTATGTTTCGCAAGTTCTACTTTAACAAGGAAGCGATGATGACAAATATACCATTACGTCTTCGTGTTCTGACGTTCGACACGAAGACGAATGTTCGATCCGACAGCTGAATCGGTTACAATCTTCTTTTAGAATTCTCGTAAGCAATTCTCGTTACATGACGTGCATTTCGCCCACGTGGAAAGACGACAATGGATGCATTTGCAATAAATAGATTTTTTCCGCATATCGACATTTCAATCAACTAAATGTAAATGCTCTTTATAACATTTCTATTCGGTAAAAGGAAACTTTAATTATTTTTCTAATTAACACAAATATTTTTTACACAGAAAAAGAATTGGCATCAAATCAACAATCATATTTTCATATATAAGCAAGAGTGTACAATTTTTTGAAAGAATTTGATAATTTCAAACAGACATGACTTATATGAAGAAACAAATTTCTTATGTCTATTTAAGATAATCAAAATCCTTCAAAATATTACACTCTTGTTTATATTACACAGAGAAAATGATTTCTTTGCACTTAACAAATTTTATTGATTCAAACATTGATTTGTTTGGATCATTCCAAATAAATTTGTATCCAAACAAATTTATCGAAACTTGTATTAATAAGTGCTATTAATAATAGTGCTGTTTTCGTAAAATAATGGAAGTTCGAATAAAACAATATTTTTATTCAAACAAATATTTTGTATAAGCATATGTTGTTTTAATCAACACTGAGAGAAAAGATTGTAATTCAACAAATACCAATATCCGTAACAAATATTTATAGATACAACAAATATATTTGTTGAATTAAAATTTTTTCTCTCAGTGAAACAACTTTTAGTCAAAGAAATAAAAATACTAATGAAATGTTTTTCTCTCTGTATATGAAAATGTGATTGATTTAATAATAATTTTTTTCTGCGTAATACTTATTTCTGTAATACGTCGAGTAGTTTTTACAGACACACGCGTAACCGCTCAAGAATACACAAGTCGATGATTCAGATGACACGATAATTAGTTCGGCGAAGAAAATTTATAAGAGCGCTGTGTTTATTTGCGGAATACTACGTACGACGTGAGAAGGAGGCGCGCCAGTCCCGATGGGATAGGTAATCAGTTTCGCATTTCCCGGTGTTGGTATGCGTTTGTCCGTGTATATCGAGATCGCGAGTTATTCGCGCGCCAAGCAGCCGTAGAGCAGCCGCGGAAATGTGACCGCATCCACGCGATAAGCGTTCGCGCGCTGCAGAAATTCTCACGGTCAGTATGCCAGCGGTAACGCCGGCGTGGATGATCCCACTTGCAGTTGACTTTCTCGACGTTGTTGCTAGCATAATCGTCGCGTTTGGCTGCACGTCGAATGGCAGATTTACCGAGATTCGTCATCATTGTATTCTATCCGCTCGGATTACGCGGACCATTATAATGAAGCCTCGTAATATTGTGATACGCAGGAACGATCGGATTAGTCATTGTTTGCGAGAAGGAAGCTTGAAATTCATTATTTCATGCGCAATGACAACATGAATCAAGGATAACAATCAGAGTAATGAGGAGGAAAAGATCTTAAAATATAACATCTTGAGCAATAAAAAGAAACGGTTCTAGATCTCTACACTCAAAAAATATTTTGCTGATGTAGATTTCCAGATGTCAGGACAAAAATTTATCGCTATTTTTTATATCTGTTAAAATATTATTTGTTACATATATAAATTTATAACAGCAACAGAAAAATTTTCTTTTTTAATTTCACAAACAGTTCACATCTGATATAAATTGTCTTCGTTATTTAAATTGGTTAATCCTTAAAAGAAGTATCAAACACATGCGATATCTCAATATTTGCTAATTATTTATCTACCTCAGTTAATTTTTTACAGCCAAAAAATTATGGCTGTACTTGCAGTACCATTCTTTTGAGTGTGTCACGTTTCTTCGTTGCTTCGCAATTAAATGGTAATTATTGCTGGCGTTTTATGAAACAAAGTCTCTTGTCACAAGGATAATCGCGGGTAGGTGTGTAATTATCGAATAAAGCGAAGTGGTAGGCTACATAAATCTCGCTTTTTTCGAAACAAGTTTCGCGCTGATGTATTGCTTGCGTTGCGCTTGACAGGTAAAAAGAGTCGAAAAGAAAAATTGCACAGTTGCGAAAAAGGATTTAGTAGGGCGTATGCAAACTTTTTTGCGGAGGTGTGCCGCAAAAAACTACGTACGATCGAATTCTATCAGGGTTTATAGAACAAATGTGCTTCAGCAATAGCTCATGGTATCAGCATTTGTCAGTGCTATAGATGTAACACATAAAATATGACGAGTTATAGGTATCGCTTTTTACCGAATTTTTACAAATTTGCTATCTTGACACATGTAGAGATAACAACATACGAAGATAATGGTTGTAAATTTAATTATCGAGACATTTCAATATAGTTGTTTCCTATAATATTTCCTGTTTATATTACATAAAATAAACTTGTGTGTTGATTTTATCGTATCAGTCGGTCACTATTTAAAGCAAAAATGACTTCTTTCCGTTTCATACCGTTCAGGTAATCTATTGTGCCCATTCATTTGAAGTCACATAATCTTTACGTAACTCTATTCTTCACTATGGACTCGATGCATTTAGTAAAATATACTTTTCCTGCTTCATTGTCATTATGGAAAAATTGAAATCTACTAGATACTAGATTACTAGGTATCTCACTTTTAAATTTCGCTAGTTAGAAAAGAGAATATACATATTTCCTCGAAATACACAACCATTGTGTAATTACTTAAAAAAAAATTAAATAAATAAATAAACCTAAGCGATATGTATTCTCACTTAAAAATTTTTCTATTTTAATCCAAGTGATGTATTTTAATGGAATATAAAACTTAATCACAGAACCAAGTTTCTTTACATAAAAATTTTTTTTTAATTTTAATTGAACTGATTCATTTTGTAGTGTTACGTCTTTAATTCTTCATGACTAAATTTTATATTTCATTAAATTATGTCACTTGGATTGGAGTAGGAAAATTTTTAAATGGAAGTACAATAGTATTACTTGGGTTTTATTTTTTAAAAGTAGTTTTACAACAGTTATAATTCAATTCATGTTATTATCGAAAAATTGCAAATTTACTAAATAGTAAGATAAATATTACTTTTTATTTGTAATGAACAATATTGTGTAAGATAAAATTTACTTAAAAATGATAATAGTATATAAAATAAGAAATAATTGAAAGCGATATCAGTAGGATTATTCTCTTGTGTAACATTAAAATGAATGTATGTATAAAGTAGAATTCATGTTATTCGCCAATAGGCCATCTTCGTGCGATATAATGCGAAACGGATCCATACTAGCGCTAGGATTTCAGCATTAGATTACATAAGCCTGGACAATTCTGTGTGCATGTGACTTATGTTTTCCGTGAGATTCGTGATGAGAGAAACGGTTTGCTCCCACAGCGAAGGGAACGATCTTTGATCTCGACGTGAATGGAACCGTTGATTTGTAATTCACGATTACATTTGCTTTGTGTACCCGGAATAAGAACTTATTACTGAAGCATGTGACAACGGCAGATGTCAGTTCAAGCATTAGTCTATTATCATTTGATTAGAATTTTGTCACAATGAAAGATAAATATTTAAATATTAAAGCTCAAATTATTTATACAAAAAAATAAATACATGAGAGATAAGCCACGACCAAAGAGAGTGAACAGATAAATAGATACATTTATTCAAAGAAATTTAAATACAAATCGTAAATGCTTCTAAACCGTTACTAAGTCTTTTTCAACACTTCCATTAATCCATTAATATAAAAATAATAAAAATTAAAAAGATAAAAGATGTCCTAAAAATTAATTTTAGGACAGCATCATGAATTGATAATAAATTCAATGTAATAAATCTGATAATAAATTTAATATAACATGTAAATAAAGCAATTTAACATAATAGAAATAAATTACTGTCAAAATCAAAGTCAATCAGATTATAAAATTCACAATAGTTAATAAATAATCGTTATTAATTATTTCTTGCACGTTGAAATGAATAGCTAGACTGAAATCGAATAAATCCAAAAAAGGAAAAAAACTAGCATAGCGTGATGTTCGAATTTTGCCAGTATTAAAACCGCTCAAATTATAAAATTAAATTATAAAAATAGCAAGTATAGAGATACATATAAAAAATAAAATAAATATAAAAGAATTTAATTTGGATAAAGAATTTAATTTGGATGGATTGAAAAAGAGGCAAGGTATTAGTAGTCCTAATTTAAACAGTGCAGTTCATGTTGACACAAACGAAAAGACAAATGCGACTATTAAACAATACATCTTTTTCGTGCAAACAAAAGACGAATGAGATTAAGCAAATTATTTAGATATAATGTATTAAATGATACTTTAAAAATTATTATTAGATAGAGAGTAAAATAAACACAAGAAGCATCAAGAAACTCTGTATTTTTTTGTAAAATTATGTTGTTTTTTTGTTTTATATTTAACATTTCAGAAATTAATTTTTTTCATAATTAGAATTTTGAATCAAGAATTTTTATATTCCAATTAAAAGATCTTTAATTATAAAATTTATGATATCTTGTTACTGAATGTGTCTTGATGGCTCCATCTTTATGTTTTTTAAATTCTAGTTTTTAATTGTCTCTTCGTTTGTCCAACGTGAGATATTGCAGTCGACACAACAAATTTTGGAGATAATATTGCTGTGGCACTCTAAATGTATTTTGTCTTTATGTACCTCAATGAAGTTATTAATTTTGTTTAAATATCTAAGACCAACAGTAAATGGAGATCTGTTTACCAGCGATGCCGTTATCTCAGATATATTGCGGATGGTGCGACAAAGTATTATTTGATAAATTGTTCATTATCAACATTACCTTGAGAAACGACTTTATTATTAAAATTAGATAAAAGTTTAGTAATAATCAACTTATTGATCCTTTTGTTGATTTATTTAAAAATAAAGAATTTTTAGAGATAAGTAATTCGAAAAAGTTGCTGATATTTCTAGAAAGAATTAGCTGACGTTTAAAGGAATTTAAATTTCATTGTTAAACTGTAGAATAGTTAACATTACTGAAATTATTAAAGAATCTTCACGTAATGCAAAGGGTTACCATGCACATTATACATAAAATCAGGTCGAGACAATATTTGCGCACGAAACAGATTCGTGCATACAGACGGGTGGATTAACAAAATATCGTTAAGATTTTATTAGTCACGAATGTTATAATTCGGTAATTTGCCTGGCAATAGATCGAGCAATAAAAAAAGGAAGTACCGTCGCGTGCATTCTGTTATAGAAACATCGAGGACTACTTTTGCAATTGCACTTTTTCAAGGATGGGTTTATTAAAACTAGCCTTGAAATCATAATCGTCGACGACAAGCAACCGCGAGAGATATATTAAAGGAATCAAATTGCAGATAAGATTTCACGTCTCTTTCTAACGTCAATTAATTTTGACCTTAATTTAAATTGGCCGGTTGTGTTAATTAACATTGACTCGATTAGGTCATTTCTTTCTCTACGTCTGCACTGCGGACAAATCTACTCTGTATAAAGAGATGGTGAGAATATCTAATTTGTAGTTAGTTAACTCGAACTATCTGCTATTTGACTTCTACTTCTTTCTAAAAGCCGAAAGTTCACTGATTTATGATTAATCGTTGATGTTTTTAAGGCCCAGTTTAACTAACGAAATTCTAATTTAATTCTCTCTCGATTTTTTTTTATGATTCTAGTTTACATTGACAATAATATATGATGGAAGAAGAAAATTTGATCAATCACGATAGATGTTAATGATACGGGGTTTCAGCAAAATTAAGTTAATTTACAGTCTTTCAATGCCGTGTCACGAATATGTTAAAATTCCAGGTTTGCTGCGAAATAATCACGTGATAATTTTCACTTTGGTCTAACATTATCGCTCACCGTACACGCGATTCTATATTACGTTAGTTTTATCTTTGCCGTATCCCCATAACGTTATCGCGAAAAAGTAACGTTTCCTGGATGACGACGGGCGATCGGTCTCGCGGAAAAAAAGCGGTCGTGTACAGCTGTGCCAAAGGTTCACGGGGTCAGCGGGTGGCCTTTCTAATTCCAGGATTTGCGCGCGGGGGTCGCGTTTACCACCCGGGAGAGAGTCTCATTTCTCTCCCAGGTTGGGCATCGCGTGTATCGCGAGTATATACCTTCTCCCGGCATATATCCAACGACGGGATCACTGACGCATTTGTTGTCGCGCGCGAGCGTCGTCGACGGGCGTCGTTTCTCCCCCGGATCGGTGCGCTACGCGTCGTCGGTGCGAGGGAGACGTCGGACGTGGTCACGCCGCAGGAGGCAGGAGCGCGCGGACGCGGTGTGTGGTGCCACGTGATGCGTGCCGCGTGTCGCCAGGAAAAGTACGATGCCGTACGATCACGGCGGCATCGTGCAGATCACTGAGACCGACCGACCGGCCTGTTCCATAAGCGCCTCGGCGCTACCGCCCGACCCGTCCCACCAGGGCCGATGCTTCGCAGGGTGCTCTCGCGATAGGCGCGTTGTTTCTGGCTGTAAAATCGGAGCACACGAGACACTATTTGGTCCAACAATCGTTCTTAACATTCGTGGGCCATTCTATTACAAAATAAAGGAAATTAAGTCTAGATATATTCTAACACCAAATTGGGAAACCAAATTAAAGAGAAATGGATTCTTTCCAAATTAATGTTTTCAAGTTTGTGTATATAAAATTGAATATCATACGTACGTATGAGAAGTACCAACAGAATTTATTCTTTATAAATGGAAATATATTCTTACATATACATACGTTTTTTGTGGTGTCTTATGTGTAAATGAAAACAATTTATGTTCTATAAGAAAACATGTAGTAAAATTGAAAATGAGAACAGGCTATAGATGCATTTGTAAATGGGAGCTGGATGAATATGAGAGGACAGTAAATATTAATCTTGATGTCGGGGTATAAATACCCGCAGCCAGACCTGCGGCTTGTCTGCTTCCGTCCATTGGTCGGTTTTTTCGCGGGTCGATTTGCCGCTGGACGTTTCTCGCGCAAACGCGCCGCGGCTTGCGAGCCACCGCGAGCAAGTAAACGCCTTCTCGGTCGGAGATCGATCAATTGAAATTGAAATTTAATTACTAATGATAACTCGTGATTCGCGAAGTATCGAGCGTGTCGTACAATCGTGCAAACTGCTGACGTTGTTTCCAAATTGCGGTTTGATATTGGCAACCTGCGTTGCGAAAAAGTGACATGAATATTGCATCGCGATTACACGATTGCACGCAATTAATATTTTCCGAGCTTACTCGAATGCGAGTTAATGAATACATAAAATGTGTTTAATTTTATATAATCAGAAATGAAACGAGCTATATTTTTATGTTGGATTAAAATTTCTACATTCTATTATAAATTTCCGACATTTGTTTATTGTGAAGCATTCTTCATTAAAATATAGAAGAGAGGAATAAAATATCGACAAATAAGTATATCGATTAACTGCAAATGAAAGAATTGATATTATTTTCTTTTTATTATTGATTTTATTTTCTGTTAGTTGAGAAAATCTCTTACTGTCTCGATCTGATTTCGTACGGCTATCTTCACCTCATCAGTGCTATTAAATTGTTGTGGCGTTTGAAATTCCTTCACCCACCGACTTCCGGTTTTTCACTTGAAGAAATTTTTAGTTTGTTCGACAGCGCTGATGAGGTGAAAATAGCTATACCAGATTGCGTCAAGACGTCGGTAGCAGACTTCTTCGACGAAACTTCTACTGTGATACAATATCTCAATTTAGAAAGCAACGGACTGAAAAGTAGATTAGAGTGTAAGATTGCGTCAGAAAAGAATGAAATTGGAAAAACTTTTCTCGCTTATATTTGCCTGTTTAGCTAATCAATGTTTTTTTTTATGTCTGATGAGAAGACAAATTTAATTAATACAAATTTTATTTTATTTATTTTTAATTACTTTCTCGCCATTTAATACGCTTTAAATATAACATATAATGTTATTAAAGCAAGAAAAACATAATAGAGAGGAATGTATAAAATATTGCGTTTATATTTCATAGAAAGGGAAAAGAGGGAAGGAAAGTAAAATTTGCAAATTATCAGAGCTCCCTATAACATCGCAATTTGCATAATAAAATTATTCTACCACCGTTGATATTGCGTTATTATACATTTTGCAGGAACATCGTGATTAGTATCTTTGTTCTCGGGTCAATTTGCATAGATAATGTCGATATAAGCATTGCTTTCAAGGTCGATTCGTGCATATCCGCCAACTTAACAACTGCATTATCTGTGCATGACCTGATTCTTATTCTTTTGGGAAAAAGAGCGTATGCATAATTTTATATATATATATATATATATATATATATATATATATATATATATATATATATAACAACAATAGTAGCTGAAGTATTATCAGGAAGTAGCATTTATTAGAAAATATCAAAATTAAATGCGTATATTCTGTGAGAAACGCAAATCGAGCGAACGAAGAAATAGGGTTAAGTAGAATTGTCTAATGGCGACAATTAGGACAGTTTATTTTTTACGTTCTACAAGTGGTGCAGACCAACGATAATTTACCTTCGATTATTCTTGCATCGATATCTTAAATTGTTCGAACAATAAATCTGCCAATTCGAATGCGACGCATTTCTTCTGCCATTTTTATCAGTGTGATGCTGTGGATTAACATTAAAACATGATTAATTAAAATGCAAGCTGTTTGCCGTTTCAATTAGCTTTACATTGATCTACATTCATGCAGTATGCATACATTATGTTACGTAACGTCAGGGGTTTTTATACGCGTGTTGAATACGTATAAGTATTGCACATATACAAGTCGTGCATTATCATCGTTAAATGAGGCAAATATCTATATCACGTGGCACATCGTCATAGACGATGCTAAAAGATTTGCTCTATCTCCTTTTAAAAGCTTTATTTCGGAAATATCTAATTGGATGACACAACTTTCCTATCTGTGACGTCAATATTGACTTTTCTCGGGGAAAGCGTGAGACATCTCCTTCCCAAGACCAGTTTCTCCCAACAAATTATAACATCACATCACGATGCAAAGAGAACTTATTATCATAAATACATAATTTAATTATACATATATATAGGATAAGAATTTTTGACAGCTTAAAATTTAATTTTCTAAACTAATGTACTTATCGTTTGGATATTTTACGCGTTTTACATTCTATAACGAGTTGAATAGTCTAAAGATGTACACAGTTATGAATATTGAATTTTCCACAAATCAAACTTTATATTTTTTATTTTTATTATATTTTAAATCAACAAAGCTAAATTCCAAATAACAGGTAATTATAATTTGTTTATTATGTTTATATTTTTTTGTAAAGCAGTAGTAATATTATTTTAATACGATTATTTTAACGCATACAAATTAACTGAAAACTGCGAAAAAGAGAAATTCTTAGACGCGATAGTCAATAGCGTAAAAGTTATTGCCGTTACGTAAACTTTCTTTGCAGCACGTTGGAGAATCCAAGATATTATCCATACGTGTTATCTATGCGGGACGAGCAGATTTCCGGAGAATCGGCGTTCTGGAAATTGGAACAAGAACGTGCTTTCCACTCGGAAAAGATCAACTCGATCCAACCCGGAGCCGTTGTGGCGACAACGGTGATAGATCTGGGATGCTATCCGATGTTCGATCAGGAGCCTGTCGTCAAGTGCTGGGGTATAATCTCATATGAGATAGATGATACACAATTCCAAATCCCAGTGCCGTCTATCCAGCTCTCCATTAAGAAAACGCTTGATAGTTCGTGTATAAAGTTCTTAGATGAAAGAAGATACAATACGATATTAGCCCTGAAAAGCACGTCTACCATAGAGAAGGTTGTTAACGTTTGCTTTTCGAGAGATGATCAAGATGATCAAAATGGATCGGGCAATGAACTCTTTCATTTCTTGATCAGAAGAACCTTTGCAAAGGTTTACGACAATGTTTTTTTAATGAAAGAACACGGCTCCCTGATGTACTGCTTGATTGAAGTGCAATCGATCGATGTCAAGGAAGCTCGTATCCGAATCTTTGCCAGGTAATGTATTGCTGACGAGCGGAACTACGCTCTTCTTGGATCGCTATTTATGGTAACGTAAAACATGCTATGATGAAAGGTAAATTTACATTATTTAACAATACGTTTGCAGATCTGTCAATCAGCTGAACGTAATATTGCATCTTCTGCAAGACGAATTTCAGAATGTATTTGTTGTGGACGAGACTAATGATTGCGTCGAAGCTGCGGAGGCTCTGATTCGCGAGTTAAAGATGATTCGCGATAAGAAAAGTATTCGCGACATACAAGAAGCGAAAGTGATAACAGACTTACTCATTCCTTAAATTCTACTTACTATTATGTGTTTATAAAAGATAGTCTTGTATTAACTCATTAGTTCCTGATTTTTTAATTTTTTTTAATTAAAAAAAAATATTAAAAAAAGCATTGGTAGGTAATAAAAGAAGAAAATTTGAAAAAATGCTGTTCTATATGTAGGACAGTGGGAAGAAATGGGTTAGTACGAGGTGTAATTGTATGTCATGTATAAAAATATAAGACTGCAATTAATGCAGCAATATATCATTCAAAAAATTAACATCGACGAAATAGAAAAACGTTAGTGTAAATAAATCAAGTTTTTATTATTTTGTATAATTTGTTATCTACCCTTCTTATAATATTGATATAATGATTATCGAATTAAAATTTGATATTGAGCTAATTGTTTTCTTTTTTAAGAGATTTACTCGGAGAAATTTTTTTTTATTAAAAAAAAATACATTTTCTTGAAACAATGTATTTTGATGCAAGTATTTCTTCTTTTTAAGTAAAAATATTTATTTTTAAATGAATAGACATATTATCTTACTATATAATTTTGTATTTTTACATTTTTTATATTTAAATAATTTTATAAATAAACTAATAATATTAAACTTGATTATGTTGATTTTTTAGATTAAACAATTTGATTATCTTGAATATAAAACAGGAACCAACAATAGATTATTTTCTAGAACTGCAAGAAAAGATTTCTTGATTAAAAGTTATTTTATTTACATAAATATTTTAATTAGGAAATTTTTGACTTGACTGGCAAATAAATTAACTATTAGACCAGTGAGTAAATAATTTTTTGTGTTAACTAAAATTTTTTGAAGACATTTCAAGATTTTTTCTCGGTGTATGTAAATTAATGTATAAATCTTCTTTTATTATGAAATATACACTACACATGTAGGTAGGTACATATCTTCGCGTACACACGAAAAAAGAAATATTCACACTGGAAATGGGAGGCATTCAGACACTGTAAATTTTTGAAATAATTTATTTTGTTAAACTATATAAAGCACATATTCGTAACATATATACTGTAGTGAGAGTGGATAGTGAGTGATCGGAGTGACAGAGTGAGTGAGCGAGTCAGTGAGTGAGTCAGTATGGGTCAGTAGACTTCGCTGAGCACTTTCGATAAAAAATATCGCTACGACCAGTGTGCATTTTAATGTCATCAACATACGATATAATTCTTTCTTCTCAATACATATGTATACAGTCGTTTCATTACAGATATCACTTTGTTGTATATGCCCGCCATATGTCTTGGCCGCGTCCTATGTATATGTCGACTGACTTACGCGTCGCAATAGTATGTATACGCCTATGTATTAAGATACCTACATTGTGTAAAATCGATAAACGCCTTCGCTGTTGATTAAGATTGAATGAATGGGGCACAGTAGCGGCGCGAAACGTGAGAGTTCTGTTAAAATACCGGCTATCGCGCGCTTCGCACTTTGTAGGTTGAGCCCGTAATGAAATATCGAAGTGTGCACCCATCGGTAGGGATTCAAGTCTATCTTCTTTTTTTTTTCTCTCGATGCATCGATATTTTAGCGGAGCAGTTGATGCCAATTTTATCGACTCGACGCGACGTTGATGCATATATTTGCGTTAATTAATTAGACTGAGGGTTCTAAAGCCTACCGATCGATTAGCGGCCGGCCGGCCGTTTAAGTTTTGTTTAAGTTACGAACACGGTCGTTCAATTCTTCCTTCAAGTGGCTGTAATAAAGTTTTTTTTTTTATTTTTTTGTTTTTTAACCCACCGTCAACAGGGGTCGGCTCGCGTTCGCACGTGGAGAAAAGTCTCGCCCGAGACGAGAGGTTGGTATTATATAACGCTATATCATCAATCCACGATCATTTGTCACGACGCTTGTTAACACTGCAAGTTAATTAATCTTGTTTGTGTGCCTGGAATCGAAAGCTTTCTCCTCTGCGAACCCTGCCGGCTTCTATTTCAACGCGCGACATCACTCGGTCCCTTTTTTTTCCAATTTTTGTTTCTATTTTCTCATCACCGCACTCTCTCGCTCTCGCTCTCTTTCTCTCTTTCATGTATTGTCCGCTTGGCTTATTTACATACTACATTGGGCTTCGACTGTACACGCGGATATATACCCATATGTATATTCAATGTACATAGGTACTCAATTCCCATTCGTTCTCGTTTCTCGTGAGCGATAATTTACAATAAACTAGTTTGACGTTTTCGTCCTTGTTGCCGTCGTCGTCTTGATCGTCCTCGTCAGAGTATCGCATAATTCACTAATACACACGTAGTATTCGGCACTCTCGTTTCCAAAGCTGCAAATCGTATGCGTAACAATCTTTCATTTTATAAAGGTCGCGAATAAGTGAACACTTAACCGATCGCTGAATCGTAGTCGCGTTCTTATCTGGAGCGGCTTTTTTTTTTATAGGATTGTTCGACCTTCGCAATCCAAAGACCATGGATTCATTCATTATGACGTAAATTTTTCCAAACTAATTAGTTTGATTTATTATTTGCTACTAAAGTAAAAATAAAATAAAGAAATAATTTAATTTGAAATAGATTTTTAAGTATGAATGTTCAAGTTAAATAAAAAAATTAGATAAATTGACATTTCAACATAATTGTATATTTTACATGAAATTATCATCTTTAAGGATGACTCAAAGAGATCTACATAATCCTAATTTTTTGTTATGTTTTCTGTTGTTTTCAATAAATCTCAATTTTTACAAAATTGATCGACGTTTATGGACATGTGAATGCATGGTCCTCAGCAAGCGATGCTATCGAAATCCGAATCTGAAAGAAGACAAACTCGAATGCATTAATGAAACGCTTTTCAATGCGTAAAAAAGCGATGTATCCATGATTTTATATTACTATCAGTTCGAGAAAAATTTGCTGTTTCATAGCGATTATGCAATTAAATTTGGATTGAAATAATTCTTTAAGAGAATTTTTCTTGGTGAAATATAACGTAAAATGTAGCGTTAACGTAATACTTTCTATGGAAGTCAATATTTAAGAAGATCGTTACCTTTATTTAAGAAAATCTTAGAATTAATGTGCCATGAAATGTAACAATATTACTGTATACAATTTCGATGGTGTACATAACTAAACTTAGGATGAAAGAGAATCCTGGAACTGATATTATATTTTTTGTTTCGTGATAGTCCGCAACGCAATCAATATTGGCGTATTTTGCGATATATCACGATGATAATCGTAGTTCGCTGTTATGACAAGTATTATATATATCATTATTGATTGCCAGCTTTGACGTAACCGTCTCATTTTCTGCGAGGAAATTTATTTGATAAACACGAAGAAATGTGCGCAGAGATATTCTGAATTTAATTATTTCACATACTTGCTGCATACTTCCCATCAAATTTTTAAGAAGGATACGCAGATGCATCTTATTTGTAACTCAAAAACACTCAGTTCAAAGTCAAGTTATATAATTATATAATTTATGTTTAAAAAAATAAGTAAATATGTATGTGAAAATTTAATACAATTTTAAAAATTAAAATATTTGCAATTTGTTTTGTAGTGCATGTTAAATTGAAGTATATCCAGATTTTAGAGCATTTATTGATGTTGAAAGTTTAAATGTGTTTTTTAGTTCTGTTAAGAATCGAACTAAATTAGAAGAAGAATTAGTAGAAGACACTTTTACATTAATTATCTTAGGTATTTATCTCGCGCGTTTTTGTTATACTACAGAAAATAAAGTTTCTTCTATGTTGTTACTATTATTTAGGTAGAAAAACCTACGCACGAAATTGTAATACAGTATAATACACCCACATCCAAGAAATCTTTACATGAGTCATAGGATGGTATGAGGAGAAATCAGTTTCTTGAACAGGCTATACTAATTGCACCAAAGTATTTATTCTTAGAATAAATAGCAGCGAAGGCACTAAATTATATTAATATCTGTTCATTAATGATTATTACGAAAGTAAACATTTTTATCAGCATACAAGTGCTGTCTAGAAACAAGGACAATCCCAGAAATGCTATTGTTTAAATTTTTTTACAAATACGTCATCATATCTCTTGCAAGGAAAGTGTTATGTAGATCTTTTTAATTTTTACATTTCATTTGATGCTTTTCTTTCGCATTTACCTCTTATTATGCGATAACGCAAACTCTTTTTTTTTTTGTAAAGTATTCATCACAAAGATTATCGATTCGTCGAATTAACGCCGATTGAAATTCTAATTTTAACACTCGCCAGTAACTCATCACGACCGATAAATCAGAGTAATGTATTCACAGGCGTTTACGTTAGTCGCGTTGTAAATGCATGTGGAAATCTATTGACGAAATATACAAACGTTTGCCTTATTTTCGCCGACTTCAGCATAGAGACGTCGTTACTTTTTCCCACTACGTGATTAGCCTTAATACTTGTTTCTCTTGAAATTGTTCTCTCCGCTACTTATACGATTTATCGCGATTGACTTCACTGGTAGAACGCGTGTCGCTTTGTAATATTTTATTTGCAATTCATTCTATATATATGTACACGTCTGTCCGGGCGTCCGTGTACGTCGGCAACACGTCCGTTTAATGCGGTATTCGCTATAGCGGTAATTGGAAAATAATCTCCAACGAGAAGTAGTTCGAGACATAGAATAGTAGTTCGATTAGAAATATATAGTCGTCGTAATCGTGCGTTTTGGACATCTATGTTTCTATGTAGAGTTTCATAAAGCTTCGTTAAGCACACGAGGACGTATTGCAATGTACACGCATACGCACGGACATATTTAACATAGATTACATTATCAGTGATTAAATAATAGCATAGAAAATAATTGTTTTCCTCGCCACGAAGCTATAGTCTCAACTATTTTGCCATTGACCTTTGATACTTGATATTGTTTTTTTTTTTACTCTCATTTTCTTATACATAGTTCTTCAACTAGTTAGTCGCTAGTGTGATACTGTATGAAATCTCGGAGTATGCATGTGTACGTGTGTATATGTGTTTGTGTACGTGTACATGATGCATTTCGCGCTCGTCGTGCTGTACCCGAATGTTATACATGCAGAAATGCATGTATAATTTCGTCGGCAGGCAGGACACAATATGTGACGATATGCACTAAAAAAAAAGACGTTCTTTTTTTTTCAGATAAAAAACTAAGAACGCTTTCGAATAAATGGTCATAAAATATATTGCTGCAGAATGTATGATATCTTAAATAGTATGTCATTATTAATAATTTGATTTATAAGTGGCCGAGTTTCAACAACTAGTAATATCGAAATGAATTGATAATACCGAATCACGAAGAGTGCGTTGACAGAATTTGAATCTTATATTTGAGTATTGTTTGGGGGAAAATCGCTTTAATCGATTGGCATCGTATTGATTTAGTATTTGCTTAATCACACGCCTGAGAAAGAAATAATTGCAAACGCGATATTGATGACGAAACTAAACGAGAGATATTCGTTTATTTACTCGTATCGAGCGTGTAATGCCGCTAGATAAAAATATGATATGAAATATGCGCGCGAATATTTTCAATGCAAATTACTTTGACATTATCAATTAAAGATCGCGAAAAATAATTTTTTATTGCAATTATACAGTATAACTAATGATTTTTATATTTCTTAATCAATTTTCAGATTTCTTCAAAACTGCCATTTTACGATTATGAGAAAAAAATTATTTAAGTGCAAATCACTTAGATTTTTTCAAAAATTTGTTTTATATTAAGAATTTCCGTGCTATATTCTTTAATATCTAAACATTTTATGGTTCCTCTTTTCCATATGGCACATGTGTCAAGGCATGACGACGTTTAAAATAAAAAAGGTTAGAAAGAAATTAGTTTACAGTATTTTTACGTTGACTTTTTTCTCTCCGACTTCTTTTTGTTTAAGAGATGAACTCTAAAGTTTAATAATAGATAAATTAAAATTCAGCTTTCCTACGCGAAACGTATGACGTAGAAACTGAATGGACGGGCGAAGTTGAGTATTGCTATCGATGGTATGTACATGATTAATGATCGCTCTTTCACTCACTAAGAAGTAATTCAATCTTAATATAATACATTTAATTATATACTCTCACTTTGCACCCTCATCCCTTACTTGTATTTTTTCGTGCGCTTCTGAGAAGTCTCGCGTACACTGCTTTCGAGTGATTGTTCAACTTCTATCGGTTATTTGTTAACGTGATTACACGTATAATATCTATCGCGACCGATCGCGATCACGGTATATCTTATGCGTGCACGCGGTGAATGTAGGTACTCTCTCTTCTACTTATGTTTTCTACTTATGTTTGATGTGCATTGGCTTTTTTGACTCATTTGCCTATTTGTGTGTTTGTTTGAGTGTATGGCTTTTTATGTGTGTATATACCGTGTGTATGTACGTGTGCCATGCGTATGACATGTATACTTATTTTTATATACCTTCTCTCCCGTGGTACCTCAATTATACAGTAACATTTTGCTAAGGCATTCGTTATGGCAAGTATATTTTAAAGGTGCCGATGTCTAAATACGCGCGTGAAATACTTCTCGTACACTTTATAAAAGTATAGTCGGCCGGTTAATTCCCTAAATATATATAATATAGCCAGGCTAGGATCGAATCGGTTTTTAAAAAGAAACGACGGCCCCATTAGAAAAGAAGTGTGACCTCGATTCGAATTTATATTTATATATATTTATATTTATATATATATATAGATAGGTATGCGGCTTGCACATTCGCGGCCCGCGCTAATTTTTTTCACCTAATCGCATGCAGTTTCTCCGTCTAGACTTGGTACGCCTAATTATCCCGTTAGTAAAGTATACCGAATTGCAAATCGCTACGTAAATCGCGAAACGAGAAGAAGTTACAGATCTCGAAAAGCACGAGTGTGTGTTCCTTCGGCCAGAACGCGTACGGGCTATTAACTTCCACTCGATATAGAGAGTGACGCGCCTAACGAGGTGCAACTGCATCTCCGAGATGTCGTACGATAGCTTGAGATATTCGTACATACCAAGCGTTATTAGCTGAAGGTCCGATTGATTTCCTCGTTCGAATTAATTAAATGCTTGCTATTAATTATTGCTTACTCACAGCATGAGCTGACCTTAATGAAATACGCACAGCAGCGTAGAACGGCATAATCCGCACGTTTATTCATTATTATTACTTTTTATTCTTATGGCACATGGAAGATCTTTTGCGAGTAATGGTGTAGCATCAATTAAAGCAATCGTTCGCGAATTCGAATTACTAGTGCAATTTTAAATATAAATTTCTACTTAAATTCGAGTAAATTTGTCACATAAACTCGTTTACTTTTCATGTATTCAATGAAAGAGTTCGATTCTTTTAACATTATTAATATTAACATCCTCAAATAATCGTTAGATATTTGCGGGAGTACTATTGTACAAGCTACACCATTAGCCTCGTGAAAGATATCGGCAATGTACTTGTCTATAAAACCGTAGCACTCCTACTCTGCCATGTATTTCATCCAAATTTTCGTACGATCTCTGCAGCTAAATTTCCCGAAAAATTTTATTTTACGAAACGCCAAGTAAATCTTCGAGTCGCTAAAGAAACGGAAGCGAAAAGTCGCGTAGAAAAATCGAAGCATCTCATTTGAAGTGTCTTCTCGCATCCGTCCAATCGATCTCTAGCAAGCACTCACTATTAACTGATAATGCGCTCCCCGCTGTAGTCTGCTTTCCTTCGCACGCTCGAAAAAACGATCGTATAATTACAAACGCAATAACGTGTAATAGAAAAAACGTCGGTAGATTCATATCAGCGCCGCAACAGCGTACATACATATTCATACCATAAGCACGACATCGAATTCCCGCTCATGGTGTGAACCCTGTAGAAAACTCTCTTTCGTAGAAAATTGACGCTAGGGTAATGTTTTCTTCATTTTATTATTTTTTTTTTTTTACAAGGCGTACTACGCAGGTTTCCCAGTTAGCTGCCCTAGCTTTCACACGGTGTCACGATATTCAAAGAGATTTAAGGAGAGCATAAAAATCGAAAATTTGTTAGTAATAGATAGTAATTTTTCATGTAAAATTCTCATTACGCAGCCAGACATTATCGAAACAGATATGATGTAAATTCTATGACGGTCGTTTAATGCGACGCGACGTTCGGCGAAGGATTATCTACTGCTCTTCCGATTGCGAATGATTCCTTGAAAGAGGAAAAAAAAATCGTGACCTGTGATAACACCATTGCGTTCGAGCAACTGTTAAGATCTACGTGATTACACTTCTATTTAATATTATACAAGAATTATCGCACGCGCGAGCTCTGATGTGTGCATAATTCGTTGTTTCAATCACATTTGATTTTCAACGGCTTTAGAAAAACGGGCAATGTTAGCGGATTTTAAAATGACACGTTTACATTTGCCAAAATCGTTAAAATGACGATATTCAATCGCGATAATTTTATCCAGTGTTGAGGTTATATTTGATAGTGTGCAACATCTAATGAAATGATACGTAAGAATAAAATGGATTTTTCGGAAATTTGTTCCGGGGGTACCGTGTCACCGTGCAAGAACTATTGAGAAACGCTTAACAGCGGATCATCTAATAGAGTTTTATTTAGCTTTGGACAGTCGCATGTTTCTTCGTCGATTGTTCTTACAGCTTTCGATCCTTGAAACCGGAAACGGAAATTGTAAGTCTACTTCGAGGGGTAGATAACTTTTAGACGGTCGTTCTGTTTATTTAGCGCGATGTTTGACGAGTGAGATTACTCGATGGATACTCGAAAGGTGCACGATACGTGGAAATTTTGCTCAAGCCTCAAGTCTGCTTTATAAATTGCGAGATCGAATGTTCTCTAAAAAGAAATGGAAAAAAAATCGAGTACGATACGCTATACTAGTTAAGCATTTTTACCGAGCGCGCTGTAAAAACAATTCACGCATCCAGCATATACTTTCGCGACGTCTCTCAACAGAACGATTGATATGTGAAATTTGAAACACCCGTTCACGATCTCGTCCTTCTCTTCGCGGCGTCTCATTCTGCATGCTCTATATGAATTGACGCACTTTAATCAACTTCGAACGACAGTTGTGCTCACTGCAGCTAGACGACCGATAACATTGTCCAATATTTTTCTAGACAATTCAAAACAAACTCGATATGTCCTCCAGACAATCAATAATATTATGCAATGATATTGAGCGTCTAGGAGCCGCTTAATGCTCTCGTAATTCGGTTAATTTTTTGCAACGATATAGATCTGCGATTTTTTCTCGTGTTTTTTTATCTCCGGTTTTCTCAACTACTATCGATTCACAGACACTATATGCATCCATTTCCGATTTCCGGATCTGTCCCTTACTCCTCTGTCTCCCCCTCCCCCCCAAATTCAATATACCGCTGTTCACACGCGACCTGACTCAATACAAAAACTATTCACCTCTTTTTTTTTTGTTTTTATTTAATAAGTGTCTCACTCTTGTCTGTTAGCATTTACGGAAGTAAGGTTCACACGCCTCACAATAGTCACACGATCTCTCTGTTTAATCCTAAAGAGTTATTCTCTCCCGACTTTTCTTTCGTATAGAGCGCTATAGAGATGCGTATCTCCTTACGTACATATTACGTACGGTATTATGTACACGTAATATCTTGTATGTGTATGTGAGTAGAGTACTAACACAGCGCTTCCTTGCCGCAGCTTCTTATCCTTCTTTTCCCATCGTTTTATCGACATAAGTAGACAGTAGCTAAATAGTGTCTATCAGTTAGCAGTGGTAGTAAGAGTACAGCTTCTTCCTGTTTCTTTTGTGTGTCAATCACTTTGTTCTTTCCCTCGCACTCGTCTCGGAGCACAGTAACAATATTTTATATATATATATTTATTTATTTATAATATTTATATATTAATGCGTACCTCTTAGGCCCGAACCGGCAGATTAATCCTAGACCGTTCGTACAGATTAAACTATAAAAACGTCGATCATGCGGTCTACGACTACTCTACCATTGAAATGTTTTGACCTCTCGTACGCATTCTTTCTTCCTTACACTCTCTCGTGGCTATTATATAGTATTTATATATTTATATATGTATATTTAGGATGAGACGTGTGTTGAAGATGTAAATAATGACAGAAAACTATGTCTCTCTTACATGAAAAATAGGTACTTTTTTTCTTTTTCATTTTCTCTCGCTCGTTCTTTCTCTCTCTCCCTCTTGCACGCATGTGTAAGTGTTTTATGTTTACATATGTATGAAACGCGCGTCTAAACCCTTACGTGAAGACATATGTACATGTATTCGCGATAACGTGTACGATATACGCGTCAACTAGAAAAAACGATCGGCTCACTCCTTGCAATCGTGCGCCCGCAAAATGGAGTCGTCTCGTCATCATATAAGTAAAAATAACATTCGGGCGTTATTTTTAGTAGAGGATGACCGATTTGCTTTTCACGTGGAAGGGAGCACTCGTAATCTCGAATCTGAGAGAAAATAAAAGCGAATAGCTGCGTTCGATCGCATGCCTACTAATGTCGAAAGGACGTTTCCTTAATCCTGAAGAGCGCAACACGGTTCAACATACTCCGTTTGAAAGAAATTTCTTGATTTTATTAATTTTATGTGTAAATTGTCACGGAAAAAACAAATTAATTTTCTTAATAAATTTGATTAAATTTTGGTTGCTTTGTTATAATTTTGTAGAAATTCAGAGACATTATGTCGCGAAGTGAAACTGTTACTTGTGCTCTTCGGGATTAAGAACTAAAGAGCTCGTTAGGTTTTATAGTTGTAAACTAAATAGTACTACAATTATCTTTCGAAAACCTTTTTACGCTGAATCTTCTTCTGTTAGGAGGTATTTAAAATGAAATATTCTGTTTGATTCCGATTAGCGTCTATAAAATACGCAAAGCGAGATCGATCGGTATGGTTCAGTTGGCCTCGAAGATATTGGTATTTATAAAACGGTATTTAAACGGAATACAATAGATCAAGCTCCGGGGGGATCATGATGTATAAACTGCTTAAGTATCGGTTTAGTCGGTGTTTAGTCAAAACCATTTCGCACGTAGAGCTGAACATTATAAGGTTATCTTGCAACACGATATTTAACCACTATGCATAATACTTCATATATGTATGTATATCTTTTTTTTTTTGTAATTTATTTAGTCGCCTAATTATGCGGTAGTGGTGTAGTAATCATTGCAAGTAATAATCGTAACAATAATAATAATTTATTACATAGTATTTATAGCTTCTTTTATAGTACATTCGCGTATTTTTCTTGTTTTCATCTCATAAAAAGATACTTTGCTCGCGTTATGCTTAATATTCATTCATTGACATGTAACCACAGCGGCCCGAAAGACTCTCAACAAGTAAACACAGCCTTCGGGCCCTCGGTAGCATTTGTAGAACCGATTTAATCCGTATTACCGCATCTCAAGCTCTCTCCTTTACTCTCTTTTTCTGGATTCGTCCGCGAATTCTCAAATACGCGTGTAATTTCTCTCTTACCGATCATATTTTTCTGTATTCCAGGACGGTCTATCGAATATTATCCGACATTTGAGTCGCAACATATAATCGTCACTCGGCTTTAGTGTTATAACACTCTCGAAGTGAACTGAAACCGTAGCGAAATAAGGAGGCTCTATCAAACAAGCGAGATTACGGAACGCAAACTTATTTCGCGTCTGAAAACAGAAAAAGAGCCTTTTCACCGACAACTGTAACTCATCTTACCGTTTCTCTTTTCGTTCTTCTATTTCTTTCCCCGCACGGAGTATTATGCATTTATTCGTTTCACCTATTTATGCGGCTCTAATGCAGTACGAAGCTAAAGATAAATCGTCAACTTAATCGAAATGTTCTGGTCTTACGACGTACGATTCCTCTATGTTAGTTGTTGCCTTAAAAAAAAGAGCATTCTAATTCTTCACGTAGATTATACTGGTTTTTTTTTCTTCTTTCCTAAGGTGCGAAACGTCAACTTGCAAAATCACAGAGAATTACGCATCGTTACACTGTTACTTAGGATTATACCTAATTTTTTTTTCCCACGCGACGTGGGCTACATATTCTCTATAAACTTCTAGGCCTGCTCTTCGTCGTCTTTGAGATCTTCATTCTTCGCTGCGTCCATCCATTAATATTGCACCTGATGCGACGCGGCGATTATTCTCAATGAAGAGACGCGGCGTAAAACGTGGCTCCATGTTCTCCAACCGAGATACAGATGTTTCCTCTCTCTCTTTCTCTTTCTCTCTCTCTCTCTCTCTCTTTTTCTCTCTCTTTCTGCCTCTCGTGAAAGATTGAATTTTCGCGATTATGTGGAATGCTTCGTCCTCACTTTTTAAATAAAAGAAGTCGAACCAAGTTTGAAAGATAAAGGGGCCTAAAATGTAAAAGTTTTTTTTCCTTTATTCTTCAAACCTTTCATTTCCATCGTGAAATTATTTTGCGATATATGTTTTATGATAATTTTATATATCACCAAGAATGTATTTATATAATTCTTGCGATGTTTTATTTGACGCGAATCTGTATCACAGTTGGAGCATAGGACTCGGTCTCGGCGGTTTTGCGGTCCTGGACGAAAATGCCGTCAGATTAATATAAGAAGGCGCTATAAATCGATTGCTAAAGGACTACTGGCATGGCCGATATCTATGTATAGACCGCTGCTATAGGATCGCCCTAGCACCGGGCACAAAACCGCCAGTTGTCCCGTGGTCGATAAGATAAAGTTCTATCGTTCTTCGAACATGGAGCCGTTAGTATCTCTGCATATGCTAGTAAAACGAGTGTCGTCATTGATACGAATCTTTGTGGAAAGTGTCGCTCTTGTGAAAGATCCTTCGTCCTTCCCTCGTGAGTTCTTGGCTCGCGAAATTGTTTTCAGACTTTGGTCTGGGCAACAGGCAAGCCGGCAGCGTTCTGAGCTCCATACTATGTACCTGAAATGATAAATTTTACGCAGATGACACACGCGCTCATTTATTTTTGTAAAGATACGAGAAACGCAGGACTTTGTGTTTCGTTCGTCGATTAGGGATAAATTTCAATCAATAAGATTAGGGATAAAAGTACACAGAAAGAACGATTTTGCTGAAGCATTTAAACATTTAGCTGGTTACAGATCTGAAAATAATTTCATTCGACTGCCAAAATAATTATAACGGATGTTAACGCATGATGAGCAGTGCTACAAAAATGTTTTAATTTCTAGCAATCAATTTGAGACTCTAACATAATTATTTTGATGGGCTAATAAAATTGTCAGATCTATATTGAGCTAAATTTTTAGATACTTTAGCAAAGTCAATCTATCCATATACATCGAAAATAAGAATTTTTTTCTTATAAGAACATTTTTTTCTTTTGGTTAAGAAAAGAAACGCTATTAAAAACAAAAAATGTATCCTAATAGTTTAATCATAGCGCATTGCACCATCCATTCATTCGTGTACTTACCGATTCCTCACTGGCGCTGGCATGCGCGGCCTGCTCCGCGAGCGCATTTACTACGGCATTTATCGTTTTTGATTCGCTGCCAAGATCTTCCTCGCGATGAGCCACCAGATTAGGATTCTTGCCGATTTTGTTTAGCCTACAAAGAGAGCATGATTAAGCGTAGGGAATGTCGCATGGGACATAACCGACTACTATTCACACAAATTCTAAACCACTTAGCAGCACAGAGATTCTTCCATTTCGTGACGCTTTACAACACCCGCCGCTTATCATCTGTACTCAACACTGATTATTATTTGCTTCGATACTACTTGCACTGCTAAAGGTAATCGAATGAAATAAACCGATAAAAAAAATCAATTATCTTTGTCACACTGACCGCGCACAGTTTTGTATTTTGAATAATACACGAATACATAAAATAAAATAAAAAAGTAGCGAATACATTATTTCGATGTATCGATTTTCATTCGGGAAGTCCTTTGCCATTAATATTTTTGTAATATCGAGAAAACAATTTACAAATTTAGAATATAATCTTTTCGAATCGAATCGGCACAAGAATAGCTCTTACGCGGACGTGTGACAAAAATGATACTTCAAATAATTTATAAAATATGTTATGCCAAATTATAAATAGAATATTATTATGTAATGAATGTGTCGAGAGTGTAAAACTTTAGTCGCGACTGCACTTATTATTTATTTAATCGGGTAATATTCGATTTCACGATATACATCACTACATCGGATATTTTCCCTTTCATGCACATGAGTATAAAATAAATTTCGATTATATTTTTGCGTCAAAGATATTTCGAACGGATTTAACTCTCTCAACTCATTTTAAGTATCGTAAGTTAGTGCGCTTTCATCACAAATTTGTTTCAAATTATTCCCAACTCTCCAACTGTCTCGCTCAAGTGTGTCACGAGAAAATCAATGAGCGACAATACGTCGCTTTTATTCTTTCATTTTTCTTTCATTGAAAATTTTCATTGACGTATGTGTGTGTACGTGTGTGTAAAATAAGCGTTCGAGTTCTAACAAACACATACGAAAATCGGTATGTTGAGGCGAGAGCGAGATGATTTTCGCAGGCGGCAAATGACTGATCTCCGTTTTGTCGGACAGTACGAAATGCTCAAATAAAGTAGATGGGAGTGGGAGTGATGATTGACATCTATTAGCACACCAACTCGATAGAACAAACCTAACCAAAGCTTATACCTCTCGGCGGCAACGCTCTCCATCGTTCTGCGCATTAGGGGATACTGGTCCAGTACGGCGTTGAAATGGTCCACCGAGAGGCTGAAGAGATTGCAGTAGGTCTCCGCTCGAACCGACGCTACCCTCCTTGCGTTCGTCAACAGACAGATTTCACCGAAGTAAGACCCGTCCGATAACGAGGTCGCGACTTCGCCATTTGCCATCACGATATCGACTATGCCTTCTTGTATGAAGTACATTTTCGAACCGATTGTACCCTCCTTAATGATGATATCACCTGCAAGTATACGTACACGCTCGAATGTTACACGCGGTTCTTGAGCGACGCGCGAGAAAATATCCTCTCGGGATACTCTCTCTAAACGAGACGCTTTTACTTGCGTGGATAGAGAACGCGTTTATGACAATTGATACCTGGTTGGAAGACTTCGTATCTGAGTTTCGTCACGACATCCGAGACGAAATTCGAATCGGCGTTGGCGAAGAAGGGCACGGATGCTACTAGCGATCTGCAGTTGTAGTTTATCACATCCTGAAATAAGGCGCAATCTCTTCGTAGTTATCTGTATTTTTTTCAATGAAAATATTGTAACTTTTCTAGACAAGTTCTAAAGATCGATATTAAATATTAATATCATATTAATTATATTAATATCATCAGTTAGAATAAGAGATTTTCTGCTACTCTTTTCCCGAAATATTATACACATATAATTTTTAATTGCAATGAAATGTTTCACAAAGATCCTATCGTACTTCTCTCAATTTTTCCGAGAGCTCTCCAAGGATCAGCTCTTCGTCGAAGAACTTTCCTTGGTACCGATGTTCGAAGTACTCCGTTATCCTCTGTCTCATTTCTCTCGGTAATTTTCGATAGGCCATGTATTCCTCTACTTGTTTCACCTATGAAAAAATCGGAAAATTAAATTCAGATAAACTTTGGACAAGTTACTCTCGCGCGTGTCGCATCGTTATATGACGTGTTACCTACCTTCTCGCGGTATTGTCTTCTCGAGGAATCGAGAGATTGAATGAGATTTGTCGCGTGTCCGAGGAAAAGAGCGTAACACGTCGCACCGCTGATCATGCTGAGCATGGTGAGCCACATGTCGGTCAAGGACTGTGGCGGAAACCTACCGTACCCGATACACAGCATGTGCGACATGGCTTTGAAGAGGGCCCACGAGTATTGTTCCAGCCAAAACGAGTCCTGCAAGTAGGCGTTAGGTCAGATAACATATTTTGTAAATCGATTACCAATTCCATCACAAAGAACAAAGAGTTTATGCGAAGTTTCGTTCGATCTTGCTTCTTGAGAATTCACGATTGTCAAATCGTCTCAAATAAGACCCTGCACACAACGTAGGAATATTGGATATTGGGAATGGGAATCGGAATTTTGGAATTGGTTTCCCCCAATGAACATTAAACGTAACGCGTAACGGATACGAATAAAATATGAGGCATAAATATGTTATACAAAACACATCGTCATTAATTATTTATCTGTAGTGCTTATTGAGGAAACTGATTCAAAAATTCTAATTCCCATTCCTAATATCTAATGTTCTTCCATTGTGCACAGAATTTCCGAGTGCTCTGTCACGTACAGTTTATTATTATTTTTATATATTTTGAAAAGAAACATACGTTTATAAACAATTTTAAAAATGATATATTAATTTTTAGAAGAAGAAAAATTAAGATAATAACAGCTGAGTGAATGGGGAGCTTTAGTGAAATCGATATTAAACAAATTATTTTTCAATCCTGAAATTATATATTAATTTAATGTTTATTAGAATTATGAACAGAGTACAATATAGTTAAATAATAATATTGATTACTCACTTGTAACTCGTTAATGGCCACCCATGAATTACTGGGAAATCCTTGAAGCATGGGGACCAGGAATTGCAGACAGCCACTCCAGTGGCCGATTAGGAGCATCATACAGATCAGGTTAAAAATCCGCATGAACACCGACGCCATATTCAGGAACTGCCAACAACAACGTTAGAGCTTTACTCTCGTGCCGGATCGGGCGCGTCGGAATGTTTCTCACACGTTTTAGTTAAAACTTCTCTTGTTTATCCAAAAGCTCCGATTGCGTAGTGTACAGCAAGTAAGCGAGTGTTGCACAAAAACGCGTTAAATATATAATTCGTCGAATACAATTGGTTCTATTACTGTTTTTATTGCTCAGATTTAGGAATGCTGAGTAAACTACGTGACGGATCCGTCACTAAGATCCGATCGTATATTGATAATTATTCAACAAACAAATTCTATGGAGAATAAAACTGTTTTTAACCCTTTATCTAGTACCACGCTTATAAAATAACAAATTTTTGGAAGAAAACTTGTTTATTTCGAGATTTCCTGCAACAAACTTGAAAAATTAAGATTGGTTTCTGCTGTGTTTAACAACTGATTAAAAGATTGAGATCTTTATGATTGACAGTACATCAAGCAAGAATTAATGCTCGCATTCAGATCTTAGCGCGGATATATACAGTTCAAGTGAGGGTGTCACATTTTTCCTAAGTTGTCATCGCCAGTTCTCAAACTGTTAAAACTCTTTTTTTTTTGTCCGTTTAGAAAAGCATGCTACATTAGAAAATACGCATCACGTGGCACACAAAAGAACAATTCAATGTAACCTAAAACGTCGATTAATAACTGGTTACTCTACGAATGCTCTAACAAAAAAATATCAATCATTTGCAACTGGTTGGGCCAAGATTCTCAAACCGCTTATGCGCCAAATGTTTATGATATGACGTACACAAAAAGGGTAAAAAAAGACAGAAACAATCGACGCTCATCCAATGAGATCGATGTTATAGGTTCGGTTCTAAAACGTAAATTGCAATTTGTTCGGCTCCATCGTGCGCAATAAGTACGATATGGGAATCCGCGTCCGTACTAAAATAAAAAGCTGGAGAATACGCTGAGAACGTACCGACGCGCGTGGCGAATTAACCCTTCAAAATTCCGACTTCTGTCTTATTTCGATTTATTATCCTTCATGAAGAACTGCATCTTGATATTCTTCTTAATAATTACTACACTTGATTGAATAATTTGTTTCTGCTTTTCTTGGTAATATTATTATTATGCATTCAAGTGAAATATTAACAAATAACTCTGCTATTTTTAATAAAATCATTGCTTAACGAAATAATAATCAGAAAAATTTTGAACTTAAATATATGTTATAATTTATCTTTATATGAAATTATCAATATTTTCAAGAGGAATTTTTAATATTTTTCTACGTATAATTAGAAATTTATATATATGGTAGATCCATTTGATTTTATTTGTTACCAAAATCGGCAAAGAGCGATTGATAAATTAATCGAAGGGTTGTAGTCGGATAGTCTCAGCGTTCTCCTGTTAGTCGAGAGATAAGGATAGAGTTATCTAAGGATCGTTGGAGGTATCATGAAGTGCGACTCATGTTCATGAGTAGGTACATAACGTATGTACATATGTGACGATGACATTTATATATATATATATATATATATATATATATATATATATATCTGCTTCCGCACTCGTATGCGTGCGGCACTCGCAACGAAATGCGACACGCGCGCTGCAATAATGAGTATGTCATGCACCGTATTCGGTCTCCGGTGTTCGAGAGATTCCGTTCGGATACCCTGCCAATAGCGCAAATGAATTTCCAATACGACGTCGCCGTCGTCTGGGCATGTGCGAAGAAAATTCTCCCGAACCCGGGGTCCTGTTATATGCGGCGACGAACTGAAGTTTTCGAACTTAAACGCGCTTGCCCAAGTACCCGCAAGTGGTTCAAACCTTCGAGTTTTCTGTTTTTATCGTCCACGATATTTATCATTCTCCATACACTTTCCTGCTCTTATAATTTACGGAAGTTTGATACTTTCGTGAAGAAAATTCTTGTAGTACTCGCCTCGCGTTGTCAGGTGAAAAATTTTTGTTGGCAATTTATTAAATACTTGTTGTTAATAAATCTAAGCGACAGCAAAAGCGAGGAGAGCAGGTGAAACTATTTACGTTTTGTCTAATCTTGGGCAATCGCGGTATAATGATCTTGAAATCGTACGGCAGTGGGACCTATAACGGTTAAGTAATTATACTTGCACTTAAACCGTAGAAGTGACGAAGCCATTGCAGTACCGACGTAATGACATAATGGCGTACAATAAGCTCAAACAGATGTGCCATCTTATTGAAGATAATCAAGTTCTGTGAATTTTGGAAACATTCCTCTTTATATTCTGTCTTTATTATTTAATTGCTGTAAAATTACAGCGATAAGTGCTCGTGAAATTTATAAACAAACGATAATTAAAATCATTTATAATAATATGCTATATTTTAACAATTATTTATCTTAAATTTAATAATCAGACATTTTTTTTACATTAGTGATACAATATTTTCAAGAAATTAATTATACGAATTTGGCTTGCATAGCTTTATCACTTGTGCGATTATGCTGGAAACCTGGTTGTAAAAGAATTGCATTTACAGTTATCAGCAGACACGAGGTGCTTTCCATATGACACAAGTCATATGACACAAGTGTCGTTCTGTCTTCGTTACTCATTGAATACCAAGAAAGATAGAACGACGTTCGTGTCGACTTGTGTCATTAAATGGAAAACACTTACAGTTAACAGACTGCAACAATGTTAAAAGGCGACGAGAGACACTTCGATGCCCAATCGCCGTAGGATTTCGATGAAGCGTGGGGCTCTGGTTATTTAAATGCGATAAATTATTAGAGGTACTGGCTATCTATCGGGTATCATGACACTCCATGGATGATGATCAATGATAATTGTTTCTGCACCTACGGGAAACAAGTAAAAAACATGGGAGACTTATGAACTAGACGACATACAGCTGAATACATTACCTGGTCTACAAGTAAAAAATCGTGTACACGTGAAATACACACGGTACACGCGCACACGCATACGTATATCGTCGATGCCGTAATGAGCGATGCGACGTATATGTACGTGCGTGGCGTGGTTTCGTAAATTAACAAGAATAAAAAAAAAAGAAGGAAAAGAAGAAAGAAGGAAAACACAAGATAAACGATACACTCAACATCAACCTTCTCTTCTACGAGACAGTCACAGGTTCAGTAAAGATGAAAGCTTGATTCTGTTATGTCTCCACGATGTGATGAATGAACAATCAACGATCAATGAGTCAGCGCACTATTAACGGATGGCGATTGTAAGTGGTGACAATAAACGTTTTAAAACGACACCGGAACAAAAGTGAGTACTGCAAACTAAAGGTACAACAGAGAACAACCGAGACGAGGTTATACGGGGTTCACGGAAGAGAAAGATGTTTGTCGTGGGGGAAGGGGGGGGGGTGAGAGAGTTCCTCGCATTTCGGCCGAGACGAATTCGAGTGATCATGAGCGTTATGAGGAACGACGAACAAAACGCAGCTGCCAAATTAAACGTCGCGCTGTTAAGCCTCGCGCAAGCTAAGCCACACGAAGCGAGAAGGCGAAAGCGTCTTCGCTCTTCTGTCGTTTCTTTGTTTCTTTTTTTTTCTTTTCCGTATTTGCAAGCACACAGATAGCTAGCGGTATTACACATATATAGAGGTGCACTTTCTCGGCCGAGAAGCAGCGATAGAGCGGGGAGGAACGGGCAGCGACAGAGCGGACAGCGGTGGGTAAGACGCGCGGCTGGCAAGGGTGAAAAATCAGGTTTGCAGAGCAGCGGTAGGGGAGGATAAGCGGAGCTCTACTCTCATACGCATTGCATCCGTTTATTGTTTATTACGTTAGCGCTCGCGCATGTGATCTGTGTGTATCCATTTCCTTCCTGTACTTTTATATCTAAGGTAGCGATGCACCTCGGGTATACATAGTTGATATACAGTGTGCAATTTGCAACAAAGCAACAGAGAAGGGACGCCCAATCACGTGCGCTTGTTTTCACAGGATCGTGCACACCGTCTAGCGATCAAAAGCGTTTTACAAGATAGTGCGTGGAAATAGGCGGTTTGCGGTCGTCCATCGGGTCACGGGACGCGATAGGATCGGAAGGGAAAAGGCGGGAGGGAAAGGGGATCGAGGAGACAAGTAGATGATACAACTAACAGTCATATAGTAAACGAGAGGAAGTTAGAATGAGAAGACAAAGAGAGAAAGATACAATATATATATATAAAGAGACGGAGAGAGGAAGGGTTTAACACGAATATACAATTGTTTTGAGTCGCTACGCCGGACTTTTGACAACCGGTCCCCGTTCGGTTCACTTTCACGTTCGGATATCGCGCTGTCAATCGGCCATCATCGAAAATCGGGGCCTCTACGTCCGCGAGGTGACGCCGTGCTGGCGCAAAGGTGGTTCATTAATTAACCGAGCCGAGCGTTTTTTTCTTTGTTCTATCTATTTCCGTGGGTCATATATCACACACATAGTTATGTACATGTACTTTCTCATCGCTAGGCGGGTGCCGATGGTGAATGTATAGAAGCATAGCCTATTGCTGCGGGTATTATATATTTATATATATATATGTAAATGTATAATGCGGCGGAAAAAGTAAAAGCTGAATGTTTGTAATAAACCAACGAGCCAATCAGCGTACAGCTCCTCCGTCCAATTAACCTCGTCAGCCCCGTTCCCGGTCCTCGCGAGACACCGATAGAACGACAGTCGATCGGTTCAATAACATCCGATTCCCGCGTGACGCTCCAAATTATTGCTTTGCAGACGCATTTACCCTTGGCAAGGAGATAAACGATTGATTTAAAAAATTGATTCACTGATCAGAGATATATTAGCTCAGTTTTGAGGCGTGGAATCACGAGGTTCTTCTACAGTTTCTGTTATATTTTGCTAATATCTCCACTGGTGCTTGCGACACTTTCTCAAGTGTTATTGATTATATTTTTTATGTCATATTAAAACGTTCGTGTCAAGAAATTATCATGCGAACGGTTCTTTACTATCGGAGATCTCGTTCAATCATTACGTTAATTAAAATGTCGGCGATAAGGAGACGGTCGAAAGAGTCTACTTCCTTCTACCGAGTCTCGCGGAAACCCGGATGGGAAATCGCTGAGGCTGATTCGTAGTGCGAATCGCGTGGACGTGAGCTCGCGCGTTCGCCAGGGCGGGTTACCTTAAAAATAAGTTCGCTTTTGCTGAAACCGGACTTCTTTTTAGTCATATTGTCAGAACTTAGGCGCCCCCTCCGCTCAGTGCGTTTTTTTTGTAGGTTCTGCAATATCTAGAAACAAAAGAAAGCGGGACATAGCCAGACGTAGTAAGAAGAGGTTAATAGAAATTCTGCAGAGGTTAATAGAAATTTCACAGAGAGAAGGAAGTAGAAGAAATAGTGTGTCGGAAAGAGTGTAAGAGAAAGAACGGGAAACAGAGATAGAAAGAAACGGAATGAAAGTAACAGTGAGGAGGACGAAGGACAGAAACGTCTGTATAGTTGGTACAGTAGGCGGTTATATATATATTAGTCGACAGATTTGCAAGATGGTATGGTGGTACAGTGGCGAAAAGTAAGACGGAAGTAGTATAGGAGATTGTCGGGCGGTTGCAGGATCGATTTTCTTTTTCTCGTCTCTCGTAGGGGGGTCAGTAATTTCCGTGTGCGGTACAGTGGCCACGTTACACGACGAACATTGAAAGGCAATCCAATCCCTGAAGTTTCGTTCTTTCGCTATAATTGTGCGAAGTACACTCGGATCGCGATGTCCGCCAGCAGATGTGTGAAAGTAGTAATCGACGTCACTGTACATTCTTAACGGTGACATCCATTAAATCAGGCCGTACGCGCACGACCACGCTAGTTTTCATTTAATGACGAAATAAATTAAAAAAAAAAGTAGAGAAAGACGACATAGTTATATATTTACATAGATATAAGGTGTTAGTACCTCTCATTTTCCATCCTCCCTCCTGAACGCTAGTACTGGCACATACACAAGCACATAAATAGAGTAAATAATTACATCAGGTGTCAGTATATTGGTATATCGGTGTCAGTGCGAATTCTCGCTTCGTCGGCGAGTGTCGGCCGCCGTAATCTCTGGGTACCAAAAACGATCGATCGATCGACCAATCGTGTGAGTGATGAGAGAGAGAGAGTTCGGTAAAGTGTGAGTGAGGGTCGCAAAGAACGATTTTCGATGATGTGAGCGAGTGTGTGCACGCGAAAGTATCGGCAAGGGTACGACACGATAACGAAGAGTAACAGTTCGATGATCCGTGAATTAATATAGATAATTAGTAATCAACAAGCCATTCGTTGGTATCAAAGCTATCGAATTAGCAGTCGCGCGCCAAGCGTGAAGCCGCAATTCCTTTTCAAGCTCGGATGAAGCTCGATGAATTAATTAGCGGATCTGTATATATATGTGGTATCATGGTGGATTTACAGATTGAGTAAAAAACCGCGCGATTAACTTGCAAAGCCGTGTAACTTGATCCTGGGCGTGTCTATAGATCCATTGAAGTAATTCAGCACGCGAACGTAATTGACTTCGTGACACTGTTGATATTATCTTTCATGCAAATTTGACGGCATTGTCTTGATTTAAAATGAAAATTCAATTGCAATATACGCCGTAGAGAATTTGATACTTTTTCACATGGGAGAGGCTGCTCATTTCGTCTTGAAGAAACACTTTTAGTAATTTAATCGAAAAAGGACATTTATTCGAAAGAAAGGCTAAAAAAGAAGAAGAAAAGTGCACATTAACTTACGCTTGAAGGAACAAAAATTATTGTGTTGGTGATACATATTAAACATTGCCTTAGCTTCGATTTATGAAATTCATATTGATGAAAGAGAGAGAGAGAGAGAGAGAAAGAGAGAGAAAGAGAAAGAGAGAGAGAGAGAAAAATCTGCAAATGTGATAACTGTGAAATATAAAAATTCTGCTCTTCCCGGGGCAATGTGTGCGCATCGCTGCTCTGCTGAAAGAAACAGTCTGTGACGAGATAAACATTTACAAAGGAGTACGCTCCCATCTTTCTGAAAAATTCCATGCAAAAGTCACGAAAAGGCAGAAGAAACTTGAGAATTATCAAAATTTTTCCTTAAAAGATCACCGTGTAGTTCGAGAGAACATCGTAATCTGGTCGCAACATTGATGAGATTGCAAAAGTATATACACAGACAACATTAGGACAAGAATACGTTAATTGCGATCTCACGACATTTCTCTGTCGCGTATTTACATCTTATGCATAACATCTCGATAATTGTGCGATAACTGATGAGAAACGCGCGATTTGCGCCACGCCGACCATGTGCGCGTCGCCGCGCCTTGCCGCGAAAATCACGCGGACGTACAATCGCGCGTTTCTGCATGACAGCTATGATTTATCGTCTCTTAATGTGCGTACACACGCGAGTACGTTTTAATTTGCCACGCTGAATGCAACCAGCCCCGACCATTATCGCGGCGGTTTGCTACTGTGCGGCTGTTAACTCTAATGTGCGTGCTCACAAAGGCACTCGTGTTTGTTATCTGATTTAATTACGATGTAAAGGGAAACTGGGTGTACGTGCCACGGGCAGGAAGCTTTTGCACTCGTTACAAAGAGCACTGCGTTTGCTATTCTTTTTTTTTTATTTAATTAATTAATAAATAAGGGCGAGTTTATATATGGGTGGAATTTTCGGGCGCGTTGTTGATTCATTGTAAGATCGAAGATGTACGCACGAATATGGGAAGGAATTGTTTGTCTCTCTAAAATATTTGCTGACATAATAGATAAGCCACTTTTTTCCGTACAGAATGTTATCGTTTGAAGGAAAAAAAGAATTAATGCAACGCAAATCACGAGTTAGTGTTTAAAAAAGTTAAATGAAAAGTTAACGTTAAATAAGTAAAAAGGAAAATTTTCGATTACGATAAACTTATACTTTATTTGTTTTGTGTTTTTATATGCATTATCTATTTATTTTTTGTACTATATTGCTGACAGTTTTTAATTATTATAAATAAGAAAAATAAAACATTGAAAACTTTAAAAATTAAATTAGCTTTAACGTAAGTCTCTTTCACCCTTTCTCTTTAGATCTCTTAATATTTTAAGATAGACGACAAGTCTTAATATGCAATCATATAGCTTTAATCTTTTTGGTTGACATTCGTCGTTCATTTAAATTTGTCAAATTCAATTGCATGATAAATCATTCGACGTTTAGGAAAATACTATGCAATGAAAAAGGAGAAATAGACAACGAGAATCGTCTGTTTTAGATCTAGTCTGCGATTAATCGACTGTTCTCTCCTTATTTCCTGTCTCTCTTCGCGAAAAACGAAAATGCACACATGAATGACAGTACATTATGACGTACATGTATATGTGTATTCCAGAAAATGTTAGTTTTGCTTTCTAGGCATCAACACGTAAGAAGCATCTCTCTCGTGGAAAATTTTCCTCTTGTTGCACAATCGAGCTGAAACGAAACTACGTCATTGGCGATTCGCCGTGCGATCGCGCTGAGGAGCAGCAATTCTCGAGACAAGAGCGGAGATGCGAAAGACGCACGCGAAAGAGAGGAAACGTCATATCCGCTACATGTATATCGGGTGGCGAGATGGTTAAAAGACGCTGTGTCGCGTATTTCTCTCGCTTCTGTCGTCAGGGGCTAGGGCCGGATATATCTATGAACGATCGGGTCTACGGCGGAAACAGAATGTCACGCTGGAAAATATCATCGGTAATATTATAATATAAACGTGCTCCTGAGAAAAAGAGAGAGAGAGAGAGAAAGAGAAAAAGAGAGAACAAACGAACAAAAATATGATGATAATACGGATACATACGTGGGCAGAGGAAAGTACCGACGGCGTCTGCGTAATTGTACTCTCCGTCCTGGCGGAAGTAAAATGTCAAAATGAAACAAAAAGAAACGAAATCGGAATCGCTTCCTCCTCGTTAAATCAGGCATATCTAAACAACACGAAACAACAGGCAATCAGAACGGAACGCGAATGGGAGGAACGAAATAATCGGTGGGGGACTGGGTTGTTCTCGCTGGTAGTAGTAGTAGTTCACGGAGGAAGGAACGAGGAGAGGAGCGAATAGTGTCGAGGAATAAATAAAACTGGGAACACACACTGAACACGGGCACATTGCCAAGAATTTTGGACAGATAGGGTTAATTAACACCTAACACTCACAGGCAGACCTACGGTTAGACCAACTTTCTCGTCTGTAGAGCGGTTCGTGTCGAATACCTCGCAGAGAAATTCTCCATCAGGCTTACACTCGTCGTATTATATTGTCGAGAATCAATACAAGAATTGATCTTTTTTTTTTAGACACATATTTCTTGTTTCATAATCACGCGCCAATTCGCGTTGCAGCGACAAGATCCACGATAAACGAATTCTCGACTCTTCATCATCACTGTAACCACATGCGCTACCATTGTCAAAAAATGGTGCATCCGTTAAAAAATGTATATATATATATATATGTATATATACTATCAGTATACAATTACATGCACACGTATCTAGATTATGCAGACCGTCACTGAAAGAACGTCGATAATCGCTATTGACTCATACGGTAATGTACATGCGCACCTATGTCGTATCAGGCCAATAAAGTTATGCGACTTATGGGGCTGGCGATAATCGAGAGTCGAGAAATTCGAGGCGAAACGTTTCAACGGCGATCGACACGAACGTCAGCCGTTCCTGCGATCGCGCGATCGAATATTCGACACGACCAATTTACAATGACTATTCGCAACCAAACTCATGTTAGTACCTAGCAGAACGGAACTTTCCAACAAAACCCGACAAAAACAAGGTAGCATCTCATACCAAAAAACCGTTCTCAAGAACTTTGGCGAGGAATCAGCTAGCCGGTGAAACATGGATTTCAACAATGTAGTTATATAGAAAAACATCGTCACTAAGGTATAAACACGGCAAGCATCGTCATTCTCCATCGATCAATACATACTGATTTCTTCTCAGCTAATATCGCATCTTCTAATCTGTGATCCATGTCACACGTCGCATCGCCAGGACTACGGGACTAAGGGCAAGACTGATCAAGAGCTTGTTGAAATGTTCTACACAAGTGAGAGCTATTTGACTTTTGTGAAAATTACAGCTACGCTTAGTTTTGGATGAAATATAGAGTTATACTACAACTTTTTGATTAATTTCACTTGGAATAACTGTTTTAATAATTCGGTTACCTTTCGAGAGGTTAATTAATATGTATAAGACTCTCTTCCGCTTTGCCAGTTCGAGTTTGTAGTGTTCAGATTTCAAGCAAGTTGCGCGACTTTAAGGAAGGAGTTTAATTACTCCGTAAGAGTCTACAATAGACTTTTAACATTTGATCAAACGGTAAGCATAGTCTTTTCTTGGTGCACGATTGACTCGGTCTACGGAACATGAAACTCCCCGACAGTATTAAAGCTCTTGATCGGCTCTGCTACAATTCACAAACTGGGTCTAAGTATGTCGGGTGTGTTATATGTGTGTAAAAGAAAAATAACTTCTCGTACCGGAGAACTGTAAATTACACGGCAAGACTATGCACGTTCTCTATGAAACTCAAACGAAAAAAACGAGAGACAGATGACCACAAACGAAAACGGCAACGGTAATCAGAATAATCAATCGTAATCAATGAGTAATAACGAAAGAAACGACAGTAGTGAGTAATAATGATCTAGCGTATATAGATATATTTATACGTAGAAACACATTGAGTTTTGTGTTAACGAACGCTTGAATCAAGTAAGGGCAATTGGCCTTGGTTTCAGGGTAACTAGGCAGGCACACCTTGCTGGTTCGGTCTGGTTGGGGCGGTGTCGCCCGACGCTCGTAGTGCCTCTCCGGCTGTTGATAAAGGGGGATCTGCAAACCCATTCGGAAACGTGTTCTCGCAGTACGCCTAGTAGTCGATTTTTATATATTGTTTTCTTTCGTTTTCTACTCGTGTGTGTATGTCGAAGGATTGAGATGCGATTCCTGTGTGTGTGTTGTGTATGGGTGTGTTTGTGTGTTAATAGGTGGGTGTGTGGATGTGTAGGCAAGGTTGTATAGATAGTGACGGTGTGGAGAATCGTATGATATTCGAGAAATATAGGAGGATCGTTATATTGTCTCACGACACTTGATTACTTGAGAAAGTAAGTAGGTGAGTGTGATAGGGCGAGAATATTTTTTGATGAGACGATGAATAGAATCCTCATGTTACATGTAGAGCAACGCGATAATCACGCGCACCTGTCGTGTTTTCGTTTTCAGAATTTTGTACGTGTTCATATCCACTCGGTATAGAGATTTTTCGCTGCTATAGATTAATGAGTAAATTATCGATTCTACGCTCGCATTGAAATTATCAAACAATGGAGGGATAAACGTAATAATTGCGTGTACGTGTATTATGTACGTGTGTTATGAAAGAAAACCGCCCGTTTTGTTGTATATCAATGTCGATTGTGTCTGATAATACCTATATGTAAGAACTTGAGATAAAAAATTGTAAGCGCCGTTTTTTTTACGTATTTTTTAAATGAGATCATGCGTAAAAAAAATAATTTTTTGCAAATTTTGCACTTACAGTCTTTTTATATCAAGTCTGTACTTCTCTACGGCAAAGTACATAAAAGAACGACGAATTAGCCAATAATTAGCCATTAGTTTAAATTAAAACATTTTCATTACAAATGTTATAGTAGTCGTAAATTTTATGGTCTGCCCATTCGAATTGAAGAGATGCCAATCTCAACTTCGATAATCATGCGAAATGATTTATAAATTAAACTACTAAGCGCGCTTGTATTTTCTTGACACGGTATGTGTTGTAGCACCACGTTGAAAGTTTATTCTTCGCACTTCGAAAATAAGAGTGTGACAACGATAACAATAACGACGAAGAGAAGAAGATGAATGCAAAATATTTGGTCAAGTTTCATCTTAAATGGATCTATATTTTCAATTAACCTTCTATTAACGTCTATGTGAATAGTGGCGCCACGAAATTACTACTCTCGTTTTGTCGTTGGCACACTTTCGAAGCCCGTGGACGTTTTCACCGAAGCTCGGTCTCAAAGGCGGTACTAGAATTGATTTGATTTTGCGTTAATTGAGAAAACATTTTATCCCCAATTTAACGAAAACGATTTATCGTGAATTCGACGAAGAGAGGGAATACGGGATGGCGATTCCCGCTATCATCGTATTCGACCGCATTCGTCTCGCGATATTTCTATTGCTTCTATTTGACGAACGTTAGTTAATTTGACCAAACAATATCGATACCCGCGCGACGAATTGTATGACGTATCTATTGCACTTAGAACGCAGCTTTCCCTCGAGCATACGTTACTCCTTTCTTTTTTTTTTCTCAGCGTATGTCTAGTTTTGTACAACAGAACAGAACAGAGAGGAAAAAGCAGAGGGAGGCAATAGTAACGTTTCAAGGCAAGCGTAACAAGATTTTCAGCGAATGACAGACTGCTCTCTTGATTGGACGAAAAGCCTGATTGATTCGTTGGTCTCTTCGCTGCGCCACGATTTTACGCTAACAGCGCGAGCACAAGTAACGTAACACAGAACGTTATTCCACGTAAACACAATTGCCGACGTGCGGAAGCACCGAAAGGTAGCATTAATTTCTCAACCCAATTAACCCACGCAAACAATTAATGCACTTGCAGTTCATTCGCCGTATAATGGACCTGGCGAGATACGTACGCATCATATACACGAAGTTATAGACATTATCTCGTTACCCGACTTATTTTCTTATTAATATAATAATGTAAATGTTTCACAATCTTTTTCCATTCCTGTAAATGCAACGGCCATGTATTTTGTTTGAATTGTTAAATCCACATTTACGTGAGGAAATAGCGAGATACACCCGGAGTAAAGTGAAATAGAGACGCTAATTTGTGGGAAACATTTATAAAAACAAGTTCAATCTTCGTTTTTCTTTCTTTTTTGTTTTTACTTTTTTCTAATCATTCTGTTCTTTCTTTTATCTTTCGAAATGACTCTCCGATCGAACAAAAGGGCGGGCAATACGTTCGCGCGTCGCTTCGATTATCGAGTGGTATGTACACTTGCTTGGAAGAGCAGTTACTTACCCGTCGACGAATCGTCGTACCATTACATCACGTGCACAGAATCGACATGTGCGTTAAAACGAGAGCAAAAAAAAGTAACGAGTAAGATACGAATAGCGAACAACAACAATTATCGGTGCATCGAAACGACAATGAAAAATATAATAAAACGTTGTATTGTGTCACGGGATTCTCTTTGTATCGAGTTTCACGGTGTATTAGCGATGATACTGCGGGACACGCAATCATCGCGTGCACGCGTGTATCCCTTTTCCTCTATTTGCTTTTTCGTCACGCTATCTCTCCGCTTGTGTCCGCGAATTGTTTGTTATAGGTATTGCTTATTGTTATAACTATTATCTGTTTATGCCCCTCTCGGTGCGATGAGATGATCGAGCAAGGGAGAACAGCTGATTTTAATTTACGATTATTATCGCGAGAGAGAAAGACAGACAGGGAGATTGGAGACTTTCTTTTGTAGTGAGAGTGGAAGTTTCGGGTTAGTCACGGGATATATTGAGTAGAGCCGTGGGGGACACTTAATTAGATGTTCAGCAACGGAAAGCGAAACATAATCTAATCATCTGAGAGCTCAGTTCGGAAAAGATTCTCCGCAGTGGTGGACTGAGACTTTTGCAACAACGATGAAAAAGTAATTTTGTCAAGAAGCGTATCCTACTTTCGCTCAGCATACACCTAGAAAAGATTGTACATACATATTCGATCGGCTGAACTTTGCTGATGAAATTCTTATGACAAAGACTCCTTGGCAGGTAGCGAGAATGAAATTCTCTGTTAATGAGTGTAAATTCGAGAAAACTTGATTAAAAAAGATTGCCTGTCGAACAAAATCCACCACTGACATGAGAACTTCGCTAGTAACTCGGTGAGTTACCTGCGATTAAATACGAAATATCCACGGAGTACGAAAAGATACTAAAGTGGGCTGACTTGTTCCCTTTACCTCCTTCGATTCTCTATAGCGACCATGTATCAGGCATAGACATAATTATTTAATGTCCCGCGTAAAAAAAAAGCGGAAGGTGATTTCTGCAATTGACAGATTCAAAAAACTGACAATCGACATTTAATTAATTCTCGTTAAGCCTCATTGTCTACAGGAAAAGCAGTAATTTCGCAGGAGGAAGATCGTTTGTCAGCTTCCTGAATCCGTTAAAGGTCACCAAACGCTCTTCTCCTTTTCTCTTTTTTTTTTGTTTTTAGATATGTCAATTATACACGAACTACACGTATCGTATGATTACAAAATGAGAACAGTGCTGTATAGTAAATAGCGGAACACTCACATAGACCTCTTCCCATTGCGAGACATACCGCACCAGTCTTGATAAACGTAGTAACCTAACGAGTGACAACAGTTTTGCAAGCCTGAGAATCCTTAGAGCACGTCCAGCATGCAGGATCTGGAAGGACTCGCTGAAGTCCTGAAACTTTTAAATTTCTATTTTATTGTAATATTTGATTTACTCCCTGTCGATCAGTAAACGAGTGTGCAAATATCCAGAATTATTTGTTCGGAAAATCGTTTCATGGTTCATTAATCATTATGTAATATATGTACATAACACTATGTCGTATTTTACATTGCCTAGACTTGTATATATAATTTCTTGTAGTGCCTATTATTGTATTTTTACATTTCGAGAATTTCATTAATTGTTTTATCTCTTTTAAATATTTTTTAACCAGCGTACTTCAAAGAAATGACACAAAGAAAAGATAAAAGTTTTTTTTTTACAATAATTATATATCGTGAAAATAGCACAAGAAAATCCATTTATTCGTTAATTGGCGTAAGAAACTAGAAAGTTGTTTTAATGATTTTTCACATAACGAGATGATAACTTTTAACTTAACAAGGGACACGTGTAAGGTTACTGCTACTTTACGATGCAGGATATACTTACTTGATTAAATATGAGGAAAATGTAGTCTAGTGGTATGGAGGAGATGAGGTCGAGAAAGAACCAAGTCCTGAGGTAGTGTTTCGCGATTAACTTCGGATCCAGTATCACCTGTTCGGCATTATCCTGCTGCATTATACCTGCAACGAAAGAATTTCACTACGGTGCTTTTCACGTCAATGGTTTTCCAAAGCTTGCGAAGCTCAAGCCGCCGGAAAAACGCTAATACCGTTACCTCACGCTCTGGCGACTTGCCATCGATTCGACAGTTTGTCACATCGCCGTTCCCGTGCATCTGATGCACCCATTATGTGTACATATATATATATATATATAAAATGCATAATTTAACAATTGAAAGTGGAGACGAGAAAAAACCAATTACTGAATCCGTTATGGCGGCAAGAATAAAAGGAGAGGCGTAATTATTAAGAATATTAATGTTTCCATGCTAACATTCGAATGGTACATGAGACAATACACCTCAGAAAGTTTTAATCAACGTGAATCGACACAAAGCAATATACGCTATAATATAAATGATTTTCATCGGCCGCGGCTCGTGACCCAATTGCGCGTTTACGGAACCGCCTCAAACACGTTTCGAATTAATCCCCGAGTAATAACGAAATGTCAAGGAGTTAGGAGTGTTCTCTTTTGCGTAATAATACTATGCATTGTGCATTGTCGGCAAGAGCGCAAGTAGATGAGCCATCTCGCATTGCGTTTGTTTTTTTGCTGATATATTTGGGATTGAAGCAAGGACGAGTTGCGTGAAAGAAAAAAAAAAATCAAAATAGTAACCCCTTGAAATCTTGGATATAAAAAATTTAAGCGCAGTGATACAAGTCGAATAATGTTAGAAAGAAGAATTTGATAAGAAAATGATTGATATATTTCTTTAAGTATTTCTTTTTTTCCCAAGTTATAAGTATTTAAATATTTTTCAATATTTAGTCTTATGAAGTATTACACGTATAATGTATAGGTAATGTAAAAAGGAGCAAAGTATTCTAACGTGTGTAAACGTTTTTACTGTCGGCAGTATATACGAATTTACGCCGATTATTGTGAAGGAATGACGCGAAACACAATGTCTAGTGGAATTTTGCACGTTCGCGAAGACAGTATAATACAAGCAATGCTTAATGGTATTACATGAAAGTTTCAAAAGACGTTACTAATATCGTTAGAGATACGGAGCCGTTGTTGCGACAACGCAGCTGTTCTTGCATACAAATCCTATTGGTATGAGAGATTAGAACTAGAATTTCTCAACGGCACACGTTTGCGAATTTAAAGCCTTTTATCAGGGATATCAATTAAACGATGAGAATTTATTATAAAATGAGGGGATATTTAATAACGAGTTGACCGAATGACACTCACCCGTCCTGAAGTTGACGACGATGTCTACAAGGAATATCGTGTCGGAAAGGCAGTTGAAGGCTATCCATCTAGTGCTTAGGTCGTCATTGAAAAAACTAATGGCGACTGGCAGAATTATCAGATTAGCTACCAGTAGGAAGAGCATGCAGACGTCCCAATAGAATCTGAAATAAAAAAAATTGATACATTAAAACCTGTTAAATCTGAATGCATATAGTGGATACTACAGCTTAAAAGTAAAACTTGGCTTATAGAAATTCAGTTTTAATGCGATTTAGGATATATATCTTCTCACTTAACTTCGTTCATTTTAACTCATACGTGATAGTCGTTTTATATTCTCAATTTCAAGGTACCGTGAGCCAATGGGGATTTTGGGGATTTGGTTGCAATCTCGGTTAAAATAACTTTCAAAATCTGATCCAACTCTCGCCTAAACTGTAAATCTCCAAAGCCAGATATCGTAAAATCTTTTTTAAACTTAATTTTGTTTTTTGCAATAAAAGTAATCTTTATATACTGAGTGATTGTTAAGTAGTTTGAAATATTTTACGGGATGATCTAACACATTAATTTAACTTTGATGAAAACTATATGATTATATATATTCGAAACAGTTTAGATTCTAAAATACACGGTGTCAAAGTTCATGGAAAATTTCGTTTTTTCTAAAAATTTCTAAAATTATTCGTATTATTTTCACGAATTTTTGTGTATGTTTGAAGAACATAAAAATAATATCTTTAAAACTAAGTTGTTTCGGACATGGTCATATGAAATCTTAAATTAGAGAATCATCCCTAAAAAATCTTTCAGAGAGTACTTAATGATTATTCTGTACATAAAATATTTTTTTTATAATTTTAAAGTAAAATATTTATTGTTTTTCTAATATATTCCTTGTAAAGCTTGTAAATTTTTATATAATCAAATTAATTAATTAAATCATTTAATTAATGAAAGTATATTTGTGTATGTATTATTCTCAGCTCAAAATAAATATATGTATTGTATTAGTATTATGAAACTTTGAACTATAGAAGATGGTACTAACTTGGTAAGGAAGAGAAATGGATAACACGTTTCGAATACTGATTGCAAACAGTCGTACGAATTTACATTTTATTACGCCCACCGGTACACAAGTTTATTTCACATTTTTGATCCGCCTAACCAGTTACGGAATCATTAGTCTGCAAAGTGGCGCTTGTGAATAAGAATGAGGGTAATTTTTCACCATTTCGTGGGGGAGGTTGCGGGAGATTTATAGTGCGATGGAAGAAACGAGGCGATTTCTCTCGGGAAGATTAGGTGGAAATGCAGAATAAACTTTTTCACGCTTTGTGCTTTTAAAGAGAAGGAATCAACTGTGAAAAGATGTCGATGTCCCGAAAATTATTTTGTCGTTTAACTTTGGTGGATTTAACAAAAATCGACAATCGTGATTAATGCGGCACAAATGTGAATTAATAAGAATTGAAAACCTGTGAATACTAAATAATGATTTAATTCTTGAAACAATAATTCACCGAATTACGGTTGTGGAAATGCAAATCAGATTGAATCAATTACGAATACTAATCTATAATTAATTACGTTTCCAAGCAGAGATTGAAACTGAATTGGAACGAAATGAGATCATTTTCCACCGTAACGCAGTGGTGCCTTAGTGTCTCACGTATGATAAGTGTAAGAATCAATGGGCGTACGAGGCGGACATTTTCGATTGGTAACTTTGCCAACTGTGCCGCAAATTGTGACGGTTAATGAACAAACTCGTAACGCTAATTTCTCAACTTTAGAATTTTCAATCAGATATGCGACGCGTCAAAGTTATGCACCGGTAGTCCATTTCGATGTAAAACATTTCAACTTTTCTGCGGTCTGACGGGTACGATGGATAATACAAAGTTGCACAATATGACGACGGTGAAATCATGCATATGGATGAGTATGAGTCTAATTACTTTTTGATATTTATGCCTGCGTATATTCCTTTATTAACTAATTATTATGCTGAATAATCTCTTTAATTTAATATAATGATATTAGTTTCTTTGACCTGTATTTAATCCGTTATTTATTTAGAAATGCAAAATTTATATTAAGAAATATTTATCATAAATACACAACATTTAAATGTGAAATTTAAATACACAAGAATATAATTGTATTTGCAGAAATTATTATTACAATTTAAATAATCGAAATATATTACATATTTATAAAATATATTTAGGGTCTTTAATATCAGACAATTATCGCTTGTCAAACAGTCATATTTTATTAAATTTTATATAATGAAAAATGTCATTCAACATTACTTGATGTTCATATCTATAAACTTTATAAATCCAATAATTTAGTTTAAGAGGTCTACATTATCACGATAACCGAGAACTTTGTTTTAATACGAAATCTCTGATGTATAGACATATGACAATTAATATCTTACACGATGCACGAGCATAATGTTGCGGGCCATCACTTCTGCAACAACATGTATCTCAGCATGATAATGCACTATGGTACAAATTGCTATTCTTCAAACCGAACAATTTAATTACTTCCTTCCCTTTTTCCATCAAATTGCCATCTTAATATAATTAAGCCGTTATGTATACACACAGACACAGGATGAGCACAATGCATTTTCTCAACTCCCATTAATTCTCCTAAAAAACATTGGCCAGTAGTTGACGTAGTAATTATATAAGGCTTAAAATTTTCAAGTTATCTATCATATATTTTTCTGAAATTTCTTCTAGTTTAAAATTAGATCTTGTAAGTAATTACAAGCATTATCCGCTAATGAACTGTACGGTTTAATCATTTTTCATGAAAAGGATAAATTAGAAACTTTTGAATTTTTCTGAAAACATTTTTCTCAAAGCTGAGCCTTTGCTTGCGCATCCTCCTTTTTTTAATCACCGTCTCAATTTATCCTTTTACGGTGAATTTACTTTATGAGCCTTTGTGGCTTACGACGCCATTGTGTATGACTAACGTGTCGGGGTCAAGAGGTAGTAATATAGGGACTGCTCTACAAAACTGTAGGGCAGTAACTAAGCTTTCGTTTTCCTGTTAAGTTTGCAAACTTATACGCACCTTACGGCGACATAATACATCAAGCGTTTATGATGAAGAAAATAATGTGCTTGCGGAGAGCAGCCCTTGTATTAAAGTGCAAAAGCTTTCCGTCGGCCGATCGTGAAACTCAATTTCTGAAAGCTCGACTTTAATCAGTTCGATTTTAATCCGGGCAACATTGGCCCACTTTTCGGAGTAATAACGTTGCTGCGTTCTGGGCAATAAATGCGCCCGTAAGTCACGATATGTACCTGAGCATCCCGCTGATACACCACGCTCTCCATCTCTTTCTCTTTGCCTCAATTAAAAAATGTGATTTATTCTGGCCGTTTATAAACAAACTTTGTACACATATCTCTGCAAAAGAATTTTACAATAAAAACCCCGAACATTTGTACCAAAATTTATCTTCGCATTCTGACAAATTTTGCTTCGTAAATTGTTTTGCCAATTGCATTATTTATATTTTTACCTTTATCTTTGATCTCGCTCCATTTCAGCCATTATTTTCAGCACAATGTTAAATATCGCGTGGTTACGACTCGCAACGTGTTTTTATAGGAAAATCGCGTACATTACTGTTTATTCGAAAAAATTTTATTTTAAAATAAAATATTATTTTTCTCTTTGTCTCTAACTCTGCCGCTGTTTTTTTTTTCTCTGTAACGCGCGGCTCGTGAGGGAACGCGCATGTAGTGCGATCTTTTGCGTGTCTAGCTTGGATGCTGCACGCGAATGCATCCTGCCGCAGAGCACATGTCGTTGAAATACTTGCGGAAGGAAGCAATACTCGCGAGCATTCCATGCCGATGTCGCGGTATCTTCGGCGGCATTCTTCACCGCGGCAATTTTATTTAGTTTCATGCACACGGTACTGTGATGTTACACGCCATTTTTCGACCAGCAACGATGCGTAACGATGCCGGAAACGTTTCATTTGCGACGAATACAAATCGCCTACGGCGATTCATTCACGAATTTATTCCTCTCGTCATAAAGCGACGCATACCAAGGAAAGTGTACGGATAATCCGTACGCCGGCCATCAGAGTACCTCTCTTCGCTGCAATTTAATTAGATTATGCGAACATGCGGGCGATAAGGCGCAGGTATACTCCGTTTAAACTGGAGCTTATGCTGGTAAACCGCACTGGAATACCGGGCTCAAGATGACATTAGTTCTAATTAATTAATTAGATAATGCTTAAGATAAATGTGCGTCGACAACATTCAAGAGTTTAACGTCACATCTTACAGGTCTGTTTCAGCACAAGTTCGTCTGCAGAATTTATGTGCTTTTATAACTCACATTAATTTTTATATTCCTAAAAGAGCACGTGAGCAAATGAGCGAGTGAGAGAGAGGGAGAGAGAGAGAGAGAGAGAGAGAGAAATATTAATTGATCTAATATTTCATCAAATTTGAATATTTATGAGAAAGAATTTTATGTTTTGTATAAAAAATATAAAAATTAAAATATACAATAGTAAGTTGAGTATTAGATCGATAACACAGGAAATAAAAAAGATATCAATTTTTTGCGATTAAAAAATATGTTTAATAATTAATATAGAAATATTATTAAGTACTAAGATCCGTTTTTTGACCGAAAAATAGCATTTTCTTCTTATTTCTTATATCAAAAATATTTTTTTTCAAAGTAATATAATGACTATATCGAATCACGATGTCATATAAACAATCTTAAAGAAAACGAGAGGAAAAGAAAAATATAAATCATAGGGGAAAAAAATAAAAAGAAAATACATTCTAATGTTCTAAAGCTGAAATACTCAAACCGAATGAAATGAAACGTTTTTCTGGCATGATAAACAGGACCGATCCATATATTGCACGAAATTAATTTGGCAATATTGAAAATGGGAAGAAGATTGATGGGTCGATCGCTCCCAGCTACCTATAGGTTGAACAATTCTTTTCATTACGTGTCGTTTGTTTCAATTCGCTCATGTTTCTCCACGTGAGTTATGCTCGTGCGGAAACGTTTTCTCGAAAAACACGCTGTGCCTTGGGAATTCGCATTATAATAGCTGCTCGCTTTATGTGTCGATAAAATATCGCGATGTGTTGAGGGCAAGGTGCATTGGAAAAAATTTCACTTATCGAGTTTCGTTCGCGTGTTAAAACCATATAGTGTCAATAGCAAACAGTCGTAAGACTGTCGTGGATCGAGTATCGTTGGAATTTCCTGAATTGTTCCTTGGTTCGTTTGTATTCTGTATTTAGGTAATTAGCAATATTTATGAGATGGAGAAGCGATTTTCGAAGTTTTCGGATAATTTAAGCGTGTTTAATGTTCTCATAATCGATATAATTAAAGCAAGGCAATAAACGTCGTGTTTAATATCTGTTATGTGCAGTAGTGTAGCTGTAATATGTATTTCGGAAATTGTACGCTCTGTAATTAAAATTGCGATGCTCTCGCTATGTGGGTCATATATCAAATGAAGCGATCAGTCGATTCGCGGAATAGAAAAAAGACGCATGTACAAATTCGTGGATATTGGCCAACTGGCATGGGTCGACGAAATGCATTCGGTTCGGCGCAAGTGGGCGTCCGTTTATATTCGTTCCGTGTCCCATTCGTGTGGAATATCATTTCGGTTTAATTTCGCCTTCCGGAAACAATGCTTTATCTTTGATGAAATGCAGCAGGAGATGTGATAGGTAATTAGCCTCTGCTTTGGGCATTTTAGCATTAATATAATTTTAATTTAATTATAACGCGAATTTTGCATTTATAATGAACACTATTTCTAACGTTTTGAAATATTAATTATGTTTAGAGAAATTGCAATCTTATACCAATTGGATTTCAAGTAAATTGAGAAAAAATGGAACGCAATAACGAGCAGGTGACATCGCGTTTTTTTTCGTATTAAGGTAAATAATCGCGAGATAAATTGAATTAACGACGCGTGAAAAATTATGCCGTCCGACCAAACAAATTTCCTGAAGGTTTTTGTATCAAACGAAACTTTTTCCACATACACGTAACGCTAGATAGACAGTGACCTAGAAGCGTCTGTGTGAGATTATGCCTTGGCTATAACCATGTCCCGGGATCAGATTTATGCCGCTTTTTCGGAGGATCCGCTTTAACGAGCGTAAAAGGTGTGGGCGGCGAGGTTCTCTGAATTCGAGACAATTTACCACGTTCTCGCCTTTCAGGGTACTTTTTCTCGGGTTGCACGCGGCCTTGTCCGCAGCGGCCAGTTGCATCAACGCCTAGTTGAATTTTGCTTCGTCGCATTATGATTGTTATACTCGGAACGCCGTTCGTATTACCATGAAGAAGCTTTCTCGTGATTTAATTATCAAAAGTATCTTTTTTTCGCAAACGACGTAAGTGCCTCATTCTCTTTTATCACATCTTTCTCGGAAGTATTTAACAGCTCCACGTCGCTTTGCTGACGTTTGTGTTCAACTGTTGTGATTAATTCACCGGTCGTGCAAAAAAAAGAAAAAAAAAAACGCGAAACGTGAGAGCGGAAGTGCGGAACTACGCCTACACGTTCCGATCTCTATGGAACTCTGCGAAACGGTGTTGGCGCGATATCGATGAAATACGATCTCCCACGCGCTTCAACCCTTCGGTCGAAAGGCGAATATGTTATCGTCCCAGTTTCTCTTCCTGGATACTTTCCGCTATCCTACCTACGAGAGAGGCTGATCGCATTAATCTTAATTTGCTTTAGACGATTCGGAGTATAACAGCGCCGTACATCAAAACTTTTCCACCGCGCATTGAGTCGCTGGGAGACTTTCTTGACCTTTCCCGTCCAGCGTAGTCTCTTTATCCTTCTCTTATGAAAAAATGCGACACGTCGGAGAATTGCAGCGTCGCGCGTCGCTCGGGAGGATGGATGATTTCTGGCCGCGAATGCTCGCGATCCATCTTGCGCTCCAAGCCGACGCGGCTAAAAGTCGCATCTCGCGTCACTTTTGAATAGGGATTGAAAGCTTTATTGAAGCTACTGTGATTCTTCAGTGTTTAATACTGTTGATATTGTTTCAATAAAAAAAAAAAATTCTTAGAGAGCTGGTCAAAATGTTAGAGACGTTTATTTCACATGGAAAAGGAGATACCGTTAAAAATATGACATAAGTTGTATACTCTGAGAGAAAAAATTTCTAAATTTTAATAAATATCTATTTGAATAGTACTAATGAAATATTTATTTACGGTACATAAATATGTACTCTATTAGAGAAAAATGATATTTAAATTAAATTAGTGAGTTTTATAATATATTTTAAAATAAATATATGTTTACATTCAGCAAATGTATATTTAAATTCAGTAAATGTATATTTACATTCAGCAAATGTATATTTGCATTCAGTAAATGTAAATATATGTTTGTTTTAAAAGATATTTTATTAGTACTATTCGAATAAACATTTATTAAAATTTAGTAATTTTCTCCTTAGTGTAAATATATGTAAATATATTGTTACGTTCACGTAACTGTTGGTTTCTCCGGACACTTGCGGAACCACTTTCACACATATATGTAAAATATACTAACATTTCTGAATATCTTTAATTTTAATTTTTTAAATTTTTGTCGAAACATGTTATTATACATGTATGTATGTGTATTGTGTGAAATACTGTCCATTCGCGATCTATATTTATTTGCGGCTATTATAAGAAGGTGTTTTGTTTCTACGGCACGAAAAATTGAGAGAATTTAAGCTCTGAATTCAGAGATTTTGTTTATTGAGGTGACCATTTTTAGTTGCAACTGAGTATTTCTGCCTATAACCTTGCATATTTTAAGAACGTGTGGAAAGCGTTTTAGCATCATGAATATTGGAGAGGATTACTCATTTCTGCGCGCGGCAAGTGTGCCGTCCAGAACGCCTTACCGCGCGTATTTGCCACGCTGAGGATTAGGGGTTTGCCTTAGCGTGTGTATACTACGTGTCACGTATGAACGACGAATTTTGTGGCCGCGCAGCACTCTAATAGGATTACATCGGGAACTGAGAATTTGGGACCGAGAATTTCAACCATTTTCTACATATATATACGTATCCGTCTCATTTATACGTGCGCTCTAGTCTCGTTGCGGAAAATGTAATTTAGAGTATGACATTGCGCTTGAAATAACGCGAAGGATTTCGGCTAGAAGTACGGAAGTATATCACAGGTAAAAATTGTAGATGCGAGCAACAATTTGGGGAAGTCACAGATATTTCACAGACTCGCTCTCTATAATAATGAACATAGTAAAGACGAATTTATGAACTCTACGAAAAGCACGATCTCTTGTTAAAAGCGCGAAGTTTTTGCTTTACTAGTTAAAAAACCAAATTTTTTACTAGTAAATAACCGTTATTTTAATATTTTTACCTTTTATTTGATCTTATCTAAATATGAATAATTCAGAATTATTAAATACACGCTTGATGAATATACATTATTGCTACGTAATTATCATATAAAATTTGCGCATAAAAACAGGGTCTAATTGCAAAATTCCGCGCCAAAGTGGAGGAAGGTTTTACGCAATGCAGAAAATTAATCAACAGACATCTCTCGAATACGAAATCTAGAATTGATGTGAATTATTTTTTTTATATTAATTAATATTACGTATTGTGACAGAGTTATTTCTCTCTGTCAACATAATTTAATTTACGAATATTCCGTTGAATTTTTTAATTAAATTCCATATACGAAAGAATATATTTTTGCGGTTTTATTAAAGTGGTCACAAATGGTTATAGTAATCGATATATAACGTGGACTAAGTACCTTCGAAGCCGACAAGAACTTCGACTACAATATGTAATACGATATATAGGTCTCGGCTCAACTGTTTGAGATAGGATCCGCAGGATTTCGGTTAATATCGATAACGACAGTATCTCGCATTATGTCCCATTTCGAGAGGCCGTTTCAACATGTGGTTTAACTCCTCGCCGCTGCATACCGAAAGGAGTCAAACCGAAACTTCGGTATTATCGGTATGAAATAGGTCTCGCCAATGTTCGAATAAATAATCGCGGCATCTATTTATTTTGTTACTTGAATTTGTGAATAGATCGGTTTGTAGAATACATACAGGGATATTGCAGATGAAACGTTCTGCACGAGCTCTATTAAATATCTTTAATGCCAATAAGTAAATGAATTTTGATAAAAGTCTGATTAAAAAAAAATTATTATTTATATAATATTTTATAAGAAACACGTGAATTAGTGTCTAATTGTGTAGAACTGAATTTCGTTGAAATGAAGATCAAAGATGGCTGGTAAATAAGAACACGTTGCCTTGGGGAGAAAAGTACATTTAAACTTCTCGTTTTATTTTTTAGGATACATAGCAATGTCATTGTTAACGTGTGCAATTACTTCCACGTGTTTTGCAAAATAAAGTTCAAATACGCTTTCTTTTCTCTCAAGACATTGCTTAAATGCGTCCCCTTTTTCCATCTATTGCTTCAATCCATTCTTCTCCATTTGCGATACGGAGACGTTTCTCGTGTGTTGCAATAAAAGCGAGAAAATCGGTCTTTCGCCCGCCAGCGTTTTCTTGGAGAATTATTTACTGCAGTGCCGCCACATAAATGAGCGACGCCGCGTGTTTGTTGATTGGAAATACATAATGCAGTATATCCGCGAAAACAGCGCGTATTCGTGGCGGGTACAAAAATCTCGTTATTGGTACGTCGTTTGTAGAAGGGGGAACGAGCGGCGTGATAATAAGCTTTGTATCACCGTCGGAAGATGTGTTCCATCATTGCTCACGGTAATTATCGAAGCAGACTGCGTTAGCAGAATAAGGGAAACAATACGATACGCGACGTTCTAGAAGTTAACCACACATTGTTCCGGCGTATTAGTTCTTCTGACATTGATGGATCTGTACGCTGTGTTCCCATTCTCGGAGCAAACAGGTTTTCGGGGATGAAGTTTGAAATTGATTCAAGCGGGGGAAGAAAATGAGTGGACTAAAGATGATATCATTGGCATTGTCTCTCGAGGAAAACGTTAGTATAGCTACAAAATTAAACCTTATTTTGCTTCTATGAAGCTAATTAATTTTCTAATTAAATGAAGATAATTCTATTATACACGCAAGTTTTTCAAATTATATGGTTAAATCGGCGTTATTAATACAAACAATTACATTTTTACCTTAGCTTCTACACACTGAGGGAAAAATTACTAAATTTTGATTAATACTTATTTGAATAGAGCGCTAATGATATATTTATTAAATGTAAATATATATCATTTATTATAAGAATCACTATTTAAATATTATTTTTTCTTAGAAATAATTATGTAAGTAAATATTTTATTAGTACTATTCGAATAAAAATTTACTAAAAAGAATTTTTTCTCTTAGTGTATTTCAACTAAGACAGATATAATATATATCTTGAGAATATAAGCTTATTCGAGAATATTGGATTTATTCCTGAATTATCTGGAAAAGTCTTTCCAGTAAAGAAAGAGAATTGCTTCTCTCTCGCAAAGTTGTATCGCGATATTGTACTTGGCGCAAAACGCGTCTCTTGATAAGTTTCGACAAACAGGTGGCAGCGACGATAACTATTTTGTTCACTTCACTGAATCTTCCACGATAATTCTATTTCACACAACACGCCAAAAATGTAACTATCGATACTTGGCTGATTTCCATATTCTGAGTCGGAAACCACACACCGGTTTGTTTTGTTACACGTATTCGAGATACGTAGAACTGTGTGTGTGTGTGTGTGTGTGTGTGAGGGGGGGGGGGGGGCACCCCACTGAGATTCATCTGTAAATATATGGACATACTTCTTTCACAAAAATACTATTATGCGTGTTACGTTTAATTTATAATAAGTTGTAACACTCTCTTTCGAAGGCTGATAAGAAAACGTAACTATGTTTTCAAATTTTAAAGCTTTGACTTTTTTGTCGAGAAGAAAATCGGAAAATTGAATACTCAGAGAAAAATCGGTAGAATCGAATGAAGACAAATTAAATATATTAAAATATATTGAATATATATAATATTTAATATATTTTATTTATACGTATGCACATACGTGCATACATACATATGCATATATGTGTATATATGTGCATAATAATTAATTGTCCATATGTATATAAATATTAAAATTTGCTTAATTGAGATAGTTAATTACATTTTAATTGACAAATTATATTGTTTGATACATGCTTGAATGCTCATGTTATTATGTGCATATGCAAAGCAGGGACTTTATCATAGTCGCATTTGTGAAACAATGAGTTCATTTAATACAGATCGGATCAACATATTCTTTAATTACGTCGCGCGTCGCAGTAAGTTTTCATTTTCCTCGTACAAGTCTATTGCATTAGAGCGGAGATAAATCCGTGGATTAGACAAGGTCTCGCTAACGCAAAATGCGCAAATATCCTTATCCTAATCGTCGATATGATTTGTATAAGGAAAAATAATTCTTCAATTGTAAAGCGGCATAATCTTTATATTTATAAACTTCTACTAGGAAATTAGAGTTAGAATTAATTAAATGCTGAAATTATTCTTAAGAAGCAGTTTTTTGTGCCACGCGTCGATCGATAAATATTGTTCTTATTTTTCATCAAATAACAACTCGTTTTACCTGCAATCTTCTATTTATCCAGTGAAGTTCGAGAAAACGCCATTTTAGAGGCTACCATTAAAGGTGCAGTCGTACATTATCGAGAAAACTAATACGTTACTCGCAATTGGAGTAGCGGTCAGCAGATTCTCCAGAGATCAGATGCACATATTTGGCGAAGTACCGCTGCATACGTGCACAAACGCGCTCACACACGCTCGCGTCCGATTATATTGATTGGTAAGAATCACCATGAAATGGTTCGCCCGTACACTTGCTCATATAGGCGTACTGAACAATACTGCGGGGTCGCCTATTGTTCAACAGAGGATGCTGACATAATCAGAATCACGATCATGTATTTTACAGACCTGACGCGTGCGCGCAAATGGTTTTAGCGAAACAGTTTTATTTTGTCGAATTTTGATCTGTTTTGAAATTCTCGAAATCTCTTATCTACTCTTAAATTTGAATCCTTTGGGACTTGATAAAAAAAAAATGATTCTTATATTCTGTTCAAATACACTCTTGGTTTGAAAGAAAGCAAGAAGAGCTCGTTTATTCTTATGTTACAGTGTTCAAAATAAACAAATGTTATCTCATTGGTTATTACAACATTTTAAAATTAGAATGATGTGATCATATATCTTGTTGCAAGTGTTTTAAGAATGAGAAGCGTATGCCTCAGATTGCACGCGAGTAAACCACATTCCGCGGAGCCTCGCGGTTTGCACGTCGGGGATAATTTTAGTTTGTTTATTTACACACGATTCATTTTTGCGCGGTTTCCCGAAGTGAATACACATTTCTATATTTAAGTGACTTTGATCCATCGCGTGGCTTTACATCGAATTGTGGGGTTTATTCGCGAGCTGTCGCGTCCCGCGAAACGATACGCCAGACCAACGGGAATTATCACGGCTATTTCTGTGACGCATTTAGATATCGGATCATGCGGACCAGCAGAATATGCTACGAAATTGCCACTAACGCGCGCTTAGCCGTAATTAGGATATTAATAATTTATGTGCCACTCTCCGAGGATGTGCGCGCATGTGGATTCTCTATGCGCGACCGCGTCGCAGAGTAATCTTCAATATTTTCGGGCTCTCTAATTACTCGCATCGGATTGTCGCCGTGTCATCGTATAAATTTTACGACGTTTCAACGAAGTCGTCGTTTATCACAAATCGCGCCAGCTACGAATATAAATCTCATGAAAAAAAAAAAACGCGAAAGCTGAACAAAGAATTTGATAATAGCTACCAAATGTTGAGTGAAATAATGCCAATTGAATAGTAATATAATCGAAAACTATTTTTTTTTTTTTCTAAACATTTTGTAAATGTTACTAAAATTGATTATACTCTTAGAAAAGATGTGTAGAAAAGTAAAATTATTTTTGGTTATATTATCCTGCTCATCTATGGATTTGTGCAACCCTGTAACTTTGATACTCTATATCTTTGAATAAAGCATATTTTTTAGCTTATAACATATGAAATCAATACCTCAGAGTCTGACAAAGATGATAAACGAAAGCCGAATAAAAAATATTTTATTCTCAAATAATTACAATTTTTTTTAATTGTGTTGCAAAAATTCGCAAAAATGATTACTTTGGATAGTTAAAGTTTTTTTTTTTTTTTTAATCTCAATCCTAGTTTTCCAATTTATATTATGAAACAGTTTCAGCAATGTAAAATGTTACATAGAGTACCCATGTGTAGGGAGTTAAGGTTAATCAAATATTTAATTGGCATTACTACTTTACTCAACATTTGATAGCTATTACCAAACTCATTTAATGTTAATTTTCAAACAATTGTGTTTTCCTAAAATTTGCTTTTTCCATACCACCGAACTTTGCTTCAAAGGCGATTGCGGTGATGGTAGCTGCAATAAAAGCGTCTGTATCGGGTATCACTATTTCATGCTTCGAGCACTCGCTTCGGCATGTAAAACCGGCTGATCAACGCTACTTGAGAATAATTGATTGAATCGTTACAGCGCGCAGTCGATGATCAAACGTATCACGTTGCGCTTATTAATGGGACACCTCGGACACCTTGGCCCACTTTATTTCCCATTTAAGGCTTATCCGTGTCACATTAAATAACCAAATTAAAATCGCCATTTTACTATTGCTTTCGAAGAGAAGAAAAAATGACGGCTTTGATAGGGACGAGAGGAAGAAAGCGAAGTGGCGTATTCGTTAATTAGTTATCTTATATCGGAGAACATAAATTCCTTGTCAGAACACCTAAGATAGAAACGTAAAGTGAAAAGAAATGATTAGAGAGTAATGTACAAAGTTATAGGGAAAAGGAGATAGCAATCTGCACGATCATTTCTCAATGCTATAAGTGACATTGTACAAGTTTCTATATTGGTGTACTTACAAAATCGAAGAATTATGCAAATTTGAATACTTTAGAAATTACGCGTTAGCGTTAGACATATTTTTTATACGTAACATACGGAACAAGAGTAATATCAATCGTTCTCGTTCGCTCGAATTGCACTGAACTAAATCTTGCACATTAGATTTTGATATTATTACGCGAAGGCGTACAGCCTTCCGATATAAAACAGAAATTAATTTTATATCCATAAAAATGTGGACCTGTCAACAGGTTATGCCATTTATATGAAAGACGCGGAGATGAATTTACATCTCGCAGTGGGCGTAGATTATGGTCATGGTGGTTTCGTGGAGTTAGCGCAGAAATAGAAAATTAATTAAGTCATCTCTTAATTACGCCTCCGGTTAAATTCATTTTGATAGAATGCGCACACGGTCTCTCTCTCTCTCTCTCTCTCTCTTCCTTTTTGTACGTGCGGCCGTAAAGTGTGCAAACGTAGGATGCTTAATTGACGACCGCAAAAAACGCGAGAGAGCAGCTTCGTTTTGTTCACGAAGGCGGAAGTCATCGCAACTGGCTGCACTGCGCCGCTTTTTACGCCGCCCTTATGAATGAAACGATCTACGTTGGTCGGCGCGGAGGATAATTCGGGATTGCTGATGCGAACAATTAGCACGGTCGGCGTCACCATATGAATGAGTAAATAATCGGCTTTGCTTTCACGTTGAATACCGCTTGAATAGTGACAAACTGATTCTCTTGTAATGCAACATATATTATACACTTTGTGTTTTCTCTTACACGTACGAATGTGTGACAATTTTATGACTTATCCTTAACAAGAATATTATTGTCCGATTGACAAGTTTCAAGAATCAAAAAATTAAATAATTAAATAAGAAATTGGATCGTTTAAAAATTAATTTGTTCATTAGTTGATAGAATTTATGCGGGAAAAATATTAAAAATGCTACGTTCTAAAAAGATGTAAACGGAAGTACTATACATTCAAAATACGAGAAGAATCATCGGAATCGTTACGCATTAAAACGACTGACAATTAAAATCACTAATTGTCTTGTATTAACTTTAATTCCATTAAATTCCATGCCGTATTATTAACCTATCTCACAAATGTGAAATATTGCCGTAAATCAAATTTTCCGTTTTTTGCGTAGTTCACGAGCAAATCATTTAGTTCGAGATGCATAAAACTCGTTACGTCACGATTCACGCTGATAAGTTATACGTGTAAGTAATGAGATTTTGTGAATATGTATACGAATAATAAACTTTCGAAATACCGTTTCGATGGCTTTGCTTGCGAGCAGTAAACAATCGATAACTTTGCAATAGCAAAACGGCTCAAAGAAAACCATTTGTTACCTGTTCCCCTGAGCTTTGTGTTTGGCAATATTAATACGTCTGTTTTATTAAACATTTGTTCGATATCTCGTTGCAATGCCAGGTATGCGTTATATCGACATGTATTTTTCTTGATACACTAATATATGCATCATTAAAAATTCGTCGAATATATTACAGGCAAAAAAAAAAAAATATTTTGACAAATTTTTTTCTCGAATAAACAGAAATAAAAAACGTAAATTGTAATCAAGAAACATTATAGCGAAAGAATGGAATCAAGTGTACGTGTTATACGAATAAGAGACTGAGTAATTACATTGGAATATAGATTATTCGCTTAACTGTGCTATTATGGAGAAAAATTTTATTTTCGTGTTGAAAAATTCATTTCTCAATTATCGTATCAATTAAATCACATATGAATGGAATGAATTATTTTTGTAATTATCTGGATTATTCGAAATTTGCGTGTTCTGATCGAGTTTTAAATTCTGAGCGCAATTAACAAGTCTCCAGATTTAAGCTTGACAGAGCTACATATATTTATAGAAAACTGTTCTTCATTGTGCCGTGAGGCGCTCCGTACTATATTCCGGTACTAAATCTTGGTTTACGGTTTATAGTTTGCATTTTACGATGCATTTTGTAACGGTATGGCACGTTTAATGACAAAGTGGTTACGTATGGGTTAGGAAGATGTAGCCCAAAAGTTCCGGCCTGACCGGACTTGTTCGCGATTGTCAGACATGTTGCATCTTTGCGCGGCTAATAAAGCGGCTGTTCGCCTGGCAATTCCTGGCATCCGATGGCGATACTGCGGTTAAAGACCGGAAGTTGCGAAAACGCGTTTCAGCGGTCGGTCGTTCGCCAAACGTAAAGTGGGTTACAAGTGTTTGTTCGGCCATATCTAAACGGCGAGGGATGAGCCGAAATAGCCGATAGGATGCTTTTAGGAGGCTGAAATGGGCTGAAACGCCGCGTGTACTGCGGCGATTTTACGAGGCGATCAGGTTTAGCTTTTACGCTTATGCGATTGAACAGCACCGCGTCGCAATCTTGTTAGAATCAGCTGCGAGAAGCTTACCACTCATACAATTGGACACTATTAATAAATTGCTCTCCCTCGTCTTTCGTTTCATCCAAGAACGTTCTAAATTTTGTTACAAGTACAGTTGCAATTAATTTGTGATTTGAAGATGAGAATGCGTCTTGTTAATGATTATTAATTACGGAAAATGCGTTTTACTTTTTAAAGAAAAATTCAACTTTATTTCATTTTTAATAATTTTTTCGAGTTTGTGGTTTTATCAAAATTTTTTAATTTAATGTGTAATTTTAATATATTTGGCGATTTTTATGGCAAAGCAAATTTGTAAAGTTAGGAATTCATTTAAAAAATTCGTTGAGAAATTGCGAAAAAGACATTTAACAAACGGACCGGTCAGAAATAATTGATCCCATGTTTATTAAGGAATTTATACGACCAAAGTACATGCTGCTATATATTATTAATATATTCGAAGTTAGCGTATCGAAATCATGACATACGTTTACATTATTCTGATAATTGAGATGTACCGTTTGAATTGACAACTCCCCCGATCATAGATAGCTGCGTTTAATCTTGCCTACTTCGATTAGACCAAATCAGATTAATTAAATTTTATCGTAACAACAGCGGTGGTATCTTAATAAGAGCTCTTTTATGGTACCTGCTAATAGTCGTTAAAAGTTGTAAAGTATTTTTTCTTTTTCAGTACAATTACCTTGTTAACGAAAATACGAACAAGGAAGTAATACTGGTCGTTTAACGCCATGTTTGTGTCAAAATGTCAGTTTATTCCTTGAAATTTTCTTATTCAAGAGATATTTAAAATCGAATCGCGAAACGCGAGCATAAAATTTTATGTTTTCTAAATTAAAACTTTATGTGACATAAGTAGAGAAAGAAAGCTACATTTAGAGTTTATAATGTTAATCACACGAATGCTAATCACGAAGCATTAGCATTACAAATTAGTTAAAATTGTAATTTTAAATTATATTACATTAAAAAAATTTTACAACTTTCTTTTATCCTGTTCGACTAAACATTTTTTTTGCTGACATTTGTGAATTTTAACTGTAATTTGTGTTGTATAATTTTGGTTATAATTGTAGGAAAAAATTTTAATCAAGTGTTTAATGTTGATTATTCGATCGCTATTTTATGAAGCACATTATTTTGATTTAGACAATAATAGGAAATTTAACCGATATTAGCATAAATCGATTCGAAGAGATGCATTAAATTGAAATAGCCATCTAATTTTGATTAACGTTTGATCAGCGTTTGATCAATGTGTCCACTTTAGATAATAATTACGGGCATGCGAAAAAAGATACAATCACGCTAGTATTATCGACTTGATTAGGGCAAAACCGATTAATCGGCCAGCCAGTTGATCGTCGAGAGAAAGAGACAGCCTCTTAATCTTCGATTAATAAAATATCTCCTCCGTTCGCTATTTCTTATGGTCGGTACCGCGGCGCGACCATGGCCCAGTGAGATCGAACGCGCGCACCTTCGGCCTCCGAATACCGATCTGTTCGAACGGTGCCTAGAGCATACACAGGCACACACGTGTGCGCGATATTCCTTATATGCTTCGGCCAACGGCATATATCCGCCTATATCTATATTCGCATATACAAGACGCCGCATCGGTGCACGTACATACGGCCGATACATATGCAGGCGCATACGAATACCCCTTGAGATTACCTGCTTGCAGCGAAGGCGATTCCCGACAGTTGAAGAAGTAGGCTACCAGGGAATCATGGGTAAAATGTAATTTCGACACGAGAAGGTTGGCCTTGTGCTATCGGGAAGTTACAGTCGAGGCGTGAGGATTCTTTCGATCGCAACGACTTTCGATTTTACTGGACTCTATTTTTTTCATTACGAAAAACTAGAAAAAGACGAAGAGAGGAGGAGGGGGGGGGGAGATAAAGATTTTAGTTTATTGCATTTTATGGATCCTTAATCTTAGCTCCCTACACTTATTTTTGATTACCTTCTTTCCCATCTATGAGTTTGTGCAACCCTGTAACTTTGACACGCTATATCTCTGAACAGAGAAAGCACATTTTTTAGCTTATAGTATATGAAATCGATACCTCAGAATCTGATAAAGACAATAAACGAGATCCAAATAAAAAATATTTTATTTTTAAGTAATTGTAATTAAAAAAAAAATTGTATTGCAAAAATTCGCAAAAAAATGAATACTTTGGATAGTTAAAATTTCTTTTTAACCTCCTAGTCTTCAATTATAAAAAAGTTACAGCTATGTAAAAAATTGCATAGGGTATGTCGTACCCATGAGTGGGGAGCTAGGATTAAGGGTGAGCGTACAGAATATGCAATGATAAATTACTGTAGTACGAAATGTCCCATACAACTTGAAATAAAGTTTTTACGAGTTATAAATGTAATTAAATAAGTAAATGGGTGTCTGCGCGTTCGTGATAATCAAATATATTCAGGTAACTAAACTTCGTATTATCTCTCATCTAAAAATACAAAAAAAAAAAATGTTATTTCCACAAGACTTTGATTCACAAAAGATAACGCTCGTAGATTTTGTTGTATTTTCATTTCATTTTCTCTCATTCAGAAGAGTTTTTACTTTTTTGCGTCATTTGTACAACCCATAAATCATTCTTATGCCGTTATAAAACCATTTCCGTCAGAATCGTTGATTCAATTAACTCGTAAAAATGTGTATTTTATTTCAATTCACGTTGATCTATATCGACTCTCGTATTTTTTGCTTGATTGCCCCGAGTTAAATTATTTGAGGAATTAAGGGCATCACAGCGAACAGAAATTTTTCCATCATAACGCGATCATCATTACGCGGTTCATCTTCGTTGATTTTCAGCCAGAAATCTGCGCGATGCTTCAATGCATCTGATGAAGAAAGTGCATGTCACTCAAATCGTGCGTTAATTTGCAAAAGTGCGATCTATATAACACGCCGTTGGTCTACGATGCGCATTAGATTCCAGAGAAACGAGTTCGAATCAGCTGGACGATCGATCGTATCAGGCAGGTTTGCGGGTTGACTCCATTGAACTGCATTAAGTACCGTGTGCGTGTTGTCAACACGCTATATATATAATCTGGCTCATAAATTACGATCCGCGAATGCGCGAGAGCCGCAGAGTTTGCGTTAGATGATGATTAATCATGCCGCCAGCTCGCGGCAACACATTCCCCAGCTGAGTCGAGAACTTCAACGATTATCGTTTTATAACAGATGCGTAGACGGTCCTCCGCCGTCGCCGCGCCGGTTCCACGAAGCAGACGCAATATCGAGGAACGCGCGATCGGTTCCGATGAATAGGATGCTGTGCTATATCGGAAGAGAAGCCATATATTTATCGAATCGGTATCAATTCCGTCTTATGCTAGTCGGATTTTTGTAATCCGTATTTGATAAACATACTTGGAGTCGAGATAGCTGCGACGCGAGTGTTGGATGAGCATATATCCATGATTTTCGCGGAAACTGACAATTCTAAAGAGAATTAATAAATGTGTATAGAGAGAGTTAAAGCGAAATACGAATATAAAGGGAAATAAAACTTAAATTGATTTACTATTCTAATTATCCGTTGCGCGTCGAGTACGTAGAAAAATATCGAAAATGATCGTCAATTATTGTTACATAGAGAAAAAATGCTGTTGAATCTCTAGTTGGAAATATTTCATTAATTCAATAACAGTATTAATGAAACAAAAAGATTAAAAGTAAACAGAATAATAATTATAGTTAAATGAATAAAATTTAGTTGAATCAACTGCATACATATATTAATGACCGCCCGTGATTCGACGTTTAATTGAATCAAACTACGTTTTAATTCATATTATTCTCAGTGTAGACAGTATGGGGTAATAGACGATTAATGAACGTCAGACTCACATTTTTAGTCTTAATCGCGAATCGATCTGCAATTTGCGAGGTACGAATATCTCGAAGGAAGACCGATCTGCGAGCGTGATCGCGCTTCGTTTCCGATAATTCTACCGGAACAAGATGGATTAGCCGTTCCAGACACTTCCTGTTTCAAGTATCTATAATATATGGTATATTTTAAGGCACGTGACGCACGGTATTTTGAAAGCCAGCGTTAAATGGCGTTATAAAATAGAAGCCACTTGAGACTTCGCGCACTCAACGTGGCGTATTGTTAATAATCCGCGGATTATGGCACATAATGTGATGTGAAAAGATACTTATAATAGAGCATAATTTCCAGACAGTGGCCATACACACCATCTGGGTAGGCGACCACGAAATAATGATCGCATTAATCCTGTTGTAGAGGCAGTCTCTAAAATGATTCATAAATAAAACTTTTGTAAATAAAAAGAGATTTTATGTTGGTTTTTTAACAAATTTATACACTGAGAAAATAGTTGTTGACTTGACTAAATTTTTCAACTTGATTGAATTTCTTCAGATTAAGCATTTATGTTTCTAAGTTGAATATATATGTAGTTGAATGAAATGTGTCAATGTTTAAACATTCAGCTGAAATATTCAAATATTTTATATATTTAAGTTGAATACTTAAATAGTTGAACTGAAAATATTTAATCGAGTTGAAAAAGTCAAATCAATAACATTTTTTTCTCAGTGTACGTAATAATTTTTATTTTGATATTAGAACATGGAACAAGCGATAAATGCAGAAATATATACAGAAATCTTATTTTAATTAATGTTAACATACTGCACGAACTAAAATAATATTTTTAATAATTAATAGTATAGTAACGATTTAAATTTACACCGTCTTGTTACTAACTACTGTAATTACTTTGAAGGAATTAGAATTGTATGCGGTCAACTCTGTCCCAACATTCTGAAATTAGCATGAGTGCGAGACTGCAACGCGGTAATGCGAACAAGATGCGACATTATGCGTGCTGCTCCGGTGGGGAAGATCTTTATGTAACGCGTTGTCGCGAAGCAATCGGCATTACATAAAGTAAGCGCACGTCGCCGCTATTACGTGCAAATTTGTTAATGTATTGTCGGTTAATGTCATACTTATCTGCTAGTTTCCTCGCGATCGTCACCGCGCGGTGCTTCTTAAAAGGCGAGGAAACCGGCGATTATTATTCTCCTCAAGGCTGCCCGACATACGAAGAGAGACATACAAGCGGATTCTCGTACACGTTGAAAGCTATTCGCCTAATTGATCATCACGGATATGTAGTATTCCCATGGAAACGGTTCAATCGAGATACCCGTGATGTTACAATTATTTAATGTTTATAGTATTATCGACGGCTTGGATTGTTATTTTCAATTATACATAGAGAGCATTCCATTTAACGTAAACAGTATCAACAGTACTAATTATAATATCTGCTTTATTATAATGCTATGTAAGCTGGTAGCTAATACTGCTGTGTGGGAATTCGATTATGATATGTATATATATGATATTATGTATCAGATAAATGATTTTTCATCACATTAGTGTGATAATTATATAATAAGCAAAATAATTGTGACTTGAGATAAGTGTATAATAAAACATTTTTTAACGATAAAAAATTATTTATTTAATGTATAATATTATATACATAACATAATCGAATTCCCATATAGCATTATTATTAGTTACTAGTTTACATATCATTATTATATTGCAATTATGTGAAGATAGAACAATTATTTTCTGTTGTAGTATTATTACTCTTGATCACCTAATGTGTTACCAGTAATTATTACAAATTGATTTAATAAGAAATATCTTGGATAACTTTTAGATACATATACTATTTCAGTTGGCAAAAATGCCAAAATATATTGAGGGAAATAAAATTTTTTATTAGCTCGAAACATACACACATACACGAATTCGCGAATAGTTGTTCGGGAAACTCTGCTCCGCGCACTTAAAGGACTATCAATATCGAATTCTTCGTCGTTCCCCTTCTATTGTCATCCTTTATTGGCACATAAATGAGAACGAAAGTTTCGCTTTAAATTGGCAAACGATTGCTTTATAGCCTTTGCATAATTGAGAGTAAGGTAACTCATGCCGACAGCTTTTCATTCTCTTCCTTCCCTTGCACCCTCTCTTTCTCTCTCTCTCTCTCTCTCTCTCTCTCTCTCTGTGCCTGTGTGTGTGCCGCGAATGCTTAATAAGATCGAGGAAACACCCGGAGATTTCTGGAGCAAGGTCGTAAATCGTTCGGGTGAGTACCGAGGGATATAATCTCCAGACGTTTCAAGTTCGCGCGGCCATTAAAGTCGGATCAGTCCGGCGATCCGGACAACTTACTCGGCTGCTGTGTCGCTGTGCTGGCTCATCAGTCATCCGTTGGTCAAGTTTGCTAATACAAGTTGCGTTGTAAGTGCCGAGGGCAATTAGGATGCTTTTATTCACGATGGCTTTGCTAACGTTCCGTTATAATTTAGCAAGCTACAATATTAATGAGATAATCGTAAAATCGTATAGCTTCAATAATCTATTGAATATTTTTAATAATAAATATATCTGATTCATTGTGAACAGAGCACGAAAATTTCATCGATATTGCGTATTAAAAGGAAGAACTAGCCTCGCAATTGAAATGTTAAAATTGCGAATAATGGTTGTGTGCGTGTGTTCCGTAAAATTGAATTCCAATGATGGAAAGTTCAAATAGAGGACATTCGAAATAATATATTCTTTCCCATTCGACATTCTCCGGAAAACAGCGCGACGTCCTAAAGAAAACTCAAGCTCGCGCTTACTCAGGCGCGAGGTGTTGTTTTTTCTTCCTTACGGATGTTCGCATCGCTGCCGCGAAAAAATGCTGCCGCCTTGCGCAATTGAAGTGCGATGACATCGCGAGAGTGACACTTCTCTCTTATCCGGTTCTAAATGGGGCGCGTTGGCGATCGGAAACCGACGGACCGACCGGATTGGAAATTGCAGAGGCCTTGTTCGGGTCTGCCCTATCATTAGGTAGTTTGCAAATTTAAACAACGGTTTCCTACTACCGCCAACGCGAACCACTATCGTGGTCGAGTACACGGTTATGGTCAGCGTTACGTAACGGACCAGGGGAGAATCACGTGATGACCCTGATTGGGAGCAAAGCCGGTGGGCAAGAAGGCCCTCGGCTGACAGCGAACATAGAAAGAAATTACAATCGAGCGCATAAACAGATCGCGATCGATAGAGTACTGTCGCATCGCGGAATGAACCGACTGCCAACGTAAAAAATCGATTCATCGAGTCTCCGTGATGAAATCAACACTTGATAATAATCTTCAACTTGTTGTGAAGCACGATTACAGTTTATCATCAACTATTATGCTAATTATTCTATTCGTTCTTTTGTAGTTTTTACCATGTGACCTTGCCCACAAAATGCATACACATTTTACTGTTAATTCCGTTTGTTAAAAGAGTTATGAAACGATTTTGCATTTTTTTTTTACTGAAATTAAGTAGGTAGAAAACAATATTAAAAAAAATTTTTTTATACATGTAGTTAAATGACATTTTTTTATTGTTTCACTGAGTTTTGCGAGGATAATAATGATTATAAAATGCTAAAAGTACAATTAGAAATTTCTCCAGTTAATACATTATTTTGCTCTCTTATGGACATATTGCAACGTTTTTATGTATCTGGCGAGTATTTGTCGAATCATTGCTTTTTTAAAGGGTCATTTGGCCGACAAAGTTACAGTTTTAGACATTAATCGGTTTTATATTACTGAAAGTGCATTGAACTTTAGAAACGTTTTTACGAACTCAATTAGCACAATTATTTATCGATGAGTAAGCGCAATGACGGAATAATGGATTATTAAAGGGGATTTTTGTATCTTTGCTTTGGTGAAAACAGTCATGTTAATCGGATGAATGAAGCACGTGCCGAACGGTGACTACGGCAATTACGTAATAAAAGGGCATATTTAACGTTCCGTGTAATTAATCGACGAATAGAACACCGCGGTCACAAGGCGACGGCGTAACCGACCGCAATGCCGTACTTTTGGTCTCCTATATCGGTAGCACTAATGACAAAATGCACTTCAAACAGAAAAGCCAGATTATTCTCTTGGTTCCCTTTGTTTAACGCTGAAGGCGTGGATTCTTGTATTGAGCTTGTCAAGTGTACTAATATTATATGTCTATATATCTGCATATATATATATATATATATATATATATATATATATATATATATATATTCAAATATTGATTTTATTTCTCATCTAAGGAAGAAAAGGATTATACATATTTTTGTACAATTGTGATTGCAGTATTATACTTTCTCTTGCAATTATTTTTTTAAACATTGTAGTGTCAATTTATAAAGAAAATTTTCTTTTCTTTTTATTCTTTTTCATAATTTTATAAAGTTTGATATACAATGCATTTATATATATTTAAACTTCAAATTACAATTTTCTCAAAGTTTATTTAAAATTGCGTAACAAACAAGGCTATTTATTTTCGTAGTTTCTTAAAATCTCAGCGTTTTTTTAATTTGATTTGGTAACTCTTGATAATTCGACATTACCGTCTTGGAAAATATTCAGATATTATAATGGAAAAAAATGTAATTGCAATTTTAAATATGAATCGATTAAAATGTGGAATTTCATAAAAATGCTTGCGTAAAATATATCTAATGTAAGTCACTTTTGGTCATGATGCTTCATAATTACCGGGGAAAACAGTTGTAAGACCCCCAGGACAATTTTATGCGGTAGATTCGTAAATCGACGCGAGTTCTTTGGTTCTCCTCTGCGTGTCCTGCATAATCGATTGTTCCTGACAGCGTCTTAATTGCACTCGGATACGTACCACTGCCGAGGAAAACTCGGTCACAATGACACCCCGCGTTTTTGAACGAACGACGAATTCGTTCGAGCGCGGACAAGCGTTCTAATTAAATCCTTTTCCGAAGGAACAAACTCGCATCACGCCGGAGGAATTAACTCGCGACGGCTCATTAACGTTCAATCGCGACGTTGGATCGGTCGGTGCCGATGCAAAAATTCGCGCAGCTCGCCGCGAAAGTTAATTGATGTCTTCCTCCAGTCGACGGGAATAGATGAATTAATTGCGGCCTCAGACTTTTTTTGCGAGAGAGGCGCGACGCTGCTCTCGCGCAACGGAAATAGACGACCAAGCGTCCATGTTGAATTGCACAACGTTCGCTGCTCCAGAGTCGGGGATGATAGAATAGCCACGAGATCTTAATTGACCCGAGGGAATGCACGGCTATGAACCGCGCGCGTTACATACAATATGCAGTCAGCAGCCGCGTATACGCGCATATATATGCATGGTCTCGTCTCCGCGAGAAACACTACATGAGACTAATGACGCCGTCGTTCGCGCCGCGAACTAATCACGAGTGAAGGAGTAAGGAAGGCACTGATTATTACGTATTGCGTTTCGTCGGGCGCGAATCGGGATCCCTGTAGATTCCGAGCGGACTCATTTCGGTGCCGGTGAATCTCATAAGAATGGAAATGACACAATTCTCTCGTCGAATAGTTGAATATAAATCAGAATATCGGACCAAGATGCGACATTAGAAAAGTAGAAAAATATCTAGGCGAACTTATTTTGATTGCATTCGGCGTCTAATATCTATGTCTTAATTACACAACTTGCGGATAATTATTATAATAATTAGTTTCTTGTATTATCTTTGAGTGCGAATGAAAAATTATGCATGCATACATCCACAGAGAAAATCTTTAGAATTTATATTTAAAATGGTAGGTCGTGAGTCAACGTGGACTTTAGAGAAACTTTTACTATACTTTTGTAAAATTTTATTAAATTTGAATAAAAAAATTGTAGTAAAATTCTTTGATGTATTCCGCGACTTCCATGATTTTGAATTCTAAGAGAAAGTTTTTTCCGTGTAGAGCATTATGTACTTCATGACGTAACAAAAAGTTTCTGCAGCTGCAGCAATATCGTTTCTCGTAACTGATGACATTTTCGAAAAACTCGATGCGACTGACAAAGAATTAGAATTTTTTTGCGAATTAACGCTTCTGCAAAAGAAAAAAACAACTGGCTCGCGAAATTTCGCGGCTTTCCGAGTGTATCAGAATATGAATACTGAAAACAACGCGAGGTAATTAAAAATGATAGAGCGATAAACTTATCGGAACATACAACACGGATTGCGGCATCCGAAGCAGAAGCGAGATTTGAAGCAGGACCTCTGCTCTTATGTTACTAGGCGCTTAATCGAATATAACCATCAACCGGCATTCGCGCGCCGACCTAGAAAGACACAACAGTGATAAATTAGAGTCGCGCGAGGGGAAAGACACAACAGATTGGATTGTGCAAATAAACAAGTCTTTTATACCGGATTATGCTAAGATATTTTTTATGTTATAATCTATAGAGGCCTTGTATTTGAAATTTTCTCAATTCTTTTATTACTAATTGCATTATGAGTAACCAATAGCCTAACTAATTTCCCAAATAATTGAGTCATTGGCGTTAATTGCTAATTTACATTTTAAAGAAATCCAGCTATATTTCGCGAAATCAAAATTATACATAAGAGAATATCGAGATTTATGTACACTACGATTTATGACTAAAATATAGATAATTAATTAGGCACTTAATTATGAATCAAACATAGATGAGATAACTGATCGCGATATGCTTATTATCGGTATAAATGGAGTCATTTCATTAAAAGCATATGTGACAAAGCAGTTGCGTTCTTTGTATTGGCTTTTATCTGCAGCCATACGTGTATTATATGAAATTCTCCGTATGCCACAGCTGTAATAATAACGCAGCACGACGGAATCGATATTGTTTATAACAATCATCGCGGAAAATTCCGATTTTCATAATCGTAAATTTATGTGCCTCGGTTGCGTATTTTTGCAAGTGCAGCGGGATGATGGAAGGGGTTGTTTTGCAGGGAGAGCTATCAGCAAATGCGGAGCAGGCGAATGAAGTTGTATTTCACTTTTATGAGCGCTTTAACAAGTAAAGAATTACGCACACGAATAACATTTTACTGTCGGCTAGAGGACAGCTTATAACGGCGTGAAATATCGAACGCTCGTATGAGATTCGTACGTGTAACATTTGGCGTGAAAATGCATCCAGCATCTTACTCCACTGTCTGTTGACTTTTCGTTCTGTAGCGTATTCCAGGAAATAAAGACAGAATGCGATGCATTATTAGAATAATTTAAAGTATATAATTCTCGCGTAAAATTACATGTGACTGGTCATAATTTTTTTTTACAAAAAAAAACTTCATTATCTCTTTCACAAAGTGTTGTTGTGCGAGAAACGAACGAAATAAAGCGTGGAAAAAATTTTTCCTACAATCGTTTAATATCGCATTAAAATGCAAATTTGCAGAATTGCGTTCTACGTAAAATATGGGTATATTTTATTTGGAGAGAATATTTACTTGAATTGTGTTTGATTAAACTGATTGGATATATAGTGTGTTCCCGGTACCACGATATACTCGATAGAATACTAAGGACAACCCATCGATTGTCATTGTTTGATCGACCGGAGGAGTCTAGGGGGAATTACTGGTTGGCGTGCATGCATACTCAATTGAGAGCGACACAATATTATTCCTCGCTATGAATTTCGATGCCTACAAGTTTATCCATATGGTTGCTTGATAATAATTGAACATATGCACATTTATAACAATTTGATGAAATAACTAATTTATTACACTTCCTTATTTTTTTTGGAAAGAAAAAAATTGTTATAATTATTAACAATTTTTTTTTGGCTTTCCACGATATTTTACTCGTGCACATTGTGGTTTTATAAAAATATAAATATTTAATTTTATCATTCTAAATGTGGAAAAATATACGCAGATCAAAATTTTATTTTATTAATTTGTTTTCAATTAAAACATTATACTACAAAAAAATAATATGTGAAAATCTTTTTCTGGAAAAATGATGTCTGTTTTTTTATGTTGTGTTAAAAATACATTTATTTTATCATATTTGCTTATTTACGGCTCTGCAATATGAACAAACACAATATATTGAACATTATATTAAATAATATATTAAATACTATTTTTGAACAAAGATTATCAAGCTTTAATGCAGCCAGCTACACACGTGATCGAGCAATGCGCCACCAATGACACCGCAGCCTCCGACTTAATCGGATGATTATTCTGAGATCATTCTTACACTGATGCTGGACAAGCGGTGATATATATGTATGGATACACGGTTGTAACTGGCTCAAGCCGACTTGCTCCGCTTTCGCGGTCTCTCTCTTTGTCCATCTCTTCAAGAGCCACTTTCTTCATCCAGTTTTTGTTCCGTTTAATTTCTAGGACGTTTCACGAGGCCGCTTTCGCCGAGTCTTAATCTCTTTAACCGTGGATAATTCGCTATTCCGTGAATACGCGACCGAAGTGCATGCGGTGGATATCTCGCGCTTCGTCGAAAGTTTCCTCTTCCTTTCTTAATTCAACCGGCACACAATAGTCTGTTTCTCGGATCTCGAATAAACCACCGCGCCGCGCCGTGGCAAACGTGAAATACGAATTTGCCCGTTAGTCCGTTCTCTTTGTCAGCGACAGAGGAGATTCGCAGAAAGCGAGCTCTTCGCCTGTCACGTTATAACGTAATCATTTACGTATGTAACGAGCGTGTCGCGCGGTCGCGTTTATTACTTCATATAAATTATTATACCACGTCACTATGCGGTCGCCCGTACGTGTTTAGACTGATTTTTCGTCCACTATGTCATCTCATTCGGCTGTTCACGAACTGTCTAATCACGCGCTACCATAAAATTCTATCTTATTAATACATGACACAGCTTGGCTCCAGTTCCTGACGAGGACAAAGTTTGAAGGCGGCTTCAAAGTTTGTCGGCAGTGTCAGCGATTCCTCGTTTGCCTCGTGTATAAGTTATCCTCAATGCCGATAGACGCCATGTACGACCTCACTACTGTCCGGATACGGTTCCGCGTACTCTCATTCGAATACATAATTTTACAGCTTCTTGAACACGCTTCTCGAATACGTTGCCGCGATACACGCTCGTATGCAGATCTATTCGCTTATCCGCCCCTAAATTCCCAACTTTATTTGATACGCGCGTTACAAGATTGAAATTAAATAAATTATCGCGAATGTAATATTAATCTTAATTAGTTATTAATCTTTAAACGCAATATAGGATCTGGGAGACCCCGCATGAAATTTTGATCGCTTGCTATATGAAGAGGGAATGAGATAGAAAGTTTGGGTTAGGACGAGAAAAAAAAGTTTGAAACCTCCGCTATCGATCGCAACGTCGTGTGATTAGTTTTAGAACTCAACTAGAATTCAAACCGCACAAAAGTAAATTTTTTTGTTATTATATTTTTTTTGTTATATAATTTTGATAACATAATTATATAATTTTGAAAAGAATGATAATGGCATAAAAGTCTCACTCTTTATCTTTAAAACGTTGTCTAAACAAGTGTTTTTGTTTCGAAGATATAATTAATTTAAAAAAATTGTTTACAAATTTTTATTTTTGCTTAATAATGTTTCCTAAATAACTACACGATAAATCATTTTTTTCGACAATACTATTCGGTCACATTTCTGAAACTGAACTTTTATTAAAAAAGAAAAGAAATTTGTTAAAAAATATTGATTGGAATCAAAGTTATTGCTTCTCAAATTTGCAAGTCTTCCAAATTCCTTTACTATGTTCAAGGATTAATATTTGATTTTTTTTTACCTGGTTTATAAGGTTTATAGTTAATATACATATGAGAGTTAGACATAATAGTTTTTGTATCGCATACCTTTTTTTTTCACATTAAAACGTGATGTCGCTAACGGCGTCACGCGTAGTTCAGAATAGCTCACGTTAATGAAAATGGTAGACTAGAATGGATGATTGCACAGCAATGATCGATTAGACGTCGTCTGATATTATGCCGTAACGATGCGATGATTGTACGGATAAAAATAATCCTTGCTTCTTTAAATACTTCACTTCACGTGTAATGTTTTTTTTTTCAACCCTATCAAAGCGAAACCAATGCGCGTGAAGTACATTGCATACGTGCGAACTTAAGTTATTAACACGCGATTTTTACTTTTACTTTTGACCATTCAGGCATTGAAAACGTCATCTGCTTTGTTTCACGATGCTGCAGCGCTATAAACGTATTTTACTCCGAAATGGGAAAGAAATAGCTCAGAGCTTCATTATACTTTTGCGTCTTTGTTCAAACTTGGTATTTAACACTGAAATGCCAAAGACGGATAATTTGTCTGCCGGCAACTTTGAATGCCGTAATTATCGCTTAAGTGCATTTTCTTCTAGTATTTTCAGAGAGATGCGATTAGACTCGAACAAATACGCGTTATTGGTTATACAAAATAATATAAAAATAAATTCAACGCGCGTACAAAAATACAAGAGAAATCCTAGAGTATTTCTCCCTGCGGGGGAAACCGCATTTCAAAGGTAAAATTTTCTCTGGCGTATCCGAAAGCAGGGAACGTTAAATGTGGAACACGAATATTCGATACCGTGGCCATAAGCGATAAATCATTCGACTCGGGGGCTCAGTTTGCATATCTTAACATTATCAACGGTAAATCAAGCACGAAGAAAGCCGTTTTCACCGGAGACGCGGCTTTTTATACATACAATTTAACACGAAACGAGGTAGAAAAAAGTACCTACCTAATATTCCGTCCAGAGTTAAGTAGCGTGGTTTATGTTCGCTTTTATGGTGTCTCATATTTATAGGAGTTCCTTTCTCTAACAATAAGAAAGAGAGTAGGTGTGTTCTCGTGACCGAGAGTCCCGTCAAGTTATGTTTACCGCAGCAATTCCAGCCGACATAAGAGCGGAGACAAATATGTGCAGCCGCTAACATGATGAGAGAGGCTTTTATGACAGAAACAATCGCATATTTTATTCCTTGTAGTCTACGGAAAAGTAAGACATCTCGGATTTTTCTTCCTCATTTTTTTCAGGCTGCACGTATAACAATATTTTTATTTAATTTTTTACAACGTTTCCGCGAGATGCTGTCGTACGCATGATATCGTCATGAATTCCACGTGCCGCGCGAGGCGAATTGAACTCGACAAATTACAGATTCACGAAACGTACGCAAACGTAGGACAGCGATTTGGTGGTGGCCGCATATTAAAACGAAGGAAATGGTATTGTCGGCATTGTGCGTCGTAAATTTTTAATATTCTGCACCGAGTATCTCCGGGTACTGAGCTTCCAATAAAGTTTCGCTTCAGTTGAAATCCGGTCGAGAGTATCCGGAAGACACGGTCCCGCTATCTACTTATACTTTCGAAACTATTTGAATAATTTGGATGTGCTCGGCAATTTTGGCATATCTCGCTATTAGTTCGTTTCCACATAATTTTGTTGAACTATCAAAATAATTGTGAAGGACATGATTATACTCGTATAATGAGTGCGTTGCAAAAAATTTTGACATTTTAATAATCAGTTTAAGCGTCATAATTATTTTGAGGATTTAGCAAAATTATTTTTAAATCTGTGCCTAGCTAGATTTTTAGATATTTTAGCGCAAAACTGTTTTCGTACAATCGGGGTGTTTACTACAGGGAGAAATTGGGAAAACCTAGTTTTCAGGAAATTTATTTTTTATTCTTGGAAATATCATAGATTTTCATGAGAGTTTATATACTTAGGAAAAAATTTTAAATTTTATTTTTAAATTTAAATTCTATCTCTTTTTCTGACAAAATTGTTCCTTTAATCATTTTTTCTTAATAATACAAATTCAATTATCAATATATCAATGTATATCTCCCTGTACATTCCCATGTGACTCGCAAATTTTTATTTAAAAAAAAATAGTAACAATACATTGAATTACATTAAAGTTTAATTTCTCTACTTAGAATTTTGAACATGATCTCTAGAAAATCCGAGAATTTGCAGGGAATTTTTTTAGAAAATTTGAGTAAACATTTTGGTATAAGTATTCTTAATTTTAATAATAATATGTAATATTTTAATAGCAAGTATTCTTAATTTGGTATAAGTATTTTTAAACAAGTAGTGCACTGAGCTTATAACTTTTAATTGAAACATCATTTGTCTAGATTTTGTACAAGCGATTTAAATATTAGGTACTGGAAAAAATTGGCTGTTGCCAATCGAAACTCGTATCGACATCGTGTCTAGTAGGATCCTTGTTAATTGCTCAGGATGGATCCATTAACGCGATATCTCCTATAGACATGCACATGTCCGGGATGTTCGGATAATGAACTGCTGACGGAGCGACATTACAGCCGACTATGTGGCACGTGTTATCGGATATTTCGGCTATCATTTATATTCTGGCCTATAGATCAAAGAAGAAATTCATTTAGAACACGTGCTCTCACAAAACCGCGACGCCACACCGATTTGCTGTGTATCTAATATCCTATAATTCCGTAATCTTCGCGAATATTTTGATGAAATTTATCTTTTTTGAAGTACATTACAAATGAATTAACTTTTTTTATAAGAAAAAGTTAATATTTGGAAAAGGAATAATTTATTGTCAGATAAAGTCAGTAAAAGCACAGCGTGATATTAATTTTCATAATATCAACCTATTGAAATTATTATTATTATTTCTTGTTGAAAAAGATTTAATGATATTTGCACGCGTTTCATAATAATATCTATTAATTGCAACGCGCATGTCTCCCTTCCCCATTGTCACTTTCGAATAAAGCATAGTCAGATAAGAGAGCTTACATGGCTCTTATTATATGGATACCTGATATATATGGTAACGATTGGAAAATGGGGCACCATTGACGCTCATTTGTATAATTCAGCAGCTGAATATTAGCGTTATGTCGCGCAAAGAACGACCGCTAGTTACGCTCGTTCTGCCGCGGAAGATATCGCTACCATTAACGGAGGAGCGAATTAAAGTTTCAATGCCCACGAGAGTCTCGCGTTTTAGTGGAATCGTAGAGAAGACTGCGGAGGACCCGATGTCCTCCGCACTGCCGGTAATTAGCCAAGATTCCGAACGGAAGCGCTGAGCAATTTTAACCAATTGGAACGACAAACGCCACCGCCGCCGTTGCTGTCGAGCCGCGGTCGAGTATAGTGTTTCGCGCGTTATGGAACGGCATGCTGCGCTATGCTGCGTTAATATCGGCAATTTGATACTGTAACGAGGCTCCATTTGCTCATTTCCAGTCGTGCGAATTCGTCCTTTTGATTTCTCTCGCCTTAGAAGAGTTTTTTTACTTTGAAAATAAAAAAAAAACACTTGCAATGGTAGCGATGAACAAGAATTTAATCTGTGACAATTCTACCGTGAATCATTGAAAGAGAAATTGTTGGATGTAATGAGAAAATAATAAGTAATAACAAAGACAAACTCGCTTTGTCTACAAACGTAATTAATCGAAGATTTTAATGGCCATTAATGAGCAAATTAAAATACATCTTTAATATGAAGATATTTTATTTCTATATACACGCTGAGAGAAATTTATTTGTTGTGTTTAAGTAAAAATATTTCCTTTTAAGAAAATAGACATATTATCTTAAGTATATAGTAGATTTGTATTTTATATACTTTTGAATTTAAATAATGATTTTACAAATAAACTAATCATATTATTAAATTTAATTAAATTTATTTCTTACATTAACAAATCTGATTATCTTGAATATAAAAATAGTTTAATTATATTACAGTAAATATTTTCTAAAATTGCAAGAAAAAATTGTTTGGTTAAAAATTGTTTCTTTATTTTATTTATATATAAATATTTCAATTAAGAAATTTTTAACTTGACCGTAAGTAAGTAATGGAATTCACCGAGTAAATAATTGTGTCAAGTAAAATTTTTTGTTTTAAGAAATTTTTTTCTGTTTGTGAATAGATCTTTTAATTAATGTAATTTAAACATTTAACGGCGTTTCATTAGGTTCGCTGCAGGAGAGTCCCAATTGCCTACAAATCGTTTGCTTACAGTGTCGTTTGTCGACATCCCAGCATTTCCCTACAAATTGTTTGCGCACAAAAAAATTCTACCTACAGATTGATTGGCCACAGTTTCAATTGCGCACAATTAGATAATTGCATTACGAAAACACACGACAATATTGTGCACAAGCAGCATTATGCTACACAAAAATTTGTGCCTGCAGATGGATTGTTTAAAGGCAAATTTTTTTTTTTAATATAAGAATTTTTGCTTCTCATGTCACTTATCAGCGCTTAAACGATCTTTTCTAAATATACCAGTAGATATAGGAGTTTAAAGCTAACTAATTACAGACTGCATGACTCAAATATGCGACCGCCTAAACGATTTTTGTGCGCAAACGGTCTGCAGGCAAATAGAATGTTGGCAAACGATTTGTAGGCAATTGGGATTCGTAATTTACAAGGAAACGTGCATTAATGTTATATCGTTAAATTTCTCTTAACTGCAACTTGTATATCGTTAAATTTCTCGTAACTGCAACTTAACATTCGCTAAAGAAGACTGCAAGTCGAAATGTTCGGATTAAAAAAATATAATTAGAGAATCTCTATATATTCAGAAATAAATGAAATATCTTCATATTAAAGATGTATTTTATCATTGTTGGTTGTTAACTTTTGTTTAATTATAACTGTGTAAAAAAGTTATATTTTGTTAATTTTTATAATTGTTATTAGAACTTTTTAATAGGTCGAGAATAAATTTGTCAAACTCCGAGTATTTGTCTCTCTCAATTTTGTATTATGTACTTTGTGTTATTTAGGTGTGCTTTTACTAACATAAATCCGCGAAATTTAGTTCATGCTCTTGTAATCCTTTTTGCCCGACTAATGTTGATTAATAGTTAATTCCGCAAGGGATTATCGTTAATCGAGGATCGCCCATCCATTATCGTTCGGTAGACAGGTCTTCTTGAACGCTTACTGTCATTCTAATCGATATATTTCTCCTTAAACAGGCCGGCGAGCGCGTTAACATTCTTCGCGAGAAGTCGAGAGCACGCGTCCGGACTTCAACGATGGACTGTGACTCGCTATCGAGAAGGCAACACACTGGCAGGAAACGAAAGGCGTGACGAAGACTTCTTCCTGAGACCGTAAAGTTCCAATGCTATTTCGTCGACGGGCGAGGGAGACTACTCGACTGTATACGCGTACGGTGGTAAGTAGATTCTTGTAAAGCCTTTGAATATTCCTTTGCGCGACCCAGATCGATCGAAGAACCGAAGGTGAGCAACCGCGCGTTAGCCTCGTAGGTCAAACGCTCTTTTGTGATCCTCGAGATCTGTCCTGCTTGCCGAAGACATGCGCGCCACATGGGCGTCTCGAAAGCCTGAACGATGAACGATCCGGATACGGTAGATATTTTACTGCGACACAAAGGCGCGCTAGGTTTACGTTTCTCGAGCCGGGAAGTGTGTCGCAGTCAAGCCGAAAAGTTTCGGATTGCCGGTAAGCCGACACGACTCGTTGATTTACGCTCGCCCGCTCGGACCACTTTTGTCATTTATCACTCCCGCTAGCGTCCGGCATACACGTAACATATTCGAATAACAAATTTTTTTTCTAACGTCACTCTACATCTTAGAGTAGTGACTGTTAAAATTAAATTAATTGTATCGTGCTAACTTAAAAATGACTGGCATAATCGGATAATAATTTTTTGTATCGTTTCAAAAGCAAATCTCGTAGAGGAAAGTAATTTTTCATTTTCTATTATTTCCTTTTAAGATGTCTGTAAGGTAGTCGGTCTTGAAAAAAAAAAAAAACTTTTATGATTGATGCAACTTACGAAGTGTTGGAGAAAATAAACTGTTACAGCCTTTGCTTTTTGCGGAAAAAGGAATGAATATTAATGTTGTAATAACTTGTATTGCGTATTATTCAATTACTATAGTAACTTGCATCATTGTTATTTTATGAGTTATTTATATCTAGTTATCTTTCAACAACTAAGCGTAAACTTCATGTCCCGTGAGGAGAGAGCACGTGCATGCAGAATTTTGTTCTCTTTTATGGAGAACCCGGGACCGATGTGTCGCGCACGAGTTTATTCAGGCAGACTTAGATATGAGGCTGCGTCTGAGACCGATATTTCTCGGGTGGGATATGTTTTTCAACCGGAACGAATACGATAGCGCGAAATATTGATGCCGACTGTTGAATAAGATCAGTCGATAGTCCAAAGAACTTACCGAAAATTGGAGCAAGGATGGATGACACAGTGACCTGCGGTTTTCTGTCTGATCCGTTCCTTCATAAGCGCCTTCTTGCTGCCGAAGAGCTTCATGGCCAACTTGTTGTCCGTCGGCTGGAACAGGGCCTGAAGCTGATTCTTTAGGAAGCTCTGCTTGACTTCCTGGCCCGGGAGGCCCGGGCCCGGCTCTTCCTTCGGCGTCCCATAGAGGGACACGTCGTCCACCCCGAAGTGGACCTTCCCGCTGCCCTTGTAATTCATCTCGTTGCCTATAAAAAGATTGTGCGGTCGTCAGGTCAGTGTCGGCCGATAATCGTCCATTATTCCAGGACTTTTATCGCCATCCGATAGCGCGCGCCGTAAAATCTCGCACCCGTCCGATAAACCCGAGCCGAGTTGCGCGATAGCGTTCGCACAAAGCACAAATCGCGAACTGTCCACAAGCATAACTGAACTTGTAAACTCGCGCCACGATAGCGTCCCGACACGTATGACTTTAATGTCGTTAACCCGAAGTATCTTTATGGCTCGTGAACTAGCTCGTGAAATTTGCCGTGTGCAAATTTGACGGGACTTTTTACAGCTTATATATGGTTAGGAATAAATTTATTTGTCCGCCTCTCGAAAATATTAATTGTCTAATAAGGTCAAATAAAACTGATTAACCTACGGTTCAAATCTATGTGTCACGATACTCACACGTATACGCGCGCGCACACACACACTTGGAAATTCATGATATCATTCTGTATCTTTGTTTTGTTGCCACATCTTTTGCTTCGATGATATAATTATACCTCTTCCACTTAAAACAAAGCTTTTCTCGAGAAACACTTTACTTATGCTGTACCTAATAATTTATGCACAATTTTACATGCCACGTTAATTTTGATTAATTCTAATACGAATATCTCAATTTAATTTTCTAATTGTAAATTACTCATGTAAATAACTAATGGAATATTTCTACATATAACTAATTATTTTGTTTAATACATTTATAGATATTGCACAATCCATCGATTACATTAATTCTGACTCATATTTGTTCTTTCTCGTTATATAAATCACTTTTGTAATTTTTGTAACAGTCTTGATCTAGAAAGTAGCAAGAGCGAAAGAAATTCATTGCGAAGAATGCAATTGTCGGTTATGTCCTCGCTTCTAGAGATAAGTGTCGACAAAGTCGATGGCTATCGATAATCGTATAAACCTTACGATTTATCAACACTCACCGGATTTACGCGGTTTACGAACGCCCCATAATGTCCAACTCGAGATAAACTCCTCGTACGAGCCCGACCGGGAACCAATATCGTTCGATTTTAAACCGTCTCGCGACGGCGTGGCGCCTTGCTGTAAGAGCGGCCTCTCTTGCGCCACGAAAACGGATCTTCCTTCGTCGTCGACGTGCACGGCCGCCATGACGTGTTCGCGAACGAGAACGAGATGAAACGGAATATCGCGTTGACCCGCCGGTCGAAAGGCAGACACCGCTCAAGACTAGCTTAAGTAACGGAACAAGGACGCGAAGAAGCGCGAGAGGAGACGCGTATCCACTGACCGGTTTTAGCCGGACGAACGAGTACATATTGCCCGGTTCTTTTTCTTTCACGTGTTGGTATACGCTAATCCCCGGACGCTCTACCACGATTCCTGCCGCATCGCGTAAGAGATCCAATGTCATGATCTATTGCGCTCATCACGTTGTACCGTATGATATTCGAGATGAATGGACGGAATAGCGTTGCTGCGTTTTTAATCGTGATCAACGGAAAGAAAGAGAAAAAAGAAATGCGGAAAATATTGTGGCTCTTTATATATTATTATTTGAGAAATTTTATATTTAGCAAAGTATCTCAAAGTATATGTTACTTGAATAGGTGAAATTTAAATTAGCATTGATTTTAGATTTCTAGAATTTTGTAGAGATGGGAATTTTCTGTTTCTGTGTGTGACGTTTAAGAAATACATTTTACTTATTATTATTTAGAGAGAAAGAGGAAGAGAGAAAACTGTATATATATTTTCGCCAAATGTTAAAAATTTCAGTCATTTATTATATTCCGGTATCCAGTTTATCATCATATATTTTCAATTTCTGCTAAAGATCGGGTTTTATGCGGCGAATATTATATAATGCGTCCAAAACTAGAAAAACTTGATGCCTATAATGGCTTATATTTTGCTGCGAAGGAGCGTTGAATTTGCATTCATAAATTCGCGTAGGTACTGCGCTGGAAAATCCACACATTATCGCTGCTAATTTATATGAGCGTGTTAAATCGTTCTTATTTTAAACAGTTTTATCCCGAAAAACAGCTTTCGAGTATGGTAATCGTTTCTCACGAAATGCATCGCGTTGCATTATACATTCACGAGGAGCACATCTTGCAGTATTTAAATTCCTTCTGTCTCTCTCTTTCTTTCGTGACATTTAGCGTATTGCATTATCGATTTTCGCTTCGATATTACTTGTATTGGGGTAATCTCGTTTCGCAACTTCAATTATTTCGATATAAAACAACGCGGTTTTTTTTCCATCACCATTATCTACGTCGGACGTATTTCGTCAGTGAGCGCATCATCTCACACCACTCACATTTGTGCATTGTAGGCAGTGGACAATACACCCCGTTACACACGTGTATAAGCGCATGTCACTGATCCGATCAATGATTTATGACATTTTACCGCAAGCACCACAATGCGGCAGCCGCACTCGCATATATTTGCGAGAAATGAGTTTAATTCGACGTTTATGGATGTTTTGATTCGATTCCGTGACCCATTAGCGCGATATATGTTGTTAAAAAATAAATATTTAGGCAATTGTGAATAATCGAAAATTCAGCCCGCAATTTCATATTCAGTCGTTTCCGCATCGTGATTTGCATAACGTGGACATTACGGTCCACGCTCGTTATCGTGGTAACACAGCAATGCAATCGCAAAATTCATTCCTGTCGTTAACATTGTATCACTTTATCACGACGGATCTCATTAATGTAGTTTTCACTTGCATTCTTTATATTCCAGCGAGATGTTTGCGAAGATCGTAAACTCGATTGGAATTTATAACGGTCGTAGACGAGCTTGCGTCTTGCATTTTACGCAGCTCTCCGTGAAATGTCTTTCTTGTACCTCAAATAAAGTGCGCATTTATTTGAACCCTATAGTACTTGTAAGATATTTGCACAAGTAACGGTGCGAGCAATGATAACACTTTTATCAAGACTTACAAAGCATATAGAAGCAATGTAAATAATAAAAAAAGAATACGTTCGCATTGAATTTCTATACGAAAAGAATAATTTTGCTGAAAATTATTCGAAAATAATTTATAATAAATCGAATTTCCTTAACTTTGAACCATTTACACTTTATGAAAATTAACTGTTTAATCAGTAGAAACAATTCGCTTGTTTTAATCAAGTTTTACGTGTGCGAATTGTTAACAACGTATGGTGGCAACATATATAGTACAAATATTTTCAATGCGCATTTGTACAAAATACTTCAACATTCTTAGTGTGCTCGCGAGAGAATAAACACTGCACTTAAGAATACTTTAAGGAGATCATTTTCATCTTCGACGGCGGCGCTTACCTGTGTCGCCCAGGAAATCAGTGATGAGCAGGGTCTCGTCGTCTAGAGCAGTGACGAGACTGTCTGTACACGTGTTGGTGTTCTCGATGCTGATCTTGATGCTGTCATCTTTGTTGAGCCGTGGATGATTGTTCGCGGCGGGGTTGTTACTGGCGTGGCAGTTGTTGTTGCCGATCTGCTGGCCGAGCTGGTGATGGGGAGAGCGCACGGATTCGGTGCTGCTGGTGTGCAAACTCACCCCCGTGGTCGCCCTTCCGTTCACCAGCCGTAGGCTCGGTGCCCGACGACCTCCGCCACCGCCGCCACCGGAACCGGTCACAGAACGGCCGCCACCGCCACCGCCGCCCTCGCCCTCCCTGCAATAAATTCTTCAATTGTATAATGCTTTTCTTCTCATGCTTGCTGCAAATACAAGCTGTATTTCGGATAGATCTCGTAAGCCTTCGTGGAAGTTACTCCACGTTTTTTTTTGCTATTAATGAAAAACTCTTTGCAAGATTTTCCTCTCGAAAAAGATTGAACGAGAGTTGTCTCGAAGGACCGTTTTTGTTTTGCTGTGATGCGAATGAACATTGTATCTTATACATCTTGAAACAAAAGATTACGAATATATGGCAGAGGAAACTCTACTTTAGAGAATGCATCAGTTTCATCAAAGAAAAATTGGAATTGGAGAAACGCCGCGGCGCGGGCGCGGGCGTTGCGATACCGCATGCAACGATTTTCACTATTCACGTACACATATTATTATGGAAATCTTTGCAGCGTCGTTTCGTATGTAGCACAGTGATTCGACACAATGGATACCGCGACATTTCTTTCATATTTTTCAAGAGTACTTTACAGAAATATATTAAAATGCAATTTTGCAAAATTAAGTTTCGAGGATGCAGATAAATGAAATTTATTTTAAATTCTATTTAAATCAAAATTTGTTTTTCATTTATTTTTAAGATCGATCCATTCTCGAATTGCGTTCATTATCGAATGTTGTGAAATCCCATTAATATCGTTTTAGTTTTGAGTTGTTAAAGACAATATTTGCTAAAGTCCAACAGTTTTTCATTTCGACGTGAGGGACATTTTGACGAGATTTTTCCACAAAATATAATGTAGGTTTTCTGTAACATATTACGTATATTTCCAAAATAGACGTCAGGGAGAGGATCTAATGGTCAATTACGCGTGACGCCGATCGCCGCTGGTATCGACAGCTTCGACGTGATACCTGATACATTAATGCCGATAATGCGTTTTCCCATCGTCACGATGTCGCGCGTATTTTCAGTTCACCGCGAAACATCTCGGCTCTTCGCGACAGGGCAATAAATTTTTTTTTCGACCCCCGGCATATACATATACGTATGCGCGAGAGCACCGCACATCAACGGCGGATTTTCACTATTGGCACGCAAGCTGGGCGCTTCGTTCTTCTTGCATACCAACAAATATCGATATCGTGAATTGGAACGCGCGGGGCATGACACTAACTGCAGCGAAAGTGCAATGGTATCGCATTCTCACGCTTTACGCACATGACATAAATCAAATTCGTTCGCGTGCCTCGGAATCAAATTGTATTACCGAAATTGTTAGGAACCACAGCTGATAGACAGAACAGACAATCTACGTTGGAGTAACCTCACCAATTCCGATCACGTACCGTAAGGCATACAAAATTAGTTGATCATTAAACGGTCATTGCTACACCGATAACCTTTGCTTGTTCAGCGTTTCAAACGTTTTAGAATGTTGGAGATATATGAATTTACGTAATTTTTTAAGATAATTTTAGAATTTTATATTAAATAATTTAATAATAATGATATGACTAATTAAATAATAATAATAGTTAATGGATTAATTAACTAGGCTTTCTATAGTTGTCCATCTTTTTTTATATAATAAAGTAGAGAATATTTAGATTGCATAATTAGATAATAAGTATATTTAATTTTTTTTTAATGCTTTGTATTACCATTCTAATCATAGTAATGAAACATACAAAAATTGCACGAGTTAAAATGAATTAGTTTATTAAGTCAAAGCGGAAAGTAATTCAAAACGACACGTTAAAGATAATTCAAGATAAAATTTTATTATCTACTGAAGGAAAAATTATTAAATTTTAATAAATATGTATTTGAATAACACTAATGAAATATTTCCTAAATTTATATTAAATATAAATATATGTATTATATATTTATTTATTACCAGAACTACTAATTAAATTTTTGCATTATTTTTTTTTTTAATAGAGTAGATATTTATGTACTGTAAGTAAATATTTCATTACTATTCGAATAAATATTTATCAAAATTTATGAACGTTTTCTCTCAGTGTAGTTTTGACGTGTATGTGGGTGTTTGATTGCATTGAAAAATTATTTTTTATTGCAATTATAAAATATTGCAATACATTTCTATGATGTAAATTTTGTCAAAAAGTGTGCTCGTTTTATATTCGTCGAAGCAAGCAATGGTCGAAAATAACGCAATTTCCGCCACACTGTGTTGCGCCGCTGACGATGCGCCAATCGCGTCCATCCATCCGCTTTACGCATTCAACGGAAGAAAAACAAATTGTCGGAAATTTTATCGTGTCGATCTAAAGTGCGACGAAGTACGGCTGAATATTAAATCACGTAGTTCGTAATAATTGCACGTCAACGTGACGAGCAAATAAACCAGCAGGCGTCGGGAAAGATGTCGGAAAAGACGTAAAAATAGCGGACACATCAGACTCTTCTTGCGCGCGCCTTTATAAGGTGGATACTTGTCTATCGAAAAGGCTGCTCACGCAAAAGAAGCAATAGTAGCAATAGATAAGAGAAATCCACCAATAAGTGTTCTACGAAGTAGAACATCTGTTTTTCGATATATAAAACGGAAAAGCGACGAGATAGGGACGGAGGTAGGCTGCGGAACTCGAGAAAATGTAAGATGATAAAAAGAGGAAGAGAAGATAAGATAGGAGTAGCATGCACAGGATGTTTTAATGACCAGGAAATATTAATTATCCTGTAATTATCCGGTAAGCAAACTGTGAAGATAATCATTTGCTTTAAAATTATACCATGTTTTTCGCGAGTCCCAATTCTTTTACAAGACTGCGTGGTATAAATTAACTATCCGATTAAGAATTTCGTATGTGAATAGATTTATTTCTATTATATTCCCGATTTGTTGTTTCACACAAACATTTAATATTTTTATACATTTGTGCAAAAATGCTATATTTCGGTTGAAAATGTTTTCATCAAATTCTATACTTTTCTTGCTTTTTATTTTATAAGACAGTAAACAATTTTAATTAAAAATTATATTTTGAGTTTTTTCTTTCTCTCTCTACTTTGCTCTGTGATCAGAGAGTCGGCTTATAATAGTCTATATTAGTTTATTATTTTGATAATGTCGAATTATAACTAATACTATTTATTTGAATTACAATAAACAGAAGTAGATTTTCGTGCAGCAGCAACGGATTATAATCGAATATGCGCACATGTTCAGCTTTTATAGAGCTAAATCTTGTCTAGAGGAAGCCGCGATGCCATTGTATGCACCACTTGATACGTATATATTTGCGTATGTGTTCGAACCAACCTCTAGTTAACGCTGGAATCTATTTTAAGGAACCTCCCCGCCGGGTAATGCGGTCGACCGCGGCAAAAAGCATTCGAGTCCTGATGTATATGCCTCTCGAAAATACAAGATAGCCGTGCCGGTAGAAAAAGAGTGTCAAGGTTCGCTTTCGATTGCTATAGCTTTTCTCAATTTGCCAAATGGCAGGACGGACGAACCGAGGGAACGACCTGACCTGACTGTCTTTGACGAGATTGTGCCATCAATGCGGATATTGGCCTTGGCTAAGAGAGGTGTAACGGACCTTACAAAATGCCAACGCTTTTTAATTTTTACTAATGTACTATATGATAGTACATTAGTACCTTCGACAGAGGCTATACTCTTATCTGATTTTTTTTTTAATTCACTTTCATCATTTAGAAATTTTGGAGTTAAATTGGCAATGCCGATGAATTATATTTTATATTTATTAACAAGAAGTGAGACGGTTCTTTATTTTTCCCATAAAACTTTTTTGAAGTGCGATATTATAGGCGAAAAATGTTTGAAACAATGAATATTCGACGTTGACGGGTGACAATGCTATATCGTAAATGTTACAAAGGTGGGACGTTATTCATTTGAGGGAAATTGGGAAAGTTGTTATTTGCGATAATCAGAAAGAAAGAAAGGAAATTATATATTCGCCGAACTGTGCGGTATAGATTTTCTGTCTTATGCTGTTTGCTCTACGTATAATCGCCTTCGTTTCTCGACCTCAATTTATCATGTTCTATCGAAAGGCGAATCGAACTGAACGTAAATCAATATTGACGCCGCATCTTGCTTTGCTAGTGCAGACGAAGTTCGTCGTAATATGCAGCAGAATCCTCTAATCGTGAAATACCCAAACCTAATTTAAATTAAGATAGCGCATAGTTATAAACACTCTGGTAATCAATAGTTTAGATTGTCGCATTAGCAACCACGATTCTGCAACTTGGAATTATAGATGTTTCCAAAATGACACGATGAAAACAGAATATACAGTTTTTTCGTATTATGTGAATTACGCTTAGAGGATAATAGCTTATTATTAGTGATTAAACTAAGATAGCGTTTTTGTCATAATTAATTAGAATGCTGCACATAATTGTTATATTATATGCCGCAAAAAAATTATATTCAATAAAAGAATTGAATTATTTCATCTCATTTGCCACTTCCGCGTATTTCTATATGTGTATAGATTTTGTGATTATTATGTTTACTTTCGAAAGGAAAACAATCTTTTAAACATTACGATAAGGCGCATGAAAATTAAGCATTTTAATTAAAAAAAAAACACGAACATATTTTGATGTTTAATCGTTACGTCAAATTAGATTTTGCACGACATTTTAATACATAATTTGAAATTGTATACCGTGTCAATGTTTGTTAATTCACTTACGCATGCAATTCACTAAGTGCACGTTCTGCTTGAAATGGAATTCATAATTATGGCTTTCGATTATGATCGTTTGTCATTGTGTAAGCTCATTTAAGCGGTTAATTGGATTCGAAATAATTAAGCATTTAATAAGAAAAATCAACTTTTCCTAACACATATTTCTGTTAAAAGTATATTAATTATCTACTGCTACAATTATTGTTGATTTATAGCTTTTTTGTAATTGCAATTTTACAAGTAATATTTATAATTACGTCTTTAGACCTTTATGATTGTAGTATTTTTTAACTATCTCAATGATGCGTTAAATGACGTATTTACTAAAGAAAAACTAATCTTCAAATATGTACCCGTTAAAAATATGCATTACATGCTTTATTGTACAATTTGTTTTTTATACAATTACAACTCTTTGCGATATCTTGATGGAGAGAATATCTCTTTAATCTTTTACTAATCGCGCTTCTTTTACATTTTACAACTTGCATTTACAATGTTGTGATAAAATAAGGAAGTACAAGTAAGAAAAATAATTTATTATAAAGTGGAAAAAAAAATACATCATGCAAAATATATAAAGAAATTTGCAAGTTGGATATTAATTTTGATGATGAACTTCAAGGACTTGACGAATTTTAAGGACTCTCACGAATTTTCGTGCCTCTTCTTGAGCGGAGTTTCGAGAACGGCAAGCAGTTAATAGTAACTTTTAAATATTTATTAAGAATTTTTGTATTGAATCTTTGAGTTAAGAAAAGTGTACATACTCGCGCGTAAGATTTACTTTAATTTAACGTCGAAGTTTTGTTATTTGGTTACTACAAGTCGACAGCTCGCCTTTTTACGGTGCGTGTTCTTGCAACATTTTTATTGAATACTAAAAAGCTTTTACTATTTCTCGTTTCTGGCGGACAGAATATCCTGTCCTTTTTATATGTCTCCGACTTTCTGCCATTTCGATGCGCAGTGCTCATACATTTGTTGGGCGCGGGGGGGCTATGCAATTCCGACATTCCGGCACTACGCGACACGAATTTGAACGTTTGCCTCGGCATTGTGCAACAATAGAGTTTCATGGTCCAACGAAAAACTATTATCGCCGTTATTGTCACTGCCGTAAACGATGAAATCGGTGCACGGTGTAGTGTGTCTCCGATCGACCGCACTTTCCTTTAAAAACTAAATAGAATAGCCCAAGGGAATTATAAATTTTTGCGCAATGGAGGGGGTTTGTGTAATTTATATCCCTGCATTTTTACTAGATAAAAGTTGCAATTATTCACGCGAGATAGTATTTCAGTTAGAACGTCCAGAAATACACTAGTTTAACAGGACGCGGTCAGTAGATATGCATATACAGTCGCTCGAGATTGCATGCATATATACTGACCGTGCAAAAATGGCACGTCGTCGGTATTAACTCTTAATTGCCTCCCATTCGAAAACTATGAAATTCCGGGGAAGCAAGGAACGAGAGTCCCAACAAAGTTTTTTTTTCCCGTGCGTCTGATTTCACATTCTACATTTTACTATTGACATTATTTAGTGAAAGTATGTTGTTAAAAAGAAAAGTTAAATGCAAAGCGCGATTTTATGCTTTAGTTGTGTATATGCGTGCAATTCTTTTTATGTATTATAGATCTGGCGATATATCTTCTCAGATATTACTTTCAGAGCTCTCTCTTCGCTCGTACCTTCTTATTTTAATCTCCTCTTTCCATTCTGATAGATATCCGCCTCTATCGAGATTAAGGTATTGTGATTTTTTTGTAATCTTAGTCAACTGCGTTCTGCATACTCGTTATACGACTCGCTCGACGAGATTTGACTTTCCTTCTTTTCTCGCGTAAAGCCGCATCGCAAGTCGAGCTTGAAAGCTGGAGGTAACGAGTTGAAATGAACAGAACGCCTTTTACATATTACGGAAATATGCCCGCCGCGGCTCCGCCGGCAATTTATAACTGCGAATTTATGCCGTTGGGACGTACAAGCTCCTCGTCATAGCGCATTAAACGTTCCGCATATTAAACGCTTCGCTGCTTATGAGTAACAGTATGACCCCAAGTGGCATTAGTTGGGAAGAAAGAAAAAAACACTTTATATATAATGCAATCTTTCCTTTGACGTCCTTTGAAACAATTCTGTAGAAATGGGATAGTGACGAAACTTTACGCACAAAATAATTAAAAATTCATTTCTAACAACGTAAATGTTGAAGAAGATTGATAAAGGGAGCGAAACCGAATTAACTCTTTTAAATAAGTTTCAGAATTTATATACGATGCGTATTTTCGAGTGAAATAATTAAAAAGTTGGATGAGGTACTCCGTCCTCATTTTCGTGATAAAGTTATGTATATTTTTTAATGTGATCACAACAAAAATATGCGGGACTAAGTTGGCGCTTTATGTAAACTGTTATATTTGTTTAATTAAGAATTATCAATTGTTTTTATTTCACTCGCTTTTGAACGTGCACGCGTTGGAGCGCACGTGTTGTCGTTCTATTCAGCACACACATTGTCATCGCATTCATTCACGCACACTTGGCGGAGTGCAACAATGGAGCGATTATGTTCCGGGTAAGGTACATGTGTCGCTTCGCACACTAGCCTCGTATGTGCGATATGCTTGGGATAATTTAGAGTAATTATGCCAGAAATCAACACGATAAAACACCGAACAAGACACTTTAAGAGTCATCGGTGACGGCATTGCGCAGCGTAACATTGGCACCTAAATGGCGTTTAATTTTGCTGCGTCTGTTTTCGCGTAAAAGTAAAACAGTGAATATTATGGATGGAGAATTACGCAACATTTAATCTGAATTAATCGAATACGTCAATCATTGCAAAACGATTATATAGTGCAATATGCAACAAAGACTTTATAAATAGTGCTTTACGATGCTTTTGAATTTTGCAGATATAATGCGCAAGATTTGACGATTTGACGATTCTGATCAGGGTTGATAAAAATTGAGGTTTAAATATATTATGTATTTTAAGACTTGTGCACTGATGGAAAAAATTACTAAATTTTATTAAATATTTGTTTTACTAATTTAATTTAACCATCTTTCTTTTATTCAGTAAATATTTTATTGTAATTGTTCAAACAAATATTTATTAAAATTTAATAATTTTTTCTCTCAGTGTGATTTTAAAGCATATTGTGTATTTAAAATTTGTTTAGAACATGTTTAAAACATGATTTTTACCATACAAACTTGATCCTAACGCGATTTATATTTATACTTTTGTAAGCCGATTTTCATGGACATATAACGGATACGGGAATTGGTTCCGGATGATATATTGAATACGAATATTGTAATCGTTCCGTTCAGCGAATGTATGCCTGACACATTTTTCGCTGACGATGGACGTGACACGTTTTACATGTTTGCTGATCATGCGAATCGAGATCAAAGGATCACGGCGGTGCGACGTAACGATGGCGCAAGATTTTTGTTATAAATTCGCGGGCTTCCGCACAAACGTTTTAAGCTCCGAGCTTGTCTTATGGCGAGTCGGCGCGCGATTTACTCCGCGTGCAATCCCTGGAGGCTTACTCTCTCGATTGCTAGGAAAAAAAGCGAGCTTTACTGACCCATTTACTTGCGCAGGCCGATTCGTTTGGATTAGCAGTACCTAGTTATACGCCTCACAGAACACGCTTCTTATGCCGGCTTAACGCATTTGCGACTACTTGCGTTCTCGGTATGTCGTACCATAAAAAATATTTAGCTCGCTCGTGCTGCTGAATATTTTTTTAGCTTCAAAGAAAATGCAATAATTAAAATAAATTAATTTTCACGCTGATTTGATTTTAATTAAATTAAAATAGACAAGAAAGTTAAAGAGAAATATTGTACATTATGATCAGAATATTAATTATGGAAATATCTTTCAGAATTTTATAAATTATATAATATTAAAATTAAAATCAGAATTGAAGTTTAAACCTCTATTAAAAACCGCTGTATGATATTAATAAAGCTTACGCGTTCGGTGAATAATAAGAATAGTTTATTATCGTGAATATGTTAATGTATGCATTCTTTGAAAACATGCATATTCATCAATCTCTATTCGGTTGACATAATCAGAGTTCGATCCCCCGCATTTTGTAAAATTTTCCGCGTATTCGCAGCTATGATATACCAAATCGAGTTTAACATTTAACCCGGCGTTATATGCCACAGCGTAGGTTTTGACATTAAATATATAGTCACTACGGAGTTTCGCTAATACGTTTCCATGTTTCGTATTTATTCAGCGATATCTAAAATTGGATGCTTGTAGTTTGGTTGCTTTTATGGACTTCCATTTTATGTGATAAATTGACGGCATTCTTGTGTCCGGCGATTTGTTTTAATCCGCGATACGTCGGACACAAGGGATTGATTATGAAAACGGCTTTTTAACGTCTCTCGACCTTGCCCGAATTTCATTTGACGGATGATCTCTCGATGAGATCATGCTTTTTCACGAAAACGCAGCACTTCCGGCTCCCATAAATGTATATCGATACACTGAATTTATTTCGCTGGTTTTCCGATGATGTATATTCGAGATTTATGATGAAGATTCGCGGTACAACATAATATTGAGCGAATTGCATTTCCTTGGCTCAATCTTTCGTTATAAATAGTGGCAAGAAAAAGAATTAATCGCATGTTTCTAATCACGATGTTTACTCCTATTTCCTATCTCGTTAATTTTTTTTATTGCTCAAATTTATTTTTTATATTAAAGCAAATGATTTTCTCGCGGATAATATCGATAGTAACGTTTAAAATGTTAGAACAGCGTAAACAGAAGTCGGACAGACTTAATAACTATTATACATTGGCATTATTGCGCCGTGCCTGATTACGTCGGTTATTCCTGCAGATATTCAAATACCGTGCGCATCATGGATGTACGAATAACTAGCCGGGGGAGCTCCGCAAACTTTCTCGACGATGATATTCACGAAACAGACAATCGTAGTCGGACAATTCGTTTGCCGTCTCAATGCAGCCCGCGCTCGTGTCCCACGTGGATCGCACAATCGAGCGAATGGCTTAGAATTTTGTGGAATTTCCTATATATACCGGTACTGTACCATGGGGAATGCGCTGCACGAGAGTTTCGAAACGCGATGTGGCCTATATCTTCTTTGCTCCGCGACCCGAGATGCATTTATGCCCATAGCTTTTTAACCGGTGGATCAGCGCGCAAATGCAGCCTTGATTAATTCCCCGCGAATCGCCAGCTCCGAAATGGCATTCCATTGGCGAATCGCATTGCGCGTTATTCCTCTGTGAAACGCGTATCGTACATGCGCTCCTATTCTGCATTTGTTAATCGAGTTTCTTTCCATTTTGTCTCCTGTTTAACAGTCATTGTGATGTGCGCGAATCGCGCTTCAATTATCGCAGATTAAACAACGAAACGATTGCCAATTTACATTTATCGAAAAAGTTTCGCGCAATAATATTTATGCGCTACATAGCTCTCAGCTTTAAATCTTTTTAAATAATGCTATAATTTTTCTCATAAATAATAATAACAATGCGTTAAATACTAATATGACAACGTTATTGCTATATTAATGCATTATTTACAAAAATTTACAACAGCGATAAAGTATAAACATAATATAAATATTATCGTGCTCGAAACTTCTGTCGTGTGTAACCGTGTTTATGCGATAAAAATTTTCCTATTTCGCTCTCTTGTAAATATTTAATGCAAATGCATAATTATCACGCGTTAGAGACCGCACTGCAATTTAAGATAAAAACTATGAATATGGAATAAATAAAACTGATATTATACGAGGTATTTATAAAAATTGTCTCTACCTTTATATTTCAGAAATAGTTGTATTAAAATTATGAATAATAACCGTGAAATACGTGTTCGATCATTTAGAAAGGTTTTTCTTTTAAGAGAGTAGCCCTTCGAAATGATTGAATATATTTCACGGTTTCTCATAATTTTGCACCAAAATACAGGAACAAACTTTATAGACATCTTATAGTTAGTTAAAGACAGATGGAGAGAGCAAGAAAGCGATAGCATTGCATTTTAATATAATTGCGAGTTTTGATTGAATATAGCAAATTGAATCATGGGTTATCTAAATGTCAGTTTGCATGTGTATCAGTCAACTTTCTTTCTTAAAATCAATAGTTTATTATACGTGAATAGTTTATTATACGCATTATGTAGTTTTAACTTTATTAAATTATGTACACCCCCGCATACATTATGAGTAATTAATAATGTTTGTATCAAACATTAATTAGTTGTGCACAACATTATGTAAATTATAATTATATTGATATATTTCGCTTTCAATTTGCAAGAATCTCAATTTATCTCTTTATAGATGATATCCAGAAAATTCAGCTGTGTCAGATATTATTTGATATTTGAACATTTTTTATGAAAAAATTTGTAAAAAAAAAATAACAAAGTTTTGAGATTATAGATTTAAATGTGTTACAGAACAAGAGAGAGAGAGAGAGAGAGAGAGAGAGAGAGAGAGAGAGAGAGAGGGAGCCGTTTGAATGTCAAAGCGTATTATGTTATTTCCCTTTTTAATCAAGAAATATGATCATGTTTCGCGCCAGATCACGCAACGCATAGGGCATACCGTCATTTATATTTTTGTAATTTAATAATACTTACACATATAATAATTTTTAAAATAATTATATGAGGCAAAGTAAGTTGTTTAAGCAAAGTAATTGCTTGATAAATTAACGTATTATTAAAATTACAAAAATATGAAGAATATTAAAAATGATTCATTAGTTTAATCTAATAAATTTATTACCATCATACACGCTCTTAAAAATTTAACGTTTATTAAAGACAATGAATAGAGCAGTAAAAATAGTATTTCACAAAAATCGGTTAATAATTGTGTCCTGTGTTTGTGTGTGTGTGTGTGTCTGTGTGTGCGTGTGTGAGATCTCGCTGGTAACATTATTAGTACAAAGTAGATTTTTACTGGATATTCATTTACCATTGGTGATAATAGGACAAAGCCAACTCAGATCGGAAATAACCTTCTTTTTCAACTAAATTATCTGTGTGAGCACCGTGAGCACCTTCGGGAAATACTTCGCGAAAGTATTGGTCTCATCGGTCTCACTGCCAGCGCACGTAATTCCTACACTTAAACTTAATCGCTCGAACGTTAGTCCAGCCATGCGACCTTCCAAAATTAATCGTATCGAGAAACGGACAACCTTTAATTAATTTTACACACACACACACACACACACATACACGTTTTTTATTGAAATTGATTATTTTGAAATACATATATAAAGTACTGTTTTTGTTTTGATGTTGAACTGATTAAGAGAGCAACAATTTTTTATTTTATTGTAGCTTGAGGAAAGTTTGAGTACTTATTTTAATTACTTCTTCGTGGACAAGGAAACGGTTTCATTTTATAATGTAGAAATATTGAGACATGCTAAAGCAATGTTTATTTTTAAGAAATGAGAGTTATGAGAGAGTCATGAGAGTAATTTTCTTGTGAAACAATTACAATTACAATTTCAAATTTATACGAAGCATTTCCAACGTTAAAAATGGGATTGCGATGCTTTCGCGAATCTTTCAATTGAGAAATAAAGTGTACCCTGGTCTATACAGCAGTCAAACCTCACTTTCATCGATTAAACTTCAAGATATTCGCGTCACACCTGAAGTCTCTCATTCGAATTCCACGTTGATATACTATGGGTCTTCCTGCTATTTCTCGGCTTTGGCCATCGAGAAGAACACGCGGCGCATTACGCGTCGATGAAAATCCTTGAATGTGTTCGGAGACGTGTTGTTCCCAATGTCACAACGCTATACCATAATATTAATTAAAAGTGAATGTTTGAGTAAGTCGCTTTCAGCGGAGCGTGTCTTCCTTGTTTTAATCAACCAGCAGCTTTGCAATTCCAAAACAAAGTGACATATCTCCTTTGATTATCATAATTAACTAGCCAAAATTATCTCCCATCCTAGATGTAATAACGTAGGAATTTGTCTACGGTAGTAGATTAGACTAGTAATAAATTATAGTATTGCGTGACTAAAATAGACGTTAATTTGCGATATTATGGTGATTGGCATTCCACTTTTTGTGCGAACTGTCATTAAGCGTTAAGATTTCTTGCGTTTCCAAGATGAATTACACAATAAAAAATAAAATGTCTTAGAAAGTTAAAATAACTCAAAAGTTAAGTTAAAATAACTTATTTTAAGTTATTTTAACTTAACTTTTGAGTTATTTTAATTTAAAATTTAGAGTGGATCTTTTGGGACATGCAAAAATGTGTTAAAATTATATTTTATTTTTCACTGTGTATGTTCCCTCGTGTTTCTCACCTTTTTCTATTACGTATTTTCCCGCTCAATTTACTTTCTTAGAACTTCTTTTTCTTTCGGAAAAATGTCTTTTGAGATCAAATTTTTGGATTAAATAAATAATTATTACATGTTTTGTTAGAACAATTACAACGAATATTTCTGTATAGGGAGGGGGAGGGGGGAAGAGGACGATATTGACTGATAATAAAATTTTTAAATCGCACACTGCACCAGTTGGAATATTAACCAGTACTGCGTTAATCGGCTTATAAAGTACGTTATCTTATCATTCTTAGCGATTTAACCTACTGCTTGCATCGCAGTTGCACTAGCACGATAAAATCAATATTTGCAACACGGATTAAGTCTGGGAAATGTTTATCGTGTGAACCTAAAAGGAATTTCTGTAGAAGTATTTCATTTCCATTCATTCTTTTACTCGTTGACACTACGTTAAAAATGAAAAATCGATAATGAAGTAATAAATCAAATAATAATGACAGGAAGAAGTTATATTTAAAAAAAAAGGTTTTCTAGAATGAATAAAAAAAAATATAGAATAAAAATACGACAAAAACTTAGCTGCTTTGAGTTAAAAGTATAAAAGATTAAAAGTTAACTTCAGAAAGTTGTAATTGTTTAAACTGAATTAAAGTGACGACAAAGAAATAGAAAAAATGGGTGATGATTTGTAATCGTTCGTAATAGACTTCGAGTATAAAGGATATTTCTAGGAGATAATACAATATATAATTATACAATAGGTGATCATTAGTCATTCTGATATGTGCCACACACCTGGCGAGTGCGACGCGAAATAATTAATGAGAAAGAAAGCACCAGATGCACATTATGCTCTATGGAATTGATATTTGCTAAAAATTTTTTCCTTGGTACAATTTTACGGTACGTTACGAATTAATTTAAAATTTATTCGTATATTTTTGAAAATCTCAAAGATTATTATGAATCATATTTCTCAGATAACAACTGTGCATACGATCTTTTTCACTGCGATGCAAACTTACCAATAAAGAGACAAGATAATCTGGTATAATGGTAAATCGATAGGGCCGACGGGCTTTTTTTTCCTCAGAGCGATATTTCCTCAAAGATCCTTTTCGCGTTACATAGTTACATCGATCCTGGCACGAATGAATCGGCGCTCGTATCATTGATCCATTTATCAAGGATTGCGTGAACGGATGCGAGGTGAAACGTATCCGCGTACTTCCAGTTGCCCGACGCGTACAAAACGTGTTAGCTGTATTAAATTCGTCCGGGAATCCGAGCGAGGAAAAGGTCAGCCGGACGCCGCTTAGGCGGCCACAAATATTTTGCCACGCGCTCGTGTCGAGGGGAAAAAAAAGTTCGAGCAACAAAATTCACGCTCAGAAACGTCCATCGAAAGCCGTCCCGTGCGCACGTTCGAGCACGCGTGCTGTTGAAACGATCGTACGTACGATAACGAGCAAGAATGAGGCGAGAAATGCTACCGGGTAATTTGCTGTCATCGTAAAACAGTCGCGATAAGCATTAGAGTATCTACGATATGCAGATTACCGAGTGCCATAGTCGTTTCAATATTCCTTATCCGAATGCTCGCCGTCACGGAGCGGAGAATACCAGAGTTTCTCTTTAAAAGCTACACACGATGATCGCATACCGATGGTATATCAACGTTTCTCTGTGATTTTGGAAATATTCCGTGCATACAACTGGAAATATCTTCCGTCGTTCGTGACACTTTTCCGATAAATCTCAGATCACCCCTGTTACACGTATCGGCAGCAAAATTGAACCGCTCAATCATTTATTTATGAACGCTCATCGCACAAAATCAGTAAATTGAGTCTAATTTTAATTTCATTGGACAGTGTGTTTTATATATCGATGCTGGTTTTAATTGGTTAAACGTGTTCTCGCGGGATGTAGCATTACTATTTCGCCGTGTATGTGTTTCCTAACAGGAATTTTCTGTCGCTTTAATGGACGGCTGACGTTTTTACATTTTCACTGGAAATTCAGGAAAGTTCAAGAAAGCTTGAATAGCGAGGCTGCGGTATACTTCGGGCGGTCGGAAAACTCCGCGGCGGAAATACTCTTGCATTTGATTTTACTTTCGTCAAAGCCCGAGAAAAGCCACGCACAAACCTCGGAGATCCGATAGAGAACTCTTTGGAAATCGGAAAATCCCACTGAACGTCGGCGAGCGAGACCCGCGGCAGTCATCCTAAGGAGCTTCCTGCTCTTTCTTCTGAACCGGAAGGAAGCCCACGCTTTAAGGGTTGGATCAATCGATCAAGGGGAAAACTCTTCACTCGCTTTGTCGCGCGCTTCGCACGTCCCTACAAAGACCCACTTCACATTTGACGATTTATTCACGGACATATCCGTTCGCCGTCGTCGTCGTCGTCGTCGTCGTCGAAACCGGCGGACGCGAGAACGAATGCGACAAACGTCACTACTTACTGTGCTAATCGTAGATCGATCTAATGCACGTCGTCAAAAGGAATTCGAACTCGCGTCCTCGCTGCTCTTTCCTCTTCCGGCTCGCTCAGTGTCACCCGCGAGCGCCTGCAGATCAAACGATTTCTCGGCTGCGGCTCCGCACGCTCGATTGCCTCCAGCGTTTACGCGCGACCTTTCGACGACGGTCGCGTATTCACGACGACAGTGCGATTCATCATCTTTTAAAAATCCTCGTTCTTCACTGGTCCCATTCAACGTCACGACATCAAGAGACGTGCAACGAATTCGCGACAGTTTTTCGCGTGGAAGAAGATCGATTCGTTTGATAACGCAACGATGATCGGATGACACGGACGTTGGCTCGCGTATCTTCGCACACACGTTTCGAACTAATGCACTCAAGCGATAACTAGATAGATAATGAAGCTAGTCGAAGAATTCTAAGTTAGACGGCTGGATAATTAATTTTAGGCTGGATGATCCCTGATTGACGCACGTCATGTGGTCCCGCGCGAGCACGATAAGTAGGAACGTCAAAAACTGTTCGCGAAAATCGAGGCCCGAACATCAGCAGCACCGTATAAATGTCAGCTGCTGCTGCCGGCTGATTCGAGTCGGGAGTCGGGAACGCGCGCACGTGTCGACGGTCGATCGTCGGACTGTCGCCGGAGCGAGTGACGGCGAACAGCTGATCGGTGGTGGGCCGAGAGCGAATCGACCGACCTGCCCGACTCCTGCGAACCGACTAAACGCGCTCTCTCGTCGCCGGTTCTCTCTCGCTTTCCTCGCGCGGCCCCGCAGCCTCCGGCTCGGTCGCGATGTGTTCTCGCCGATCGCGGAGTGTCCTGGTCGAAATCACGATGTCATCACACCACCGCGTAGTCTGTCATCCCCAGTGTCTTAGCGCGCACGTGCTGAACCATGAAAAGGCAGACGGCCGAACTGACCACTCACGACACGGCTCTCCCTTGCACCGGCTACGCTTCCGCTGCAGCCCGACTGACTGAACTGGGCTGGCTTGACTAATGCCTGCATAGCTCGAGCAGCTCGAGCCGGAGTCTTCGTGCTCTCTTTCTCTTTCTGTCTCTCTTTATATCTTTCCGTATCTCTCTTTGCCTCTCGCTCTCTACGTCTAGCCTCGCGGGATAGCTGATATTCGAATTGCGCTGAGACAAGAGGAAGAGTGAGAGAGGAGATGCAGGATGCAGGGCGCAGGGCCACGATGTAGGAAAGAGAAGGAGTAAGAGAGACGGAAGATGGAAAGAGAAGAGGTGGAGGGTGACTCCTCGACTTCCTCGTAGCATGCATTTTCCGCACCGAACGCGACTTGATTTCTTGATTATTGTGCAGGTACATTATTAAAATAACTCTCTAAACTAGTTCTTTAGCGGCTGGTATTCCCCATGCTAATCCGGAATATAATTTGTAATTCAGACTTCTTCAATGTTATGAGTATTTTTCTCAATACTTATCACGATATGACAGAATAGAATTTATTTTCTAATTTTATAACTTACAAACCTTTAGTCAAATATTATTGACTATCCAAGGTCCAATAGACCTAATGCAGGCTGCGCTTTAAAGATTTATATAAAATAAATAGAAGATTATTTAAATAAATGAAAACGATATGAGTAAGAAATATAACGAAATAAATCATAAAAATACATATATCTCTGGATTTGAATCAGTGAAATTTTATGATTTGTTGCAGTGCTATACTTATTAAGTACTTAACTACAATCGTCAATGATAATTCACTGTCTTCTGAATAAAAGAAGATACTCTCATTGATCAAAATTACTGAAATACAGTGCATATATCTAATACTAATTAATACAGTTATAGTGTTGAAATTAGTGGCATCTGGTGAAAATTAGTGGAAATTACATTGAAAAATAGAATTTAGTAATCATAATATAGCTATGATGAAATAATTTCCATTAAATGCTTGATTATTATAATCAAATATTTAGTAATATTTAGTAATTATGTTAATAGTAACCAATTGATTATTAAACAGTTACTAAATATTACTAATTTATTTGATTATATTAACTGAATATTCAACTGAAATTTTCATCAAAGTTTAATAACTATCACCTAGATTCGATTATTATTACTAGACTTTTTTTTAGTTTATTGTATTATTCACTGTGTTTGAATAATATACCGATTTTGATTTAGAAAGAAAGGAAATTTGCGTGAATGTTGAAAATATAGCACAGATCGAGAGAAAATTATGCATACATATATGTATACACATATCTACATATTGCGGTACAGTTACTCTCGATTATTGTGCACATGTATATATATATATTTGTACATTCCTCTATCCATAAAAATTTCTAAAGTAAACTCGCGTTTTATTTTTCGTAGTTAGACTGCAGCATTGTATGTCGGCACTTTGCGAAAACGATGTTCTGTGGTGACGAGATTCGGCGTCGAATGATTTCATCGGCGCCGTGCCTTGTTAAACATGAAAACGTGGATTTTCAAGGATAACACGTGAAATTGGAGCTGCGCGAAGGATTTTCCAAGAAGGATTATCACGAGCAATTCATGCGTACTATTGACCCGAATAATCTGTTATTTCGTCGCCGTCAAATTTATAAAATTGCACGCGCACTCGATATTTCAAGGGTTTCCTCACAAATCATATGCAATTTCAATTTGTTTATTTCCAGGGCATTATGCTGTTACGTTTCTGTTTGCAGACATATATATATATATATATATATATATATATATATATATATATATATATAGTTACGCTTGAATTTTAACAGTTTTTAAAGCTGCGTAAATAGCGTCATCTCAACCCATTTAATTATACACGTGCATGTAGCGCATATAAAATTTCAACTTTAAATAATTTGTGTGTAAATTGATTATTAAATTTGCTATAAAGTTATTAAGCGTTTTACACACGTGCGTGTTTAATCGCGAAAAATATCGAGGTCGAGTAAATTTCGGATATCAAGCTCTACTAATGCGATGGGGTATAAATTTGATTATTCGTCGATACTCTACATAGGGGAGTCCTTCTCGCTCTATGAGGTTCGTAAACAATATCGAAATATAATTAACCGTACCGCAATATCCGCGCAGTCCGGTTTATTTCAACACGTTATAAATCGACCTCGCACCTGCGCTGGAAAAGAATTTATTCAACAGTTCATTGCTACACCGCCCGTGCTTTTGTTAACTCGCTCGCTACCGAAAGAAGTGAATGTCCTTCATCCATCTCGCCGTGGCATGACGGAAAAACGGCAAGAAAAATAAGGAAGTAGGATTTCACGTGCAGATACATTCCTCGCGCGTGGATAAACATGTCAGTGGTTTTCGATAACAAATATGTTCCTCGAAAATATTTGAAAATTTTACGCAATTGTATTTTTCGCAGACAGAGCAAATTGTGATTGTACGGCATGGATAAAACGAGACCGAGACATCTTGGAATGTTAAAAATTCTCATTTGCATACTATCACGCTCCTTGCGCAGATGATACGGTCATCGGAGAGACTGTGTGTGTGTGTGTGTGTGTGTGTATGTGTGTATGTGTGCGAGCCCTAACAAAATACTGAATTTTACAAGTCTGATAAAGGTGATTTGACTATAATGCTTCCCGCGCTAGTTAACGTTCTAATTATTACGGTTGATTAATCTGTAAAACAGCGGAACGGATTGCAATTAATACATCCGCTGCGGATACGTTTCGCAAACAATAAACTATTATCACGCCCTATCGCACTTTGACGCATTTCCGATCATGACGATAATAAACGAGAAAAACGATTCGCACGAGCCTACACGGCTTGTACAAACAAGCACGCCTAATTAGCAGAATTATTATGTAGGGTGTCGTATAAATCGAATATTCTTTGAACGATATCGGATATTTTTTAATATAATTATACGATCAAGAGATTACTCACTCATGAATAGGGTGCTTGATTGATTTCCGATTTCTTGTGACTTCTTACGATTTCAATATGATTTTAAAGTGATTTTGATTTTTTACAAATTTGAAATGATTTGAGATTTCAAATGCTTTCGTATAATTTCAAGTGATTTCAATTTGATTTCTTAAAGATTGGGCTGCGTTCCGAAATTCTCTGCCAATACTGAAAATCTAGTATAGTCTATCTATACATAACGTGAATTATATATTTTTAGTATTGGTAATGTGTATATCGGAACACAGCTTTGATGTTGAAGTGATTTCAACTGATTTCTGATTTTAATTTGATTTTAAATTGATTTCAATGATGGGTGCTTGACTAATTTCATCAGTGAGTAATTACGATTGTGTCTATGATGACACGTTAGTAGTTATATTTAACATTCAAGAGATTTTAAAAGTTTGATGCGATAAACTGACAATAAATGCTTAATTTCATATTTTCACAAATTCACCTTTTCAATTTATTTTATTCATAACAAACATTTCATTTAAATTTTGTGGGGAAGGGAGATTTAGTAATCCTAGGCCGCTATCTAGAAATTGTCAGTCAAATGTACAGACGTCACGTCTCCAAGCGCGACACTTGATCGGATTCGTGGAGTCAATGATATTTTTTGCGAAATCCTTTGACGCACGTTTGCATAAGTATTCTTGATTTCCAAGAAGAGAACGATCTATCTGCTGTTACATTTCGTTACTTATCTGTAGATCGCGACTTTCCGTTCAATCAAAACATTGATTAATCTAAGTGGTCAGTCTCGGTGTGGACTCAATTTGCTTGCAGATTCGTCTTATTTACGGTTAATCAGGATCAAACGGTCTCGTAAATAATTTGAGTGTCACGTGTCCGGCGCGACTGTGCCAATTATCTGTCACGCTGGACATATCTTATAAGATAACGTCTATGCGAATCGCATAAATTATCTCATTTATTGATATACGACCATCGTTGGAAAAAAAAATAACAAACGCTTTCGTTTCTTTTATACATAAATTCTCTCGACTTGTACAATTGATCAACGAATCCCAACGGCGGGTATTGCTTCAAAACCGTTTCAGACCTCTGTTAGCAGGTGGTGCTGCACAACAGGAGAGACTCTCTGCCTTACCACCCTATCGACATTTAGACATATATACATAGGATGCACCAGAACAAATTTATAACAGTAGCAAAATCTTGCTCTTCAAGTCACATGTATTTGTTCTTTCTTGATGAGCAAGACTGCCATCTGGAATAAAGATATTTTTTGCATATGAAATAGATTGCATTAAAAAACTGAGTATTACAGTTATCGATAATGAATTAGAAAGTCACTTTGTCGATACTTCGAAAGTATTGGTTTACTTCTTAACGAAATAGTGAAAGCGAGCTAAATTTGACTTATAATTTCGAATCGCGTATTTTTCCATCTGTTAGATTTCGAACGCTGATTCCATCCGTTTCCTGGTACACAGTCCATAGTAGATAGTTAGCAACTATTGTCATTTCGAGCTTGTCTGTTTCCTGGCACACAATCTATACAAGATAGTTAACAGTTGTCGTTTATAACTTCACATTATACAGTGATGTCAAAGAGTAATGGTAATAAGAAGAAAGCCATCGCAGAACGCTGCATTCGATACCTCGCATGCTTTTATAACATAATATCCGGGGTTTCCGCCGGAAATCCAGCTGTAAAATAGAGAGATTCCCTCGAGAACTCTTGTCCTGCAAAAGGCATCGATGCACTTGACGATATATCTTGCGAGGACTGCGGAGGAAACTGTTATCCGAGATACTTCGCACCGCGAATTTCGATACTATCGACATCGCTTTAACGATCCGCGCGAGACTAAATTGAATAGAGGGCTCGAGATCGATCCTACGTTCTCGTAACCCGATTAAAGCCTTCGTAGTTATTGGAAACTTCACGCGAGTTATTGGAAAATTATTCGCTGTCCCATTAAATTAGCATGTAAAATTAAACATCAAACCCGACGTCATAAGATTGTTGCGTTAAAAATTTCACCTACCGATGCACACTTCAATTGTGTATCACTTTTTTTTTTTTTTTAATTATTCTATTAAGTGAATCTAATTAAGACTTCTAATGAAGTTCTATAAGTTTTCTAATTAAGATGTTTAAACGGGAATTATTGTTTAGAAGAATCATACCGTCCATCAAATGTGAACTTTCCTGTGATTAAATCGCGTTATTATTTAGAAGGTTACGGCAGTGTGATGTAATCTCACCGCGCTATGTATTATAAATGCAGTTTGCAGTTATCTAAAGTTTGTACGTGCTCAGGTGTATAGGCAATGGGATATAAAATTATAACGCAATGTTACATATACATATAACGCAATATATACGTACCGTGTGTGATTCACCGAGGCGTAACAGTGTCCTGTTCTTTCGGACGTAAACGCGCGCGGACGCGGCTCCCGGAAGTAATTTCTGTCGGGGAGAATTCATATTGCCGAATCGACCTTCGAATGGAGAACTTCGTTCTCGATGCGCGTTTTAAAGAGGCGGCCACGACGGAAACGCATACGTGCCGAGCTTGGGAAATTAATGTACGAAGCCGCGTTACCGCGGGTTCCGCTGAATGTGTCCGGCGCATACGCGCGTGCATCCGAGCGTCGTCGGGCCTGCGGCCGGAGGCCACCCTCTGTGAAATTATAGCGTCCGATGCACGTTGTGCACAGACCTATAAAATCTAGTAGGTTATCGATTAGGAGCTCCTACTCTCGCCACCCGATGTTGCAAATCTGGATATGCCCCGGCCCATTCACCTGAATATCCAGCAACGACGACGACGACAACGACGACGACGACGACGACGACGACGACGACAACAACGACCTCAGCGACGGTAGCGGCGGCGGCGGTAGCGACAACGATGGCGACATGATGTGCGATTTAGGTCAACAGATCGTACAACTGTACCTTTTCCGCGCAACTCCCTTTTTCAATTAGTCATTAGACAGATTCGCGGTTTACGGGATTGTACATACAGTTGTTTTCCATTTTTTTTTCTTTTTTTTCGGACCATCTCGATTGGCATACCAATGCTTTTCCCCGACATCGCTAGCAACGTGCCTGACATACATTTTACCTTAGATTTGATAAAATCAAAATAAATATACGTCAAATATAATATCTAAAGGTTCTTGATAATTCCAGAAACATATTTACGATGACAATGTTGAAGATATAGACACAAACTAATTAGGAAGAAATTTAATTAATTTAAATAATTTTTGCGCACAAAAACCTTATCAAGATATATTGCTTAGCATTTGGTAAATTCAGAGTAAATGTACATCTAAAATTTCTTAAAGCTATTAAGAAGATATTTACGATAAGACTACTGGAAATGTTCTTATAGGTATTAACTGATTAGGAGATTTAAATTTTTAATTTGTGTACACGAAATCCTTTCAAGATATATTGCTCAGCGTTTGGTAAATTTAGAATAAACATATCCGTCTTGATAAATTTAGGAAGATATTTACGATAAGAATATTGGAGATATTCTTGGACATAAAGCGATCGGGGAGAAATTTAGATAATTCTGCACACAAATTCCTCAGAATATATTGCTTGCTATGCAAACTAATTAGCCCGGTGTATTCCGTCAACTTTTTACGTTCTCTACGATTTAATCATTTATGATACTCGGTACCGTTAGATTCCGTGCAGCTAATGAATGTTTACTAAATTTAAGTCGCGTAAAAATTTCCACATTAAAAAATGTGCACTTATATTAATCGATCGCCGAGACTCATGTAAGAATAGTCATGTCGCCTATATAAATCCATTGATTTCATCCCGACCCGCCCACGTGCTCCCCAAAAGGAATTATTCCTTCTGACGGCCATCGCCGTCGACCTGGCACCGTTGGGAGGGAGGGAGAGTGTGCGTTTATGAAAATGTATTTTAAGTTTGCCCCTGTGAATCGCGCTGCCACTTTCACCCCCTTCGTGCTTCGAGTCTTACGTGACCTACGGTATTAATCACGTCTTCCCCCAAGGGTAAGGTCATTTATTGGGCGCGACGGCAAACGAGGCTCGTAATCTCTGACGTAGACGTCTGCGGTCGCCAGATGAAGGCTTCTTTTCCTCGCTCCGGACTCGCGCCCTCTTCGCAGATTGTACAAGTGCGCCCGCACGTGTTCACGCTCGAGCGTGTGTGTGCCCACGCTCCTGCGGCCATGACCGGCATGCCGGGTGGCCTCCCTGCCGTACACGCACCCCTTACGCTCGTAACTAATCCTGCGATGACAAATGTTATCGCGCTCTCCGATGACGTAACGGCGCGTGTTAATGATATCGCGTGCTAGTTTCGGATGCCGCGCCTAATTACGCGCTATACCGCTAAATCTGTTTGGGATCGATCCGGCGCGAGCGCGCCGGGTAACCTTTCGATTTAGACTTCCGTAAACGTCACTGGGCCGATTTTTAAACGGATTTTTGCGATGACGAGCGGTATTGGCCAGCTGACGGCTTAATCAAGTTTTCTATTACTCAATGATTCGGCATAATCGATTGAACGTGATAATGGAAAATATGGATTCGCCGATTCAATCGATTGCTCAAATGGCACGCTGTACCACGTTCACGTAACACATTCGAATCCGTCAACACGGAAGAAATATAACTGTGAGAGTGACTTTTATATCCTCCGTGCTGCAGCGTCGACAATGGCCTCGATGTTGAACGAAAAAATTTCATTGTCAACGTTGCACAACTAGCAAATTTGCAGTTTCTAGCAACACCCAGAGAAAAATTATGATTAAAGTCAAGAAATCTTTTTTTTTTAAACATATTTTTTCAAGTTGAAATGAAAATACTTTTGAGAAAAATAAAAATTTATTTGATTTCAAGAAATGACGTTATTAGCTTTTACTAAGGCAAATAAATTATTTGTTGAAATTATTTATTTAATTGAAATAAATAACTTTTTAATTCAAAGAAATACTGATGGAATTATAAGAATTAGTTTACTTGTTTTTCATTTAAAAATATATTTCTTTCATTTAAAAAAAATTTTTGTTGCCCAGCCAAATTATTTCTTTGATTCTAATAAAAAGAAATAACCAAGAAATTTTTTCACATCGAAGAAACTTTTGTTTGACCGTATAGCAATGCACAAATTTGTTTCATACAAACAAATTTTGACTCGAAGAATCTTTTCTCTGGGTGAAACCTCACTGTATTCACGATACAGAATTTATTTATTGCAGTTATATAATGATGATATCCGTCTATCATCCACATTTGATGTTTAAATAAATATGCAATTATGCAAAAGTTGATTCCAAATATTATTTTTGATAATTTTAAAATTTGCAAAGAAGGAACTATAGTTTCAAAATGCCATTTTCTACTATTTATAGGCAAGATTGTTTCTGTCTTTTTTTTTATTTAGTTTTGTGTCAACTTTTGTTAAAATGAAGATCTTAAGGCTCTCTCTTGATCACTTTCTTTGTTGATATTGTATACTAATTATAACAATCCAATGATTAGAAAATAGAAAAGAATGGCATGTAATTCTGGATTATTTTATACATTATTCTTTGTAACAGTTTCCGTTTTATTAAGAGTGAATAGATATTATAAACGACCTAGATTTTTAATATAATAGCTCCCCGTTTTGCAGCGAATATTTTTCACTTCTAAAAAAGATATCGTACTTTTTCCAGTGTATCGATACTTTGATTTTGAGAATAAACGCGTTCGTGGTGACGACAAAGCGGTCATGTCGTGTATAATAAAACATACACGACGTATACAGCACATGTTTTTCGCGCAAAATGTCAGATTGCCCTTCGGGCGTGGATGTCAAATAACGCGATATCGATCATCGTATATTACACAGGGTGGTCCAGACTCGTGACTGCAGATTCTTTGACAGATTCGCTGCCGATCTTACCCCAGTAAAAATATGATCGAATAACATTTTTCTTCGTAATTTTTCGATTCTCGCAATATTAGGTGTGTTTCGTAGCATTGACACGTAACATGATAGATTAAAAATCGATTATATAAAGTGCACATAAAAGAATCGACTTCTTGTTCACGAGCTTAGAAATGATAAGCGTGTATTTCTTTGTTAAATTTCGATTCAAGAGAGATGTTCGATTATTTCTAAAATATGAATTATTCTTTGCAAATTGACTGCCTACTTTACTTCATTTTTTTTCACATACACACTCTTCACGCACTCTTATTTGAACTTCTTTTTATCTCCCGCGTTTCTAGTCCTAAATCAGCTGTTGAAAGTTCTTAGTCAATTCCTGTATCTGCAGGCACGGTGTTAAATGCTAGTTAAAGTACGGTGCATAAATACGTGTTAACCGACACAGGTTTGTGTATCGATGTCACCGACAGTGGTTTTGCGCCCTAAAATCATAGTACATATGCAGGATTGGGCCAACGTTTATTGTCAGACCATGATGCCATTATGCAGCAGGGGGAGGAGGCGTACGATACGCCTGTATACACACACAATTCATCGTGCGCGGGGGCGGCGGTTAGAGAAGGTGCAGAGAGTTGCGTGGGAGGAGGGGAAGGGGCGGAGGGGGAATCGTGGAATGCAGGGTAAACCCAGATCAATACCGGCGAAAGCCGGTGACACGGTCGCGAACCCGCGGCACACACGAAACCGGAATCGCGAAAAAAAATGATTGAAATCGCGAGACGTCGCCGGCTTGGTAACTGCTGCGCTATGATACACTGGAATTATAATACGCGAGAGGCTCGAAAATTTGGAACTCGTCTCCCGCATATCTCTCTTCGCGCTATTGTATTCGCGTCGTCTTTGCACCCCTTAGGACGCGAGCACCGTAACCGTTGTTGTGTGCATTGAATCTGATACGAATCACGATCTACGTATTTCCGACTCTACCTCTTTCAAGTGAGATCGATACTCGGTCGCCAAGAAGATTTTATCGAGAATTTATTATTGTTACGTAAAAAAGTTACTTTGAATGTAGAACAGCATAACATTTTATTTCAGTGTTTTTGCGACATAATGTACAGTGCATATGTTAGAAATATGCACGAGACTAACTCAGATTATCTGGGGAGTATTTAGAAACGAATTATTTCAAGAATTTTTTTTATTTCTCTGTAGTAAAAATTTTAAGAAAATTTATTATTTGTTTCTTCATAACTTACAAAAATATATATTTATAATCCTAATATTTCTTTGAGATCGGTTTGTAATTAAACGAAAATCAGTTTTGCGTAATTAAAAGTTGCAAAAAGTAATTCTATTTTTAGAAAAAAGATTGTTATGTGTAACATATTTTATAACTACATGCATTTTCAATTTCAAATATACGAGAGAATGTTATTTCTAAAATATTTTTCGATAATTCGTAAATGATTGCTGTGTCTCTGTTGTCTCTTCCGCAAAAAATATTTGAAGGTTGCAAATAATTTTCCAATTTGGATAAATTTCTTTTTCGTATTTCTATCCGCTTTTCGTTGCTCAACCTAATGATCGATATTCATTTCAACGAAAACCGATACTATCGCTTTCACGACTCATGTGATCTTTTTAGCATAACGGTAACGGTCTGTCGTAAGCTTTTTTTTTAACTTGCCGGAAGTATATACCGCGTGAGCACTGCGGTAGGCTGCATAAATATGTAGCATCTCGTACGTGGCAGCGAGGGTGGTAAGACTATTCTGACGCAAGTCGAGTCACAAATGCACTCTCTTCTGTCATGACTAAACAATGCAAATGCGGTTTAGTGTGTATGAACGAATCGACGTGTATGAACATTTCGACCTCGGCTATTCCACGTCAATACTATGGAATATTGTGCGGAACTAGATACAATTTTCTTTGAATAATAGATAACGAATAAAAGCGACGAGAGAATTCTGATTCAGTAAGGATATTTCTGCGCCGTGTGATTGATCGAATTAATTGTAAATTATTTTATGTGCAAGTAAGAACAATTTTATTTGATTTATTTATTTATTTATTTATTGTGCTGTCTCTGTTTAAGAATATATTCCAATAGTTATTCCAATAACAACCGAAGTAATATAATAAATATATAATCAGCGTGATATATAAATGGATAATTTCCGAAATAATTTATAGAAAAGATCATCATATGAGAATAAAGTACAGAATTATATATACACAACATAAAAAGAATAAAATAAATTATTTGAGCAAGTGCAATTATTTGCGTAAGTTAAGGCTTCAATAAAATATTTGAGTATACATTTTGTATTACAGTTGAAAGAGACTATTTTACTTGACGTAATTCTCTAACGGTGAATCTTGATCAGAACCTCTTCCGTATAATCAAACTGCTGCGTAACTGTCTTATCTAAATAAAGCTCACCGGGGTGTGCAGCTGGCATAGTACGTGTGCGAGCAAATCGAAGCTTTGACCTCGACTACCTTACGTCATGCCAATCGAAACTTTACGTAGTAATTCAGAATAAAGAAGTTGAGTCGCTAGGGGTAATTCAAGTTCAGCGGAAACTCGTAATTCATGCAATGTGTTGTAAGTCGATATCCAGCTCCGAACGCGTTTTTCCGTGTGTAAAGTACATCTGGCTATGCGCTGGCAGGCGCATCGACGTCTTCCATCTGAGCGATTATTATTATCGTTACGTCAGGTTTATCGAAACATCTCGCGTGTAGTAATTTAGAATAAGGAAGTCGGTTCATTAAGCGCGTGGACGACGCTTGGTGATCGATCGGTCACTGATGACTTTGGCCACGCTTCGCGTTGAACTTCGCGCACTATTACAGCTACATTCTGCACAAGGGAGAACGATAGTTTCGCGACCTTTATCCGCTCTAAATTCACCGAACAGGAAATGTGGCGGGGGCGGCTCAGAGAACGCGGGGCAATCGCGAGAGAAATCGAGTTAAATGCTCAACATAATCGCATCTACGCTTCTTATTGCTGTCTAATTAGCTCCAACAAAATCCTCTTGTATTTCCGGAATACCTGTGTCGAATACGGCCACAGCTGCGCGCCAATCGGTGCACCGACAAGTCCACCTACTCGTATTAATCGCTCGCCTATTAATCATGTACTTTCCCAAGTAACTCTACGAACGCTGCTTCATGGCTTAGTACCATTACTCCATTGGTGGCGTACATAAATATGTATTGATTTATATCAGAGACCGCATTATCTTGCTCTCGCGGCTCATTTCTTCGACTACACACACACACACACATACATACACACACTCTCTCTCTCTCTCTCTCTCTCTCTCTCTCTCTCTCTCTCTCTCTCTGCTTCTCTTCTGATGGCAATTTTCTTTTGATCGATCTTTTATTTTTACCGTCGATCGAACCGTTGCTGCATATATGTATATTAAAAAACCTGATGGGATGGGCGTAGTATTGAATCCATATTTTTGTTCGATTTGTAAGCGAATTTTGGGATTATACTTTGGTTAATCTCATATTACTCAAAATTTATATACATTTAGTTTATGTTATATTATGTTGTATCAAACATTTCTCTTCCCATTTTTAATCTGAATTTAACAGTTATATTTAATGGATTTAATACACTTCGCATGATTTTATCGTGCACGAATTATGAAATACGAAATGTGTAATAATATTTTTTATTGAAATTTAGTTTGCGAAGCATGTAGGATAGGATTTACGATTTTAATATTTCTCTGTAAAAATGATTAATGTAAGTTATTCGGATCCAATTATTTCCGATATTCCGTGACGATGTTCGTCATACTTAACTTTGCATTCTCCATCGAGCCGCGTTACAAGAATAGCAAACGAAATTGATTGCACATGCATAACTGCCGCCACGAATTACTAATCAAATATTGTAACAAGTGAGCAATATTTATACCGATGTAAAACGAATGTCCGCGTGTCACGTAATGAATGTGACTGTGGTAATCGGATCGTATGTACTCTCTTTCGTACATTCGTCAAAGCTATAAATAAAGCCGTTAAATTCTGTAAGCTTCTGTAAATTCTCTCATGATTTATCGCATAATTTTATCTTGTTTTTTTTTTTATTGTACCAAGGAAGCGCGTGCCAAAGGCCATGCGATATATATATAACCTGCGTATAAATTTATATTTTATTAATTGGCTTCGAATATAAACATACTTGTATATAAATATACACTTTATTATTTGCACATAAACAATTTTCCATTAAAAGAAAATTCTATAATATATACTATAAATAATAAGTACACGAATAATTTGGAATAATATATTGTATGCAACTTAACTCACTTAATTTTATGAAAATCAGGACTGCGAAAGTTCAGTGACATTATCAAATAAAAGATGGCTTTATCAATGACAATTTAAACCAATTTTCAGACTTTCATTGATTCTTTGTCTCTTTCTAAAAGTTGAAACAGAAGTAGAAAGCAAACTGTGAGTTAAATTACGCTTATTAAATTACCAAAGTTAACCGATACTGACGAAACCGGCCATGAACGACGCAAAGAAGAGCGAAATTGGGGCTAATAATAATTTCATTATGTGAATTGGTTTCTACCTTTTTGCAAAAGGAAACGGGGAAACTTCTTCGGATAAATTGGTGATTCGTTTTCTTAAACACGCAAAAGTTGTAGAAGAAATTCCAGAATATTATGATACTTAATATACATATATTCTGTAACGTGTACTTTTGTCGTGTCCCCGCCGCACGAGCTTTCAAGCTCGCCTTTTTTCCAACGTTGAGCACATATAAAGCCAGGAACACGAAGCGCTGATTGGCGGGACGGATAAAAATGTGCTAAAGAAAGGCGCACGGCGAAAACAAAAAAGGTGATGACGGTGGTGGATCAACTTGTGAGCAAGCGAAATGAAGCATACGAGAGGGAAGTTCACACGTGGTGGGTGTGTACATCGATTTATTAAGTACAACTAATACATGAGCCGTGAAGAGCTCTTGGATATGAACGCAGCGCGTATTCTCGTGGAGTGTTTAGTTTCGTTGTCCGAGACTAAAATCGATCGTCTCCGAGCGAGCCCACCGACGGCAACATCCAAAGCACACACAGCGTGTCAGCAATAACGTTATTTATTTGCATAAAAAGAATACATATACAGGACACACCGAAAGTCGCACGCTTTCTCATGGTTATACATTTTTGTAGAGCTCTTTTAGCGCTCTAAAGATTTTATATACATATTTCGATGCTCGAGCCTCTAGTTACAACCAACCTTTAACCTTCCAAACACGTTCGGGTTTTTGGAGCGTTCTCGTGGTATTAGAATATTGTAACACTTCCGCATATTATAATAATTATTCTGTTCACTAAAATGTATTAAAATATTATAGAAAAATTGCAAAGCTTAAATCTTTTATTAATAATATTTTAATACGAAGAGAATTTTTTAAAAGTGTTTGGACCGAAAAAGACCTGAATATGTTAGAAGGTCAAGTAGGTAGGTGATCAAAAGTTACGTAAGAAGGTAGGTGCGACCCTGACAACAATCCAAAGAAATATTATTGTCATATTTTTCATTAATATATTATGTTATATTTGAATTTACATTAGTTAAATCTTTAGAAGATAGAGAATGTAAAAAGAATGAACTTTTAAGACTTGTCGACAATACTTTCTATTTTTCTTTTCTAGAACAAAATTTCTAATCCTTTATGTCTTTGTTGCCTAGGGCGCTGTGGCTACCCTTCCTAATCAAAGGTTAAATTAAAGAAACTACTCGTAATTGATTGAAGAATAACGTTATTTAGTTATTTATTTGAATGTGTGTCTCGTGGGCAAAATGTGGTAAAACTTCTATTAAATAATTGTGATTTTTCATTGAATTTTTAGAAGAGCCAATTTTCGTTGTTGACAAAGCGAAAGCGTGCGATTTCCGGTACAGCCTTTATACATATTGGAGTGCAAAGTACATTGGTGGCATACATTAGAGGGTTGTTTTCCTGGTTGTTCGACGGTTGCGAGGACATGGAACGTCTCGGTCGCCATAGAGCCAGCCTGGCGAAGCCGTATTTGGTCATGGCCGCGCAGAAGTCCGCCCTCGATTGCCTTCGACTCCAGTTTCTCCGAATTCCCCTTTTCGATCAATCCGTGCCCGAAGTACGGAAGCGACGAATCAGCTTCGACATCCTTCAACGGGCGCGCCGATAATCCGCGTTCGCGACGATTCACGATTATTGATACGGCGGCGGTTCATCTCTTGAGCGCGTGAACGATCATACGGCGCGTCTTCTCGATGCACTTTCGCAGGATAGTGCGGAACGACATGGTCGAATCGTCTCTGTGAGCGGCCTGCGATGAGCTATCGAGAATAACGTTGAGCGAGAATAAGAATTGCGGCGAGCGTGTGGAACTTGAATCGCCGAAGAACATTGAGCCTCTTCTTGAGCTTCACCTGTACTATCGTTTTCTATGAGCTGCTCATGCTGTTGTTACCGTCGCGCCGCGTCGGCAGATAGACGGATACGTCCGAAATTATGTATTCGGGACACGCGCGCACATGCAAGCGGCGAGAAACGAAGCACCCTCGTGCTGACCGACCGTATTCCGACTTCCCTCCCTCACCTTGGGACGAGATGTAGGGTTGTTTTTCCCTCGGCGGCGCGTAGTCCGGAAACAAACAGGCGGTCGATCGCTGACGACGAGAGATTGTCCGTCTCCGACGTGTCGGCGATCGATTCCACGGTGTGATAGGGGCGCGAGTTTTCGTTGCTCGATGAGTTATGGTTGGGCAAAGTTTCGCGGATCGAGCGCGTAAATTTCGACCAAAAGCCGACACGTCGCGCCTCGCGTCGGTCCTTCGGCGTCGGACCCGGCACCGTGGCGGCAGTCGATGAAAATCGGACGGGAGGGGCACGGGAGAGAAATCACGCTAATTGCAGCCTGATCTCGCAAAGTCAGAAATGAATTTTGCTTCTCGATCTCTCGCGGCGAACGGTTGTCGTAAACAAGCGATCAGAAAATACGTAGCAAAAATAGTCAAAGAAGTCGCCGTCTGCAGTTTCTATCTTCTCTCTTTCTCTCTCTCTCCCTCCCCCTCACAGCTGATGATGTCCCCGAGCGGACGATGCTTACGAACGAACACTACGCGATAACACGCTAAGTATATTAAGCTCTGATTAATTAACAGCACAGCCGATTCCGAGCGGTAATAAAAAACCCGACGAAGCGCGCGCGCGCGCTCATGCATGCGTTAAGCTCTGATAAAATAGCAGCACAGCCGATTTTTCGATTATATAATAATAAAAAGGTTCGATCTCTCTTTTTTTTTCCTTCCTATATTGCTTTTCTAAGCATCCGCGTTTCTCCTCCGTTTGCCTCCGAAGTTCCGTGATTCGCGCGCGAATCTTGTTCGTTCTCGTGCGGAAGGAGATCCTTCTTTCTCCTCCTCGCGCACTCTCTATCTCTCTTTCTCTGTCGCTTTTTCTCAGTACTTGTTCTCTCTTACTTTCATACTTGGCGTACACCGGGCAGCGACTCGCCGATCTCGCGCGGCGATATCACGCGGCGATGGACGAAGCGCGACTTTATCGCGAATACGCGGCAAAACTTTGATATGTGTGTCGCTTTCCCGAGTGCTTCGCGACGCCGATGAAGGTATAGACGTCCCGGTAGTCAAGGCACTGGACATGCGCATCGAATACGAGAGCCGTACTCGTACTTCGTACTCTTTCTCGTTGGGCTCGCGAAAGATTCGGTGAACACCATGATGGTCTCGAATGAGTTGCTTCTGCACTTTTGCGCAGGATATCTCGCAGGACTTTCGCTTTCTGAAGCGGAACCCGTTCGGGTCGCTTCTCCGCTCCGAGAGTGTATTTTGTTGTATCTTCTTTCATCTATCGGTTTTTCATCAATTTTTACGCGACCCGTATCTTTTTATTTTCTTCACGTAGATCTGTAAAAATAAACGGCTAAACCGATACCGTTATTGGATTCCTCGGTATTCTCAGTTGATCGTATCGTTCCCTTAACTTTCTTCCGTTAGACACTCGTTTTTAGAGGATAAGGCGCATGTACGTCCCTCGCGACTATATTAATCTTTATTACGACTCTAGAAATGAACGACTATCGATACTATTCCACGGATGTTTTCGGTCGATCGTATCGCCGTTAGACTCTTCAATTTTCGTTCTTTTTTTTGCTACCTTGTCTCTTTGTTGCGTTCTAATTAAGGAAAGAAAGGCGAATGAGGTAGTCCAAATAGAAGTTACGTAACAATCTTGTCGCAGCCTCTAGCGACTCCCGGCTAGCGATAGCAATCGATGCTAATGTTTTATAATTGCGTGCATTAAAGTCTCGGTCGCGCACGTCACGTCTCTCTATCGACGGTCTCGCTCTGAATACAAAATCCCCTTCGTAGAAAAGTCCGCGAATCGATTGAAACTCTCTTTATCGCTCGCGCGCAATCCATCCGGCCCGATTAGCATAAAATCGAAAAGCTCGATCTAGAACGTGAGCGAGGGATCCCGTTTGCGGACGATAGCGTTCGCATTGCCTATGCAATATACCGGTGCCATATGGTGCAGAGATATGCGCCTCGCACGGGCGTAAACTGTCCTTATTACGTCGAGCAGTCGCCTCCGCCGTCGTCGTCGCAACGCGTTTCGGAAGGCGGAATTTTCTACGTCGGGCGATGTATCGATTGGCCGGCTCCACGAGTCACGACGAATCGTGCGGAAAACGCGAATCCTCTTCCGTGCGATCGCCATCGGCGCGCAATGTTACATCGCGGTAAAATTAGAACGCCAGCGTCATTGACTGCCGATATCGACCCACCACCGTCGTTGCTGCCGAACGGTTCTCCGACTGTTGTGCACTCGGTAGTACCAGTCACTAATGGCCTATAGACAGCTAGACCCTTAGCGATTTTGCATCCCCTGCCGGGCACTCGCGTTCTACAGGGTGGTACCACGACCCGTGCTGAAATAGTGTGAGTAAGCCGGGATTATTCTCGGATGGTCGGAAATAAATGCACCCTCAGGCACCGCGCCGGGGATCAAGGACAACGAATCTTTGCTTCCTTCCTTCCTCCCATCCGAGCCTTGGATTTTCCTTGAGCCTTGAATCCCTCACGTATGCGGCGGCTGCTCGTATCATCAACTTTTGGTTGGTCGGTCGGTCGGTAGTGCACGTGACTCGAAGGTCGTGCTCCCTCCGAATCGATTGGACACCTTACGCCCGGTGTTCCAGGGGGCCGCCAGTCTGTCGGTACCGACGATCGGTCAGCCTCCTCTTCCGGATCGATGACGATGCATCCAACCTCAACGGGAACGCCGACATTCGCAACGCCGCGAGCTTTTCCTTGACCGAATCGCGTATGGCTGGGCGATCGAATGACAAAATCTGATCTCGCCGCACCTCTCACGAGTCCTACATCTCATATCTCATAGGAGATACCACGCAGGATCAGTAGAGGACACTGTCGTTCATCGGCATCACCCTGCTCTCGTTGTACGTGTTTTTCCACTTCCTTTGTGAATCTTGTTTGAATACGGCATTCACTGTACGGATTCATGTTATACTCGTTTTACGAACGGTACTAGCCTATCATGAGCCTAGCCACTCTTTGCTAATGAACAATGAAGATAATTCTTTACGTTTATCTCCTCGTACATTTTTTAACATCTGTCATCTACCATCGATACTTTGTATCATCGTTCAATCTCAGACTTTCTTTTTGATAAAATTCTTTCCTCGGTAGAAGGCGATTTTGTTGAACGCTGATTGATGCTGAACTCGTTTTTAGGAACTCGTCTTCAAAAACTTCTTTTGGGAGATGCGGCCTTACAAGTATAAGCCTTGTATCCTTGAAACTCTTGCGATCCTCTTTCAATGGAGGATGAAAGCTCTCGCAATCCTCTGGAGAACGATTCTACGGCTCTCGTGGTCCTTCCGGCGGACAATACAAGCTTCTCGCTTACCAGATTCTCACGGTTCTCTCGCTGGCTCGCCGTGTTCACCGATTTTCAGACCGGGCTCACAGAGAAACGTCGCACAAATTGATCACTCCCGAACAGCCCTGTCCAGGTTACAGACAAGACTACCGTTACATATTCGCGGTGTCCTCCATAGATAGAAGAACATCGTGTCTACCAAACGCGCGTTTACCTCCCGCTAACCTATGACGAATTCCCTGATGTATACACAAAGGTGTACACGCGCTCGTCGAGAGCTCGTCGCTCTCCTCCGCGCCTCCCTTCGTTATCGAATGGCCATCCTACGGCGCACACTCCGTCCCCGTTCAACCCTCGCCGCTCACCACTTGCCGCTACCAACCCCCGGTCGCGCGCACCCAGCCAACTCTACGTTCCCGCTGCGATCTTTATATATAGCTTTTCCGTTTGCGGAACACAAAAAGAGAAGGAATGGCTGTTCGCGAAAATAAACGACGGCAAACGGGTCGCCGTCACTGAAAGTGGCATCCAAACAGGCTGCTAGCCACGTCGCGTCGATGCTGTCGCCTTCATTCTTGTTCTCTTTGTTGTCTAGATCCACCTCCGCACGATTACGCATTGAGCCAATTTCGCGCGAATCATTGGTCAAACATTTCTTCCGCATGTGATCGATTGCTTTCTGATCGCGCGCGAAAGCTTCTAGTTCTTCTATATATACATATATTTTCCTCTGTCGATTGTCTGTCGTGCGATGTTTCATATATCGTTTGATGTTACTGCGTGTGAAATCGCTCTTACTGCAATCCGTATTTCGCGTGCAGCATGCAGTTACAGTCGGTTTCACGCGAAATGTAAATAATCGTATGCTAAATGTACGAATAGCGCAAATGGTTGAATATTATCTTGATTTTACTTGAACTTTTTCTATGGAAATATCGCTGGAAATATTTAATTATTTTTCCATCATTTAGAAAGACACATTGATTAATTAAAAATTAAACAATTATTGTGCTAATGATGTTTCTCATCTTATCTATTTTTGCAATATTAATTTTGTTTATCTATCATTATTGGTATATCATTATTAATATATCATTAACGTGTGTGTTAACGACTCTATAAACGTATTTAGATTGACTATTAGGCGAATATCTGCTCAATAATTATAATTAATATATTTTGTATTGAGACGAGAAATGTTCATCATGCGACGTACTCATTTGCGTGTGAAGGAACGATTTTGATACAAAACTGCCGACGATCAATTCGCGCGAAAGCGGCTTAACTCTTGTCGTTACGCGAGTGCAACGCGGCAACGCCGATACATCCATGTGCATTTTGACTGCCTCGCCAGTATTTATCGTATATTTCCGTTTTCACTGACGAATTTCTCTAAAATGTACTCGAGAAATTGCGCATTTTTGCGTGAACACGACACTATTGCTTCTCGTGACTGCCTAATTCCGTAAAAATAATACAAATTTGTCTTAGACTAAGGCTGAATTGATTATTTGTGTAATTTTAATATTATTTGCTATTCAGAAAAAAGTAGCACGGAAGTTCCAACTAAATACCTCGAGGTGTTTGCGTGTTCCGCATACGAAATATTTCAGATATGATTCGATTCAATTGTGAATTTGTTCGCTGCAAGTAAACTCGGTCGACTAAACATCCGATGACGTCAGTATCCGGTTTTCGTCTATGGAACGAAGTCGGGGAACAACGCGAAATATTTATCTCGCAACGACTGATGGAAGCTCCTTAAATAAACCAGAGTTCTTTTACCGGACCGCTCATATTGAAATAATAGAAGCCGATGACATTTGGGGTTTTGCTCGGAATTTCAAGGCAGTGAAAATTATTAAAGCTTGTTGATCGTACTAATCTCTACGTGTAAAGCGTATAAAAATAATTGGCAAATTCGATTTCTACATTTTGGCGAAGAGTTGCTAGAACTTTTTGGCGTACATCCAAAATTAAATTTTAACCTTCACGACAGATTCCCTTTTTTTTTGTTTTTTTTTTTCCAAGTGAAATTTATAGCATTATTCAACTTTTCAATATCGTGTCTAGATATCTAGCTAATTAATCCCGGATTGAGCTTCCGACGAGGCAAAGTATAATTACGTTTAAGTTAAGAATAAAAAGTTTTGTTATTTAATTACATCCCGGGAATAAGTTCGCTTTTTCATCTTCGACCACTTGATATTTCGTAATGTCGACATCTTAACGTTTGCGTTCGAGAATTAATTTCCGGACTGATTAGAGAATCCCCGAGACACCCTGTATATCGGGACACGTTATCAGATTCTCCCGTGGCTATTTCGGGGTATCGACCAATCAGTGTTAAGGTCGGGCGCGCCCACGATAATTCGAGGACTACCGAAATTCGTCCGGCCGGCGCGCGGATTGATCCTTGACTTACTTCTTGCCCGCGCCGACACGGCCAATGGACGTTATCGCGCACCAAAAGCACATGTAATTAAACACACGATGATGAGAGAGGGGAAGTACATGGGAAGAGAGAGAGAGAGAGAGAGAGAGAGAGAGAGAGAGAGAGAGAGAGAGAGAGGGTGGCTCAAACAAAACACAATTTAATCGTGACGCGCGTCGCGATCGTTCGTCGTTAATTACTCATGCATATGCAACGACGTGTAAAACATGAAATTAAAGGGTCGCCGAAGAGGGGGTAGCGGAGCGTTTGGAACGGACAAAAGCGTGACGTTCATAGGAGCAAAGTGTTCCAGCGAGCAAGCAAGCGAGCGAGCGAGCTCGGCGTTAAATAAAATAATTACGCGAATCGTCGTAACGCAGCCACCCACGCGACCGCGTTTGTGGACCGAACGGACGTTCGACCGCTTTTTATTTTATCTCACTGTGACCATCGTATTACGTCGCTACGATCGCAATAAAATGCAATATCTATTATCCACGACCCGCGCGTTAATTAGTCGCATAAAATAAACGTACTCCTCCACAAACTACAAATAATTTGTTTTAGATTATTTCTGGATTATTACAAATTTTCAAAGATTTTTTTATTTTTTTTATTTATTTTTTTATTTTTTTCATAAAACAGACTATTATTAAAGGAAAGTCTACATAGCAATGCAGTCGTTACGATGTTACGATACTGCGATGGGTTAATCAAAGGAGAAAAAACCACATATTCTCTTTTTGATTGATCTTTCGCAGCGTCGTAACATCGTAACGACTGCTCGGTAGATGCTCCTTAAAAGTTATATAGCAGCGCGATTTTTCTTACGTAAGAGAATCATGATGAAAACAGCATAACAGTAAAACGATATTGATGAATATGCATAAATCCGGATATTGCGGGATATGCAATAAATATTATAAGAGCACGCATTGCATTGTATTGTGCTGCGAGTTCGCTTATTTAATTACTGTTACTCCGTTGAATTGGAAATCGATTAACGCAGATACGTTTCGGACGTTAGTTAATTAATTCCTTTATGTATCATAATTCGATTGTTTCGGACAAACGCGGAATGCGTTATTTTTAAATGCAGAGCTGCACGGTTCGTATTACTATGAACTTCTCTCGCGCAATTATATCGTGTGCCGCGCAGAGCGGATATCCACCGCTTTGTGCAACATACACGTGCGTTCGTTCCGAATTCCGAGCGACGTGCAATAATTTATTGCAACAACGTCGCGAGGTATCGGTATTATTGAAGTGCAAATTATCTCAGTAAGTGAGAATTTATATTCAAAATTTATCTCGCCGGCAATCTACCGCTTATATATCAACGCGTATTGCGCAGTTAAGGAGATGCGTCATGTTGCAACATATTTTCGTGGAGCTGCATCCGTCGTTTATTTTTTCTTCTATTTTGTTGCAATAAAAAATTTGAAAAATTTCACTATGGTTGCAATGAAAATCGCGCTGTCCGGCGTCTTTCACAGATATATTATTTGATTTATTTGTTCATCATAGCTTGATCCCGTCACGTACTTCATTTGTCGCGTGTGTCGCTATTATCTTGTTAAGTATTCCATTATAAAGCGCACGAGAGCGATGCCGTTACGCAGTTGGTCGTTTTAATTGCCTCTTTGACTCGCAACATCAAATTAATGCAAAAAACGTATTAAATGAAAAGTTCATAAATGCGCTTTCCGAAGTTTACGAAGCTCGACGTGGCGCTATCGCACGGTGAATGTAACAAGTTTTAGAGCAAGAACATGCCCGGGCAGAACGTGCCATCTAGCCGCAACGAAAGGCGGGAGATTATTGATCGTAAAAATGGCGCCAACGTAAAGTTGTGTAAGGCGGATATCAAGTCATAATTTTCGGTAGCTTTGACGGCCCGGATCAATTTCTAAGCGCTCGCTCCTTTCATCTATTAAAATAATGAGATCCCTCTAACAACAATGACGTCAGTCCTACATGGCTGAATGCTTTGATGATCATCATATTTAAATTTAAATGAGATACAGTCTATTGCAGTGTTCAAAATTCTCGTTAAAAAATCTGAATCTTATTAAAACATTTACAAACCGTATTGCGATTTAACAAGATTTTTTTTTCTATATTGATTGAGCTGTGAGCTTTAAAAATTTGAATATAAATTAACAGGATTGGGAAAATTACTTTGTTGAAATAATTAGTTTGAGTTATACTTTTTTTTTCTCAAAAAAATATCTAGCTACTGTTACAAGTTACTGATTCTGAAAAATACACGTTACAGTTGCAATTATTCAAAATGTAATGAGTTGTTACTTTTCAGTTTATTTTTTACGATGTTTATACAATTTATATATTGCTACTTTAAATAAAAGAATCTTACATTTCTAACATTGTTAAATTATTTTACTTACTAAACTAAACATTTGGTTATGTGCAATGTTATTTTGTATGTAATAAATCAGAGCTGTTTCGAGAATTGGAAACTAAATATATTTAATATATTAACGGAATTAATTCTAATTTATATTAAGTTAATATTTTTACTTGAAATATATTATCAAAATTATGGGATCACGATATTTTTTAGCTAAAAAGTTTGCCAACTTCAAATTTTACGATAAAACCATCGTAAATAATTTGGGGCTTGTTTTAAAAAAATAATGTCCCAACTTTAATGATAGCTACTCTCAATGATAATTTATTACTTTATTCTTTTAAACGTAGACCATGTGTTAACGGATAAGTTTTAAAGTACCTATAAAAGTAACTACTAAATTGGTATTACTAGTTACCAAAAAATATTTAAGTTAAATTACGGTTATTGAAAGAAAAATAACTAACTGTAACTTCGTTATAAATAACGAGTTATTTCCCAACCCTGTAAATTAGTTACAATTATATAGACAAATATAAGTTCTTTTGAAGAAGAACTTTAGACTTGCATTCACATGTGTTATATCAAATAAGTGATTCTTGGAGTTAATTGAAACTTTTGACAAATTTCATAAATGTTGAAATTAATAATTAGATATATTTTTTAGTGATTTTAATGATTGTCGGGTATAAGTATTTGCGATTCTTTAAGAAAACGGTTACTCTAAGAGAAAAAATTACCAAATTTTAATAATTTTAATACTTGGTTGAATACTTGTAATGAAATAATTTGTTAAATGTAAATAAATATTTGTTTCATGCAAGAATTACTTATCATTTTTTATTGAATAAATATTTATGTACCATAAGTAAATATTTTATTGCAAGTATTCAAATAAATTTTTTTCTCAGTGCATGTAAGTTGATAATTATTAATTTGATCATTGACGGTTTATTCGATTATTTCGTGCAACTAACGCGATTTCGTGCAACTAACGCGATTTTAATTATCTCTATTATAATATCGTTTAAGCTTCCAGAAAGTAATAAGAGCAAAATTGAACGCAGTACTCTTTTAATAATTAACAAAAATGAAATATATATCGATAAAACCGGACTGACCCCGAATTGGTGAAACGAAGGTAGCGTAGAACAGCACATTCGTTTCTACGTATTTCCGGAGCGGAACCGCGCGATTGAGAGCTCCCGAAGGATATAGCTCTCCAATATAGCTTCGCAATCAGAAAAAAGTTAAAAATGGACTTACAGGGAGAACGGCCAGGACGTCTCGAGCTTCTGCGACGGGCGTTTCTCGTGCTTCGCGGCATGCCGATTCTCAATTCCGTGGCAACTGTATTGGGAAAGAAACAGAGAAACAGAAAGATTAGAATTAATTCTGTTTTGGGTTACGTACTGTGCATATTCGTAGGGGTTTCTGATGTCTCCCGATGTCTCGCGGATCTCTTACTTGCCATAGTCGCTACACTTTGTTTTCGGAGCGGAGAGAGGAGCGAGAATGCAACATCGAAATAAGCATACGCTCTAATAAATATTACAGCCGCAACGAAACTCTGATGTATACTCTCTGTGATGTAAATATATGACTTTAGTTAAGTAGATCCATCACAATAGGAAACATCAGAGCGTGAGAGAGACAGAGAGAGAGAGAGAGAGAGGAGATAGTAAAATAAAAATGCACATAAAGATACACGTATGAAAAAGCACTGACACGTTTAAATAAATAAATTTAACTGACGAGTGGATTTGCGTTTTTATGAAGAGATGAAATGCGAGCGGCGTGCGAGCAAATGAATCAGATAAAATCAACTGCGATTATGCGAGAAGGAACGCAACTCCGCGTTCAATTGCGTTAAAGTAATATTGAATATATTATCCGATTTTTATATCGGAAGTCTACTACGTGTGAATTCACCTAGTGATTCCAGTCTAGCAAATTTCCGATCGATCTTTCCATAACGAGGTCAATTAGGCACTGCTATTTTCCGCATTAAGCATCTCGATGACCGAGTTTTTTTTTGACTAAACTAATCAAGTTAATAGATAAAAGGTAAATCGATAGTTTATGAGACCTGCTTGATCAATAAAAGATTTCTAATTAATTAAAGAGATCTTGTTTACTTAGAGCTTCAATATATTGTTGCTGAGAAGAGATTCCAAATAGAGGAATCTGTTTAAGTGAAACCACTCTCTCTCCTTTCGGCAACAGCATGCATTTCTGCCGAAAGTGCACGTCGATTAGCATACGTTCTGCACGCGCGTTACGACCAGATTGCACAAGCCCAAAGCTCGATTCAGCGGAATCGCGTACTGCGAAGCACGTGTACTTTAAACAAATGACGGAGATAAAATAGATTGGCTGGCAGTGAAATTAAATCTCACGTTATTCTCGCCCGACTGTAAGAGCGGCTACAAGGGATCACACTGACGTAACATCCTTTAAATATTGTAGCCGCCAACACATGCGCACATACAAGCACGCACACTGCCGAATGATTCATGTCGTTTCAAAGACTATTCTCTGTGCCATGAAAATAAAATCACGATTCCCGATCTTGATTTTATCGAATATTGTTCATAATATATTCGGAGAAATTTTTCGATACGACGTTTCGAACAGATAGGTTTTTTAAAATCAAATCATAATGAAGGAGAAGGGTATTAACGTTACTGCGGTCATTATGGCTACCCCTATTATCTTCGTTATTAAGTGATAAATTTTAACAAATGGTTACGGACTTATTCCTTTAATAACCCTCCGCTTTTTAGTGACGCTAATGTGCCAATACACAATAGCCGACAATTGTAGCAAGACAGGTTTATTTTTGTGTACTTTAAAATGCAATAATTTCTAAACGCTGGAAAATTTTAAATGGTGGAAAATTAAAAATACATAATTTGGTCACAAAATGCTGTTTTTTCAACTGAACCAACTTTTTTAAACTTATTTTTGGGTTAGTCATATTGCCACCACTTTTTCTTTTCCACCGATTGTGCAGTGCGTCACATTTTTATAAATCACGTTCTAAGTAACAAATAATTTATTACTTTGAGTCTAGAATTTGTTATGCAACACATTAACGAACATAATCATCCAAGTTTCAATGTAAAATATTGATTAGGAACAAAATTATTCAATAAAATGAAAATGGGTGCCATCTTACCTTCTTCTTCTTTATTTAATTATACTTAAATAGCTAAATATTTATAATATAGAAAGAACAGAGAGGGTATTCAAGTGCTAAAAGAACGTTAAACGTTGCACTAATAATAAGCCTCTCCAACGTCGATTGACTTTAACGAATTGTCCAATAACTTGGATACTGTTCCTAAAATGGGAACAGTTGAACGTTACGCTGTGATTTAAATTAAATCAACGTCGACTGAAAATTCTTTCTCTCTCAGGGACCAATCTTCCACCACCGAGTGTTGTGTTAACAAAATCACGCGCGGGACTCCGAAAACGAGACTCACGAGTCTACCGGAAACGCGTTAAATTATATATGTAACGAATCGCGTATCGTCGTGTCACGCAAGCTGGATTCACTCGTGCGTATCTCACATAATACCTAATGATATCGTTCACAAAAGATTCGCCACGCGCTAGGAAAGATATCGCTGCCAAGATTCCGCATGGCTCGATCGTTGCAATATTTCGGCTGTCGGTGGCAACGGTGGCAGGTAACGTACACGCGGTCGGTCGATACCAACGCCGGTGTGACCTACAGGATACATCGGTGGTGATACGGCACCGCGCGAAACACACGGTATACCCCATCCCCTCAGGCCTTTTCCTCCGCCCTTGTCGCCCCTCCGCGCCCACCCTACACACGTGCTCGACGTGCCTGTACGTGAAACTCGAAGTGCTTGTCATTGTCTGGCGCGGAGGGCGCTTGACCTTCCGCAATGTATCGAGCACTTCCCCGATTTTCTTTCAGTCGGTCGTGTGAAGAAGAGGCGCGGCCATATTTTTGAAAAGGGAGAAGAAGGAAAGAGGGGGGAAAAAAATACATTGCTTACAATACGCGTGGTATATTCAGGATATGTCCTTTGTCGGGACCGCGGCGTTGTTCCAATTCATCCGCACCCGTTCGTGCAAGTTCGTATATGTATGCACTCCAAGAAAAGGGGAACGAGACCGATCCTGTTAGCCCTGTCCCCGCGCTTTCTCTCTCTCTCTCTCTCTCTCTCTCTCTCTCTTTCCCTCTTCTATATTGTGGTCTCTGATACCACAGCCCCTTCTTTCTCCTTGCCACGCGAGGTCGAGCGCCCTTTCGAAATTTGCCGATGGCCAAAGGACGCCTTGAGGACTGTGCTCGTCTGGCCTCGAATCCGAGATTCTTATCTTTTAACTGAAAGCTCGTGGAAAGGAGTTATCGAACGACCTTACCACTTGCGAACGTCGTCTGCAACGTCTCTGCGAGATCGCGAGACTTGCGCCCGTGTACATACGTGCGTCGGTTGACTTAGGAAAAATATTCACGAAATATTTTCTGCTATTCTAACTTTCCTTACTTTCTCTCTTTCGTTTTGTTATTCACCGTGGCAAAATATATACATGTTTGCTCGGTATGCAAATACTTGAAAACAGCATAAGTCTTTTGGACTTACTGAGTATTTATTATAGGGAAGCATTTGCATTTCTCGTAAATTGTTTCTACGTCACAGTAAAAGTTTGAAGATTTTTATAAAATTTTTAATGAATCTATTTGAAGACCTAGTTTATTAATCGCGATTATAATGATTAAAACTTTCTTCTTCCAGACATATAAATTCACTTTTGTAAATTACTTTCGTGAAAAAAAATTTACCTTTTATCATTATTTAAGGTAATTTAAGTATTCTTTAAAGAAATGATAAACTAACTAAAATAGAATGTATATATACAAAGATACAAATATACAGGTGTAAAATATAAGACGATATATAAAGCTTTCAGAAGCGCTGATCCTTGCGTGTCCGTTCATGCAATGCAGTCATTGCGGAATCTTTTACGCTACATAACGTCGCATGATGCGGTCTGCAAGCTGTGCAAAATAACTTCATGAAGAAATCAACCGCAGGTTTTTAGCGGTGGAAAGCCTGACGTCGGCAAAAAAATAGGACAGATTTTTTTAGAATTGATGCCAGGGAATACATTTGTTGTCCTCGCGATCGCCCCCGTTGGGAATCGCGATGAAAATAGCGAAAGTCATAGTATATCTCCAGTTTGATGCACGCTCCTCTATGACAACTAATCCAAATGTTACTTTCCACTGGGAAATATCTCCTAATTTACATAATCAAGTATTATATAGCTAACCTGGCTCACATCGCTGCTACAGCATCACGTATCTATCGCTAACCTGCAAACGTGTTTATTGATATTATGTTAAACACCACTGGCCTCATGTAGTGAAACATTATGCTCTCGATAGTGTGATTAATCTTCAACTACTATTGAAATTTGTAGAGCTCAACTATGTTCTCTTAATCTCAATAATGATACAAATTTATACTATGTCTACAACTTGTAAAACAGTTTTTATAAAATTTATTTTTATGATACATAAAAATTTAACAAAAAATTAAAATATTTAACTTGCTCGTTAAAAAATTAAAAACGACTTATTTTTAAAAAGATCACTAATTCATTTTGCACAAGGTACGAAAATAATTTATATTTTTCTGTTATGAACGGAAGTGAAACAACATTTATTTGCCTGATGTATTTTAGCATCATAAATATTCAGATAAATATGTATTTATATTATTTCTGTAAAATTACAGCGAAATAACAATGATTAGTGAATTTATCCGTCACCAACCGATTTTAATTGTAATTTTAATTTATGATTACCGCGAGCAATATGGAAATGTAATCTGTGATTATTGTTTGAACATTAGTAATATTCTATATTTAGATATTTCAGAAAATATCAATTTTATACGTATATAATAAGGTATCATATATAGATTAAAGAACATATTAATCATTCTACTTTGATATCTGATTTCTTTTAGCGTTAAAAGTTATCTGACTTTTTACAATATACTGTGAATGTTAAAAAATATATATTTTTCAAATGGAAAAAATTAAGGAATAGTAGAAATAATAATTTTAAAAATATTTAAAGAAAAAATATTTTATCATTGTATCAGATAAATATACATGATATACTCTGAGGAATTTAACAATTGTAACCAAATGTATCGATGTTTACTAAAACGTGTTAAAGATACATTTGTTACGCACAAATTCAGAATGAAAATAAACGAACTTTTAATAGGAAATTTTGCGAAATTTTCTTAATCAACTCGGCATTTCGCGTTTTTGCAATTAAAAATTTCGCACGCATGAAAAGAATGAATGAGCGATGAACGTGTATAAATATCAGTATAATATTCTGAGAGGAATAAATTTATATAGGTTGAATATATTACGTTTTTTTTAAAAAGCATTTTATGAAATATACATGGAAAGGTGTAACGAGAGAAGATTCTGCAAGAGCGAGGTGGAAAAGCGAAAAGCGGAAGTGTATAATTCATTTATTTCATATGTTTCCTATACATCCTCGTCTCTCGGATGAATCTGATTTACGATACAGCTCTCAGCATCGCGTATTAAACCCATCTCATTCATTTCGCGTTTTTAGGTACTACAGAGAAACTCTCCTGATCGCGTTTACTCCAAATTGCGACGTCGTAATTTCGTGCTACCTCTTTTCCTATTCATGTTTCAACGAATGTTTCGCTCCGTTGATCGCGACGTCCTATGCTCTAGATACGCATGAGTGTAATGCAGTTACCCCTTGGTTAGTACACACGTCTCTCTCTTTCTCTCTCTCTCTCTCTCTCTCTCTCTCTCGTACGTTTGTCGAAATGGGAAAGCGACATCGTTGGCAAGCATCCGAGCCGCATGTGCGATTTGCATGTGTAGGTGCATGTGCGTGTACCCGGACATTGCATCTGTCTACGTGAATAGCACGACTCGTGCACACATCGGCTGATCCAAGAGAAAGAGAAAGAGAGAGAGAGAGAGAGAGAATGAAAGAAAGGGAGAGTTGACGAGGGAGCCTTCATACCGCGGATCGAAAAGACCATCCCGACTACCCCGTGCACACGATCAGTCGAGCGTACCGCGAGCAATTTAAAGGCGAAAGGAGTAAAAGAAGTGTCTTTACATCGCCGCTGCTTCAAGCTCGCAATTTCCATTGTCCTCCCTGCTCGTCAACCCGTCCGCCGCTACCATCGCCAACAATCAACTCGAACGTTAAGGGTGAATCCACAATTAGGACAGGTTCGATCTCACGTTCTTTTGTGTCGGCACGGAGCTCGATAATTGTTATCGTGGAAAATATTCCGGTCCAAGTGCTTTTTGTAAATTAATACACGGTTGATTTGACGAGATTAAAGATACTCGAGAGATAGACTTACGGTTAACAGAGATGAGAGATTAGATACTTGAACGGAGCTTTGTCAGTCAACGGCAAATCATAGTGACACGTAATTGTCAAAGTCTTTACGGATGACAGATAACATTCAAACACACTGTCACACGATTTAATTTAACGCGACAATGATTATTGGAAAATTGTACGTGCGAGGAATGGCATCTCGCAGCAGAGAAAGACACTTTTATTATACGTACAAATTAATAAATTTGATATAAATGTAATCATTATTCAATATCAATTTGTTGTAAATACGATTTCTTTAAAGAGGTGATTTTTTATTTCTTTTAAAGGAGTAAAAAAATTTATTTATTTAGACAGGATATGAGACATTTCGAAATCGATTCACGATTAATCAATGACAATGCTCAAATACTCGTTAGGGATCATCGTACGATTTGATTATCATGAATAATAATGTAAATTGTACAAATTGATGTCGCGGGGGATTTCCACGGTATGTCCGAGAATTCTATCTGTCTCGCCACAACGATGCATTAAATCACATTAGCATCATTACGCGGAAAATCTGTCGCTGCAGAATAGGTGCAACTCTAATGTGAGTGCACCATAATGAGGCGACACTGCTCTCGGCTGCTTACACGCCGTGTTTAATCGTGAAGTCTTACAATTTTTTTCAGAAATGTTTTTTCCCGCAAGTGTTTCCCGTTTCTCCAGCTCGTTGCGCTGAAAATAACTCGATACACCGTATACTTCCCGAGATAGCGTTACTAAATTAGCATTGGATAAAAGAGCTTGCAGAATATGCAGTCAGACAATTTTCGCGCTCATTATATTAATGATCATTAATATATAATATACCATGCATGAAAATATGTTGATTTTTTTTACTGAGGAAATCGTTGGGAAGCAAAATATTTGTTTATTAATATTTAAAATTGCATTAAAAATGTGTATTATTTAATTATTTATTCTTGTTAGTTATTACTGCGATTTTGCCATATGTTAATATTGCGCAAATCAATTATGAAATGTAAATGTTCGAAATTGAATAATCATTGATAAAAAGGTAATTTTGTAAGATTTCGGATTTCCCATAAATATTTAAGATATTTCTTAAATATTTATAGGAAATTTGAAATCTTACCAGATTCGTATCGGTCTAATTTTAATTAATTATTGTTTATAAATATTTAATAAACATTCAATTTCATTTTTTTGACTGATTTTATCGAATTTTATTGTACACTAACGTTTTTTTTTTTTACTGTTAATATTTTGATCTGCAGATTAATAGCAGTTATAAAAGGAAAGGCGTTTAAAATAAATATTCGCTGATCGAATCTCATCGGGTACTCTCCAATATTTCAGTCTGCTATTAAAATTAGCTTTGTTTGTCGAATATTGTTTACCTAGAATTACGAGCAGGCTTGTCAAAAGTATTAGAATTATACGCCTGATTTCAACTTGATGAGGCCGCAAACGAAGCTAATTATCGTTATTGTGCGGGAAGAGTAACGTCGAGTCGGCCTTGTTCTCGACCCTTAACGGAGAACAAATGCACAGATTGCCTCCGGCCATCACAGTCTGTTCGCACAGAAACGAGCACATTGATGACAAGTTTTATATGCATTTCCACGTAAACAAAGGCAGCATCATTGCTATATACTATACTGCATTGACACTACGAAGCGTAAGAACATACTATGTATTTTTTTAATCCTGGTTTTAAATCTCATAGAAATCATAGAAATCATTGCTTGACAAAAATTTTTTGTTTGTTTTGCATACATTACATAAATTAACATACACAGAGAAAGTACGTTACAAACAAAAGAAAGTTAAAATACGGCTTTTCTAGCAATTTTTTAAAAACAGCTCCAAAATTTTTACTATTAACGAATATAATTACATATTTGCATAGTATTCTCAAATATATTCGAATATACTGCATACTATGTGTGTTAATGGTATTCGTAAATAATATCCAATGTTATCTGAAACGCGTTTCAACTGAGATAAAAGAACCTAATTTCCATATAGTAATATCACTGCATACGATAAAATGTTTTAAAGCTAACAGTACTTTTTAAATATATCAAAGTTGAAACGAACATATTCATTACATGATCACGAATAAAATAGCTGGAAAAATGAACAAAGGCTAATAAAGAAATGCGATGGAAATGGAATTATCTTTTTACATCTAATGAAATAAGAATCCAATCTGAGAATATTTATTTTAAACATGCAGCTTTTTTTATAATTCTTATTGATCTAAGGATTTTTATGCACAATAAAATGTCAATGTGCATAATAAGATTGGTAAAAATAGAGAAAATAAAATATTATCTTATTACATATTATAATAAATCTTACCAACGATTCTTCTTCCATCATTAGCTACTCAATTTCGTTGTACATTTATATTTTCTAATTAACTTACGCGTTTTTAATGAATGAACGAAGCAGTCGTAAAATGATGATAATGTATTATCCTATCCATGTATCTTTATTAGAATTTCCTATAAAGTAAATGCAATAAAATTTACTTAATCATGGAGTATCGTTGCAATTCAAATCTAGACGAGATGAATACGCAAATTAAGTAACTCAAATCAAATAGTAGGGTGAAGATACAGCAAATTGCAGGAGCAGTAAGTGACTCGTTTATTCTTTCTTGCACTGGTCGACGACGTAATGATCGGGTGGTTTATAAGACGAGTGTTTCTGAATAGGACGGATTTTTCTCAACTCCCCGATGAGAAGGAAATGTCACGGAAGGCAATAACGAGTAAGAAAGTAAGAAATGACTGCGTGATAACAACTCATAGCCCAGTTATCTGGATTATAATGACTATCATATATTATCTGTCAAGTCAAGACGGGCTCTCATATTTTGTTAACTTGCGACTATTTTATTTAATGTTATATCACTGCTGGTTTTAAATTCTCTACACGCGAGAATACTTGGATGATAGATCGCAAAATTTTGATCGTGAGATTAACAGAGGTTACGTGCTTTGATTCTTCGGACATATTTATCTTAGCACAAATAAATATTTTAAAGGTGTAATTTTTTAATATACATCGTATGTGTGATTTTGATGAAAATTTGATTAAATTTTGATTCGATTTTTTTTTCTAAACTGAAATACCATTTATTAACAGATGCCCAATGATTCAAAATAAAAACTTTTTTAAAGAAAACAAAATTTTTTGTCATTATGAATATTACGAGATAGAACGTATGCTTTTTTTCTTTGCGAAAATATTAAAGCGAAAATACAATGCAAACTTTTGTTATATAATGAACGCGGGACGAAAGAAGTTCACAAATTTTATGTGGGCATTGTCGATTGTCATAGCTATTATTGTCATTCTTTGGGATTAACAGTAATGCGCTTCACGTATATTCACATTGAGCGAAAATATATTGCTTGCGCGCGGAAAGATATTGCATTGCTGAGAGTGCACTAATAGTAGCTCGAGTTAAGTACAGTGCTTTTACCCGCATTAATATGCAAATGCAGATTCGGATATAAATCTTGAGAGCATCACAACTGTCTAAGTACTTTAATTTTTCATTCAGAAGGCGCGCCGATGTAAATTACACGTTTGCCTGTGCTACTTTTGTCATACGCCACGCGTACTTATTTCTCTAGAATAAGTGATTATTATTACCAAGTCGATTATTATTACCAAGAATATTTCAGCCAGCAGCATGAAGAATCGTCTGTGCGCGCAAAGATATTTTTACTATGAAGCACCTATCATTAATATTATCGAATTTCTTAACCGCAGAATTGCAGATTGAATAAAGGCAATAGAGAAAAATGTTTCAAAAGCTAGAAGCCACACAAACACTAATCATTGTGAAACTTACCTTTGCAATTTTGCACATACTCACACACATACACACGTTCTTGACGAATAATATGAAAATTATTATTATTATAAAAATAATAATGAATAAGAGTACAATGATTGAAAAGATCTTATTGGTCAATAATGACCATTACTTCCGCTGCGCATGCACATAACGGGAGAAAAAAAATTGAAACACGAGATGCGTCTCATAAGTCCATAGGCTACCAGTTTGATGCACTATTTTCCGTATAATGTCGCAGGAAAAAAGTTGGTGAAGTCGAAAAGATCGATGACAGTAGTCAGAAAAAATGGAAGACAAGAAATGTCAAAGCATGCGTGACTTATGACTTAAGACTTAAGAGGTCATATTTTATTTTTTAGAAAAAGATAGAAGGAAAGAGAAAGATCACAAGAGACAAGTAAAGTAATGACGATGGCGAATTGATATGTATCAAATGATCCGCTAAGAGATATAAAGAAGTAGTAATAGCAGAAATAGAAGAAGAAAAATTCGAGCGTAAGGAATAAAATATGAAGGCAAAAAATAAGACAAGAGTTAATGTACCCTATTGTTCATAGGTCTGCGATGGTGATCGCCCGGCAGTCCCGACAATAGTCCAATCCCTACCAACACAATAATATAATAATCAGTGAGCTTCAATATGATCGCCACATTATGTAAAACCGCATTAATAATAATATCGGTATGAAATATTGCTGATTGGAATATTCGAGTTTCGACTATTCCTTGATTTAAAAATAATGTAGGAATTTCAATATTTAAAAAAGAAGTTTTAATATTCAAGAGAAAAGAGATCGCTCTCTGAAAAGATATGATAAAAAATCCTTATTTTATCACGTATTACGTGATATTACGTATATTATTAAGTAAATTTAAAGAAGAATTTTTTCCAATATGATAAGCACAGTGTAAAAAAATTAATTTTTTTTTACTTTAATTTTTGTATATTGAATAGAAAAATTACAATAGAAGAAAAGAAAAACTTACAACGATTAGATAGTACGACGTTTTTATAGAATTTTTTATTTTTTCTTTCTTCTTTCAGTTAATATTTTGCGTAAAATTTTTGCACCAATAAATAAATGATTCTTTGCTCGTAATGAATTTCACATGCGTTGGCAATGGAGTTGCCTACGACTTTATATCGACGTAACCAGCACCACGCGATCTCGAACGTGCGATTTAAAGCGTGATATTAGATATTGTAGAGCTCTCAAGGGCTGCAAGATGCGAACCTCGACAGAGATTGTGGAGATACGAGCCGCTGCCATTCTCTAAGCACTTCTTCAGTTCACCCTCTGGCGTATCCTCCCCACGCTGCTGATGCATCTCAGACTCCTTCACCTCCCTCTTTCTTCTCTTTGCAATCTACGCGGTGACACCCATTTTCAGGCCTACTCGAAAAACTCTTTCAATCGCCTATTTACAAGACACGGATAGCTTACGATCGAAAAAGATCTGGATCACTGATTTAAAACTGCTGTTGGAAAAGAGAAAAGAGAGAGAGAGAGAGAGAGAGAGAGAGAGAGAGAGAGAGAGAGAGAGAGAGAGAGAGAAGGTAGAGAGGAAGCACTCGTTCGATACGATTGAACAGTTATTATAATTATTCTTTGTTCGATAGGATTCTCCGCGGCACGTATAGTTGCCCTGACAGTCGCGGATACATGCTGATCGAATCGTTCAGTATCGAATACATGTCGAGCGATATAATGCACCGCGAGATAGTGTGTATCCCGCAGTTGCTGCCGCTCTGGAAAATCGTGAAAACTGGGACAAGATGAGAAATTTTAGAATTCTATATGCGTAATGTAGGAACTTGAGAGAAAGAAAATCATCAATTTTCAAAGATCCTCAAGCCATTTTAATGCTCACCCTTTTTCACCTCCTTCACTCGCTTAGCATTTTTGCGACATATCAAAAAGATAAGTAGAGTAGGATGTAAAAGAAGTAGAGTAAGAGATATTTATGGAAATAAAGTAACACCAGTTACTATCATACGTAGACACATATCCTCTACATGTAACATTTTTTTCTTGCAATTATATAAACGATCATTCAGGATATATTTAAAATATGATTATTATGCAAATCGGATTAGTTCTGAATTGTATTCAGCAAAACAAACTTGAAATTATTTTTGCTTGAAACACAAATTCTTAGGAATTGATCCAGATATAAATAAAATAAGAAATAGCGAAAAAATTGAGCGTAAGAAAAATGCTACATTTCGGGAAGAATAATCGTAAAAACCGAGAGTACACGGCAAAAGCGTTTGAAATATCTGTGTTTGCAATACTTAATTTAGCATCTTAAAAAGAATGTAATTAATAATAATTACTTTTGTAATATCATAATTAAAATATCTTTTCTTATCAAAATTGCTTTTACATTGGAGCGCGGACTTATCTTTCGCGCCTTAATATTTCTGTAGGAGACCGGAAGTCATTATGTTTCCAAGATAGTGTCATATCTTGAGCTAAGAAAGACGGAGCATCATTTTTCAAGAAAATCTGCGCGTGCATCTAAAGGTTAATAGGGCACAGAGTGATTTTTAGATCGTCGCGAAATGATCTCGCGTAAAAACGCGTATCGCCGACCGACTAACGGAAGCGAGCATAAATCATGGCGACGGAGAAATCTGATCGGATTGAGCGCGATACGCGGGCGAATCTTTCGCTTTTCGAATGAAAGCGCGGCTACGGATCTATACAATAAGCCCGTATTCGCAAAAAGAGCACGCGGGATTACGGGCTCGCGTAAAAAGAGACGCGGGAAGTGATTATAAATATCCCCGCGACGCTCACTCTCGCGTCATAATGCACTTATAATTCTGCGTTAAATGCAGCGCGCAAAGCGAGCGTATTAAGCCATTACCTGCCTAAGACCTGAGTTTACGGGAAAATACGGTGCACACCAAAGAAATATGCAGATGATATTTTCAGGATAAATATTACGATAATAGATATTTCTGTAATAAAAATAACAGAGCAATGTCAGTTTCGAACTATAAACTCTCAAGTGCCGTTGAAAATCTTCTCACGACTTTTATATAACTATAGTTGTGCAAGAAATGTTTAACCCACAAAATTATAGTTTTTTGAATTATTGTAATTAGTAGACCGTTTGTACATTTTTCTGCATTAAACAAAAAAGATATAAGCCTAATATGTGACTAACATTAATGAAAAATAGTTTTTACCTACATTTTTAAATCATGTCAAATATTATTTGCATTTTTCTCGAAACGGCCTTTATGTAGGTTGGACTTTTCTTGCATAACTAGACCAATTAAGCTTTGGGGATGTGAGTAGATGATCCAATGAGTATTAAATTAAAAAATAAAATATTTTAAATTACATGATGGAATCTGTTGTGTGATTTAAAATATTTTATTTTTTAATTTAACATTTATTGTTAGTTACTAAGTTTAATATAAAAATTTGAAAGTTGTAATTGTTAACATTTTCAGTAAAGAAAAAAATACTTTTTTTATTTCTTGAGTAATTTTTATATGTAAAATTTCACGCTTGTATTCAGTTTTTTTAAATTTATTTTTTAGAGTGTAATATAGACACGATTTAATGATAATTTTAAATTAAAATTATTTATTTGTGTATCGTAAATGAAGAGAGATATGAGCATCGGTTTGAAAAGAACGAAGACAGGTCGACAACTTTAGCAAACAAATCGTTGAGCTGACATTGATAAGAGAAATTGGTAGAAAAGAGGAATCATGAACGAAGGATGAGAAAGCGCATAAAAGTTGAAAAAAGGAGGAAACAGAGAGCAGGTGGACGAAGAAAGATAGTTCGCCCGAGGGGTGGTAAAGGGGAGACAGTATAGATAGAAGAGAGAGTGAGAGAGGAAAACGAGGACTACAATATGGGTCAGTTATTGATTGCTCCCTAGTCGACTCTCCGTAACGCCTACCATACACCTCCGTCGTTCCTATCTTGTTATCTTAGATACCAAAACCGTGGCTACCACTTACCGCCCTTTAACATCGTCAATCTCCTCATTACCATGTGGATTTTGACTGTTGCAAATCGGCTTTACACAACCAAGACTATTTTTACTAACCGACAAGCGGCCCTAATGCACTCTCGTTAAATTCGCGGCGAAGGTGTTACGAGCATATAGCGATAACGTATGATTGCGTGCCCTGTCTCGATATCTTCCCGATTCCCACATGCCGCAGGGCTCTAAGTCATAGTACATCAACGGTGCACGTTCACGTGCGACGACTGCAGGAGTTCGGGCGACGTCTGTTTGTAACTTTCTAGCTGTCAAATCCGGAGTAAATCGTATATATTGGGAAACGCAAAGCCGTCTCGCGCTGTGCACATAATAAAACATAAACAGCATTCCTCGCGATGTAATATTATCTGTTTATGAAGACAAAGAGACGTTTTACTAAACAATGAGATTTTAAATGAATTCGAATATGATTTTAAATTAAATTTCATCATTATTTATAAAAAGAAATTAATTGCTCTTGAATTAAATGCAAGCGAACCGAAATACAATTTAGACTCTTTAGGAAATTTAAAATGAATTTTTCCGTGAAAGAAATTTTGTCCATATTTTCCATCTGCAATTTTTTAACGGGTTAATGACACTAAATACGTTCGTAATTAAATTAAAATTCTGAAAAAGTAGAGGAAAGAAAAGAAAGATTCTTTTAACTGTTTTATTGCAAGCTTAAGAAGCTTGTGAAAAGTCCTTCATTTTTAATTACTTATGATGTAAAAACCAATGAAGTTTTGATGGTTTAAACTAAGATATATTGATACGAAAATTTAATTATACAATTTATCATTATACCGTAATTTAGAGCGAGAAATTAACAACATATGAGAGAGCTAAGAGCATACACATTATTAACAGCGATTCCTTACAAATTGCCAGTCGACATTAAATAAATTTTTGATAACTCACCAAAGGAAAGCGGTCAAGGCTAAATATCAGCGCAGAAAAGATTATGTAGAAATATTTCCGACGAATCATTCAGCGTCAGATTCACGAATCGGGGGAAAAAAGACACGCGTAAGAGGATTAAACATATTAATTAATAGGATGAATGAACGTAATTTCTAGTCGTGATGACACCGTCGATAACAAATTTTAGTTAGAGGATATAGAAAGATACGTAATAGATTAATTTTTACGTTCACGTTATTGTATTATTATGCTTACGATTAGTCACATATTTATCAAGATAATTATTACGTGAATTTCATATGAAAAAGCGTATCAGGCGAAATATTCAGAATAAAGTTTTATATTTTGCAACTGGGGGTCAATAAATATGCTTTAATTAGAAATCAATTCTAAATAAGATTCAGATGATTATGAGAAGCAGAACAATTATTCTTATAAAATCTAGTATTGTTAAAATATTGTATGATTCAGAAATAATTTATACATAATATTATTTAATATTTTTATTATCTTCAATCTTATTGTAATTGTTTTATGTTAATTGAAAAACTATAAATATTCTTATATGATTTTTATTGCCTTCTGGCCAATTCTACATCAAATACACAGTATATGCGCGCGCGTGTGTGTGTGTGTGTGTGTGTGCACTTGCTTCTGATTTTGCATCAATTTGATATACAATAGAATTAATTGAAAAATAATCTCTTGTGAAAAGAAATCTTATATAAATATTTATAATTGTTTATTTATAATATAGGAACAATTATAATGAAATCGAAGATGATAAAAATGTCAAATAATATTTGTCATCGACCGTTCATTGACTAATCATTTTATTGCTGTGAAAGTTTTCGCAATATAATAATGTGCGATAAAATATTTATTAAATCTCTAATTACTAAATATTCTTCGTTTGAACAATATTAAAGTAAAAATTAAAAAATTTGTTATAAGAATATATTAATATATTAAAATACATTTATTATAATATATATAAATAATATAAATATATATACATATATGTATAAATAAATTATTATCTCTGCATTTTAATAAAAGTTAATCATATAAAGTCATTAATATAATATGTTAATATATTATATCTTCATGGTTTATAATTACATTTAATAAAAATTCTAAATTAATAATTTGTGGTTAATAATAATGATTGTATAATTTTCTCCAAGATTAAACATTTGTATTAACCTATGTTAGAGCTCATTCATTTTAAGATATTGGATCTCTATGAGATGTACTTATATCTTTATTTAATTCGATACATTCATATAAGTATAAAATATATGAAATAACTTTCATGCAGATCCAACATATTTATTTAAAATAAGGGTTTCTCCTCAAATGTTAATAAAAATGTACTTATTCAAAATTCGACATGTTTTCGACTCCAAATAAAACAATTTGCAAGAAAAACGCAGTAGTCTGCACCAGGAAACAAATACATTTTTATTAAAATTTGATATGAGTTTTTTATTCTAAATAAATACCGCAAATATTTTGATAAAATAAAAAAATATGCATTATTCACCAATATGATGCGCAACGATGGAATTGCGATTACGTTGAATTGCGTTGAACTACATATCAAAACAGAAATATAAATATGAATTATAACAGTATTATTTGGGATAATTAATATTTAAAAATAAATATTTCCTGCACATTAGATAATTATATATGATAAATTTTGCCAGAAACAAGTAAAATGAAAAATTATAACTTACCCCTTGGCTACTCCACCATCGCCTGACGTTTTCTCTTCTTCTCTGATTCCATCGTTGCATCCTCACAACATTCACACTCGCGTTGTTAATTACGATTGCGCACGAACTATTTATCAGAGTAGGACAATCGCGTGATACGACACTTGATGTTAATCGCACGCAACATGTATCTTATTATATTTCGATGTACAACACATAAGAAAGTACAAACACCGATTAATTCAACACTGACGCGACTCGTACGAGTTGTCAATCGTGAGAACTAATTAAGCGAGTTGACATAGTTAATTGAAGGTAACAATCACGTTCGATATCTCGTTGTACTTGTCGCAATCGCGTTTCGATGCGTACAGGGGCACACGGAGCGGATTTGCCAATTCGAGTCTCGTCGCGAGAACAACACGCTTGGCCTTGTGTATGTACACGGTAGCACGACACAAAAACGAATACCAAGATCGCACGCCAGTTAATAAGTTTTTTCACAAAATGTTTCAAGTTATAAATAAAATTATAACTTGAAAAAATAATTGTGAATAAAATATACATTGAATATTCCGTTTCTTCAAAGTATTTCAAAATAATTGCGAGCTGTTATTGCTCTTATCGTTTTGTAAATTTAGTGTCATTTAAGATTAAATTTTAATTGATGAAAACTGTTGCAAAATTGTTGCAATTTGATATGTATTTAAATGCGTATTACTAATAATAATTTAGAAATGGATCTATTTTATTATTTGAAAGAGATAAAATTTATTTTTGTTTTGATTAAAAAGTTACCTGAATAACTTAATAGATTATATTACTTTTAGATTTTTATTAAGAAAGGAATGACATTTTGTGATTTTAATAAATCAAGAATTATGGTTTTAAAATAAGTTTAGAAATAATTAAGTTAAACTGCTGCAAAAAATGTTGTAACTTATTTCTACTTTAGCTTATTAAATCATTTAACTGATTTCAAGATCTCAAGAAAGAACGATAATAAATTTCTATAAACACTTTTTCTATCAAAATGAAGGTAAACCGTTCTTAAATGAATATTAGATTTAATATCACTGACATGTTTGTATTGAGTTCGAGAAAACTTAATTTCAAACAGACGCGCTCTGCTACTTTATTAAACCAATGCATACAATGTAAAAATTATCATTCGACATTATCTTTCATTATTATGACACAAAAATATCATAATAAAGAACATCTTAGATTTCTTAATTTTAAGACTTTGAAAATTTATTCCTGCACTAAAGATTGAGTTTTTTATATGAATAATCGTTCGCTTCTCAAATCATTTCCAGAAAAATTTTATGAAATTAAAAATCAACTGTTATCATACGTACGCGTGAACTATTAAAACTCAATTATTAAATCGCGAGACACTTAGCCTGTATCTCAAGATAAACTTTATCTGAGTTTCTCAATTGAATCGCGGCTGCAAGTATAATACAAGTATAACTATAAATATCAAATTGATATTCAAGATTTATAAAGTGTATTATGTTTCAAAACTGGTTTTAGCTAACTTTTCAACAGAAACGTGACTATAAATATGAATCTTACTGTCGAAAGAAAAGCGCTTAGAATTTCATTGTTTTGTTAACCAATTAAATTTTGAGAAAATTTAGATTAATATAGCTTATTGTTTTATTAGATGTTAGATATATTTATTGTGAAAATAAATTGTTATTCAATCTTATATTGAAGAGAATAACGAGATATATGTTGCTGCTATAATATTTTGATATTACATTTTTATTTTTATATAGGAATGTTCAAATTTGTTCGTAATATAGTCATATTTTCGTAGAAATAAAAAATTTTCCCATTCGCGAGTATTTTTATTAGTTCATACCAGAAATTTTGCTGATGCAACAATTAAATATTTTTCATGTAAATTCTTCTAAAATTATTTGAATTTAATTAACTTGTCAGTAACTTTAATAATCGAAATTCTCTTTATTTACTCGATAAATTTGCGGCCTTGAACTAACTTTAAATAATGGACATATTGTCAATAAGAGGCAGACTCGACATTTCCGTCGAAAATATAGGAAACTTACATTTTGCGAATCAGGATGTACGTATTCTTAACATTTTGCTCTTTGTGAATAGAGATTTAAAGCGTGAGATTATTCAAAGAATTTCGCGCATTACAAAGACTACTCCGTTCTAGGCAAGAAACAGGATCGACGAACAAAGCGGGGCACAACGATGTCAGTTCAACAACTGTGAGATTTGTATCAGCTTCAAGGGTGCAATATACATATCGAAATAGCATAGAATTACTCGTCAAAAAGAATTGCAATAAAAAAAATCAGATAAGTTGCTGTGAATATTTGAGAATAATTTGGATAATCTTGGATTAATTTAAATATCTAACAAAATTTTTAATAAAACTTATTTGAATACTTGAAGTATTGGAGTAGATTACAAAGAAGAAAAAAAATGTAAAAAATCAAAGCGTTCAATTCGAAGTATTTAAATGTTTGAAAAATTTAAATATTTCGAAAATTTGTAACTTTATATGGTATTGTTTACTCATTGAAATTTGCCCATTTTGCGTAAACATTGAAATTTGTCAATTTGTAAGCATTTTCAGTGAGATGGATTGGCGCAAAAATATACATATTATAAATGATTTTTTGACAGTGATATCTATCACGTCGTGTTTTTTGAAACTTAAAACATTTTAGTCAATACTTTTTTCTTGTCAAGTCAACAGTGATAAATGACGAAAATAACTAATGTCCAGCTCGCTCGCGCGTGTAATACAGATTGACAATTATTACACGAGCTTTATGAGTCAGGAAATCGATCAGGGAAGGCTTGACATCTATGTCACGATAGTTGGTCGCAGTGTTAATTTATCGGGTTATAATCGCGGTTGCGCTACTTTCCGATATCAGGGAATACTTGGTCAATCGTGCACGGTATACCGCCTGTCGATCGTCGTAAGATTTATTCGTATGCAACTACGAAACGGGAAGTGACTCCGGCTACAGATGGGGTCACGAATTAATTGATTTTCTCTGTGACAAAGTTATGTCACAAACAGAAACAACAGTTGACGGTCGCCAACTTTGAAACCGATTTGCAGATATATGTGCCTGTTCTACCCGTTCTCTCTCGCTTAGCTTGGATACACGAACATCGCATCGTCGTAATACCCACTACATATGGTCGACACATCGCATATCGATCCCTACGAGCAGTTTGCAAAAAAGAGAAGCTCTCGGGCCGTGCTAAAGCATATTCTCGTATCACGTTGTGTCAATCGAGATAATCGTGACAGCGAGGTGAGCTCGGCGAGAATTTTCCAACGATAACGTTAATACTCATCGTTATTTAAACGATTTGATATAGTGGTAAATTAGTATCAAATATTTTACATAGAATTTTAATGACAAGCAAACTCGTGCTATCTAGGCGCTATGTATAACTTGCAATCAAGTGTCTAGTACTGTATATAAGACCTTATATAGCCTCAGGTATAAGTAGTATGTATTGGATAAATAGTAAATTAAGCCTCTAACGATGCCTACGTCAACTATCGTTAAGTATAACGTCACTAACTAAAATCGTACAGACGGTACTTGCAACTTACGTATATACGCGAATGCAATCTTTAAAGAAAAATCGATTTAGTTCGACAAAACTTTTGCTATCGGGGTGACATATCGGCCCGACAGAATAATTTCCGATTGTACTTTTTCTAAGTTTCGAGTCGTTTTGACAGCTGCCCTGCTTTTTTTATTTTTATTTATTTATTTATTTTTTTTAATCAGTCCTCTTTTCTGCGTTATATGACAGCACTTTCACGCGCTCGGAAATTGTACGAGTCGCCACTGTTCCGTCTCTCTGACATTTTAGTTCACAAAAATTGTTCTTAACAGACGCGACTTTTTCACGGTGACTGTTCGTCTTATCGTAAGGAATCATTGCAGCTTTTTCCCCCTTTTTCTTCGTCGCTCGTAGTCGGTCCGATTAATCGTACGATCAATCGGTTACACGCAAACCGCTTAACGTTTTTACGCAAATCTCAATAAGTAACACCCTTTAATTCATTGCGGTATATAAGTAGTGGATCATTCTTGTCTAACAACTCCGGGGGATGTTAGCCGCGCTAAGAAATGCGCAAACTTCCAGGTCATTAACGACAGTTTTGAAGTGTTAAGAACAAGGTACAGCATCTGAAAGTTCTTACAAAGTATCAAGTAGTATGATTCGGTATAATTCTCCCATCTTGCGGCGTCATGAATCGAGAAATTAAGCCGTATTTTTCCGACAGAAACAACACCTCACATCGATTATTCGGCAAATATTCACGCTGTGATTTCTCACAGTGACAATTTCTTTGCGCTAATCTGTGAAGTTACTTCCCTTTAATAACGAGTGTCAACGAGTAATTTAAAACGCGCTTAACGCGCTCCATTTTCCCATGTTGACGAGAGTCCGCACGCTGCAGTTTTAATTTCGTTCATTAAACTACTTGTTATGTGTGCTCTCGCTAACGTCCACGTAATGACGTGCCTGAGGTATTCCCTGGCGGTACGTATTCCGCGCACTCTGAAATGAAGCATGATGAACTTGGAAGGGAAAGGGTTGACCGGCATGCATTCGAAAATAGACAAGCGTACCTCCGCATTCTATACAAGAGCAGTTAACTGAACGATATAAGAAATTCCAGGCTCGGAGTTTAAGGCAATGAGTAAATTTGAAGCTAATGTGAATCGATGTAATCGATGATAAGGAAAGAAAATTTTTTATACGAGTTATTTGATTTTTACTACAATTAATTTTGCCGATTTAGAAATTATTCATTCAAATTAATTATTATTTTTTCAAATTTCAAAATGTGACACTGTCATTTTAGTAAATTAAGAATGTGGTAATTTTAATAAATCAAAAACGCTCTACTTTTGCGGAAAATACTACGTTTCATATTTGTGAGTGCATAAGAAAATTTATATGTATGTAAACTTGATATAATTGAAAAACATAATACATAAATAAAAGTATAAATGAAATTTGTACTTACAAAGAAATAACAACTCAACCAGCAGGAAAATATTAGCAAGAAGGAATGAACGAATGAAAATGAGGTGCCAGACGAACGCGACAAGTTTCTCAAGTTTCAGGTAATATAGCTGTCGAAAATAAATTTTCGACTATTTAGGAATATGAACGGGAAGTTTTATGGCGAACATCAAGGATGCGAACCTATCGCGCAAAATATTTCCGGTGTTCTTATTTTACGATAGAAAGTATCCGTATGGCGGGATCAGTTCGTAGGTTCGAAGTTTCTCAATTGCGCGCAGATATCGGAATCTTGTGTTTTACTGCTGGTCATGAGCGGAGCTAAGTTTAGCGATTCGAGCACCACATCAAAGCTTTCGAACCGACTTGATTTTCGATAACAGAGGTGACGTCATTTGCTCGCAGGCCTCAGCGGGATAGGATGCACTTTATTACGTTCTTCGGTGTCTTAACTCACTGTCTTTTTGACGTACTGTCGCATCAATGCTATTATTTCGCGACAGTTGAAATAACTCTACCTCCACATCTAGCAGTACGTTGGAATGCTTTTGAAAAGTATCGTGTGGAATGCATAATACAGTATGAGTATTGTTTCTCAGAAATATCATGTGAATACTTTGTATTACTTATTTATATGCTAATATAAATCCTATATGATATTCCTACACATGAATTGCTACACATTCTTGACATTGACTTTTGCGGTTTCGTTGATATTGCGAAGAGAAATCAATTTATTAATAGCATTAACAATAGCTTTATTGTATACAGCTAAATTTTATTGTCTTCTAAATTATCTCTTTCCTTCTGTCTTTCACTAATTGATTTTATGAAGTATTCTTTTCATCATTAGCCCTTTAAGGTATTATTTTGATCCGCTATAAGCGGATCGTGTTGGAAGCCTGGGCGTGCTAAGCCCTCTCAGCGATATGTCACCAAACAAAAGATACGCTACATAAAGAAAATCGATCGAGAATTTTTATTTTTTTGATAAGTTTTAAGCCCCCTCAATGACTAGTAGCTTGAAAATTGCTTATTATCATTCCTGTCATATAATTCTTTAATCGTGTTATAAATAATTCTTTCTAAATCCTTTTGAATTTAGTTCTCGCCCTCCTCTTAAATCATTGAAGCCGCAAAAAATCAACGTAACGCAACCATGCAAATTCTTATCGGAAGTCACAACCGTCATCTACAATCGTTCCTCGTTCCCATTACATGATCCGAACTAAAAACTTGGCGATTTTATTTCTTTTGGTGCGATCGGTTAATTATTATTTATCAGCTATCATAAAGGAACTAATAAAAGGAAGAAAGACATTAAAAAAATTTTTTAAATAATATTTGAAATAAAGAATTATGTTTATTAACAAATATGATGTTTGCATATGGTATTTTAATTGTACAAAGAACAATATTCTCAGATAAAAGAAAATAAGACGTTTGAATGAAATTTTAAGAAAAGAAGAGAATAGAAAAAATGGAACACATTTAGGAAATAATATGTAAGAGAATTTATCTGAAAATTAACGGATATTAAAAAAATACAAAGGTTGAAAGCTGCAGTCACCATAGAAGATGTTTTCAGAAGGAAGAATGAAACGATGGACAAATAATAAATAACAGAGTATAGTGAAAGTATATATCCGAGTATAAGAAGATATACTTGGATCATTGCTTACATTGCGTCTCATAAAAGACATTTTTAGTATTTTTGTTTTTATTGTTATACTTATCACTTAGAATTATATAACATATATTTCAGCCATTATTAAAAAATAAGATATTAAATATCTGCTTTTATAGAAAGTTTTAAAAATGAAAAAAAATGTCTTAATATATCCTCTACGTCATATATTACTTCCTACACAGCATATACAGTATTATTGGAATCGTGATCCGCACCAAAAGAGTTAATGTCGTCGCTTGCTAAAGACCAACTACTATCAATCTCGCCCACTCTCCTCAACCGAATGACGGACGGTGTAAAATGTGTCTGCCACGCAGCGGATGTGTAGGTAGGTCGGTAGATAATATAGAAACAGCCGGCGATAACCCGGGGCGTGCCCTGAGTCCCGCCCGCTTCATAACGATAAATGCCTGGACCATAACTTACGGATGAGAGACGCGCCGGTGCAGACTCCTCATGGACATGGCTCTGTTCTTGCTACGACTCGTGGTGGTGGTGGTGGTGCTGGTGGTGCTGGTGATGTTGCTGATGGTGGTGGTCGTGGTGATCGTGGTGGCCGTCGTCGTCGTCGTCGTCGTTGTCGTTGTTGTCGTCGTCGTCGTCGGCGTCGTCCATGATCGTGGTGCTGCCCGTGATCATCGTGGCCAAGCCCGGGAACGGGCTGGCACTTCCGTTCGGCGTGGCGCGGCGTGGCGCAGCTACCGGGGGAGCGTGGGGCTCCCCCTGGGCCGCCACGGCCACCGCCGCCGACGTGAGGCCCGCCGAGGTCGCCAGGCCGGTACGCCGGAAGGGGCCCGAGGAAGCCGCTAATCGGCGTGCTAATCTGCGGGCGAGCCGACGGGCCAGGCGCGCCCCTGCGGCACCGGCACCCACGCTGACGGCGTTTCTGTGCCACCCCCCGTGTCCAGGGGATGGTACACACACTGGGCTCGGTTACCGCACCTGACCACTACCGTTCTTCTCGCACTTCCTCGCACGCGCTTTCTTCTCCTCGGCTTTCGTCTGTATCTTCTTATTTTTTTGTTTTATTAATAGTCGTTATTCACCGGCCACCCCCGAGCCCGTACGTCTCGGTTGCGGTTTCATCAATGTTCGCTCTTGGTCGCTTGGTCGTCAGTCAAATTCTTCTTCTTTCAGCGGCGAACGTTGCTTGGTGAATCGTGCGTGCGTGCATGCGTGCGTGCCGCTGAAACACATAAAATAGGCAAGATATAATAATAGACGGCACGAGAGATAAAGCAGGAGCACGTAATTAATCATGTCAGAAACAGATTACAAAAGACGGTACGAATAATTGAAATAACTAAAATGTATATAGAAATTTATTATCTTTTCTTTATTCATTTCAGCATAAGTATACATTTACTTTTTTAATCTAATTGATTTGCATCAATCGCTTATCATTGACATTATTTTTTTTATTTATATTTGCATTTATATATATATATATATATATATATATGCATGTATTGAATTAATTATGAACTTTTATTAATTGAATAATTAAAAACATTTTTCTGATCTATTTTATTCTCAGTAGAGTATTGATCGTTGTATCAAAATAATAAAAAAATATTTAATATCAACGTTAATATTGATTTTTCAATGTTGAGATGTAACAATTTTAAGATCTCTTTAACGAATCTATATTTTTATGAATTTTTAATCAATATTAATGACGTAATAACCAAATCCAGTTTTACTTGCATTTAAAAAGCAATATTATACTTTAAATTGTACGCTATCTATTTTTAATATTTTTATTATGCAATTAGAAGCGTGATTAAACAAATTTATGAATTATCGATACAAGCGTGCTGCATGTTACGGGACAGTAACGAAGATGAATGCAGCAATAAAATAGCCGCGAATTGGAAAGATATTAGAGCGTGTACATATAACGCCGAATAATGTTACAAAATTCACCGAGTTAACAAATGTTTACGATACTTTGTCGATTTAGCGACACCGTGTTTGAAAACCGATCGAGCCGTATAGCCGACCGAAGCCACTTTGCGAAATAAGCAATAAATATGGGCGCGTTGAATTTTAATGCGCAAACTTGACAAAGGAGTTTGTCGGGGGTACCGTCGTTGTTTACTCCTATCGATACGGAAATCGTTATCGGATCGGTTCGTATGGAAATGTCGCGATATTCATCGCCTGACGTGTAATCAAAACGAGAGTTCAGCGAAAGAGACTAAGGAAGAATATCGTTTCGATCGGGTGTTTTGTGTAGAGTTCACTATCGAACCATTTTCTTGATTAATGCGCCAAGTAACTCGAGGATCTCGGGGTGTCGTTATCCTCTAGGATGACATATCGGACAGAAAGGACCTCAGGAAACGGTGGTACCCTGTCTATCGTCTTCGATAAAAATTTTAGTGTTTGTATTAAAGATAGTGGGCCGTGGTCCTCGTTAAACTTTAAATTGAAAAATACCGTCGGGTATATGGTGTTATTGGGAAATTCCCTTTGCGCGCGCGCCCGCGAAATTCCTCCACTCCACTCCCTCCCGCGGTGTATTTTATGCGTTTATATGTTTTACAAAAATCAGATTTTCGAATATTTTGCACCTGGACTATAGCTCCCGTGTATTGAATTTCGCGCATTGAATATCTGATCGGACTATATAATAATCACGCGTAAGGTATTGAAGCTGTCGCGGGGTGCAGTTACTGTAACTGTTCGCAGGTAACAATCGCATTGTATCACAAAAGCGAAGGCTTTAACGAAGTCAAGGCTTCAGAGTAGAAACGTGTTATCAAATCTTTTATAGGAGTTTGCATCGCTTCAAATTTTTCTTTAGACCACAAATTTAAGATATCAATTATAATTATTTGTGTTTTTTACTCTCAATTCATATCGCGAAAATTGTATTATGAGCGAAACGTGATCTTCATTTTCCGGAGAAATACGTTTTATATAAAATTTTAACTGTTTAAAATTAATAAAACAATGATGAGAAATAAAATAGAATTAAACGAGTGTGACACTTGCGATAATTCGTGCGCTTAAGTACTGTTGAGAGAAATAAATTTTTGTTTGCAATAACGTGAAATAAATTTTTTGTACAAAATAATAAGAATCTCAATGTAGAGCCATTAAAAGTGAGTGAAAACTTTTGTTGAAAATTATTACAGTTAATAATAACGAAACATATATATCGCAACACTGTTGTTGAGCCTTTTCCTCGTTTTTGAAAATTTGGAGTGATGCAAATATTTCCATGATACGCACTCGAGAAACCCAAAAATTCCATCCAGTCGTTTAAGTATTACATAATCTGTTAGTGGCAAGCCGCCCTATTTTCGTCACGTTGCTTTTATGTAATATTCATTTAATGCTCCAAGTCGAGTATTCAGTGTCAGTAGTTACGATAGAAGTACCTACGAAATATTTGCGATTTCAATGTTGGGTATTTTCGTGCATGTTTAAATAAATATTTCGTCTAAAATTGATGTTGAACTGGTCGAGCTGCTATTCGGTTTAACTGATACCAAATTAAAAAGCACTCTTTATTAAGAATACAATTATTTAAAAATATAATGAAAGCAACTCATTGGACTTTAGAAATTAATAGAGTTGGTTAAAAATGGCAGATACATAGCGCATTTAAATTGTTGAATTTAAACAACTATAATTTTATATTTTATAATAATTAATCTACAAAAAATATGATATTCCTTAATTAACAACATAGAATTTATATAAAAAATGGTATGACAGTAATTCAAGTAAAAAATGGTTAAATATGGAACAAGTTTTCTTTTTATTTGATTTAAATGCAATCATAAATTTAAACAACATGCACGTACACGCACTTAGAACAATGTAGCAACACATTTATGAATTCTTTCAGTAGAAAGTAATGTATAATTTTTCGTTAATTATTAAAATATTTTTGGTTATATCGAAACGTAACGTATGACAAGTTCGTAAAAATAAATTTATTTTTCCGCAAAATTAATGCAGAAAATATTCATATATTAAATATTATTAAATAGATATTATATATATTATAACAAATTTTATTTTGAATAAAATTGATATAGTAATATAATTTCTTGAAATATCACTAAATAAATCCTATATTTTAATTATGTATAGATAATGGGTAAATCACTGTATTTTAATTTTTTTTGTAAAAGCAATTTTTGAAACAAATTTTTTTATATTAAAATATCAAAGCTTACGAAAATCAAACGGTATTATTTAAATTTTTTAATAGAAAATAATTTTTAAATAATTTGGAAGAATTAATGTTAATTTGTTTAAAAATATTAATTTGTTCAATATCTATTTGTTTTATATGGCATCTGCATCTTTGTATCTTAATTGTCGCATCTCTCAACTTTTTCATTTTCAAAAGAGCTTTTTATCGATCTTTGAATCTATTGTATTACTGATTTATAGGATTCGTTTTCATTTTTCAAAGACATGAATTAGCGAATACTTGGTACTTTTTTTATTTGCATAGATACGCACCTGGCGATTTATCAGGATACAGTGGCGAACGAAATCCCGCTTCGGCGGTGATTCGTCATCCCGTCCCGATCTCCCCTATCTCTGCGCACCCTGTGCAGGCGCAATTATAAGCCGGCGCCCTCTCGGCGTCGTCGACTCGGTGAGATCGGATAACGGGTCTCAGATTATATCAGTGTATCACAGTCCGCGGATTCAACGCGCGAGCACCGCGATCAACCATTATTATCCCGATCGAACACACTCGCGTCGCGTGCCGCACTCCTCTCCATCGTGCCTCGCATCGCGCGGCGTTCATTCATTCATGCTTGGCCCGTGACGGTGGTTTCCCGTGAGAGCGCACGTGGGTGCCTACCCACCCCTCCCGCGATCATCACCCCGTTATATATCATAATATCACAATGGACGATTTTGTTTGTTAATAATCTCCTGGCGTTTACGATACGTGGTAATAACCTTAAGCTTAGAAATCACAGTCGCGAATTGATAACGGGTCCTCGTGCGTGTCCCCTCGCGCGGTATACCTCGCGATGTCCTCACCACGTCCACGTCGTTCACTGGGCATACTTCCGTCTTCGGCGGCGACGACGGCCTCGACCGAGGAAGAAGAGGAACCGCTCTCTTTCTCTCTCTCTCTTTCTCCGATCTCTCTATCGCGCGCCGACAACCTTCGCGGAGTCGATCAACGCGCGCGCTTGCCTCCACACTTGCTCTCCACGGGGGGGTTTCCGCGTCGACCGCGTCGACGACGATGACGCAGACCGGCTGTTGTATCCCTCTTCTCCTACTGCGGATTGCTGCGGACGGATTGCTGCGTCTTCCTTTCCTCTAACGAGTCCGATCGCCGATCCCGACCTCCAACTCGGCGGCTCGGTTATCGATCATCCTCGCGCGCGTGTTTCCCGATTCCCCCCCCCTTTTGCTTCCCTACGGAAACTTGCCTCGTCCGACACACAAGGACCTCTCCTCTCCACTCTCCAAGTGTGCGATGCGCGCCGGGGATTCCTCTCACTCTCTCTTTCTCTCCCTCTTTTTCTTTCTCTCTCTCTTCACACACACTTTCCGCTCTCGTCCTTGACTTCTCGTTCTTCGAGAGATAAGGGAAAGGACTACCACTCGACGTCGTCGGGCCACCGAACGATACGACTGCCAAATCGCGGGGAAAGTCGTACGACGTCAGCTACTACCGATTCCGTTGCTGCGTCGCCGGGGGTTGTTGTCTGTTGTCGCAGCTCTCTGTTGTCGTGCTCGATCGCTGCTGCAGCTATTGTTGCTGTTGACTCCGGTCGACGACGGCTCGTACTGCTGTACTCCGCGTCGTGGCGCGTGTCCGCGCGCGAGCTCTTCCGCGGTGTCTTCGGCTTCCTGGGGGAGCGCGCGGCGCGCGATGCCATCATCCTCCCTGTGCCCGTGCCGACCGCCGACTGTGTGCCGGCACACACGACTGCTTCGACTCTCTCACGAAGACGAGAGGTACCGTGCCGAGGCGCGTGCTCTCAGTAGTCGCTCAGTGTCGCGACGTGGTGACGCGACAGGCGACCTTCCGCACCGGATTTTATCGTTGGATCGTATCGGTTGACCGTTGTCCACCTTCTCCTCGCGCCGATGATGCCTCGGGGCTGCATCCGAGGTTCGCCATAGCAGCTCTGTTGCCCCTCTCGTTGCTCCGAATACCGATGATGGAGCATTTGACGGGGGGTGTTGCTCTGATCTAAGTCAGAGTAGTGAATTCGTGCGAGGTGTGCTCGAGACAGGGTGCAAATACAGGAGAAAAAAAAGGACCTTCTTCTTGGTGTTTCGCAGTCAAGTTCTCTTGTTAACGTTTGTCCTCAAGAATTCCCTTAAATTCTTAGAGCGAGTCCTGACACGTTTACCTTCGGTGACGACGATGCAAATTCAGTCGCAACGTGCCGCTCTCCTCCCGTTGCACACTCACTCGATTGCGACGGTTCATCGTGGTGAATGCGATCGCGTCATCGCGCACCGTCCGACGTCGCACTCTCACCGCGAATGGAACGGGATCCCGGTGGTCGCTCCGTCGAATCCGCTCGGTGACACACGGCTCACGTGACAGTCGTCGTCGTGACACCGTCGTTGTCGTCGTCGTCGTCGTCGTCGTTGTCCTCGTCGTGATGGTCGTCGTTGTTATCGTCGACGTTACCGTCCTCGTCGCTGTCCTCGTCCTCGTCCTTGTCCTCGTCGTCGTCGTCGTCGTCGTCGTCGCCGCCGGGAGGACTTTCTTGTTTCACTCTTTGCTTATTGGTGGAGAAACGTCATCGTCGTCGTCGCCGTTGTCATGGTCGTCGTCGTCGTCATCGTCGTCATCGTCGTCGTCGTCGTCGTCGTCGTCGTCGTCGTCGTCGTCGTCGTCGTCGTCGTCGTCGTCGTCGTCGTCGTCGTCGTCGTCGTCGCCGTCGCCGTCGCCGTCGCCGTCGTCGTCCAGGAGTGATTTGGTTCGAACAAATACCGATGAGCAAGCTAGATGGACAGGATTCTACCGGGTGACGATTATAATTCTTAACGTGGGATCTCGTCCACTGAGTGCGCGACTCGCCGACAGCGATGATGACGACTCCGTGAATCGAGCGCGGGCGGAAACTGGCTGCTCGACGTCGGTTGGCCCCGGCTGGCGAATACCATACTCCGAACGCCACATTCGGTACCACGGTCGGTCCTCCTCCACGTTCCTCCGCCTCTCGCGCAAGCCCTCCTCTCTCTGTCTCTCTCCCCTCCTCACTCGCTCACTCGATCCTTCCCTCTCGAGTTTCACCAGGCTCTCCGTATTCCTTTCTCTCTCTCTCCCTCTCTTTCTCTAACTACCCACGTTTTTGTCTTCTCTCTTCTTTCTTCTATTTCGATTGATCTTCGTAGATTTCTTTCACAGTTCCCTTTATTTACTCATTTTTTCTCTCTTATTTCGAAACTCTTTTTTCTCTCTTTCTCCTTCTCTTTTTTCCTCCTCCTCTTTTTACCCCCTTCTTGCTCCCTCTTTCATCCGCCTCGCCCACTCGCACTCTCTTTCTCCCGTCGTCCTCTATCGTGCGCTACCCCGTCGCACTCTCCGCCTATCGGAATTCCCAGTCATCTCTCGACCTCAACGCGGAACGTGAAGCAACTACCCTTTTTGCTACTACTGTGAAAGGCGACGACGGTGTGCACCAGCTCTCCGCTCGCCCTTATCGATCACGACGCATGCCGCGCGGATTTTCGAAGGGCCTCGTCCCCTCCAATTTCCACCGAGATGAGAAAGAATTTTCACTATTCTCGCCTGCTCGTTCTACTTGTTCTTCCATGTGTGAACTCGACGAAAGAACGAGACGCACACGGGGCGATATTACGCATCAAAGGAGAGAGAAGGACGAAGAGCGTACGCCGCGTTACATGTGCCTATCTGTCTACCTGTCTGTCCATCTGTCCGTTCGTCCGTCCGTCTGTCTGTCGGTCGGTCTAGACAGTAGCGTGTACGTACTGCCTGTGCAGCAGCCGTGTTACATATGCAAGCGTAATCCCGACACGTCGATGTTGGGCGGCTGATAGCCGGCCTCACACTGCTCCCCCGATATGGCTACGCGTCGTAACAACAGCAGCGGCCCGGCCGTGCGTCCTCCATTCCCCTCGCGCCACCCCCGGGACGAAAAATCGCCACCCTCTTGCCACGACGACGACCCAGGCGCCACGTCGCGATGTTACCTGGAAGCGACTGAGACGCGAGTCTTTGATACAGAGATTCACCCTTTTCCCCAAGAGTCTCCTGTTTTTATCTCCTCTCACTCTGTTTGTTCTTAATATTTTCTAAGAGGAAGCGACAAACAGCTTGCGTAAAATATTATCCAAATAAAATATATATTTTATAGAAAAATCTTGCCAAAGATTGCGAGATGTTTTAATAAAAGATGCGTTTATCTGTAATCTGATGGCGTTTTAAACCAATCGTTATTACGTTAGAATTAAAAACTATGGGAAATAATGATTTTTAGCAATGCACGCGTTTGATGGAATGCGATTGTACCGTCTATTTTAAGTATCGTTTGCCTTCTACTTCCGAGAAGGCCGAGAACACGTAATGTATCACACTCCATTTAACCAATCAGTTTGGAAATGCAATCAGTTATCGTGCACTCAGTCCTACCTACTTGAAATCGCTAATGTAACCTTGCTTCCTTTATACTTGCTGTTCCTATATCGGACAGTACAAAATACGTTCAAAGAAAATGATCAGGTTAAACGTCATTTAAAGAAACGTTTGTATTATTTCAAATAATAAAATTGTATTATTAAAAATATCATGAAATGTACTTTTAAGTTATACCAATTTAATATATGTGCAATTAAAAAATTTAGA